>NC_085841.1:278396017-278998517 GCF_035594765.1 Anolis carolinensis
TAGTAAAAGCAGTCATAGCATATAATGCAGAGTTTCATTGAATAATATCAATAAGACTACAGGGAAAATTGAACAATATAATCATAATCTAAATTTAAGCACATCTAGAAGAAGAAGAAATGAAAAGATTTTATGCAAAAGTCAAGGAGAAAAAGACCTGTGGTTAGCCATAGGTTATTGAAATCATTCATAATTGCCATAAGTTGAAGTAAACATGACAGCTTTTAACAGCAACAATAATGCAGGCTCTCCACACTATTGCTCTCTAAGTTAGAAGGACAGAAATAAAGAGTATAGGGGGCTATAAATTTGCCTTCTTTGACTGTTCTTTCAGTATGCCCATTACATGCCTGAGTATTGAACCAGAGGGAATACTTGGCAAGCAAAATTGGTGGTCCCATTCTATGGAATTTGGTATATTGTCACTATTAATATTTTTAACAGATCCATTTGTTGAATAGCATTTTTTTTTCTTTAAATAAGGTATAAAAACCTTTGTTCAAATTAGGCCTACAATACTTCTTATTACTTTTCCTACAATACTTATAATTTCTTTTCCAGAAAGACCAACAGCGAGGGATTGTAAGGAGGATTTTTCTTCAAAGAGAGCTAAAGTTTTGCTACCCCTGTTTTAAATGGGAATGGTTGTACCACAAAATCATGGCCATAGTTCCTCTCTCACAAACGAGGAATTGTAGTTTTGTCAGGGTGCTGAACATTTCCTGTTGTAGACTCCTCAACTGAACTTCCCAAGGCTCTCAATGTCAGGTTAGTTGAAAAATCAAAGTCTTTGCACAATGTTTTGGAGTAAACTCCATGGAAGCCAGCTAAATTCACTTCTAAGTAAGCATGCATCTCATCAACTATTAATTTAGAGCACTGCAGATTTATCCTCACTGTCAAAGCAGGGGCAGTTCAATAGAAGAATATCCCTTTCTGTCTACAGTGCTTGTTAAATAAGCAAAACTTCTCATTTCCTTGCTGAAATATTGTTAGAGATATAAAAGGAAAGAGAAAACAAACAAACTGAAAAGGAACTCATTTATCAACATCACTTTGCCCCAATTCCTCTTTGAAACAAATAAAGTTTGGCAGAAGGCAAGACATTCAGAGTATTCTGTCAGAGGATAGCGAAGAAGAAGAAAGTCTTTGGGGAGGTTTAATTCGCTGCCTACTTACACGTTTAGCGGTTGCCAGGCAGGCCACTGCGCTTTTGCTTTGATGACAGTCAAAACCTCATCACTCTGCAAAAGAGAAGCAATAAACTTCAATAAATAAAATGATGTTTGGACAGCATTATGGTGAATAACACTCTGCGGTGATTTGTAACTGGCAGAAAAGGCACTTGAATCCAAATTGCTCCTCATAATTTCTGTGAAGGCAGATATAGTTCATTCCCACTTCTATTCAGGGAATGATTTTCCTCCTTTGGGTGACAATGAGGGATGCCTCTGACATAATGTTTAGTACCATTTGAACACATTCTCTTGTGAGTGAGTGTGTATGCTGAACCACATGTATCTTTTCCAGGGTTAATTTCTCCACAAGCAGATTTTGGTCTTTCTGTTGGCATCCCCTCAAAAATCAGCCTACCCAAAGTACCACTTTGAGTGACCGTAAAGTGCATCTACACATAGAATTAATGTAGCCTGGCAGCATTTTAACGGTCATAGCCCAAGGGATATGGAATTATGGGAGTTGTAGTTTTATAACTTCTCTGCCAGAGTGCTAGCACCTCAGCAAACTACAAATCCCAGGATTCCAAAGCTCTGAGCCATGGTAGTTCAATTGATGTCAAACAATTCTACTGTGCAGATGCATGCATCCTAAGTAATTTTGCTGCTTGAGAGAAAGCAGTAGCTCTAAACCAACCCTTGCTTAGCTAGGTAAATGTAGTACAATTTATTTTGGCACATGGGAGCAGAAATCACATATTTCATCTGGAACCTGGCAGCATAATGTCCCTCATTAACTTATAGCTTTCTTTTACAAATATTTACAATTCTTATTTTGTTGATTGTATTTATATGTTATGTCACCTCAAAGTAAAGCCATCTTCTGTTGATTGTTTATCTAGAGCAAATAGCATCAAACTGGGATTGGAAAAATAAATTATTTTGTAATTAACTGAGATTTGTTCACAAACAATCTGTTGAACCTAAAGAAGAAAGAGAAAGTGCTAAAGACACAGTTTCTTTCTGCTTAATTCATTGTATAGCCCATATATTCAGCTTTTCACTAAGACATTAAGGTGAACTTTTAAGCCCTTTCAGGGTGTGTCTGAACTGTAGAATTAATGCATCTCGGCACCACTTTAACTGTCATGTTTCAGTGCTATGGAATCCTGATAACTGTAGTTTTGTAGTCTTTGGAAGGGAAGGCTAAAGACCTTGTAAAACTACAACTCTAATGATTCCATAACATTGAGCCATGGCAGTTAAAGTGAATAAAACTGTACTAATTCTACAGTGTAGATGCATCATCAGTTTGGCACCCAGGGCAAGCATCCAACCCACCCACTTCTGGACACTGGTGCAAATGGTGAGATGATCCCTATTGTTACACATGCTGTACCCTGCAGCAGAAGTGGCTGGAGGTTGAGGGAGCAAGTCATAAGGAGCAAGGGCCACTGAGGCAACCACTCCACAGCCTCTTCTCCATGCAAGAAAGTCTGCTGTAGAGCATCAGCAGTAATGCTGCTGAGGTGTAGTGTGACAGAGTGCACTTGCATATCAACTGTGTGAGTAAATCCCCATGAACTTCATTTTCACTGGAAAGAACAAATACTTTTACAATTTTGTCCATGCTGTGAGAAAACTGTTGAAAAAGCAGTTCTTTAAGGCTATACTCAGTTCAGGATTTATTCTGTGCTAAAAAGGAAGGAAAAAAGAAAGAAAGAAGAAAGATTTTTTGGAACAGAAACAGCATTTTTCTTACAAAGAAACATCATTTTGTGCCATGCTATCTGAGAGATTCTGGGAGCTGTAATCCAAATAAGTATTTCTTTTCTTTTCTTGCAAATGCAAGGGATGGGAATATCCAGAAAGATTCATTTATGGAGGTTGTGATAGCATCCAGATCTATGTCAATATTATTTTTGCCAGACCAACAGTGTGAAGGATCTGTGTTGCAAAAGACCATTCCTATGAAGGTATCATTCATAATCAACATGCAGCTGCTTCCCTTATGCTTCTCCCATATAATATATGAGGAACAGCACATCTATTTGAAGCTGAGTGAAAAAACACAATTTTACTTTCCTTTTAAAAATGAAATTTAGAAGGATTCCTGCATCAGCAAGTCTGAAACTATATGTAGTGCAATAAAGCTCAAACAAAACCATGTTTTTAACAAGACTCTGGTGAACATCTATCATGTATTTCTAGGAGCTTCACACTCTCCCTGGATTCTTTCCCAGTAAATTGTTTAAGTGAATATGAAGTTCTGAACTGATTCCCATGATTTCCACAGCCTTTAAACTGACACACATACAACTGTTCTCCAATTAAACTCAAAACCCACACCATACATTACATGTAATTGGCAGCTCCAACTGAGCTGTCCTTTCAGGTTAGTGATAATCTTGCCAACCCCTGCTTGACAGAAATGACTCCGATACCTCAGGCTAGCTCTAATCCACATATGCCCCAGTTTAGGGAAATCAATTTTTACAGGCTGTTTTTTTTTTTTTTTGCAATTGCTATTCTTTTTCTCTTTCTTTTTTCACTAAGAAGTTGGAGGTAGGAAACTACATCCATGGCCAGTAATACTTATTTAACTTCTCGTGGTGTTCTTTTCAGTTTAAAAGAACAGTTTGAAATAATATTTTTAATGAAGCTCTTATATGTTGTTTTATTATGACAGGCAAAGGACCAAGCAAGTTTCCAATGAAGACAGTATGAAAAATTCAGTCCTTCAAAATTAGCAATAATAACACAGCATCTTAACCTAGTCTGGTGAGAATTTGCCTCTTTGTGTTTCAAATGTCATGTGATTTACATCAGCTTTTACAATTGGGAAACTAATACAGGATGAGTATCTCTTGTCCAAAATTCCTGGGGCCAGAAATGTTTTGGATTTCTGATTTTTTTTTCAGATTTTCAAATATTTGCACTAGTCTGTCCTTCTGTCTTTCTGTCTGTCTTGTGATACCTCAGAGATGGGATCTAAGTTCAAACATGAAATTAATTTATGTTTCATATGCATCTTTCATAAATAGATTTAAGGTGATTTTATAAAAAATATTTTAAATAATTTTGTGCAATAAACAAAGTTTATGTACACTGAAAGCAAAGGTGTCCCTACCCCAGCCACCCACGAGGACCATTTTGGATTTTGGTGTAGTCTGGATTTTGGAATTCCAGATGAGGAATGCTCCATCTGCATTAATCACTCTGTTTGGAAGTTGTACAAGAAAAGTAACAAAATCAGTCACATGTGAAACAAGATTCTAATGTACTCTTGAAATAGACTTGGAAAAGAATTATACAGATCATTCAAAACACACAAACACTTTAGCTCTGCTTTTACATTTTCTACTTTCTTCATATTAAAATCAGAACTGGGGAATATTCTGCTCTCGGCGGGCCCTCCTGAGTCTCACATCTGTCTTCACTACCAGTCAATGTTCAGTCAACTCCTAGGTAAATCTTTTCTTGAATGGGATGGTAATAGAGTGCCAGTAATTGTACGCACAGAGTATATTTCTTTGGCTCTGCACAATCTGGCATGCTTGTGTAGTGGCCCAACAGACCCTATGATCTGTGTGCATGGGCCTGCTCATTTATGCAAATCCAGTAACCCTGAAGCCACAGAGCTTGGGCATCATAACTTCAAACTATCCTGATCTGACAGGGGTGGATCCACTTTTTAAGATGCTTTTAAAATGCTCCTATTTCTCTCTCCTCCTCTCATGTCCTTCCTTTTTCTTCAGTTTGCCTCTTTTGCCATAAACAAGAGTTCCAAGTGCAAAAGCAGTTTGCACTCCGTTAACTCAGGGTGCATGTCTGGGGTAGAAAGGATTCAGGCTCAGAGGCAGTCAGATGCACCTGTATAAAATCCCCATTGAAATGGATTATATGGCAGTGTGGACTCAGGGCCCTTCCACACAGACATATAACTCAGAATATCAAGACAGATAATCCACAATGTCTGCTTTGAAATGGGTTATCTGAGTCCACACTGCCATATAATCCAGTTCAAAGCAGATAATGTGGATCATCTACCTTGATATTCCGGGTTATATGGCTGTGTGGAAGGACCCTTAGAGTTCATCAATGAAGAGCCTTTGCTGTACCCCAAAACCTTGTTGGGCTCATGCTGGCAAAACAGAAATGGAGGAAACCCAATGTTTTTCTCCTATGCCCTTCCTTCCTGTTTTAGAATGAGACACCGAGTCCCCTTCTAGACTGTCATATCATCCAGATTATCAAAGCAGATGATCCACATTATCTACTTTAAACTGGATTATATGAGTCTATATTGACATAAATATTCACATTCAAAGCAGTTATTCTGGATTTTATATGGCAGTGTAGAAGGGGCCTAAGTTATATTTCTCTCAGGCCCCTTCCACACAGCTGTATAAAATCCACATGGAATTAAATTATATGGCAGTCTGGACTCAGATAATCCAGGGAAAAGGAGATATTGTGGATTATCTGGGTTACATGGCTGTGTGGAAGGGCCCTCAGTGCATACCATGAGATAGCAATGCTTCAGGGATGCTTTTGGACACATTTGGAGAATTAGGAAGCTTTGTATAGTGGGCCCTTGATATCCACTGAAATCCCTCCATAGATGTCCCCCTTGTGGACATCAGTATCAATAGATGCTTAAGCCCCATTATATACAAAAGTGTAGTAAAATGATGTATTTTATAAAAGATGATCAAGTCAAGGTTTGCTTTTGAGTTAAAAGATATTTTCAAGCTGTGGATGGCTGAATTTGTGGATACAAAATCCATGGAAATGGAGTGCTGACTGTATCTTGCCAACCCAAAGTCTCCCTTTGTTCACCTCTGTTACACCACTGAACCATTCTTTTCAATGATGGAGCTCTGATGTGTGGAAGGTAAAAAAATACAGAGATTTCAGTGTGGGCTCCATGAGAGAATTGATGTTGGTTCTCCCCCTCTTTTTCTGGAACCCTTTCTGGGGTCCTCAATAGAATTGCCTCTGGCTACATCATTGCAACCATAGAACTGTGTCACTTAAAAAAACCTTTATAAAAAATAACATGATGTATATATTTTTTATGAAACTGCATTCCTTGGTTACCTAATTTTATAATAGGGAACTTTTATAATGATGGATTACAAATATAACTGTGTTTATGCTGTGTTTTGAGCAGCTTCTAATGAAAATCATTATTAGATTCTGTTCACCTGAACAAATGGCAAAAGAGAGAGGCCCAGCCAGTCCACTCAGTCACTCCTGAGGAAACAAATTGTGTGCTCAGCTGTTTCACTGCTTTCGTTTGGTAAATAGCTGGTATTTGTATTATACTCCTATAATGATTGGATTTTTCTTATTGTCCTTATGAATCCCCTGTCTTACTTTCCCAGGAAATATGCAAATGTTCCTATATTACAGGTACATTACCTGGCTTACTGCATAAGGCTGAGTTCAAACATAGCAATGCTTAGCATAAGCCCACTGAAATCAATGGAAAATGGACCTAACTTATTGAGTTGCCAGTGGAAACTGCTACTGATATTCCCTGAAAAATGAGGTGTGCTAGATATTGTTATGTGTCCCTGTCAAATGAAATGGAAGGGGCTTAGTATAGAATAAATCTTTTTTGAAAGTGGTGCCTCAATTATTGACTATCTTCCCCCAAGAAGTTTGACTGGCATATAGGAAGGTAATTCAGTCTTAGGATAGGTAGGTAGCCAAATCCTTTCTCTGACAAGCCAAGAGTATATGTGGAAGGGATATTTTACATGTTGATTCCTCAATCTGCATTTTGAAATAATAAAAGAGAGAAATGGCAGGAGGGGCTTTTGCTTGTCCTGTTTCAGCTCAGATTGTCTGTAACTTGTAGTTTTTTCTGGTATGTACATGACAAAGACCCAATTTTTAGCTTCCCATTAAGTCATAAATCTATTTTCCATTGGAGATTTCACATAGGCTGGATTGTGCCTATTTTACTCTTCTTACAACTTCATTTATATAACAATGATTTTCTTGGGCAGAATGGAGATGCTCTTATAACCTGACATTTGGAAAACAGTGACGCTGGAGAAAACCACCCTTCATCTTAAATGAAGATTATAGATGTGCTAGGACAGAAATCAATATTTATATAGCATCATATACAGCCAGAGAGTGAATTATTCCCTCAGCAACTCAATCATTCCAAACATACAAGCTTCTGTCATTTCTTTCCCTTTATAAATAACGAATCCATTCTCCTCCCTCATCAGACACTACATAAACTACTTCTTCCCATCTCATCAGAGACCTCAAAGCCCCTGAAGTCCATCTCTGACTTTTATGAAAGGTGTGGAGACTTTGTAAACTGAGTGGTAATGTGTGCTTGACAAGAACGGATTGGATTTAGAAATGCCAAGAGGGAAAAAGAAGGGGGAACTATAAAAGCACGTTAAGATTTTTCAGGGCATTCACATGAAAATCTTGGAAACGGAAGGAAGGATGGATGGATGGATGGAAGGAAGGAAGGAAGGAAGGAAGGAAGGAAGGAAGGATTAAGGTTTTTGTACAAGGTCTGGCGGATGAATGGCACAAGCATTTTGCACTGTTTTAATTTTGTATATTGTATATTATGATACTATTTAAATGTTTTAACTATTTTAATGTTATTTTATTGTATTTTGGTATATTGGCATTAACTGCCATTTTTGTAAGCCGCCCTGAGTCCCCTTGGGTGAGAAGGGCGGGGTAGAAATGATAGAAATAAATAAAGGAAGGAAGGAAGGGTGTTAAGAGAATTACTTAAAGAAAAGTGATCAATTAGCATAAAGTTTTAAACGCAGTTTATAGAATAACCTTCCCAGATATGTTTGGAATTGTTTTAAGAGCTTTTCAGCACCAGCCAGCTTCTTTTTTAAAATTGCAGCTTTTGCGATAACTTACCTGGGCTTTTCTAATTAAGAATAATATTTGAATCATTTCAGCTTTTCATCATTGTTATAGTTTTATATTTAATTTTGTGTCTGATTTGTGAGAGGTTAAGAGAACTTTTTTATGGAGTTTGTAAATAGGAACCAAAATGGTGAACTGTCTTGAGAGTTGGATTACTGGAATTCTGCAAGACCAAGGTTTGAATCCCTACTCAGCCATGGAAGCATGGGTCATCTTGGGCAAATCACTCTCTCTCAGCCTCAAAGAAAGTCAATAGCAAACAACCTCTGAAACTATTCAGCCAAGAAAGTCCTGTGACAAGTTTGTCTTAGGGATTGTCATATGTTGGAAAGGACTTGAAGACATGCAGCAGCAACAGCAACAACAAGGTATATTAATACTCTCATACTAGTCACTGTATAGACACAGTTTTTGCTTTGTTGAGTAAGGATTGATATATTTCAAATTTGTTACATGTCTCCTTTCCTTTTTCCGTATCTGTTAGTGAAAAGTGAATGGTTCCCTCTCTTATATTTCTCACCACAAAAATGAATTTTTGCCAACATCTCATTGACTTCCAGTGGATTGGCTGTGCCGATTGGAGCATTCTGGGAGATGTAGTCCAAAGAAATAACTTCTTCCTAATTTTGCTTATTGTAGCTTGACCCCACTCCTATTTATTCAATGGTCCTAGTAGGTTCGGTGAAGCAGACTTTGACATGAACCTGCAAAGAGGTGCTGCTTATACATTGTATGTAGATGCACAGCTACAGTTTTGCATTAACATCATGGCTGGATGTAGCAAAGAACATTTTTATTATTCTATTTAAAGCCAACAACTTTAATTACAATCACTTTACAGCTCTACATTTTGTGAGCAGGTGGCCATTCTCCAGGCTTTCAAAGTTTTTGTGACAAATCAGCTTAACAGCGTTATTTTCTAGCCAGAGTTTACAGCATAAATATTCTAAATGGGCATCAGCTGCTGTGCACAGGTAATTGCAACTCTTTTCAATTCTCTGAACCATAAAAACCATGCTTAAAAATTTAAGTTAGAGAAAACTTCATGGAACAACCATTGACAAAAGAAATAAAGAACTAAGTCAGAACAATCAGAACTATTAAATATATTTCCATACAAAATAGGCTGAAGATGAGGAGAAAAACATCCCCATGCAACAATACTCAGCTATTACAATGCAATTTATTGTGTGCTTGTTAGTATTCTAGTTACCACAAAGGTGACATTTCTTAACAAAAGGGAAATAGTTTCCACCGGAACTTCCAATGCATTTACTTTGGTTCATGGAAAAATGTCTTTTTGTATTATATGTCCCAGCCTCATTCAACTAGAATGGCCAGAATTCATGCTGCCTAGAGAGTGCTGAAAATTGTTGTTCAAAAAATAAATGATCCAAGCTCTGATGAAGCTGAACTTCCAATCAGAATCTAATTGTTGGAAATAGCAACCTTCTACAAGCCGCCTGTATTAGTTATTTATTATGTATATAATTGAAATTGCTTACCATATTGTATGTATATATTGGAATGCAGTTTCCCCCTTAACTCTATATTGTTTGAGATTGTGGAAGGGACTACAGAACACGTGACCAGATCTGAGACTCTAGACTGGGGCCGAGCTGTGGCACAGGCTGGTTAGCAGCAAGCTGCAATAAATCACTCTGACCAAGAGGTCATGAGTTCGAGGCCAGCCCGTGTCGGGGTGAGCACCCGACAATTAAAAATAAAATATAGCTCCTGCTCATCGTTGACCTAAGCAACCTGAAAGATAGTTGCATCTATCAAGTAGGAAATTTAGGTACCACTTATTTGTGGGGAGGCTAATTTATGACACCATAAAAATCATCCAGCCACCGCTGGAATGAGGAAGTGGCCGCCGCAGTGGATGATGAAGCAGCTGCTCCCCCTGTGGCTGGAATCAAGCATACCCTCAGGAAGCTGGAAGCTGGAGAAAGTTTAAATTACCTCTGCATCTGTCTCTGTCTCTGTTCTATGTTATATGGCATTGAATGTTTGCCTTATATGTGTACAATGTGATTCACCCTGAATCCCCTTCTGGGTGAGAAGGGCGAAATATAAATACTGTAAATAAATAAATAAATAAATAAATAAATAAATAGACTGAGACTCCATTTTGGAAGCTCTTTTTACCTTAGAGTCAGGATAGTACATTTTTACCCCAATACAGTGTGTGTTTAGAGCTTACCCCAGAAGCAGTACTGTTTAGAAATCAGTGTCAGTATGGTGCAGAGTTTAGTTAATCTTTATTGAGTCAATGTTGAGTAATATATTAGACTGAAGATAATGTTAATCTGAATGCAACAAAGAAGAGACTAAAACAGAATGCTTAAAGAACAGAATGTTTAAACTTTGAACCAATAAGCATTGTGCCTGTACGCTGAATACATGAAGTTTGTAAGTAAATTAACTATGTTAACTTTTAAGAAAGACTATTTATTTGTTGGTCTCTTGAGAACATGATTTAAAGGCAATATATTTTATGGGAGAGTAGTTTTTTTGGGTGGGGAGCAACCGAAATAACATTTCTGAAGATCTGCTATATATTTTATGCATTGGCATACATTTGTTCCTACCAGTTTAAAGCGAAAACCTGAGATACTGGTCTAACAGCTGAGAAACCTAAATTGCCTTGCATGAATACTAGTAGATATTTACCACCAAGGAGAAGATTGACTCAAGTGAGTTTTTAACGCTTCAGGAACATCATACTTTACAAAAAGGTAATGATTATTCCAAATAGTGTGATTGCCAATTGATTTTCAAAAGGGTCACACTTCCAAATGGCTATGGAGATTCTGGTTTACCAAAAGGTTATGATTTCTAAAAGTCATGCCAAAACTAATGGCCATATATTGTGATATTGTCTGACTCATGAAGAACTAATGGGGTAAGGAAACGTTTCATCTTCTTACCTAGTATTGCTTCCTAACTCCTGGTCAAGTCTCTATATAAATGGATGAAAAATATGGTTACCTCTTCTCATATCTGGTCAATGGGTCTAATCAAATCCAGTTTATCACACACAGTCACATTCTAAAATGTACTTAGCTAAATAGCACTATGTTTCATTTCACTGAAAAAGACATTGGTGCTATCTAAGGGTGGACCTACACTGGCTGGTAAATTCAGGGGCAGTTCAGAGTTCAAATGCTCCAGACTGGCCCCAGGAATCCTCACACACCCTCCTGAACCCACTGAAGTGGCTTGGAATCAGGCTGATACTGCAAACTCTGGCTGGATCTACAATGCCCTATATCCCAGGATTTGATCCCAGATTATCTTCTTATCCCAGATTATCTGTTAGTGTAGATTCATATAATCCAGTTCAATGCTGATAATCTGGGATCAGATCCTGAGATATAGGGCAGTGTAGATCCAGCCTCTGTCAACTTTTCCTAATGTGGACTTAAACTGGATTAACTCTTCAATACTGATCAGAAGTGAAGAAACATCGTTGAGACAGTCGGGAGCAGACTCAGAGTGAATCTAGGTTATATTGGCCATGAATGATGAACCCTAAATAGCTGAAAACTGATATCAGAAAGTTATTTGATAATAGGAGCTGTTATTATGCTTTATCCCTTTTTATTTTCACCTCTTCATAGAAACTGTGGAAAATGGAATGCAATTCTCTTTTTAAGAATCAAGGTAAGCTAGCATGGCTGGAGTGCTAAAGTCTGTCTTGTCATTAGTAAACCTTAATAAGGCAAATGTTTAAGGAATTGAAGTATGTCACTCAATTAATTGTAATTTCCAGTTGTTCTCCATGGACAGAAGGATGACTTTTTAAAGAGAAGCACCTTCCATAGACAACTAGCAATCTCTTTGGAAGAGGTGAGACTAATATGTTCCCCTCCTTGTATGTTTATCTTACTTAAGTATTAGCATCCCCGGCCAATGGTTTAGTATAATCTATGAATGAAGAAACAGAGGCTTCTAAGATGTCATGTGGTTTCTGGGCTGTGTGGCCATGTTCTAGCAGCATTTTTTTTTTTACCTTTCACTTTTAGATCCTCTGAAGATGCCTGGCACAGATGCAGGGAAAACATCAGGAGAAAATGCTCCTAGAACATGGCCACCTAGCCTGGAAATCACACAACACTCCAGTAATTCCAGCCATGAAAGGCTTCAACAATACAAAGGCTTCTTAATTTAAATCCAGTCTACAGCATAAATTCATCATTTTTCATTACTACCATGGCCCCAGCTACCCCCTGTAAAATAAAAATACTACTGCTCCAAGTATTCATTGTGAGGAGAGAAAATCATGAATAATTTGGAAATTAAAGAAAGAATGTAGGCAATTGTTCTATAAAATATGGTTGCTATTGGCAACAATAATTCTTTTCTTTGTTACTACATGGACATGTGTTCTTCAAGTTATCTATAGAAGAAGAAGAATAGAAGTACAGACTTTTCCCTTTTGTTTTCCCCCACCTTGTTGTTCCTTTTACTCCTCCCCCTTTTCTAGATACCCCCCCTTTTAACTCTCTTTTTCCTACTTTCCTTTACCAAAAATGTTCCCACACTTTTTATGTAGTTACATTCTTTTATTTTTTCTCTCTCTTAATAAAAATTACTATAAAAAAGAACATACTTTGTTATAGATTTGTCTTCGAATCACAATAAATTGGAAATTATTTCAAGGCACACAACAATGACAATCAAGGTAGTAAATGTGATTCTTTGCAAGTCTTCATTGGCAAGAAAACCTGGATTCACTTTTGAATTAACTTCTAGCTGTTACCATGATGTTCAGCAACTTCCAGTAACACAGCTTTATCAGGGTTAAATCGACTTTGTTCCATTTTGGACAATGTCAGAAGATATTCTATAATTTGCCAGAATCTCCAGAGTATCCTATGGCTTTGAGGCATTCTGGCAGTAAAATCTGGTCTAATTTGAACAGATCCACTGTCCAGACTTTATACTAGTACCATCATCCAATTCATCCAATGCTTTTGGGGAGCAGACCCACAAGTAATAAGAACATCAGCCCTGGCCTTGTCTTTCTCAACTGCAGAGTATGCCTGTCCTGTTTGGCACAAGTCTGCCCATGCAAAGCAGGTGTACATAGCACTGAATGAAACATGCAGAATCATCACGGGATGCCTTAAACCTACACCTGTTGATAAACTCTACAAGTTAGCTGGCATTGCCCCTCCTGACGTGCGACGGGAAGTTACTGCTAACGGTGAGAGAAAAAAGGTCGAACACTGTGAAAGCCACCCACTGCATGACCATCAGCCTCCTTCCACCAGACTCAAATCAAGGAAGGGCTTCATGAGAACGACCACTCCTCTTGATGTTCCTCCAGCAGCAGCAAGGGGGTCCCTCTGGGCAGCTAAACCTGGCAATTCTAACTGGATGGCCCCCCAAGAGGGTCTTCCTCCAGGGGCAAACCAAGAATGGGCAACTTGGAAGTCCCTGAACAGACTCAGAAGTGGAGTGGGCAGATCTAAAGACAACTTGGCAAGGTGGCACTACCTGGAGGAATCCTCCACCTTGTGTGACTGTGGAGCTGAACAAACAACTCAGCATATGTATGCTTGCCCACAATGCCCTGCCTCATGTACGGAGGAGGAGTTGTTTAAAGCTACAGACAATGCGGTTGCTGTTGCCAGCTTTTGGTCCAAAACTATTTAGTTGCTTGTGATTTCTTTTTTTTATTTCCATTATTTGAAATGTATTTGTTGTACAATGCTTTTGACATGAAATAAATAAACTAGTACCATCACAATTTCCCTGTGCTCATTAGCAGGGAATGGGGATGGACTGGGTCTCTGTTACTGCTGTCACCACTACTGCTACTAATCCCAGCCAGCCATGGAGTTCCATCCAAACTCCTGGTCATTGCAGGTTCCCTGTTCCAACATCAGCAGAGATATTTGTGGAACCAGTAAGAAAAATCTCCCCCCACCACCACCACTTCTTGGTTATCTGGTTACCCTGTTGATGTCAGAATGGGTTATCCGTGTTGACCAGAAGCTTGACCAGAGCTTCATGAAATCATCAACTGCTACTTCCATTCACAAAGTTCTGATTGTCTCGCTCCTGACTTCTGTGCTGCTTCTCAGTTTCCCAGCCTAGCAAAAGGTTGACCTTGCAACATCATCAAACCCTATATCTTTCATTATGTCAGCCAAAAGACCTAAAATGGGGTCAGTGGAGGATCAGACATAAATAATAGGTATCTACCAAGGCCAACCAAATATGTAGATTCCTGATGTCTAGCACTTTTTATGTGTAAGAAGTACTATATTTTCTAACAGGGATGGTAACTTGGGCACTCTGCAATTTCCCTCTCCTGTCTGATTCCTGACACAGCATCCTCAAGCGCTAAATGTAGAATTTGCATTAGGAGTTAATTCCTTGGAAACTGCCTATTTAATGACATCAGGTTTATAACTGCAATTATAAATATGCCAAAGCAAAGATTTTCATGCCACCACACAATACAAACCATTTTGTGGGAAGGCAATGCCTGTTGAAAGTGATGAGCCTTTAGTCAGATTGAGAAACTTTTATAATTTATATTTACATCACTAACTAAATGAATGTTGTTGGCAAACATTTGAATTGTATCCCAATGTTCTTTGTTTTACCAAAAAAGAATCGAATTTGGTACTGATGTTTGAGACAGGAACCATCAATCAATCAATGAAACTTTATTTATATCTCGCACCATCTCCCCATGGGGACTCAGAGCTGCTTACAACATGAAATAATAAACAATCAATTAAACAAAACAAATAAACAGTACGAACATTCAGTCATAAAATAAATAACAATGAAAGCCAATAAAACACATTACACAAACAACAATAACATATTGTTCTCTTCAACAGATGCATATTAACATTTCCTTTCACATTCCACAGATTAAAACTGGGATGTGTGTGGCCTACCAACATTAAAATTTGGTCAATATGATAGTGGTTTTAATAAGGAAGAACACACAAGCTAGGAGAGGCTGCAACAGTCTACTTTTTCTTGAGCCTACTAAGAAGAGCAATATCCTCCACTCTTCCTCTAAATGCTTCCGTTTTCCCCTTTCATGAGTACTTTCTAAGAGTCTTAAATTCATGGATCCAAATAATTAAGTTTTACCCTCTTTGGTTAAGTTGATGTTTACATGTACAACAATCTATGGTACCTCTTGCAGTTTAGGTTTCACAAGGTTTCCACACTGATTTCTCTTCTCTCTATTCTAGTTTCAATGTAGTCATGAATGATGAATAATATAATGATATAAAATATATTAATGGGATAATATAATAATAACATCAGTGCTCCATGCAGTCATGCCGGCCACATGACCTTGGAGGTGTCTACGGACAACACCGGCTCTTCGGCTTAGAAATGGAGATGAGCACCAACCCCAGAGTCAGTCATGACTGGACTTAACATCAGGGGAAAACCTTTACTTTACTATAATAATAGGATATAATAATAACAGAATATTATAATAATATGGTATTAATAGGATAATATAATAATGGGATATAATAATAACAGAATATTAAAATAATAATATAATATAATAATATAATAGAATATAAAGGTATACAACATATTAATAGGATAATATTAAATGGATATAATAATAACAGAATATGCTAATAATATAATAATAAGATAATATAATAAAATAATAATAGAATAATAGAATATAATGATATAAAATATATTAATAGGATAATATAAAATGGAATATAATAATAACATAATAATATAATAATAATATGAAAATATAATAATAATAGAATAATAATATAATGATATAATAATAATAGAAAAATATAATATAATATATAAAATATATTAATAGGATAATATAATAATGGGATATAGTAATAATAACAGAATAAGATGATAATAATATGGTAATAGAATAATAGTATAAAATAATACGTTTCATGGCATAGGAATAAGAATGGGAGGAGAATCCCAATGTGTCCTTTGCCTTTAAGAAGCAGAAGAAGCAGAGTGGAAAGGGTGTTCAAGCCCTCCTCCTTCCCTCCCACCCTCCCTCGCCCTGGCACCAGGAGCCAATCAGAAGCCTCTGGGGCGAAGGGAGCATGGCCAGGACGGAGCCCTGTCTCAGAAGGAAGAAACGGCAGTGCAGCGGCAGCGAGGGAAGGTTCTTCGAGCTGCGTATATGCACTGGTGGCTGGGGGACAGGTGGGAGGCACAGAAAGCAAGAACTCCAGTGCGTATGAGTGCTGTTTCTGCTGCAGGAGCCATGCTTCCCAATGGAACTCTGCTGCAGCCTGGAAGGTCCCATTCTTAGTTGCTAGGTCTTACTTTCAGGGGAGGCCTTATATTTGGCAATTCCCCCAAACCCCTACTAGGTCTTATTTTTTTGGGGAGGTCTTATTTTAGGGGAAACACGGTAGCAGTTCGGAAACATGCAAATGTGAGTAGATCAATAGGTACCACTCAGGCGGGAAGGTAACGGCGTTCCATGCAGTCATGCTGGTCACATGATCTTGGAGGTGTCTACGGACAACGGCGGCTCTTTGGCTTAGAAATGGAGATGAGCACCAACCCCCAGAGTCGGACACGACTGGACTTAACGCCACGCAATTGAATTACCTCACCTCTGTTCCCAGCATTTCATAAAACTGCACTGAAGGAACTAAAGATTCCTTGAGATATATCCTCTTTAGGAATTTGCTAGGTCCTCCACTGCAACTCTATAGCAACTTCTAGCAGATAGATACCATAGCATCACCTGGAGAATGTATCCCCAAAGGTATGGGCAAATGAAACCATGGATATGGGTTCTGTGGTTATGAGGGTCTAACTGTAGTAAATTTGGAAATATTAATAAGATATATGGATTCCTCTTCCCCCCCCTTTTTATCATTTCAAGTTTCTGAGGGAAAAGACAGTTTGTGATACCACAAAATGCTATTAGGATATGGCTCTCAAAGACTGGGAAGGACTTCCTTGTTTTCACAGGATTCATAGTCAGGAACGTTGATTACTTTTTTTTTTAATCAAAAGGCTACTAGATTTCTATTTTCACAATTGTCATTTGCTTATTGAGTTCCAGTACTAAGTTGTCACTTGGCAAATGAAATTGTCATTTGGTGAATAGGGTTTACCACTGAAATCCAAAAGCCAGATTAACCTCTGACTTGTTCAGACTTCTATCTAAATCAAGTCCTTTTGATTTTTAATACAGTAATTGGATGTGGGGTTTTGTTTTGTTTTTTTGCTATACCCTAAATATCTCCTTGAATATGTGCAAAGGATTGTGTGGGAAAGGAACAACTGCTGAGCACAGCATCACTATAATTATTTTATGAGAGCTCTAAATTAAGGAGATGAATATCGTTGTTTACATTGTAAAAGAGAGCATTTATCCCACTACACTGACACGAGCTCACTATCATAATTCATTCTGAGAACAGGAAATGCTGTAAAATTGTAATAAGTTTTAGACAAGATATAACATGTATTTTTTTCAGCTGCTAAGTGATATAGCACTGGCTACATACAAAAACAAGTGAAATATACCTTTTTGACTTAGACCATGCGAAAACAAGCCTGCTGATTACACATATATATTGCTATATCTGAGCTGTAAATTTTGCAAGTGCACACATAACCTTTTAGCTTGCTTCCATAACCCTATGACTTAATCAATACTTTTAATGACAATTTATAGCAACAGCAACAACAAAGGGCTGTCAAGTAAACTATTTGTGAAGATTAGTACCCCTTGTCAGACTTTCTGCAGCCAAAGGGAAAGAGATGTGAAGTATTGCTCTGATCTTGGAAAACTGATGTGTGCTTTTTGGACATAACTTGTGTATTGCTAAGCCAAACACATCCCATCAGTCATATTAATTTGATTTATATTCTTTTGCTACTATATGTCTATTCTGTATGTATGTTTGGTACAAGTTTTTAATATTTTTTGTTTTTATCTATGTAATTTATTGCATATATTCTATGTTCATATATTTTTGACTTTGTTGTATCCCACCTCAAGCCATCAGGGTAGGAGGGTTATTATTATTATTATTATTATTATTATTATTATTATTATTATTATTAATAATAATAATAATAATAATAATAATAATAATAATAATAATAAATTTCGCATCTGATGTACATGGATGACCTGAAGCTGTATGGGAAAACGCAAACTGAAATCCAGTCTCTGACTAACACTGTCCGAATTTTTAGCACTGATATCAGCATGGAGTTTGGTTTGGACAAATGTTCAACAGTGGCATTGAAGAAGGGAAAAATCATTGAAAGTGAGGGCATAAATATGCCTAATGGCCAAACAATAAAGTGTCACCAGCCAGAGGCCTATAAATATCTGGGCATATTACAGCTGGACAACTTCAAGCATGAACATGTGAAAACTGTGGTCAGCAAAGAATACACACAAAGGGTCAGAAAAATTCTCAAAAGCAAGCTCAATGGAGGCAACACCATCAAGGCCATAAACACCTGGGCCATACCTGTCATAAGATATACTGCTGGCATTATAAATTGGACACAGGCAGAACTGGACAATTTGGACAGAAAAACAAGAAAACTCATGACCATTCATCATTCACTGCACCCTCACAGTGATGTTGACCGGCTATATCTGCCTAGGAGATCAGGGGACAGAGGACTCTTACAAGTAAAACACGCAGTAAAAGAAGAAGAACATGCCCTGGAAGAATATGTAAAGCAAAGTGAAGAACCTGCTTTGATTGAAGTCAAAAATCAGAAACTCCTCAAATCACAGCAGACAAAAAAGCAGTACAAGAAAACTGTACTACAAACTAGAGCTGACAGCTGGCACAACAAAACATTGCATGGAAAGTTCCTTGACAAAACTGAAGGAAAAGCTGATAGGGAGAAGATCTGGCTATGGCTCACAAATGGGACCCTGAAGGAGGAGACAGAAAGCCTGATCCTTGCAGCCCAGGAGCAAGCCATCAGAACAAATGCAATTAAGGCCAAGATCGAAAAATCAGTTCAGAAGCCCCCAAAATGCAAGGATTTTGTTATAAGGATGGCTTGGATTCTATGTTTGAACTTCAGAAGTAAGAAACTCATAATCCTGAATTAAAATGTGAATTCCACAAAATTTCTCACCTATTAGCAACTAGTATTATTGCATTTTTAAAATACGTTCCCCCTTTCTAGCTCCTGGCATGCAAACAGCCTTCTATCTTTGTTTGTGTTCCCCTAGATCAGAATATGACTCTATTAAGCTTAGGCCATTTCTTTTTCATTTCTTTATGCTTTCATACTAAGGGCAGAGGCGAAGGTGTCTATTTTTCTGTTATGAGCTGCTTAATAATACAGCGATATAAGGGCTTCAAAGCTTTGTGCTTAGATGTCAGACAAGAGAGACTGCATACGTGATTGTCTCCATGGCTGCAAATTTATTTTCAGCATTTTTGCTGTAAGAGGCTGAAATTCTGTTTCATGCTTCTACCTGAGGGGCAGTGAGGGAACTGCTGAACAAAATGGAATGTACCATGTAGTATGACATTCCCTTAGATTAATTTTTTATTTGTACTCACACACTTTAATAAATATTCTCATCTACTTGTGTTTCCTCAGACTCAACATTTCAACCTTCATGCATTTTTCAGGGACTTTTTGTTTTGCTTTCTTTCATTATGGGCACAAGTGTCAGGAAACCAGGAGTGAAGGGACCAAAGATGAAATGAGTAAAAACAGATGTCCTCTATATGTCCTTGGAACTGCCTAAACATCACCACCACCCTGTCCGAAATGTCATATGCAGTATTTTCATTTGCTGGATGGAAAAAAATGTGGCCCAGAATCCTGTTGGGCAATTGTGAATATTGGATTCACAAAGTAAGAATTCTTAACCACTAAATGGACTACATGGCTCATATTGATCAATGCAATACTTTGGACTTTTAAAAGCTTGTTTAAATTGTTTTATATAATAATTGTTTATGTGTCAATTGTTTTGTGTTAATTTTGACTTGTTTTAATTCATTATGTCACCCAGTTGTTTTATGTATCTTTTTTATGACTGGAAGCCACTCTGAGTCCCTTGTTGGGACATGGGGTAGGTTATAAATAAAGTAGTAGTAGTAGTAGTAGCAGTAATAAGTAACATACAGTCACACATTTACAACCAGCTATTCATGATCCCTATCCAATCCCTAGTTTAAGGGCTGTGTAGGGACCATGAAAGTTTCCTACCCCCTCCCCCACCTTACAGATAAGTAGACTTCTTTTTAAAAACCAATTGTCATGGAATGAATGAGAACACCCTTATATGCCCATAAAATACTCCCACCAATTTGGCCAGAACATGGTACTACCACTAACTCTGCGTTATCATCAATCCAATTCCTTCCACACAGAGATGTAGGGTGGGGTAATGGCGCTGCAATCTTTCTTGCCAGTCATGATCTGGTTTTCATTCACATGAAAGTCTTCCAAATCCCAGAGCCCATGAAAAGCTGACTGACAGGGCTGAAAATGTATTTAAGCCAAAGTCATTGTTTCTCAGTACACCTCCTTGTACTGAATCTCACAAAATAGTCTTCCCTCAGACTATGGTTCTTCCCATATGACTTAATTAGAGAAATTGTCTTCTTCTACAATCAACTATGGTTCAAGACAGTCTTTTTGTTCCTCATCCCATATTTTATATGATGCCTGATCAAACAGGACCAGCATTACTAAGGAAATACTTTTTTTATCTCTGGTTTTCCAGGCTTAGCTGGAGCATCAGGAGCCCCTACAATGTTTGCAATATTTCCCTCTCTATTGGAAGTCCAATGATGCAATTTATTTTATTTTTCCTGATTTGCTCTGCACACTTTTTGTTCTTCCCTCCTATCAATCACCCAGTTTTATTGGTCTCATGTATCTGAGTTTCTTTCATTTTGTGAAATGAAACTCCAACACTCTTATTAAGACTGCAGCTGATTTTAAATACACTTCAATGTCAGCAGTGATTTAGTTTTAATTATTTTACTTTATTTTAATTGAGTGATCCTATTGTTTTGCTAATGACCAATTTAACTACATTTTTCAAATAAATGAAATCTCAGTATTTGAGCAGAGACAGCTCACCATTTGAAGTTAATTGACAATTCCTAAAAGTCTCTTCTGGTTTTTCATGACTGCAGATGCTTCAACATCTAGAATGAAAATTCAGGAAACATTTTACTTGATGTAAATTGTACCCATGTTCTCTTTTTAGGAATCTAATAACAAGTTAAGCCCCAAAAATTGTTTAATACTGATACTGCAGATAAAAGCATTTTTAGATGCCAATCAACATAACTTCTTAAATGTTCCACTGACACTCATCCAAAACAAAATGAAGTTATTTATCCTAGATGTGAACAAACACATGTGAGTACTGGAGAAGGATACTAAAAATGTAATTCTTTAGTAAGTTTCTTTTTGAAAATGGCAACAAGTAATTTCAGCAATTTTCTCCTAGCTGCAAGAAAAACTTCAAAAACCATACAAAATTGCACATGATTGCTTTGCACAGAAAACAGTATTTTCTGTGCAGAAACATTATTTTATGTGTAAAAGTAGTGCAGAATAACTCACAAACTTCTTGTCAGTCAAGGATTCTTCTCATTAAGATTTCTCAACATTTTTTTTAAAAAAACATGTTCTGGCCATTTTAAATATTCTTTCCATCTCTTAAGGATACTGGCAGTGTGCTAAGACTTCATAGGTAAAGGTAAAGGTTTCCCCTGACGTTAGGGCCAGTCATGTCTGACTCTGGGGGTTGGTGCTCATCTCCATTTCTAAGCCGAAGAGCCGGTGTTGTCCGTAGACACCTCCAAGGTCATGTGGCTGGCATGACTGCATGGAGCGCTGTTACCTTCCTGCCGGAGTGGTACCTATTGATCTACTCACATTGGCATGTTTTTGAATTGCTAGGTTGGCAGAAGCTGGAGCTAACAGCGGGCGCTCATTCTGCTCCCGGGATTTGAATCTGCGACCTTTCGGTCTGCAAGTTCAGCAGCACAGTGCTTTAACACACTTCGCCACCGAGGCATTCCCAAAAAAATTAAGGATATAAATATTTAGACTTCTGCTATACCACCACTGCAGAAGAACAAAGTAACTGGGTTTCATCTACACTGATCATTTAACACAGTTCAAAGCTAGTTTCAAACTGAAATGGTTAGACAATAAACTACTGCAAAAGAATGCAAAAGAAATTCCTTGATGCGTGTAAGTGTTCAGTGGTTTGTGTAATCACCATCTGGGCCTTAAACTGGTTCCAGGATTTTCTAGGTAATCATCCTCATTTTCTTCAACATCGTTTTAAAATTGCATTAAATTGTCAATGTAGATGGTGCTCAGGTGTAAGATGAAACCTGGGGAAAAGTATAGGATGGGTGGCAGAACATTTTAAATGCTGATCCCAAAGATTTTAAACCAAATGAATCTATAGACATCTGGAGAAACAGTCAGTATTGTATTGCAGCATTTGAATTTCCAATAATCAGTGTAATAATCAATACAATATACAAAGCCTGAGACGTGAAAGGAATTGTGTTCCATTTGAATATTCCATTCAAATCTGTAGTTGTGTGTGTGCGCCTACAAATATGATAAATACTGTATATGTATGTATGCAGCTATACAGAGAGAAAAGGAAACAGCAGATAAACCTGCCTCATTCACTACCTCCACACGTTAAGAAGCATAGATATATTAAATCAAACTTCTATAAGCCCTACTGATATAACTCTAGCTAGAAGTAACCACTGGAGTTTGGGTACATGTACATCAGCTGTGTGTGTTTTTTTTAAAGCAAAGGATTTTCATCAATGTGGCCTCTTCCTATCAGGCACTAACCAATGTCTAGTCTGCTGGTTTCATATGCGCTATCTTTAAATTTTAATTTAAAAATTAGACCAAAGTTGTAATGTGGCCAATACTCTCACTCCACCTATTAAATTCCACTTAGGGAACATCAGTATCTCTGTTATGCAGATAAGTGCATTTGTACTTGTAATATCTTCTACTGATTGTTATTTATTGGAGCATGACCAAATGCAGTGCTGTCTCAAGTCTGGCTAATAACAGCTGATTTCATCCCAATTCACAATCTAAATACATTTTTCAATGGTAAAAACATGAAGAGTTAGGAAACACAAATAGGCTGTTTTAAGTCAAACAAGCAAGAAATGCTAAACTGGAACAATTTTTGCTCTGTGGCCAAAACAATTTTGTAGATTTCTTAAACGGATGTTATAAATCGGTATTACTGTGAAATAGGAATTCAGGCGGTGCTGGATGGGTTTACACTCCTGCAATCTCAGGTGTGCAATATGGGTGTACTTCTGGGTACTTCTAAATCTGGATGCTAAGGTTTCAGCAGTGGTCAGGACTATATTTGCACAGTTAAAACTAGTGTGCCATCTGTACCCATTCCTGGAGATATAAGATCTTGTGATGATTACACAGGCATTAATTACCAAGTACATAACACTGATTATTGTAAGATACCTGGTATGAACCTGTTTTTGGAAACTGTTCAGAAATTACAGTGAGAACAACATTTTGTGATTGGACTGGTGATTAGAGCTGGTTAATGTTGCCTGGTTAATGGCTCATTTCCAGGCACAATTTAAAGTGGTGGTTATGACCTTTATTGCTCCACATAGCATGGGTCCTAACTATTTCAAAGAGCCTGCTGAGTTTTAAGATCTTCTGGGGAAGGCTTTTTCTCTCTCTGCCCTGACACCATCACTGATGAATTTGGTGAGGACAAGGTAGAGAACCTTCTCTGAGTCTGTCCTAAGTTGTAAAATTCATCCCACTGGAAACTCAGTTGGCTTCCTGTCTGCTCCCTTTTAGCCAGCAGGCAAATACCATTTTTTTAAAAAGTCACCTGTTGGCTTTTGGGGCAGAAGCATTTTTGAATGGAGGACAGAATGGTTTTATCCTTTTACTTTATTTCAAACTTTGTTTTTAACACCCTATTATTTTTAAAAGAACAAGCAATGCATCTGAAAATTTCTTCTGTATGCAATGATGTAGGGCAGCAGTGGAAAAGGCCACCAGAAATGCATTCTTCAGACTCTCTGCCTCCAAGGAATCTGGCAGTTGCCCATTTCCATCTTTCAGGTGGCAGCTATGGTTATTTGTTTATATGTTCACAAGACAGAAGGAGGCACTTGGTGAGCTCCAGACACAAAGCTGGAGGGAGACATGAGCATCTGTGAAATGGTGGGATGTGTGGATTCACATCAAACACTACATTTGGATTTTCACAGATACCCACTCTTTCTTGAGCCTGGCACCTGAAGCCAGTCAGAAGTCTGCTTCTTGCTCCAACCTCACATCTCTCTCTAGCCTCGCATCTCTCTCTAGCTTTGCAAATACATCCTATATTATTTTGTCATGCACTGATTATTGTGTTGTGTATTTTTGAATCTGCTGTTGATTGAATCTATGGATCTGGAGCCTGTGGATAAGGAATGCCCACTGTATAGCTAAAATCTTAATTCAAAAAGGCAAAAATAAAGGAAAAATTCTACCAGAAAACTAAGCTAAAATAGTTGTGACAATTTATGCCACATTTCCTTCCATGATGAGGTCTCATCCATACCTATCTCAAAGCAGATAAATTAATAGTGCAATTCTATATATACCTATTTAATAAAAATCCCACTGAGTTCAAAGGAGCTTACTCCCAAGTAACTGGGAAGAGAGCTGCCATCACGGTAGCAGCTTTTCCTTATTACAAAATAGATTAATGGCTTTACTGCAAAACATTACATTTGAGAGGACAGCGAACTACCAACAGGCAACCCACCTTTATATTTACTTCTCAATTTAAATGAGTATAGATATGGAATATTTCATATACACATGTCTTGCATTACCTTGAAGAAAGACATATGGTGTACAGAAGGGCCAATTCACATGACTGATGTTGCTAATGGATCGAGTTACATATCACATTACTCAGCAAAATAGATTTTTTTTAAAAAAAATCCACTAAAATAAATGTAAATGGCTCCATTGGAAACCTGCATACATGGACCAAAGAGATTTAAACCTTTCCCCTTTTGGGTTTTGTCTAAAACCAAATGCTGGTCTTAAAAAATATGATTGCTATTAATGGGAATGCATAGAATTTTAGAGGTGTGGTGATAGTTACAGAGGAAAATGTATATTTTCCATCTCCAGATCAAGGCAATGCATATAAATAGAGCATAATAAAAGTGACTTTCAGCTGAACACTGCATATTTGGTGTATTCCTGTATTCCTAGAATGTTTCATTTATCTATAGTTTCATTATTCCCTTAATAGTACCTGTAGGAGATCTCCGTTGTTTGTCTCATTTAAAATACAAGGGTTTGCTGTTATTTGTGGTTCCATGTATCCATTCAATGTTCAGGAATGTGTCTCCCAATGACTCTTCCCTTAGCATAAATTTTAACTATTTACACTTGGGAGGAATGAGTAGTCTTAATATTATAAAAGAAAAGTGTCTTAGGACATTTGTGCTTTGCAAGTAGTCACAATCAGTATTTTGAATTGTAGAAAAATGATGATGATGATGATGATGATGCATTATTTATATTCCTCCCATGGTGGGGTCTCAGCCATACTAAACAAAAAGGCAAACATTCAATGCCTGAAACAACAATAAATACAAATGCAATAATAAACCTACCAGAACCCAAAATAAACCAGCTTATACCATAATAAACCTTACATATATGATCAAATTATATCATACAACCTAAAATTAAATTAAATTTAACTTAAATTATATCAGCATAAAAACATGAACCCTAATTCACAGAAACCACCCAAGGGTCATTGGGTGGTTTCATGCAAAAGACTGCATGAACTTGAATAACCCTAAAACCCAGTTATAATGTGATTCCTACTAACCTGGCACATTTACTTGTATCACATCTCTCCACTTCACCTCACCAAACTGAGTATATAATATACAGAATTATATTTCATTCATCCATAATACCTTCTTCTTGCATTAAAATTGCATTAAAATCTGTTGAGTCACCAAGACTTTCCTTCAAAAAAAAAAATCCTTTCCAGTTTAAATTCCCTCTAACCCCTACCTTTTGGACTTCTTAATGTGGAAGCAAATGTTTAGATCTCTCCAAAAGAGAAGCAGAGTGGGATATGGCAAGCCCAAAAATGAATTACCAACAACTCATATGTAGCCGATAACAAATGGCCCAAAAGAAAATTATGTTTTATGAATCTTGTCATATCAAACAAAAATAAGAGAAATGAAAGCAACATGTGTTACTCACACAATCTTTTTTTTAATATATATTTTTATTGAAGTTTTACCTTATAAGATAGAGTAGATTAACATTGAAAGAGTGAGAACATTTGATTGTATAGAAAGTGGGAAAACTGAGATTTAAAAAGGATCAAAAAGGGAGAGAGAGAAAACCAAAAACCAAAAACAAAGCTAAAATGTCCATATTTATATAAAAAAGAAAAAAAAATCTGAACAAATGGCGATATAAAAATGCAAAGTACTTGGCAAAGAAATACACCAAAAAGCAAAAGCAAAAAGCTCACTGTTTCACAACCTGTTCACAAGCCACCAGCAATTGTGAACTGTAGTTCTTTTTTTTTTCTTCATCATGACCTTTTTTTTTTTTTCACAGAAGGAAGTTAAACGAGTGGTGAAAATTAAAATTTATAATAGTCAAATTTGAAACCCCCACGTTGAAATGGTCTTTCCTTCTAAAAACCTTTTGAAGGGATCCCAGACTTTCCTAAACTCAGAAGGGTCTTTTGACTGGAGATACCCTGTCAGAATGTCCATCTCAATCTTGTGTGTATCACATAAGCCATCAAATGTCTCTAGAGGATACAGTATGTGGGCTTCAAATGCTTCTTGAAATTTTCAGTGAAAGTTCACGTATATATATGGTTATGAACCAAAAGCAGTCTCTCGTTTATAGATGTGTTCTTCTTCCATTGGGACCACTTCATCTTTCATCTTGATATCTGATACATTTCTTAAAAGCATATTGCTTTAACCATTTCAAAAGCTGCACCTCAGGATTGAAATGTATAGAAACTCAATGCCTTACAGTCTTTGAATCAAGTGGAGCCACATATTAGAAACTTTCTTCTTGTTCTTCCTCCTCCTCCTCCCCTCCTCCCCTCCTCCTCCTCCCCTCCTCCTCCTCCTCCTCCTCCTCCTCCTCCTCCTTGCTTTCAAAATAGACCAGTAGTCATGTAGACTGAGAAATCACTGCTACTCCACTAAAAGTTGCAGTGATCTCAAATAACTTTTACAAGATCTTTAAAAAAACGAACGTCAAAGACTGAAATACTAACATTTTGTCTGGAAACAATTAAAAATGTTTTTCAGTACTCTCTCTTTGACCTCCCAAACTCCATTTTTCACTTACAAAACAGTTTATAGATAGACCCATGGGTTAAACACCTTGATTTTTGCATAAATATTCCACATGTATCATTGTGCAAGATAATGAAATCTATGTGTACTAGCTGAAAATTCTTACTACTGTGATACTCACACTGACTGGGTTTTGCAAGTGTCAAGAAACTTTTTTCAGCCAGGCTATGAGTAATTAATATTGTTTTGTAATTAATATTCTTCCACAACTGTTTCTAATTAAACAGTATTAGCGCCTTGAATGCTGTAATTACTGTTTCAACTAACATCTTCTGTAGAGCAAATGTAGTAAGTAATTTCCATATCAAATATAACTCACATTGCTACATTGAGTTCAGAATTTGTTTCCACAGCATCTATTAACGCCCCCCCCCCCATTGTATCTAATATGTATGTTGCCTTCAAAATGTATTTTTCTTTTTGAAAAGTAAATGTTTTGTACCCTGGCTTACCAGAATGGTTAAGGTCTTCATTCCTTTATCCCCTCAGTAAGGTTGACAAACTGAAAACTGGAAAAAATATAAACTAAAACTTAATGTGTTTCCTGCAACTATATTGGTTGTGTAGGAGAAGGGATTCCAGAATGTTAAACAACACCTGCTGAACTTGGTTGTTCTTGTAGGTGTTGTGTGCCTTCCAACATATGATGACCCTACAGCAAGCTATCCTGGTAAGATTTGCTCAGAGAGGGTTTGCCTTTGCCTCATTCTGCTACATCATCATGAAAGGTATAGGACCCAGCTTTTCAGTCTAGCAATCCTAGCCCTGGGTCCTGATCCAGATCACCTTTTCTTCCCTACATTTTCCATTGGCAAAAGGGGTATCCATAGATACAAATGGAATCCTTAAGAACAGTGCAAATTTCAGAGATGTGAAGGCACATGCAGATTGGGAGTTTAGTGAGTAGGGAATGAAATCTCCTGTTTCATAGGATTTCAGTCCAGATCAGGTTCTCAATGTTTTCATGATCATATAATCAGACTCAAGTTATAGTCTAAAATCCCTGTGTCAAAGCCAATTTAAGAGACAAGTGGGTAAGGCTGATGCTGTGGTACACAGTACCAAGCCTTCTTAATGGCTTCTTGAGGACATTGCTTTTTAGCCCTGGAGAGACATGAGTAATTTGTGTTGAGCTTAGTAGCAGGGTCCATTGGGGTATCGTAGACTGGAATTTGACAGCTCTGTTCTAAACTACATATATCGGGCCCACCATATCTGCAGGCTCACAATTGATGGATTCAATCCACTATGAGTGCAAATGTACACAACACTGTACATCCACAATCCATGGTGAAGAGAAAGCCAGTCAAACACTTCTATCATTAAGATGATGGGCTCTTTCGCAAGACAAAAGAGGGAGCCTGGCAGGGCTTGGAGTCACCTCTACTTGTGTCTTATGCTTTTGAATAGCGACTTATAAGCCTCATTTCATGTTTGTAGTCTCTTTTGCCTTGAAGACAGAAGCAGACAGTGGGCATAAGATAGCCTGAAGAATGCACCTCTGGTGAACTCTGCTGCTGTCCTATACTATTTTTACTTGGGACTTGAGCATGTACATCTTTTGGTACTTGTGAATAGCCCATGAACCAATTACCAGATGATCCGAGGTCCCACTGAATCCTAATTTCAGGTACCTGGAACAATACTGGATGAATTCTAGCCCTGCTTTTCATTGAAATAACATTTGCAAGATTTAAATCAGAAATGACAGAATGTTTTTCCTGCTTCATTTAACACATACACAAACACAACTTATGGCTAAAAGTAACACATGGCATATTCCAAATGCACAACGCAGAAGACAGTCCAGAACAGTGGTTCTCACCCTGTGGGTCCCCAGATGTTTTGGTCTTCAATTCCCAGACATCCTAACAGCTGGTAAACTATCTGGGATTTCTTGGAGTTGTAAGCCAAAACATCTGGGGACCCAGAGGCCGAGAAACACTGGTCTAGAAGATAATAAAAGGTTAGAGGTTCTTTAAATTATGATGATAAATCTTTGTTTCATTTAAAGAAAGGCCATTAGCACATAAACACATTGTTTTAATCTCAGGTCTTAATTTTAAGATTAAATTGCTGTCTTATCATAAACACAGACAATTATTCCAGTAATAGAGATTTATTGAATTATATATTCGAAATGGAGAACGTATATTTCTTCCTGAATTGCCTGCTGCAGTTGTGATACCTTTGGTAGGTTTTTGTATAATCTGTCCCATTCAGAATTCCAGTTTGTTCTATTTACTAGTAGTAAGCAATTTCAAATAATTCACCAACATCCTTCCTTCAGCTATTCTCAAACTACCACCTGTATGGAATAAAAACAGTTACTTAAAAAATAGCATTCAATAGCAGCTTATAAGAAGGATGTAACCCATTTCACAACACTTATTGAGCAACTGCACAGTATAGTACTTATTTACTATAATGTTTGCAGTAGCCATTGCTTTATGGCCCTTTTAATTTTTAATCTATCTTTTAATTAGCACAACAAAATGATTTTCTCCAAAGGCTATAATGGTCTAAATGGGGGGGGGGGTTGTTAAGCTGCAGCTTTCATTGTTTCTTTCTATTGATGCTGCTGCCTAGACTTATAAGGCTTTCAGTCCAACAATATCTGGAGAGATGTACAATCTCTACCCTTGATTTAAATCTAACATTAGTGCTACTCAAAACAGATCTATAAAAATCTTTGTGACAAGATATTATTGTGACTTACATGTCATTCATTTCAATAGGTAGGGTCTATGTAGCCCATTTAAGTAGAGTCTATGTAGCCACACCAGAAGTGACTTGCAGTTTCTCAAGTCTCTCCTGATACAAGAAAAGCCTATTGGATTAGCAAGATCCTATGTTTTTCCTGGGAAACATGCATTTTCCATGCTGGTGTATCCTTGTAGGCATGGGGAAAATGTGTTTTTCTTCCCTCACTGCTGTCTAGACTCCCTCCCTAGCTCCCATTTCCCTCTCAACTTACCCTCATCAGGTGCAGGCTTGAAGCCTCTGCCTCTCTCTTTGGACTATGCATTTTTCAAATAAACAAAGAGCATCAAAGTAGAGCTTGGAAAATGTACTTCTTAAAAATAACATTTCCCAGAAAGCTCCAGTCAGCATGGGATTTTAGGCGAAAAGAATATCTTGCGTGCTCTGAGGCCCCATCTACACTGTCACATAATGCAGTTTAACTGCACTGAATTGCATTATATGAGTCTATTTAATGTAGTTCAGTACACTTAAATTGCATTATGAAACTGCATTATATGGCAGTATAAATGAGTCCTTAGTCACACTCAGAATCAAGCACGTTAGCTTCCCTTTGGTTGTCACTTAAACACTGTTGAAATCATATTTGAAATTATTTTAATATGAATTTTAATTATTAATAGCATCAGCTATTCCTGGAAAGAGAGTCCTAGTTGGGTGAGAATATTTACAATTTGGCATTTATTCTGCATGAAAAACTACTATTGAGTTTTGGTTTTGCACACACATAGTTGTTTCCACACAGAACACATGCTTTTATGCACTGAAATATAACATTTTTGCACAGAAGGTACTTTCTGTGCAGGGAACTTGTTTTCTGCACATAACTGTTGTTTCCTGCATACGAAACCTGCTCACTCTCTCCAACACAGATAAACTTTAAAAAAAATAAAAATAAAATTAAGTAGTTATTTAAAATGTCAGCTTTTCCCCAGCATGGGACCCAGGGCATCTAACAACCCCCCCAATATGAAAATTAAAAATTAAAATGCAATTTAACTGAGTTTTCAGATTTAAACCAACTGTCAATGGGACAATTTTTTTCCCACCGCTACTTCAAATGCTCAGAAGCCTGACTAAAGTTCTGAATAGTTTTAATTTTTTTCTAGTTTTCAATTACTTAATTGCAAGACAAAGGAAAATCATTCATTATTGTATGTCAAAACAAGATTTACACTCTTGATGTTCAGCTGGTAACAACACATCTTCTTTGCATTTGAACAGTGATGATGGAATCCAGCAGAGAGCAGGTTAACAGCTAGTTTGGGACAATTGAGCCCCCCCCCCCACTTCAATTTCATTGCTAGATTCTACACATTGAGACACCTGCTTCCTTACACGCTTCCACAAAGTCCCTCTCGTCTCCCATCAGAAAGGAAGAACATTATGTTAAAGACTTATAGAGGATATCAGAGAAGTTGTTGAGGATTGTGGATAATAGAAGCTCTTACGTGTGTGTGCCCATAAGCCCAGAGTCACCCTGAAGAATGATACACCACTCAGCTTTGAGAATAAATAACACAGGAACTTTTACTGAATCCAAGAGATCAACAGAACAATGGTATTTACAATAGTCCCTCTAATTGCTTACAGAAATCAGCAGTCATAGACAGTCCTTTCTTAGTCCATAAATCTGCTTCAGTGAAGATCAGCAGCAAACAAGGCCTCAGAAATAGTCAGGCCTCTCTGAGTATAGAGCCAGTTTCTTTTTTAGCCAGTACTCAAAAGACTCGCGCGCACACACAGAGAGAAACCTATTCAAACCGGTTTTCCAGCAGCAGGACAGCAACAGTTTCAAACCAATTCCCAGGTCCTTGCAAACTCAGCCAATTGGCTTCATGCATTTGATTTTCCAGTTAACACACATAGCATCTTTGCAAATCATGACAGAAGTAACTGGTAGAGGTCTTCACAGTTCATGTCAGTGTTTTGTGTCTGGTATTAGAGACATTGCCAATGTCTTTACAAGGCCCATCTTCTTTCAACTGACAGCTTGTTGAAGGGGACTTCAGCAGTTAAAAAAGAAGGGGAAAGGAGAGACTATCATAGTCCTGCCTGTGCGGAAATGTATTATGAGATGTGTGTCTTTTTCAAGAAATGTCAACTTGAAGCTGCTTAGTTGAAGAACCACTCCTTGCTCCCTGTCACACTTTCATATTACAGCTTTACTACCTGATCTTTGCCGATTGTCACTTCAAAAGTTTTGATAATAAAAAAGGACAGGTGCAGCACTATGGGACAGCTTTACAATAAAACTTAATGTGGGGTAAATGATTGTGAAATCAATACATGTTGACATTTGATATAAAAATTATAGTGTAACCTTCTTACTTCCAAATAAATCTGTTTAGAATTACAGCTACAGAACATGAATATATCTAAATTTATGTCAGTCTGCACTTTTTTTAAAAAAAATAAAAGGGCTATGTAAAATAAAAGGATAGTTGTGAGAAAGACAATAGCAGCATCATTTGATTTTATTAAAAATTTGGTTCACTATTCAATTACATTGTGCCTAAAACCTGAAATGAAATTAAAATCACCAAAGCTCACATGTTTGGTAGATTATTATTGACTTAATTAAACAGCTCAAAGTGTAATTGCTCCTGTTGAGACATCAATACAAACAACTGCTTCTAGCAGGGTTCTGAAGGGACTAATAATTAGCCTAACACTTATTCTTATTTCTATAATCAGCTCAGAGTGACATTATTAATTCTTGTTCATAAGATTTAAAAATAATTGAAATATTGAAATTGTGTGTAAATAATGAGGAAAGATTGTGGCTATATTGAAAATTATTGCATGGTGAAAAGTTCTACTAACCATGAATGAGTGAATGAATAAACAAACTGTTTTTCACTTTTGAAACTGGCTACGTTCATCCATTGGAAGAATAATGTATATCTTATGTTTTTTATGTGCCTTCAAGTTATTTCAAGTAAGTATGGGGAATTTAAAAAGATTGGACACTGCAGAAAGAGCTCTTTTCCCATATGTGAATTGTTGTTGTGTGCTTTCCAGACATTCTACTTTATGGCAATCCTAACACAGACCTATTACAGGAGTTTCTTGGCAAACTCCTTTTAGAGGGGGCTTGACATTGGCTACCGCTGAGGCTGAAAGTATGTGACTTACTCAAGGTGAGTTTTCATAGCTGAACAGCAATTTGAATATTGGTCTCCACACCCTATTCCAACACAAAGGCCATTACATGAACTAACTCTCTGCAGCAGGACAAACTGCAGATCTTTAGGAGTTATTGCCTACAAACTTCATCATTGACCTGCACTGACAGCAGTGATGGATGTTGGAATCTAACAACCTCTGGAAAACTATAGGTTGCCAATCCCTGGGCTAAAGTCTGGAGCATGCCTTATTGAGATTGTTATACAGGATCCAGAATATGAAGATTTAAACAAACTGGCCATGTAAGGAAGATATAGAGAAGAAATGAGACTACATTGAATTCAGTTGATTTTTGCAGTCACAATTTGATCATTTTCTTAAAAAAACATATTTCAGCTAAGACTAGCTAGACTGCTTCCAAAAATGCCTCCTAGCTAGCACTACAAGTAAAAAAAAGATTGGACCAATTTGTCTTTTTGGCCGTTCATAGTATCTGCAGAATTCTCTTATAGCACCATATTCCAAATGAATTTTCTTCATATCAGCTTTCTTAACTGCCCAGCTTTCAAATCCATACACAGTAATACATTGACATATGAGTCGTATTTGTTCTGTGAACAAGCTTGTAAGTCAATTTGCTCATATGTCAAATCAAATTTCCCATTGAAATAAATTGAAATGCTGTTAAAGTTATTTACCTCTTCCCCTCTTTCTCCCACCCTCCATCTCTCTTTCTTTCTCCTCCCTCCTTTCCCCCTCCTTTGCTTCCTTCCCTTCCCTTCCCTCCATTCTGCCTTCCTTTCTTCTCCTGATTGTGAGGACTCCTGCATGCAAGGGGAGGGGGACGTGCCCATGCTTAGGTTGGGGGGGGGAGGGTTGCATGCACATCCACACTAGCTGCCTCCTTCCCTCTCATTCCCAAAATGGTAGCAGAGGTGGCAGTGGCCTTTTAGACCTCTCTGGAGGGGAGGGGGCACACTTGGATTTTTTGGGGGAGGCTTGCGTGCATGCAATGTCTGCCTCCTTTCCTCTTATGCTCAAAATGGCGGTGGAGGTAGCAGCGGCCTTTTAGGCCACTCTGGAAGGGAGGAGGCTCATTCGGGTTGGGAGGGGGGCTACATGCACATGAGTGCTGGCTGCTTTCCTCCCTCTTGTGTCCAAAATGGTGGCAGAGGCAACAGCAGCCTTTCAGACCTCTCCAGAGAGTTTCATGAAGGCTGCTCAGGGAGCTCGTAACTTGTATCTCGGCTCATATTTCTAAGCCAAAAATGGAAGAAGCAATGGCTAGTATCTTGGAAAACACATAAGTAGGCATGTTCATTAGTCGAGGTTCCACTGTCTAGGAATAGGAAATTCAATACACATGGAAGACAATGACTTTTCCCCCAACAATATTCTACGAGGCATGGAAAGTTGTACAATAGAAGTCTTACCTGAAAGCACCTACTCCAGCATTTATCCAGGAATTAATACTTTTAGGTTAATTACCAACTGAAGGATTAGGAAAACTAATTAATGAAGTTCTACAATATTTTTCTTTTAGGATGAGATTCAAAGTGGTTTAGAGAAAATAAATTAAAATTTTAATTTAAAATTTCATAAATAAGTGAATTTTGAATTATCTTTTTACAGCATTAACAAAATATCCCTCTTCGTGCCATTACTTTAGAGCATGTCAATTATTACCATCACCATTCAGGATTTATTTGACTTTTTCCACCAATCTCCATAGAATAATGCCTGAATTTAGCTCATGTCTCTTTCATCTGTTAAAAAGAAGATATCTATTTCTAAACTTGTACATGTGCTTCATTACTGCACAGTATCATCTACTTAACCATCATCTAGAATCATAGAATAATAGAGTTGGAAGAGACCACATGGGCCATCTAGTCCAATCCCTTGCCATGAAGGAAAAACACAATCAAAGTATCCCTAGTCTTTAGCTTTTAGAACATTTTGAAACAATATTCAGTTGATATCATTTAACAATCTTTACATCAAGTACAAACAGATCATCCTTGATGAGGGGACAACACTGCTGAAAATTTGCATCCCTACTTTATTCATATAGTAGTTCCACATTTTCTAAAAATCAAGACTCAACTGATGGGCAAATAAGTCAAACTCATGTAAAAACATTTATTCAATGTAACAATTCAAAGGCAGACTAGCAACTGAATTTAGGCTTAAGGACTTCATCGCACCAACCTGTTGTCTCATTGTAATCGTGTTGCTTAAGCAAACAAAACATATGGTTTATTGGAACAATATCTTCCACACCTCAATGCAATTTTGAGGAGCTGGGACTTTGTTGATAAGCATTCCCATTATCAGTCTTCCACACAAAGTCCAAGAAGGATGATAAATGGATAAATAATCTATCTTAATAGAACAAATAAAACAGAATTGTTTAGGTAACAGCAAAGAAGATTACAATTTGATGGCACTTTTCACATATTTAAACTAATGAGGAATTACAGCATGCCCACTGATGGCATGATACCCCGCAATGGATTATCACCTTGACGTGGTGAGGGGGCTTGCGTGTTCCAATGAACCTGAGGGCACAACCACTGGAGTCATGCACTTCCAGGAGTGGCCACAGGGGAGGATCCAGACCAAGAACAATCCGAAGACCCAAAGACCTCAACGGTGGAGCAGGCGGAGGATAACATGGTACATGTTACAACAGCTGTGAAGGCGGAAGAAGGCTGCAACAGACTGAGAAGCCACTCTCGTTATGTCAATTACACCACTGCTGGGACCTCAATCTGTGAAGACTGTGTGTTGACCGGCTGTACACCGACCTCTACACATTAAAAAAAAATCACGCACAGGCGTCTTCCAAGAAATGGAGGACCATGATCCTCGAACTATGCGGGATCGCCTAAGTAAGTAAAGAGTCTTCTCAAAAGCACTGAAAGAAGATATAGAGAAATTGGCATTTTTCTGAGAAGAATGGTTAAACATTTCTCTTGGATGATGTATGTACTGGTGATGATTGTACCAGATGGTATTTTTAATACACTATATTGGGTTTCATGTAATTTCATGGCTATTGAGATGTAGTGCAGTTTGACACCACTTGAGATTAGTGTAGTTTAACACCACTTTAACAGCTGTAGCTCAATGCTATGAAATCCTAGGTTTAGTAATTTGGTGAGGCATTAGCACTCTTTGGCAGAGACCTTGTAAAACTACAACTGCCATGATTCAACAGCATTGAGCTGTGACAGTTGAAGAACTGTGAAACTAAATTAATTCTACTGTGTAGATGCAATCTGAATATTTTGAAGATTTCTACTTGAGAGAAAATGTACTGAACTTCAGAAAAAATACAGCAACTTATTTCATTTGGGTTGCCTTATCAGTTGCATTTGACAGAAATGTTGTGATATATCCCTAAAATGTAGAGTGATGCAATTATATTTATTCCTTTGCTCATGGTCTAGTGGTCAGTAGGCTGCACCAATATAAGGACAGATTGCTGACAGCCTTGTGCAGAACAAAACTGATCATTTTGTTTAAGGCAGGCTTTCTTTGGAGAGCACTTCAGTAATCACTTCACCAGGACTAAATAACTTGCTGTGCAAAAGACCTTGCCATGCAAAACTCAATTGGCCCCAAAATGTACAAGGGAAGAAAAGAAAAGAACATTCAAAATTACAGGGCTCATCTATCCAACGAATACTAACAAAATGTAGCTGTTCATATTTGAGTGCAAAGAGTGGAGGGGGCGAATCTCAGCAATTTTCAGCTCCAAGAAATGTTCTCTGTTTTTGAGAAAAGAGAAACAGAAATAGTGATATACTCCCATAATTGGATATAACCCAGGAGGCTTGAGAGGCAGGGAAAATGTAGTGGTTATCACAACTATAAGTGATTTTGAACTGATGTTCATGAAAACTAAGTCTCTCTCTCTCCCTTTCTCTAAAATTACTCTGCATGGATTCCCAAAGGCTCATTTAGAGTCACTGCAATTGGCCCTCCCATTTGGAAAATGTGCTGAGATCCATAATGAAGTCTGATTTCTTACTTCAGGTTGGTTTCCTGATTCACATTTAAGGCTTCCCCGATTCACAGTAATGTAAGATATGTTATTGCTGAAGGGGAAAACCTTTCAGAACTGGCATACTTCCATGGTCCTATTTATTGTAATGAGAAGTGCTTTAATCATTGACAAGAAACCTACTAATCACATTGCTATAGCGATGAGAGAGTATTGAAACAAAGGCATTTATTAGCATAATATGTTGCCCTGTTCTCATTCCCAACTATTCTACCAGTCTTTTAGTAAAAGGACATATATCTTTTCAATTGCAAAGGCAGTAGGAGGACAACTGTTCTGTAGAAAAGCCAGGGCATAGATGTAATGATTTACAAATAATAAAGAAAAGGGTAAGGGATAAGGGGGAAAATAAAATAAAATATACTTCCTGGTAAGTAGATAGAAGATTGAATCAGAATTATAAGCATAATATGTTTTAAGCGGGTAAAGTTCTAAACTAGATGGGAATCATTTTATTATCATGCTTATTGTTATTTTAGATTAGTAACTATGTAAAATGTTAACATTTGTAATGATTTTACGTATAAGCTGTATTAAGACATCAACAATTTTTCTCTCTTTTTAAAAGTACAATGTACTTTCCCGACATAGATACTGTTCTCAAAAATAATATTCTATTTGCTGTAGGAAAAAATATAAAAGTATATTACAAAAGATTTACAAATAATAAAGAGCAGTTCCACAGAGGCATAAAAATGCAGTTTGAAGCTGTAGTGATGTCGGGATGTCCACAAAATGTATATCCCTCATGCACACTGCAGAACACATCAAGCTAGAAACACTATACTTAAAAGAAAAACCCACCAGAAATTCTAAAATAAGCCATAAAATCCACTGCAGTCAATCAGAATATATTCCATGCAGAACTAAAGACAAAAAATGTGGAGCGCTTGTCAGGACAGGGCTAGTGCTGAATCATTTGAAAAACCAGGAAACACAACTAATTGGAAGTTAAACAAACAACCCCCACCCCACCCAAGAGGAAATCAGTTCTGATCCCTATTGGACATGCTGCTGCCAATCAGCGCTCATCATGCCAATGATCATCAGTACATCCTGCCTGATGAAATAAAATAAAATAAAACATGGGTTCGCAATCAATTTGAACCCACAAATAATTTTATTGTATCTCGTGGCCACTGGAGTTCCACAGCCTGAAACTGTTACCTGGGGTACTTGTGTAAGCACTCCACAGCAAACCGGTTCTCTTTAATCTACATCCTGACTTGGCTGAAATGGTTGTGTAAAACTTCTTATCCTTTGCAACTAGACACAATGTATTTACATTTAAAAAACAATGGGAATGCAATTTCCTATTGATGCATTTCCAGCTACTTCTTATGCATTACTTTTAAATGTGAATGTAAAGGCATTTTGATGGAAATGCTTTTTCCATCAATTTTATGCTTTTTCTTAAATTTTTAAAATAATAGCAATAGAAAGATAATTAAATGAGCAAAAGTAATTAAATGAGCAATGTATCTTCTGCTTGACTTCCCTCAAAGCTTATGTGCCAATGTCATAAATAGCTAAAGAATTATCAGAAATCCTTTTCCTGAGCATATCTAGAAATTAGAAATTATCAAAATAAAGCTGAACTGAGAAGGAAGACTGTACCCATTTAACAAAAGGAAAATTGGCAAGCAGTCTATAAATCAACACAAAGTATTGTTAACTTACAGACTGATGTCACCAGTAACATATTTTATTACTTGACTGGTAAAAATATTACTCTTAGATGTACTCCCTACTAAAGTTAGCAAATCTTTACCCATTTCTAAATATCTTAGATCTGGTTTTGCCGTCCCTCAGTTCCAATGCACAAGCATTCTTCTGATTGAAACTTTTTCCTGTTTCTATAAAAAGACCATTGTGGTGATAGGTGACATGGTCTTGATCTATCCCTTTTCTCTGCACTGCTTACTGCAAGGAAACAGGGATGGTAGTGCTGGTGCATGTGGACAGCAGACTGGTTTTTATTTACAGCTGATTTTCTGTCCACACTTGACCCCAAGCTTTGTAGTTTTAATAAAACTTTGGAGCATTTTTCATTTTTATTTAACATGGGACTAAGCCAATTTACTCTGCAATAAGGAGTAGACATTCTGGGACGTTGTTTTGATGTCCAGGAGCAAGTCCAGTTAAGGTTTGAAGGCTAATGTAATTAAGCCGTCATACAAAGAAAATAATGAGGCTTGTCAAGCTCAATGAAAAGGGGACATTCAGTAGATCTTTTTTTGAACTAAGTTGGAGACAAGAGAGGCAGTGGTTTGCCAATGAAGACTTCTTTTTATGTCCAGTCACTCAAAATAAGACAAGAAGTGGTGGAAAGAACTGTAAGCCAGCTTCAGGGTGGCTGGCAGTAGGGATGCCATCCCTCCACCAAGGCAGCTCAGGATACCCCTGCCAGGCTGCAATGCAATCCAGAACTGGCATTTGGGATACTGGTTCCAACCTGAATTATGTGTTGTCATTCTTCTGTCCTGATTTTATTTTATGACTTGCACTGCTAACTGTTAGCTTGTAAAATGTATGGCTTAGAATTATATCATTATGGTGATGGGTTCTATGGAAAATGTTTTAAGTGAAATAGAAATTACCTTCTTTTAGAGGTGCATGTCCACACACATGCCTTCAGGTTGCCTTGTGACTTACGGTGACCACCACTAATTTCATTGGGTTCTTATAGGCAAAGAATAGTCAGAGGTAGTTTGCCAGTTCTTTCCTCTGAAACACAGCCTACAGCATCTCATATTTATTGGCAGTCTCCCTTCCAAGCTCTGCTTAGTTTCTAAGATCAGATAGGTATTAGGCCATGTCTTCTCCACCATATATACACATACACAAAATTAAAATGAGCCTGCATCAGCGACCCCATGGATCTTATGATGTTGAGCTTCCAGAGTTTGATAATCCCATCAGAACAAAGTGCTCATTCCAGATTGTGTATTTCTATTTTTGGTATTATGGCACTGCTTTTATTAAAAAATATAGCCCATTCATAAAAAAATCTAAAGTTTAATTAAATTATATCTGAATAAATGACACCATAACATTATGCCTAGCAACAAAAAAAAAATGAAATAGTTTTCTTATAATATCAATTGGCATAGACCTCCTAATGTAACATCTGATAGCTCTTTTGGGTTTTTAAACTTCTTCTTCCATGCCATGGAGGGGAAGTGTTTTCATATATATGTTTAAATATGCCTATATATTCTAGTGGTGTTATTTCGCCTTTAATTCCTCAAGGGAGATTTTAAATACTTTCAAAAAGTGAAAAGGCTCAGCAGTTTTCGGCATGGAATTATTCAAAAGTCTGCATTTAGGTTGGTAAATGAAACTTGGGGGAAAAAATCAAATGGATGACATGACTGTTTATATACAGCCACAAACAGTTGTCAATAGGGAATTTCAACTGAGACAAGGTCAGCACAATACTGAAAGAGTTGCCGACTACCAAACAGCTTGAGTGCCACTCTCAATATCACTATTAAGGCATTAGATATTTTGTTTTTGTTTTTCAAGACCCCCAAATCTTTAACTGTTTAACCATGCAACTTTTTTTTTTACCTAAATCCTCTGTCTGGAAAAACAAGTTCACATTGAACTATGAAACATTTGCATGGATGATATCACACTTGATACCACTCTATTATCTAATCACTCCCATCCCTTCCAGCAAAATCAGTGCTCACTTCCACTGCATCTTTCTTTCCTTAATTATGTCCATATACATTTGATAGGAGGTAAAAAGCATATTTGTGAAAATAATAACACCCTCTTATAGTCAATCTACAATTTGCAATGTATAGAATCTCAAACACAGCAACAAAAACAGAAATAAGAGTTTGGGCTGTCAGCAAATATATTAAGGTGTAGGCCTTTGGAAATTGGTAGGTTCTGGGTAAAAGAAATGTGCAGTCATATTTCACATATATGACTTGGGTTCATATACAGTAGAGCAGGGGTCCTCAAAGTTTTAAAGCAGAGGGCCAGTTCACAATCCTTCAGACGGTTGAGGGGCCGAATTATCATTTGGGGGAAAAAAAATCCTATGCACACTGCACATATCTTATTAGTAGTGCAAAACAACAACAATAACAATGAAAGAACAATACAATATTTAAAAATGAAAATAATTTTAACCAACATAAACCTATCAGGATTTCAAGAGGAAGTGTGGGCCTGCTTCTGGCCAATGAGATAGTCAGGTTAATTAGGATTGTTGTTGTTGTGTGTCTTCAAGTCATTTCAGACTTTGGGTGAGCTTAAATCCAAAATTATTTATTTATTCATTTACTACATTTATTTACTACATTTATATCCCACCCTTTTCACCCAGAAGGGAACTCAGAGCAGCTGTATGTACATACAATATATTATATTATTAGCATAGCACAATATTAGCATTATATATTACTATATTGAACTATATCACTATACTGTAATATTATATGTAATATATAACATATAATTAATATTATATGGTATTATTATTAGTATTATATTGTATAAAATAATATTATTATCAATATGTATATACAATATATTATTAAAACGGATATAAAAATATTATATTATAAATGAGGGCGGGGGCCAGGTAAATGACCTTGGAGGGCCGCATCCGGCCCCCGGGCCTTAGTTTGGGGACCCCTGCAGTAGAGTCTCACTTATCCAAGCTAAACGGGCCGGCAGAAGCTTGGATAAGCGAATATCTTGGATTATAAGGACTGATCAAGGAAACGCCTATTAAACATCAAATTAGGTTATGATTTTACAAATTAAGCACCAAAACTTCATGTTATACAACAAATTTGACAGAAAAAGTAGTTCAATACGCAGTAATGTTATGTTGTAATTACTGTATTTACGAATTTAGCACCAAAATTTCACAATATATTGGAAACATTGACTACAAAAATGGCTTGGCTTATCCAGAGGCTTGGATAAGCAAGGCTTGGATAAGTGAGACTCTACTGTATGTGACAGAATGTTGCTTGCTGTCTAAGGCTATTTAATTCTCAGACCCTGAGGAGAGACCCTTCTTTCTTTCCCAGCCATTTTCATTTTTTTTTAAAAGTCCAATGGGATTTTAGAATTAAAGGATTTTTTGAAGGACAGGGCTTTTAAGAGAGTACTCTGTTGCTTTTAAACAATCATTTTAAAGCAAATGTTTTAAATTGTTTTAATGTTGTGAATTTATTAGCAAACTGAAGGAAATAACACAAAGTCAATTCCAAGATCCAAAAGCCATTTTCAACAAATACTAGAGTCAAAGGCCAAATCTCAAACCCAAATGCCAAAGTCCAAGAGTTAGTCCAAGGTTCAGGTTCATGAATCCCAAAATCACCAAAAGTCCAAGGTCACAGCTCCAAAAACTGACATTGCTGCCAGCAACAAGATGTAATCCATGATCACGTTTTAAGATAGTGTTCCAGGGGTGGACTGCTGCAAGTCCCCATGGGAAGATGAGGTGGGATATAAATAAAGTTTGTTTGATTGACTGATTGACCGATTGCCCTGCGGACGTGACTGTTCTCCCTTTGCAGGTCCCAAAGAGTCAAAACACTTAACCCTTCCTCAGTCCATTCAGATGAACTTGCTTGTACTTGCTCTGCAGGCTGAAAAGAGGTAGCTTCTGCCAATGCTTTTTCCAAGCTCTGCTGAGAAAGCTGCTGGTCACTACTGGGCTCCAGCTAGAATTCAGAGCTTTCAAACAGCTCCTCCTCACCCTCACTATCAGAGCTAGCTATGACAAGTTTTCAGACTACTGATTATGAGTACTTAATTGTAATACTGTATTTAAACAAAATCCTTTTTGGAAATATGTAGCATATTGACGTAAAAGTAGGTCTCTTGGGTTCAATGATAAGTGTATGTTTTAGCATAATATCCTATTAGCTTATGTATGTTTAGGCTTAACATTTTACTACTTTGTTGCTATGCTTCAAAAATAAGGTTTTTTTTTCACTGTGGTTTATTAGCTATTTTGTTCCCACAGCAGCTTTGTATAGGAGAGAAAATTATATTACTTTTGTTCTTATCTATCTATCTATCTATCTATCTATCTATCTATCTATCTATCATATTTATACTCTGCCTTTATCACCCCAGAGGGGACTCAAGGAGGCCTTACAACAGGGAGAAATTCAATGCCATACACACATATATTAAAAATAAACAATTATTAAGGGTTAAAACCAAACAATTTAAACATAAATCATTGTGTTTTCTGTATATTCTTCTCCAAGACCTTAAGATATTCTTCTCCAGAGCTTGGAAAGTTATTTTTAATAAGAGTAAACATAATGAGTGTGTCATAGACTTTAGTTTTATTACAGCTAAATTAAGGATAGTTGTTGTTGTTTATAATAATAATAATAATAATAATAATAATAATAATAATAATAATAATAATAATAATGAATTTATTTCCTGCCTCTTCCCATGGCTCAAGGTGGGATACAACAGCATTAAAATATGAGATAAAACACTATTAAAAGACATAAAAAATACAGAGTTTAAATATAAGTTAAAATTCACTGATAAAATGAAGATTAAAATTAACAACTTAAAATTGTGTTTTCACAACCAAAATAATGTGGACTCAGCATTCAGCTGCTGCAGGGAGTTCACATGATGCATGGTTAAATGGTTAAAGCAGAAATGCAACACCCAGCCGTTGTCAGCATCAAGAGAACACAAATATTTGCAGTAGAGCTAACTGGAAGTTCTGGAGGGATCATGCAGTTTCAGAGATGTAGACATCTGAATCAGGATGGATCTAGCCTAATCCACTGTCTGTCCACACTACTGTGTTGCTGCAAAGAAGCAGTTCCCTCTAAAGGCTTGATGGCGATGTCAGATTTCTGGTGGTGTCATTCCAGGAGGAGAGCTATGTTTGGCCTTTTCCTGATAGTGTGCTCAGTATAGGCACGGCATGGCATCTATGAGGCTAGTAGAATACAAAAAGAGGACATTTAAACTTCCTTGTTTTATATTATTTAAAATTCCTTAAAAGCCAACTAAAACCTGTCCCATAAGCACTCCAAATGCATAGCTATTTGCACTTTTGGCATGTAAATGTCAGTCAAGACAAGGAAGGATTCTCTTGGTACTCTGAAGTGACAGGAAAGAAATGGCGCTGATAAGAGTCAAAGTGTCAGGTTTTGGCTTTTGTTGATTCTCAGATTCTAGTTACAATTTCATGGAATTCACCCAAGATATTTAGAAGCAGAATTCTGCAATTTGCTATAAAACTTCCAAAAGTAGAACGAACAGTGTTCTGTCCTAAACACATAGAAGCTATGAAGGAAGCACGACAACACCATGGGTCAGTGATGGCAAACCTTTTAGTGACAGAGTGCTCAAACTGGGGGAGATGGGGAGGGGGGAATTCAGCATTGGAGGGAGGTGAGTAGGGGGGGTGAACAAGCAAGCAAGTAGATGGGCAAATGGGCGAGCAGGGATGGGATGGTGAGCGAGCAAGGAGGCAGGTGATGGCGTGTGTGCCAGGAGAGAGGGCACTGTGTTCCTCTTCTAGCATGCATGCCATAGATTCACCACCACTGCCACAGGTAAATACAATAAAATGAAACTAGCCTGAGTCAGAAAAAGAAAAGAGCAGTAGGCTCAGTTTAAGAAAGCGCTGGACATTTTCTTCTAATATAGGAAAGCCATTCTAGCCACTCCTTGACTAAAGTAACTGAGGGGCTTTCTTGAACACGATGTTGGCAGGGGGGGAAAGAGTTGTAGTTGGACTGAAGAAATATTTAATTGGGTCCTAGATGACTTGGGTCCAGAGTATCTGAATGCCTGTCTTTCCGTACAGGAGCCTGGCTGAATTTTAAGATTCTTGGCAGGAGAATTTTGCAGGTATGTATTGCTAAGGACATGTGAAAAAGCCTTCTCAGTGGCTGCTCCCAGGCTGCCTCCCACCAATATTTAGGTTGGCCTCCTGTCTAACCTCCTACTTCCAGCAGTCAAAGACTTATTTATTTGAACAGGTTTTTGAATGGGTTGTTGTGTGTTTTCCGGGCTGCATGGCCATGTTCCAGAAGCATTCCCTCCTGATGTTTTGCCCACATATGTGGCAGGCATCCTCAGAGGTTGTGAGCTATATACCTGCCATAGATGTGGGCAAAACATCAGAAGATAATGCTTCTGGAATAAGGATGTAAAGTCCAGAAAACACACAACAACCCTGTGATTCTGGCCATGAAAGCCTTCGACAACAGGTTTTTGACTATTTACTGTATATTGCAGAAGTATGTTATAACAGGGCAAGAATGCTTTTATTCTCATCATTATGTTTTAAATATCCTCTAGTTTGTTTTAGTAGGATAATTAAGTAAACTATTTTTTATTTTTTATTTTAAATTATAATGATTGTTATTCAGCTATATTTTTAATTGCTGTTTTGGGTCCTACATGGAGAAAAAAACACATTAAATAAACGAACAAAGAAATAAATATGCAAGCATGCAAGTAAGTACATAAGCAATGGTAGAATGAAGTTCAATGATAATTTCAGTATGTCCTATAATTCATTCCTAAAAGCAAGAATTCATTCTCTGCATGGATGTTGGGAATGGCTGCATTTCCATTTTTGTGTTGTAGATATTATCTTTGGGATTATGTTTGCCAGGCATCCCTTATTATGAAGCATGTCCCTTATTTGGGGACCGCAAAGCTAATTCCTTATAGAACTGACATGTATCTCTTATTATAAGGGATGCCTCCTGTTCGAGATTGGTAAAGCTCTTCCTTTTATACATACTGAAAAAGATGCAAAAACTTTCCTAGGTTTTGGGGTGTGGAATCTTCATAAAAAAAGAAATATGTGCACCATCAATTCATGAATATGGTAATGCATCAATTTTACAGAAAACACGTGGCTAAGATGAATGAAATTACTTTCCCATGGTATTGGATTAGCCCTACATGTTGTGAATTTTGACGGATCCTTATTGCTGTTTTGAAAAACTGGCAAAACCATCCAGGATCTAGACACCCAACTTGAACTGAATCTTGGAGACTATAACTGGGTAAAAAAGAATGGCATCCAGGTACCTGATTTGACAGTTAGATTTTGGTGGTGGTCTATTTTGGGATCAGGAAGGGACATTCCATCAAGTCAGATGGATAGGGTGGTTTATGTCCTTAAATTTCATTTTTACTCAGTTTGTTGATTATAACACCAGGGCAGCCTTTAAATTAATAATCTTGAAGTTATCTGAGTCAAAACGCAAAGCATGAAGTTGTGAACACCAGGTGGTTAGGAAATGTGAAATTTATGGTGAGGCTTTATCAGACAGCAAAGATCTGTGTCAACTGTGCAGGTCAGATAGAAATCCATGGAACACAGCAGGAGTGAAACTCCTATGGTGTGAAAATGTGAGAAGTCTTCAAAGGTCAGTAACCTAAGAGAAGGGAGGTCTAAGCAAAACACAGTTCTAAATGGGTGGGCAAACATAATTACTTGGTGCAAAGACAAGGTGGCAAGTTGAAAACTAACATATTTACTATAGTGGGAACTTCCATCCACTCCAGCACCTGCAAGAAACATCTCATGTTAAACACTGGAGATCTACATTTTTGAAGCAACCAGAATTATTGTTAGATTCTCAGAGAAAAAGAATAACATATACCAATCACATTAGCATGGCTGTCTCTTGCAAAGGAAATTCTATTAAGTTTTGCCCATTTTAATCTTTGTTTCAAAATACTGTGGTATCTTTCCTTTGTTCTGCAATAACATTCCTACATAAACTATTTCTGAAATAGCTGGGTTTTCATCTCATATGCTGTACTGGATTTCTGAGCTAGGAAGTGAAGACTGGGGAAACCGTGGGGCTGATCATAAATCATACCCTTAGTATTGAGAATATTGAGTTGTGTGTTTAAAATATATTAGGGGTGCCATTGTTGCTGCTGCACATTTTTATAACAATCCATTTTTGCTACATTGTACAACTGCCTTTTAAACAGCACTATCTTTTGGATGTTTACTCAGGAGTAAAATCCAGCAAGTTCAATACCACTTCCTTTCATATTTATTTATTTATTTTATTACATCACTTCTACCCCGCCCTTCTCACCCATCAGGGGACTCAGAGCGGCATGTTAGCATGAACAGAATTAGAGTGTTCTGAAAACATATCCTCTAACCTTCCTGATTCGGCAGGGACAATCTCAATTAATGCTCTGTCTTCCTACTATTTCAGCTACTTTTTCAGTGTCCCAGTTTCTCTTTCCTTTGACCTCAGATTACTTCATTGGCTGCAATGAGTTCAGAGTACAAAATTAGTTTTCACTCAAACTCAACAAGGTGGAAATAATAGGAAAGGACAGAATTTTGCCCTTCTTGGTAAGATTTAAGCAAAAGCAATCTGCTGCAGCTACTCTAGCTTGTCTGTTCTTCATCATTAAAAACTTCTGCAATTGAGACCACACTTTGATGTTGCCCGATCACATGTGTCAATTATTTGGTTGGATTAATCATATTGGGTTAAAAACCTTTTGATCACTAAAAACTACTTCTGGAAACCACTGTTATTTATTTGATTTTATTTTTAAATGAGATAATTCAGATTTTATTATAGAATAAACTGTCTCTTATAAGAATAATGGCATACTGTGGGATGAAGGTTTGAATCAAGTTATGAAAATTACCACTAGTTAACCAAGATTTTTAGCCTCCAACTCACCCATATTTCCATCTCAGGGAATGGGGCAATGAAAAATAGCAAGCACTTGACAGAACCAATAGATGTTGTGTTTGGGATCTCAATAAAGCCTGCAAGTCTCTTAGGCATTTCCTGAGCTATTTTTTTTAGTTTGGATTCTGAAGATGTTCAAAATGTTGCCTCCGAAATGGACTTATCATACCTATTGGATGGGTATAAACTGTGTTCCTAGATTGAACTAGACAGATTTTTCTTATGGTAGTCTATTAAATATCAAAGCTTTTACCAGGGTTCCCATATACCACAGAAATCAAGTGCCTGATCATGTGAACTCACAATTAACCCATCTTGTCGTGCTTAAAAAAATGCATTTTTCTGTTCTTTATATAGATCAGACACACAAATCCAAAAATCAGATGGAGTGATTCTACTGTCTTGCATATTTTAAAAGGTGCATGCATTTTGAATTGAACATCTGCTGTGAACTCTCTGTGGCCATTCTTGATGGATAATTTACCAGACTGAATGTCTTGTACAGTGCATTCTCTATAGACGAACATCTTGCCAAATGCTGATTATCTTTTTGTGAGGGCTGTGCTACACCTTTGTTTTTTTCCCAGGGAAAAATATAAGTTAGAAATCTTCTCAGAGAATTTTTAAGGAAAATGGCTGTGTGAATTCTGAGTGACTAAAAGGATGTAGCCAAGTAAAAACCACTGGCAATATTTGTATATTCTGTGGTTCTTGGCCAAATGTGGACTATAACTTAATTATCTTGTCACCATGCTAATTAGGTAATATTAGTATGCAAATGCTTTAATTAATTCCCTTCAGTGAACACACAGAAATCTGCCTTCACATTTCTATAGTTGATGTGAATTGAATGGATTCTGACTCTTAGTTTCCCCAATGAGCTTCAAATACAATATTTAAACTGAAACCGGGTATTAAGTGAATCTGTGTCCTGATGCATGCGTGCACATACACACACAATTAATTCACAATTAGAATAAGAAAGACAGATGCATTTTCTAAGCTGCAGCAGTTCCATGGAATTCTTTCTATCCTGGATGTCAAAAAAGATGCATATGGGGAAAAGAGCACAGAAGATAGTTTGCATCAGTGGACAAAAGGATTCATTATCATGAGATGTCATTGCACGTGGCTCAGCTATAATATCCTGGTGTACTATGGCTGTTTTTATCTTTCTGATATTTTTATAGGTAGGTGATCTTATGTGTACTACCATGGACAGCTGTGGTAATGGAATAGAATTTAATTAATTAAATAGGTACATTGGTTGACATCTGCTGGGTTAGAAGTGCACATTTGTCCAATGTGATGCGATCCTTGGCATCACAATATATACACAGAGGTACTGCATGATGCTTCCCTCAATTTGGACAGAAATTCATGTACACATATTATAAGCAGTGCAACTGCAACCTGGTTTTCTTTGCATCTTACAAGTAGCTTCCAATAATTCATTAATACCCATTATTTCTAGCTTGCTCGGATCCAAACCATGATAGAAACATAATACAATGATTTGCAAGTTGGACTGGTACTTTGGAAACCTAGGTTTTGGTCCTCAGTAACCTTTGAAACTGATCAGGTGTCTTTGGACCAGTCGGTTCTCTCTTGCCTTTACCGAACTAGGAGGGTTGTTGAGAAGATACAACTGGGATAAGAAGGATCATGCATGTTACCTATAACACTTTGGAATAAAGCTGGGATGCAAATGAAATGAATGTGTGTGTCCTCTTCCAAAAATTGCGCAATTTTTTTCACATTAAACTTTACTGCATTTCACACATAATATTCTACTGATATAATACGTTTCATCAACCAAAACCTATTTCATGTGCAATGCATGTATTGTTTCTGTTATTGTGTGCAATCAAGTACTTTTGCTAACCAAAAATCAAACCTATTACAGTGTTTCCTTGGCAATATTTGTTCAGAGGAGGCTTGCCTTTGCTTTCCTTTGAGGCTGAGAGAATGGAACTTGGCCAAGGTCACCCAGTTAGTCTCTGTGGCTGAGTGGGGATTTGAAACTTGATTTTCAGAATCCAGGCTGGTGTAGGAGTTTGACAGCTGTGGGCATCACACATTACCTCATAGGCATCCCTACATGATACACATGTTTCTGCTGCTGTTCCCGATAGCCTTTGGGTCAGACTAGAAATATTCAGTTTATATAAATGAATCCAGGTCATAATTACTTTACAGAAATGTGTATCTCTCACACACATACACACAATAATCTCCAAGGATGTTATCCTCTCCCCTTATTTAAGCAACCCATGTCAGTAACAGGTAATGAAACCACACTAGGAATGTTAGCTATCAGCTCTGAGAATGCATTTTATTGTATTTTCATAGAGCTCAGAAATGAAAGTGCCCTATTGGTATGAGGTTTCAACATTTAATATAACCATAATTTATTAAAAGAGAGTCAGCAAGCTTTAGATTATTGCTGTTAAAAACAAAATCTCTGGAGCTACTATTCATGGGCTACTTCAACTAAGAGCTTATAAAATGGCTGAAAGCTGATAACAAAGCTTTAATGAAGCCTCATAAAATGGGTATTTAGATTCTGGCTGTTCTCCATATCCATTGGGGACAAACCTGAAATGTATTGTGGCTGTCACAAATTATCAGAGTGGGCCATAGGGGATTCTCATATCTTCAGCAAAGTAATACTAATAATACTAATAATAATGAAGAACTGTGTGGAAAAACAGCAATTTAATTCATTTTTGATTAAGGCTTGGAGGAGCTAGACATGGTAATCAAGTGAACCCTACATAGCACGGTTGATATGCCTGTTGCACCTAACTTCACACAAATGAAATTCTCCCAAGAGAAAACTGCAGGATGTTGAACAGGAAAAAGTGTATATGTGAAGAAGACAGAATAGCATACATTACATGGCCGTAATATCTGTAATACTTCATACCATAGGACTGAATTTGGTAAAGTCTATGAGCCAATGTAGCCTTCCTTTGTTCTTTGCAATTCTAAGGTAATCTTGGACAACACATATCTGCAGTCCTTTCTTCTCCATCTGTGGAGTAATCTAATGCCAATTTAAGCACATCCAAGTAGCTGAGAAAGAATGCCCACATTGCTGCTTTGGTTTTGTTCTTCCTCTCCCTGGATTAAAGCTACTTGGTGGAACGGCTGCCCAATGTCAGTCAGTGCTCTCAAAAACAAGGTGTGTGGGCTGGTCATGGCTGTCATCTCATGTCCACAGGCCACCTGATCTGAGGAATGCAGGATTAGCCACCACAGGCACAGAGCTGGTCTAAGTGGATACTGACTTAAGTAGTCAGTGTAGATGAGCCAGATAATACTAATAATACTAATACTAATACTAATACTACTAATAATAATACACCAGTCATGGCTATTAAGGCTGCAAAAACTCAATGATAAGGAGGAGGAGCTTGGGCTTAGGCAATTGCAGAGAGAGGAAGAGAATACCTGCCTATATCCGTGATCGCCTCCTCTCCTACGAACCAACGCGAACCCTAAGATCATCCGGGGAGGCGCTCCTCTCGCTCCCGCCTTTGTCTCAAATGCGGCTGGTGGGGACGAGGGAGAGGGCCTTCTCGGCAGTGGCCCCCCGGCTCTGGAACTCTCTCCCTAAGGAGATCAGGTTAGCTCCTTCCCTGCCCATTTTCTGCCGGGAATTAAAAACATGGATGTTCCAGAGCGCGTTTGAATGAACAGGCCCAATACAGCTGGCATTAGAATGCTTCTCTCTGTTTTAAGAGCATACGGCACTTGATCACTCATTTCCATGACACAGCACTTTATGAAACCTGTCCCCGCTGGTTTGTTTTTAATTCTCTGATTTTATTGCTTGGATTTTAATGTATTTATTATTTATTTTGTGAATCGTTGGAATGTTTTTGGTCAAATGTCTTGTGTTGTTGTTTTCGGGCTTGTCCCTGTTGTAAGCCGCCCCGCGTCCCTTTGGGGAGATGGGGCGGGATATAAAAATAAAGTTTATTATTATTATTATTATTATTATTATTATTATTATTATTATTATTTATATCAACCAAAGAAAACACATACACAAGTGTAAGTTGGACTTATGTCTATATATGCTACTAATAGCATGCCAGCTAGGATGTGATGAGTGTCAGGCACCAACCTCATGTTTATTTCTTCTAAAGAGATCTTGCAGGACATTTTTCCAGGAGCTAAGCAAATCAACCCTACAAGCCCCACTAAGAGTTGTGAGGCTGAATTTTGAAGATAGTGGTTCTGAGAACTAATCCTATGCAACTTTAAATTACAAAAACGAAATAACAGAACAAATCTTTCCAAGATGTAGGCAGAATCTGCTGCCTGTCCATTAATTTGCTTGCAGTGTAATGCTAAACAAACGGATCAAATGCAGGCAAGCATTAATATCTCCCACTGCTCTACAACAAATGCATTTTGAATCCCAGTAGCCTTGTCTGACATGAAAATTCCCTTGTTAAAATTCCACACGGAGAGGCCCACTTATAGTCTGGAAATGTTATAGGACTTAATTTTCTCTTTTCACTTCCACCAATTAAAAAAAGGAAGAAATTAAAAAGTATCCCACTATATACTTTGCTTCTAAAATATATATTCTGTTGGCTTAGAAATTCTGTATTTTCCATCCTTCAATTATTTCCTTTTTTTGGAACATACCACTCTCCCATCCCCCTTTAATAGATCTCTAAGTTTCAAGAGAGAAGAATTTCAAGAGTAAGAATTGCTTCTTACTTTACAATGCAAAATAGAATTCCCCAACCAGAGATTAAATTTGTTGTTTTGACAAATCCCCTAGAGTACGAGGGTAACATAACTTAAAGCTTCCCATAAAATCTGCTTTTTGCTTCTTTATTCCAAAAAAAGGACCACACTTTTTCTGCTATGTTTTCTGATTGTACCTAAGATGAAAAAATCCAGTTTCAATACAGGGGTCAGCCAAGGCTTTCAAATAAGGGCAAACATAACTAGATTTGTATTAGTCTTCTTCTTTTTTTTTTTTTTAAAAAAAAGACATGAAATTTGCTAGAGTTCCCAGATCCGAGGGCCTGACCCTGAGTCTCTAGTTTCCATGAATCATCTCTAGGCAGAAGGGGCAAGTTTTCCAGTGTTGGTAGGCTGAGAGCAACATTTCAGAGAGGAATGGGCAAACATCCAGCAAAACTTGGAAAAGTAGCAGATTGCTACAGTTTGCATGGTTTAATAGAGTTGTTGCTGTAACTTGCAAATATTCTTCAGAGTATTTGCCTAGGCTCATCTGTACTGACTACATAAGTCAGTTTCAAATTGGCATTGAAGAAAGGGGTTTCACTGTGTAGATGACTACATGGGAAATCCTGGAACCATGAGGACTGAATGGTGATGACACAGGCTTTTGTGAGAGTTTTTTTTCTGGCTGCTGCAGTTTGAAGCTAACTTTGAAATTTATTAAATAGCCAGTGTAGATGGACTCCTCAGTTCTCATCACATGGGCAGTGGCTGGTGGCAGCGGCACTGTTCTTAATGGCAAGGCATGGAGGCGTTCATTTCGCCTCACCTCATTTCGCCTCACTTCGCCAGCCGTCTGGCAATCACACAAAGAGAAGCAAGGTTTATGTGCAGTGCGCGTGACTTCCTTCCACCACCTAGGCAACACAGGATGCTTCCCGTGTTGTCAGCTCCATGGGGGGAAACCGTGCGCACCTCGCTTCCCTCCATGGGACTGTTGGCCGGTGAAGCAACCCGAAGCAAGGTGAAGTGAGGTGACTGCCTCCATGCCTCGCCATGAAAAGCACCGGTGGCAATTGCTGCTAGCCATATGACAAGATCCTTTGTTACATTCCTCTAGGGGCACATCTACATTTACACTAGAATGCAGCTTGCAACTGGTTTGGGTGATTAGACTGATAGGTCTGGAACAGGTTTGAGGCTAGGTGGGTGATTACATTAACCATGGAAGCTGGTCTCAAACTGCTGTGCCATTTTCCCCATTTTCAGAAGAGATGCATGTCAGCGCTCTGGAGGCATAGGAGGTGAAAAAAAGAAGGAAAATGACAGGCAGGAGCAGAAGTAATCATTATTCAATTACCCCTTGCAGATGATCAATTAACCCCTTGCTGCCCAACTATGCACTTGGGGCATTTTTCAGAAGTCCTGTTCAGTAGTCTATAATGTTCTTCATCAGGGGTGGGTTTCTACAAGGCTCTCTGAATTTTGCAGAGCCAATTTTATCCTGAATCTGGAATACACTGGCATCTGCTGTAGTGCATAATGGCTGAACTTAGGCTTTCTACAGACTTTTTAATGTAATTTTTAAATGGATCCTCTAATGCAAGCATAGGCAAACTTCATCCCTCCAAGTGTTTTGGATTTCATCTCCCACAGTTCCTAACAGCCAGTAAGCTAGTTGGGGTTTCTGGGGATTGAAGTCCAAAATATCTGGAGAGCCAAAGTTTGCCCATGCCTGTTCTAATGTTGCAGCATAGTGGAAGCATGCATTTTTGTGGTCACTGCACTTTCGAGTAATCTCGAAAGAGCATTATAGTACCTGTGTTAAATTGGTGAGAAGGAATAAGTTCCTCATTTCAACTTGATTTGGGAACAGATATTAAGATTTTTATTTTTATTTTCAAACAGGAATATATTGTATATGTGTTTGAATGACAAACTTTGAGCAATGATAATTTATACGTAATGTTCAATACTTAACAACACCACAAGAAGGATATTCCCTAGGTCCCAGATTGGCCAATAAATCCTAGGGCTTTGGGTGATGCTAAAATGGTATTGCAAGTTCTGCAAGTTCAGCAGTTCAGCGCTTTAACACACTGTGCCACCATAAGGTCCCAGGTTCAAATCTGAGAAGTGGAGTGAGCGCCCGCTGTTAGCTCCAGCTTCTGCCAACCTAGCAGTTCGAAAACATGCAAATGTGAGTAGATCAATAGGTACTGCTCTGGCGGGAAGGTAACGGCGCTCCATGCAGTCATGCTGGCCACATGACCTTGGAGGTGTCTATGGACAATGCCGGCTCTTTGGTTTAGAAATGGAGATGAGCACCAACCTCCAGAATCGGACACGACCGGACTTAACGTCAGGGGAAAACCTTTACCTTTACTTAAAATGGTAATGCTGATTTTCATTGCTGGAACTCATTAACAAATGAGCTGAGGCAGTGATTTACAGAATACAACTACAAAGCCTAATTTTGGGATGAATGGATTACGTGATCCTCGAGTTTTGTACTAGTGTAAAAAAATGTTTGTACAAAATATTTATTTGACACTCGGTCACCCTGATACTTTTCTCCTAGCTTTCCATGCCAATTGCAGGACTTTGTGCTGGATGGAGATATGTTCCTACTGCTTCATAGTGTTATTATTCGTATATTTATCCAAATGTATGAGTTGGAGAAACCATAGGAACAATTCCAAATTTGCTTCCTTGTGTGTAAAGTTCATGAACAGCTCAGGGACACCCTATTATGAAACCTCAGTATTTTTAAAACCCAATTTAACCACTACATTTGAACATCACTTCTCCTTCTTTCATAGAAGCCCTTCTTTCTTAGAGTGAAGAGTTCTTGTAATATCTACAAGAACTATAGTTAGGCCTATTTTCATATATTTGAAATATTTAAAACACCGTGTCATTAACAGATATTTATGCATCAGTGAAAGAATGCCGAAATCATCTTTTTCAGATGTGGCTATTTCTCATTTTTGATCATCTTTGAGTTGGTTTTGACTTGGATGCACTGATCAGACCCCAAATCATGACACAGGACAACTTCAAGTGAATGATACTAATACTCCCACTAATCCTAATGTTCTCATAAAGTCTAAAAATTATGGGAAATTCTGGTAATCAGAATTTGAAAACTGTATGAGTACACGTTGTTCAGTATGAACTTAACATGTTGTAAAATGAGTTTTCCTGAGTCACAAGAAAAGGTTCTAAGGACCCTTTCACACTACATAATTAAAGCACTATGATTCCACTTTGTCAGTCATGGTTGTATCCTATGGAATCCTGGACTTCATAGTGTGGGAAGGAACTAGAACTCTCTAGGAAATAATTCTAAGCACCTCTCCTTCACTACAAATCCTAGGATTCCATAAGATAGAGCCATGGTAGTTAAAATGGTATTCAGGTTAAATTCCTGTGGACTAAGAGCCCTCATATTATTAGGACTCAAGTTCTGTAAAAATTATTTCCATTTCCTCATTCATTTTAAAAAGAGAGCTTTCCTCTTTTACAAAGCCACTTGATTATCTCCTGAGGTCAGTTACTGTCATTGCCTCATGTACTTGTTGAGATAAAAGAATAAAAATCCCATACCTGGGATTTATAGATGAAAATTACCTGTCAGTTCCAGGATATTGGAAGAATGTCAAGTTTTAATACTTCACCTTGGTCACACACCTGTTTTTATAGATGGTTCCATGAGGATTTGCACAGAATTGTCAGAATTTCCCACAAATTTCTATAACCATATCTGTTTAAGCATTGTAGAAATCTCTAACACCATGCCACATCAGTCCCTTTTTGTCAAATGGTAAAGCAGCACTTTTGTCTATGATCAATTAGTTGGAAAATATGCAAAAGGACAATGTGTTTCTTCATGTAGCCTCAAAGCAAGTCTGTTTCTGATTCTGTGCTGCGTTTACAACTTTGAGCTTTTAGCAGTTTTGTTTAGTGCCAGGAGATTAAGGGCCCCCGTGTGCAGCAGCAACAGCAATGGCAGCATCAAACCTAATGGTGTGTCACTACCATTCACCTTCACAATGATTGTTCTCAAATGGGTAGGGATGGAGAGTCAAGCAGGGAATCTGTTTCCATTGAATAGCAACCAAAGCACCCCCCCTCAATTTATTTATGCACTATTTTCTTCCCTTCCAGCAGTTATTTAGGCATAATAGCAGATGTGTCTTAGGGAGCCAGGCAACAGAGATAACCCCACCCCATCTTTTTTTACTGATGCTTTACAAAGTATGCTTTTCTGGTTTAAATAATATAAAAGTTGTCTCAGGCAGAATTACAACAGAAGCATGTCCTGAAAAAAATATGTTTTTGAATTGGAACTCTCAGACTCCTGGGAGAGTTCTGGAAGTTCTCCTCCAAAAGTAACTCATGTAAATGCTGTACCAAAGGCGCTTTTACAGTTATGTGACAGTCTGTTAGTTACAGTAATTTATTTCTTTTGCTTAGTCAAGCTTTTTACAAGGCATGTGGGGGAGCAGATGGATATATAGAGAGAAGCCCTAGAGGCAAATATTATAACCTCTTAATAATCTAACATGAATTTAAAACAAACATATGGCAAAGGGCTCTGAATCTGGCACATTAGATACATTTCAGACTCACATCTGGTTAGTTGGATGTTACAAAGCCTCCTGTCTGTGGTCATGTCCTGTATATCTGTTTGGAAAACAATGTTGGAAATTGGTTGTGTTTGCATAATTCTCTGCATATACGAAGCTGGTTTTCCAAATATTCAGTCAGTCAACGATTTTGGAAAAATAAGGTGTATACTAAACAGTTTGAGTCCTGCATTTCTTAGTGACTGTGTCTCTTTGTACGAACCAGCATGGGCATTAAGATTGGCTGAGGATGCTCTTCTCTCACTTCTACTCTCATTGCAATCACAGTTGGTGGAGACGAGGGAGAGGGCCTTCTTGGTGGTGGCCCCCTGACTCTGGAACTCTCTCCCCAGGGATATTAGATTAGCCCTCACCTGTCCACTTTCTGTAGAGACTTAAAAACTTGGCTGTTTCAATGTGCCTTTGAATAATGGTTTAGCTCTTGATCATGGATGCCCAGCCCTAACTTAATGTTTTTTTTCCAGCACTTTACTTCCAGCCCCAGCCCTATTGCTCTGCGTTTTTGCAGAAGCCTTGCCCTTCCCTCTAATATATGAACATGTTCACTTTTCCAGGACTAGTTGATGTTGACTGATGTTATTTTATGATGTTTTTACTTTTTAAACTGTTTTAATTGTATTGTTTATTGTTATATGTTTTAATTATGTATCTTTGTATTCCTTGTTTTTATGCTGGGCTTGGTCCCCATGTAAGCCACCCTGAGTCCCTTCTGGGAGATGGGTGCGGGTTATAAGAATAAAGTGAATATTACTACTACTACTACTACTACTACTACTCAGCATGACAGCAGGATGGAGTGGAGGTAAGTAAAACAGAGAGTACCAAATGTAAAGCATAAATCGGAATTTCTCTTTCTCCTCCCTTCGGATTTCTTCATCTCTTTCTCCCCCCAGTTTCTGTTTTTTTTTTTTTTATCTCACTGCCTGTTTTGTCCTTCTTTCTGTACAAATAAAAGAAGGTAAAACTAGGCAGCTATTGGGTAATGTTTAATATTTCAGTGAAATATTAAAATAACAGTTAAAATTATACAACCTAACCCCCGCCAAATCTCACTCACACCATTCCCAACAGCCTGCCCTACATCATCCGCAAATACCTGTTGACAGAGATACATTTTCACCTGCTTATGAAAGGCAATGAGACAGGGCATTGGACAAAGGCACTGGACAAAGTCAATAGGCACAATTCTTCCCAGCATGGAAAAGCCCATTTTTGAATAGGTATGAAATATGAGGTATGTTTTAAGGTTGAAAAAACTTGCAGATCCTAATTCAGCACTAAAGACATGGTTCAATACAAAATTCAGATCTAGTGGGCTAACTTTTACCTTCACCTCTTGATGGGCAGTAATGACACCTTCTGAATGATCCAGAAGTCACTTTTTTCTGTTTTACCTTTATTTTCAGTTCATGGTTATCTATTTTAGTTTTCTTTTGTTTCTAGGAACTGGGAGGAGGAGAAAGGACAATAGGTCAATCTATCATATGCATTTTTGGAAAGGTCTGCATAGTTTGGGGGTAGTTTTTTCCTCCTGGAAAACAAATAGGAGGGTCAGGTCTTTGTGAGGTGGCGGAAATCTAGTGGATCTTAAGGAAAACAAAAGGGGGACTGGAGACTGTGTGTGTCCATTATGCTTCAGTTTCCCTAATTTTACATTAAAGAACAAATAATTCAAAGCTCTATACCTGATTTTTGTTTCTCCCACATTCATCCTTCTTAAAATCTCTCATCCTCTTCAAATATGAAGAAAATTTGGAAATTGTGCTAAATTCTAATCAGATAAACCCACTGAAATGACATTCTTCCTCCTTTTTACCTAGAAATTATTTTCTTTTCTGTAAACAAAACAGCAGTATGATTGCCAGAGGCAATGGCAGTCTAACTACAGACAAAACACGGGAACACTGAAAGCTAGGATTTTTGCAGTGTTTTTGGAGTGTTTTTATAAAGCAGGAACTGAGTGATATGGTACAGGATCATTACCTGAAGCATGGTTAATTGGACCTTGAATGAGTGTCTCTTTTGTGGCTGCTCCTAGCCTTTGGACTGCTTGCCAAGTAGCTCTCATCTACTAGCAAGCAAATGTTTCTATTCAGCCTTTGGCCTCACAAGCTGTTTCACTGGAGCCATTGTAAATATGCTGCCATTGATTTTTCTGGATTTGTTTTCATTCCATTTAATTTTACTCATGCTTTTTGCCTACCTATTCATAGATAAGATATTGGGTTGCTGTTAGCTGCCTTGAGCACCACTGCAAAGAATGGATAAAATTTAATAGATAAACAAACAAGTCACTTCATTGCTGTCTGTAAAAGTCCTCGTAAAAAAAATATGAAAAATTAAATTTGCTTATCTATGAAGAACAAATTTCTGTAAGACTGCCCCATGATTTAGGGAAACATTATCCTGGGCCTTGTCTATACCATCCTTATCATTAATATAGAACAGAAGTCACCCCAGGATGTCCAAACAATGTGCAGGGACTTCTGGCATTAACTTGGCTGAGCTGGTTGAGCCCCACTTTCAGCACAATTAGGGAATGCTCCAGAGTTTTGGGTTGATGTTGACCAGCTCCAAAATGAACACATGGACCAGTGGCACCACCTCCTTATTACTGCTCTTGACAGCACAGGAGGGAAAAGCCAAGGATCAGGGTCATGCCAGCCTTGTAAACATGGCAGAGTTCAGCAAATGCACTTAAATGGCCAGGGAGAAGGAGAAGGGATTTCCCTGTTGTGCAAGCACCTTGGCAGGTGTCAGCAAAAGTCCATGGCAATGGCCAGGAGCTTTCCAGAGCTCTACTGTGGTGATTGGTTCAACAGAACCAGTTAGGGTGACAGGACAGCCATGCTGAATCAATTTCAGCCTAGCTGGATTGGATTCTACCCTACCACTACCATGGATTAGGACTGGAGCATCTGAATAGCTCTGCAGTCTCCAAGGCCGGTTCTGAGCACTTCTGTTCTGGACTGGTCCTCAATTTTTGGGTACTTGTAGACAAGCCCCTGGAGAGAGTCCAAAAACTGAAATATGTCTCAGTGTCCTAAAGAGACAGCTTGGTCCTAGACATTATTAGTGTCTTGCATTCACTTTATACTCATTAATTTTTATGAGGTAAGGAGAGGTTCCCTAATATCAGACTGACTAGCAACCATGCAAGGAATGGTAATACTATTTTTGTGATATTTTCATTTTTTATTTAGTTCAGTATTGGTTACATTTTTAGTGGACACTGCCTATGTACTCTACTGTGTTCGTTTCTACATGTGATGCATGTTGTTTCATTTAGAAATGGCAAATTTCAGATATAGAGAGACAGCAGCATTCAGTGTTTCTCAGCACTGGCTCTGTTGACTATGCCTGACAGAAGGTACAGTGTAACAGCTGGAGGTCACATGTCTCTATCCCTGGAGTATCAGTTAGAGCCTGCTGTGCTTATATACTGGATTTCATTACCAGCCCTCTATAGTTCTATGCATTTATAACTTTATGAGGCAGAATCATCTGACACATTGAAAGCAGAGGCCAGACACATTAAGAATGGGGAAAAAGAGCAAATGATGGGGAAGCCCTATTTGTCTAATGAAACTGAGTTATAATTTTCTTTAAAAGAGCATAGTTCAGGTCTTTGAAGCCTATATTTTTGGACATAAAAGGTGTTAGTCAGTGGCATGTCCGTTTCATGCTGAATACATATGAAAAGTATTTTACTCACTTGAAGAATCATGTTTACTTGGGGCTTATCTACATGGAGCTGAGTTAAGCCCTGTAATGCATTGCAGGAAATTCCAATATATTCATGTTCTCAAGCCAAAATTGGCTTTAAAGACCGCACAGCACATTGTAGACCTTCCCCCCTTTTTTTCTTAAGATCTTTGTAGGATTTGGAATGAAGATGGAAAGGAGTCTACTAAAAATGCCCCAATGGCACGGCTGGCTATAAGAGGGCTGGCTAGGAGGGGACCTGGGAGGGGGAACTGATTACTTCTGCTCCCATCACTTTCCCCCTTTTTTTTTTTAAACCTGGTATACCTCTGGTGCACAGATGTGAATCTTTCCTAGAAATGGAAAGAAAACCTGCGAAGAAGTTGAGGTGGGGTTCCTTGTTCAATGTAATCCCCTTCCTGGCCTCAAACCAATTCCAAATCTGTCAATCTAATAACCTATGCAGCCAATTGTTTCCTCCCAAACTGGTTATAAGCTGCATTATAGTGTCAGTGTAGATGTACAACAAGCACACACACACTAGTTGGGACTAACCACAGCATTCAGGACTCAGAATGGGATCCTAAAATTCCCTCATGCAGAATCATTTTGAGGCATGGATTCAGCCCAAATGAAAGATTCACAGTTCAGCCTACATCCCTCTGCGGTGCTATCCCCAAATAAAGTAATATCCACATAGGCCCACACAGTCCTTCTCAACTATCTTAGCCTTCTACCTTCTCTTTGACAGAATAAATGTTGCTACAGTTTGCCAGAAACTATCATTAAAAGAAATTGGTTTAAAATCAGACAAAAAAATTAGAAATATATTCTATGAATAGGGAGATATGAAAACATGTATTTCCTACAGGTTCACTGTTTTTTCTTTGTTGGTTAATATCAAGGTCTTCTCAGAGAAAAGCAACTGCTTCTTCAGGTAGGTTGTACTCCAGTATATTTTACACACAACAAAAAAGCCAATCTGTATGCACAGAAGCCTATGACTGGATCATGGTCACAGGATTTTGGTAAACAAGATCACATCCTGACCCCACTCCCCCCACACACAAAGATATTTTCATTTTGAAATAGATTTGCTCTTTACTTATACAATGACATGTTTGGCCTCTTCAGATGGATACATATTCCACTCTTGGTTCTCCCACATTTACGCTGTGCAACCATTAACGAATTTCTGCAGATCACCTCATGCCCCATGAAGATCAGTAGCACTGGCACACAAATACTATGAATGATTATGTTCTCAGTCCCTAAAGCTGTAATGTTCATTATATTATTTTGTAAGCATGAATAATAATAATAATAATAATAATAATAATAATAATAATAATAATAATAATAATCCCAGCCACCCTGCTGGGATCTGCACGCATCATCCGAAAATACATCACACAGTCCTAGACACTTGGGAAGTGTTCGACTTGTGATTTTGTGATATGAAATCCAGCATATCTATCTTGTTTGCTGTGTCATAATAAAATAATAATTTTATTTCTTTCCTGCCTCGCCTCACAGATCGCAGTAGGTTACAATAATTGTATATAAATAAGATATAGCTTATAAATGATCTGGTATCTAAAACCATGATCTGGTATCTAAAACCATGAAGCCAGAATTTATAGAAAGCATACATCTGACTTTTTGCTGACAGTAATGTACTTTTAAATCTTTGTCCTCTGATCTCTACACTCTTACAGTCTCTCACTTGAATGTTAATGTCACTCATCTATTCTTGTTCATTTAGACTCCTTGGCAATCATCTCTGGCAATCACAGTGTGTGGATAGACCTGGCAGCCAGCTACTGCTATCACTGCCATTGGCTTTAATGCCATGATGTTACAGAGAGCCTAGAAAGCTTTGGTCTAGTCCAGTGAGTAAGAGACACCTGAAAGATCTTTGAGACAGAACTCTCAAGTCTACTACCTCTGTTGTTCAATGAAGGCTGCAATCTTATTCATGCTTAGTTACAAAAAAGTTCCACCAAACATACAACTTTATTTCTGAGTTAAAATGCATGGGGCTTGGGTGTACATTATAGAAATGGTACCATAATCTTTGAGAGATAACTTTGTTGTTGTATGTTAGCGGTGTAGTTTTGGAGCCCTTTGATGGAATCCATTGGAACAGAAGTGGACTACATAAATGGGTATTCTACATCTTTATGCCTGCAAAACATGAACCATCTCAGCTTCTGGAAAGATTTCATCAGTGTGGCCTTCTAAAAATTTTGCAAATCTCCCAGGAAGACATGCAGACAAACATTAGTGTTTTGGAAGAAGGAAAGACCACCAGCACTGAAGTGATGATTCTCCACTATCAGCTTCACTGGACTGGCCACATAGTCTAAATGCCTAATCATTGTTTCCCAAAGCAGTTGCTTTATTCTCAGCTCAAGAACAGAAAATGGAATGTGGGTGGATAGCAAAAGAGGTTTAAAGATTGGCTTAAATCTAACCTTTAAAAATGTGGCATAGACACAGAACATTGGGAAGCGCTGGTCCTCGAGCGTTCTAACTGGAGGTCACCTCTTACCAACAGGGCTGTGGTAGCAATACGAATAGAGGGCGAAAGAGAGAAGCATACCAAGAAGAACGTTCATCAAACATGTCCTCACTGTGAAAGGCCATGTGGATCTAGAACAGGTCTTCACAGTCACTTCTGGATACACTACCAAGACTCTACCCTTGGAAGACAATCATACTCAGTCACAAGTGATTGCTTATGATGATGACATGACATAATTGGGTTTAGGCCTCTTCTGCTCCAAATCTATCATGGGTTGCATTCCTTTCCTGTTTTTAATCTGTTGAAATTTGGTAACTAAACTGGAAGCCTCTTTTAAATCAAGCAAGACACAGTCATTTCAAAGAGCTTTTATGCTTTGCCTTTGAATACCAGCGGTGCAGGCCTTTTTAGATAGGATTATCTGGAAGGCACAAAATCTGCCAGTTTGATGCTATTCTGTCCAGAAACAGACAATGTTTTTTGGTTTATAAATGAAGTTCAGGGCCATTTCTGATTATATTCCCCTAGGTTGTAAAGGTGGCTTTTTTTTTTTGAAAGCATGCAGCAATTATCTTGAGACTAAGGTTATTCCGGTGGAACCCCGGTGGCAAAGTGAATTAAAGCACTGAGCTGGAGACTGAAAGGTCCCAGGTTCAATCCCCGGGAGCGGTGTGAGCGGCCGCTGTTAGCTCCAGCTCCTGCCAACCTAGCAATTCAAAAACATGCCAATGTGAGTAGATCAATAGGTACTGCTCCAGCAGGAAGGTAACAGCGCTCCATGCAGTCATGCCGGCTACATGACCTTAGAGGTGTCTACAGACAACGCTGGCTCTTCTGCTTAGAAATGGAGATGAGCACCAACCCCCAGAGTCAGACATGACTGGACTTAATGTCAGGGGAAAACCTTTACCTTTACCTTTAGGTTATTCCAGCTTATTTTTGTTCTCTGCTTATAGTTTACCACACCAGAGCCAGGAACTCTAGAACACTGGAACCATTGGGGGGGGGGGGGAGTCAAGCTGTTTTGAAATTATGCATGTTTTTCTATACTCAGAATTCACAAGCATGGCAACTTCTGTATCCATTTACATGCCAAGAAGCATGTCTGAAGGTCAGCAGTTCAAATTTGTGGAACAGGGTGAGCTCCCACTGTTAGCCCTAGCTCCTGCCAACGTAGCAGTTTGAAAACATGCAAATGTGAGTAGATAAATAGGTACTGTTTCAGTGGGAAAAGGCAAAAGATGTTTCAAGCGGTCATGTCAACCACACAATCAGGAGGTGACAACGCAAGCTCCTTGGCTTGAAAATGGGGAAAAAAGCACCTCCCCAGAGCCATAGATGAGCACCGACCTAAGAGCCAGAAATGAAAGGAGAAGCATTTGCCTTTGTCTGTGTTTGTGTGCCTCATTGTATGTCATTGTAATAAGGCATTTAATGTTTGCCTGTGTCTGCTTTATTCACTGTAATCCGCTCTGAGTCCCTTCAGGGAGAAGGGCAGAATATAAATAAAGTGTTATTATGTTATTATATTTTTCATAGGATCATTTATAAATCAAATACCTTGAAAGGTCCTATTATCATGGACCAGTGATTTAACACCTGAAAAAGGAGGTTCCCCATGCACTATTATTTGTATACTATTTTAGATAGAGAATAATCAGTTGTATTTTTATTTGTTCCCCTTATTTCTGTAAAGATATAATTCACCTCCCCCGCCTAAAAAAAATGCACGAATACCTAGTCTTGAAACACAAGCTTCTGTCACTGAATAAACTATTCAACAGAGGAGATCTACTCTTTTTCTCCCACCTGTCATGGGTACCAATGAAAACTAAACAATAATTCTCATTTGCACTGCTCTACTATTTGCAGCTTGATGTTTTATTAAAAGATCAAATAAGATCAGTTCTTTTTCTTTTGCTTTTAGAAAAATAAACAGCAGATAGACAGTAACACCCTCAGGCTACATCTTATCATAGGGCAATGATGTATACTATTTTATTTTAAAAAAACAACAAACCAGCATTTTCTTCTGTAGCAAATTTCTATGGTTCAAAGAAAATTACTTCTCCCCTCTTATTCTCTCTTTCCCTTTTTTAAAAATCTGTGCACAGATCTCATATTAACAGTTGCTATACTAGGATTTAATATAGGTTAACACAGGTCTATGCTGTGCTCTCCACAATATATGTTGTGAGGTTCTCAATACTGATATAAGACCTTATACTATTGCTTCCACTGTGAGATCCAACTTTCAGCCTGCTTTAAGACATGCCAGAAGCACTAAGGTTCTCCCAAGGAGCTTTTTCCTTACAAAAGAAGATAAAGGGAACTGGAATGCAAGATATCCTCCAGAATATAGAACCACTGTTCTATATAGACCATCCGGTAGGAATAGATGAATCAGTCAAGTTTCATTTCCGCCATTTTCTCTTTTTTCTAAAACTGATTTTTTCCCCTCTAATTTTACCATATCTGCTTGGTTTTTAAAACTGTTTCTGTATCTTTGTTTGCATGGGCATGAATGTATTTCTCAACATGTATGCATTTTGTATATTTTTCCTACAGTATATGCATTTGACAGATGATTTCCACCAAGAGCAAAATGTATCTGATATATACACTGTTGCAAAAATGTACCAAAGAACTGTGCTCAGAATCCTACTGCAGGGAAATGTCATTATGGACTTCCTCAGAAGCTTTGAAAGAGTGGTATCTTACTTGGAACAGCACAAGCCCTGTGACATTAGAGTAAACTGTTCCTTGAAAGCTGAATTATCTAGAAGATTTGATAAGTTCAGTTCTTAATGGTAGGTCAACTGTAGCAAAATGGGAGAATGTATGCCTATTCTGTGATCGGCTGGACAAAAATAAACCTCAGCTGGTGTAAGTATAGTTGGTCTGGTGTAATTTCACACTATGCGAACAGTGGCATGATTTCAGCCAGTATTTCATCTATTTGCCAGGCATCACTAAGATGCAGCTGACCCCTTTCACAGCCATCACAATTCAAAAAGGCAGTTCTTTTCTTCTTTATTAATGCGTATTCCGTATTGAGAAGTTACAATCATGTCTATGAGGAGACATAATATTCTTTGCTATTGTCACACACACTATAATGCAAGAAAGAAATATTCATTTCTGCTGTGAAGTGTTCTTTTAAGTTGAAGTTAAAAATAGTCAAAACAATTTATAACACAGCAGTTTGATTTCCCTTTAACTCCTTAGAGATGGCAAAACTATGAACACCTGGTCAATAAGCCTTATTATATCATAGAAATATAATTGTTTGAATTAGTCCTGGGAGTTTCACATTGAGACTTTTCCATTGTTCCATTAAAAACAACAATCTGAATTGTACTCCTTAATGTAATTTCCAAGGTTAAAAAAAGAATCACCCAACAATATGGAAACTCTACTGAGAAAACACAGTTCTGGAAGTCTGAACAATTAATTTTCACAGAAATTCACACAGTTTTTTAAACAAGAAAAAATGTAATTTTTTTGCACAGAAATTAGTGTTTCAGAAGTGCATTTGTTTTTATGCTATACCACCCCACGAGCACCACAAAAGGCCTTACTATCCCTGAAAACCTCGATTTTCCTCTGTAGTTCTTCTCAAAATAATGACAGGAAATGATTTCCCGTAATTTCCTGTCACTATTTGGAGAGGAACTACAGAGGTACTTGGGTTTACCTTGAGGGAGACAGCTTTAGAGGAATAGGGGGTTTGGTTTTGGCTCCCACATGATTGCTCACCACTGATATCTACAGACACAGCAGCAAATGCACACTGGCAGCATTCAGGAGAAAGAGGAGGGCAAAGATGCAAGTGGGTTGTTTTTGCATGTGAGATTGTGAAGTCTGACTTTAATGTCATTTCTTGATTAAACTAATACTGAGTTGGACAGGGTGGATCCATGGAAGAAAGAAAGAAAGAAAGAAAGAAAGAAAGAAAGAAAGAAAGAAAGAAAGAAAGAAAGAAAGAAAGAGGAGAAAGGGAGGGAGGGAGGGAGGGAGGGGGGAAAGACAGAAAATAAATCAACCAGATACCACAGGGCTCTTTTGTCTTAAGCACAAAAACTAACAGAGCCCACAGAAGTAGATATAAACTGTGCTTCAAAAGATTTAAAATCTATTGTGTCACTCTTCTTTCATTAAACTATGCTATGATATTTAGTATTGAACCAAATGTTACCTGAAGACAAGGACCGATTATAATACTAGATTCCAAGTAAGTTTTATCTGCCTGCATATTTGTGCAGAGGATAAAAGCCACTGCTATACGACGCACTTCAAAATCACTCCTGCAGTTAACTGATGCATTCTCATACAGATCAAAAGATTTCATATAAAATAGGAAGGATTCCTGCCAAATGAACAATGGGTGCATGTAACTTATGCTTATCAGCACCCGTGTTTCCATGGACACAGCCCAACATGGTTAAGGGCATAGCTTTGAAAAGGTAGTAAGCAAACATTGCAATCTAGAAACCATACGGATGGGAAGGAGACTAACAGAATCACATAGTTGGAAGAGACTACAAGGATCATCCAACCAAACCCCATTCTGACATGCAGAAATACACAATCAAAGTACTCCTGACGGATAGTCATCAGGTCCCTGCTTAAAAACCTCCGAAGTGGAAGACTTGACTGCACTCTGAGACACCATATTCCACTGACCAACATCTCTTACTGTCAGATGCTTCGGTTTGATTGCCTTGCCTGTAGTTTGAAATTATTGCTCAATGTTTCTGGAGCAGCTTCTTTGACCTCTATGGACTTTGCATAGAAAACAGAATGCCTGTGAACCATATATTGTTGGTATATGTGCTTACATATAATCCTAATAAAATGCTACTGTTAGGTGAATTTGCAATTGGTTGACAAGCCAAACTCCAAGGTTTTACTTCATCCTGGAGATGATGTACCACCTCTTCACGTGGGGTATTTTAGCCCTGTTTTGCCACTTTGCTTCATGGCAAGGACAGGGCCTGCCATGCGCCATCACACGATGCACAGCAGCCCCTACCCACTTTCCTCCCAAAGTTGGAGGGAAGAGCCGAAAGATGCTTCCTCCATGACTATGTGGAGGAAAGTTTGTTTTGGGTAGCTCCAGCCAAGCTACCTGCACTTTCCTCCCCAACACCCATGTGATGGAGGAAAGGGCAGCGGGGCAAGGCGTGTTGCTGCTCTTTCTACCATCTGATATGGGAGGGAAAGGGCCATGTGAAGAGGCCCCTTGTCCAAGATGCAAAAGAACTTTTATCAAGCTATGGGGAAAATCATCAAAAGTGGAATTAGGCAACATCTCTGTAATTCTAGAAATCCTTTTTTTTCAGAGGCAGTTTTTGATGCCTCAAAAATGGGATTGGTGGAACAGGTTTATCTCAGATTCATATCCCGATATTTGTATGGGAGCTAGCTATGATTTACATGCTGAGTGAATGACAGGCATTTCTCACTTACTTAGGTATAATGTATGGAATGGGTGATGGCTTCAATTTGAGGAAAGTATACCAACCATGGGAAGAGAAATTGGAAGGATGTATTAGAGAGAACATGCTTTGTCTGGAGTATTTGTGGTGGTGGATATAGCTGAGGATCAGCAAGGAATTGTGAATTAATTCCAAAAAGAGGAAAGACTTTCCACAGAGTGAAGATTTAATAAATGAGTGCTGAGGACACAGTTTGATAGGGCCATGCTATGGAGTCTGATATGCATCTCCTTGGGGTTCAATGATACATTTCCAACCTCTAGTCCTCTGGAATCAAGAGAGAGTGCCCTGGTCCTTGAAAGAACATGGTCTCAGTTTCTGCCTTTCCCTCCCTTCATCAGTGAAGAGAAAAAAGAATTTAAATAAACAAATGTATTTTAAGCAGATTTATATTCACAATGGCTGAGATTGCAGGGGTCAGGGAGGGATAATGTATTTGTATAAATTTAAAAGGTTGTATTAACACAACCTTGTTAATAGCAACACCCACACTGTGGACCCTGTGTTGCACTGCAACGCTTCATGAATTTTGAAAGTCTCTTATTGCTCTTTTGGAAACCTGGTAACACTGGAGCAGTTATAAACAATATATATAGCAAATGTGGAGAACAAACATACATGGACTGTAATACTCTCTGCTGCTGCAGTCATTACTGCGCCATTCCCGGTTAGGGTTGTCCTAGTCTCTGAGGTTTCAGAGCCAAAATTTGAGACATAAGGATGACCCCTAATGATCTCATTAAGCATTATTCTCATTCATATACACAACACACATAGCAAATTTTCCTGTTTGAAAATGAAGATAGATATCTTAGCTAAAGGGGGTGTTCCTAGATCAAGGTGAAATGTGGTGATTGTTCCTTCCCAGCTGCTCAGGAAAATGGGATAATGAACATTTAATCTAGCCTACTTGCTTTATCTAGAAAGTGGATGTAGAGCAGAATAGAGAAATCCCTGGCACTGTAACATGTATGGGAAGAAAGAAGCTAACTCATTAAGTTTACAGGCCATCTACTCCCTGCTTCTTAGACTCTTTCCCATTTGCAGGAATGAATTCATAAGACAGTTGCTGTATTAGCTTAGTTGGAGATTTGTACACACCCTTTTCCTCTTATTATCCTAAAGTCACTCCACTGGCTACTAATTCATTTCCGGGCATAGTACAAGGTGTTGGTTTTGACCTTTAAAGTCCAAGACAACTCATAGGTATTGATCACTTGCACCCACAGATCCGTGTTTGGAGCTGAAAATTGCCTCAAGTGTATGACCTGAGGAATGCGTAGGTCCAGAAACCAATTGGGATAGGCCCACATTTGTCATGGATACTATGAACTCCCAAGCTGCACCTGACAAACTGGCCTCCACTGGTATGTTGAAGTCAATCAGAAGCAAAAGTCTGGACAACTCCAACAAAACCTCCAAGACCAGTTCTGTGAGCCCGGCCAGGGAGTCTGTTAGGCAGTGGGGTGGACAGTAAACTAACAGACTCCCCAGTCTATCCCTGGTTTTCAGACTCAGGTACCTACTAGGATTGAGCTTCCTAGTAAGTAATATGGTCAGGTTAAGATGGTCTTTATAGATAACAGCTATCCCATCACCCCTCCCCCACCTACTTTCCCTCACCTGTTCACTGACAAAGTACCCAGCTGGGGGGGGGGGGGCTGGGCCCAAGTTGGAGCACTATCATCTCTCAGCCAGGTTTCAATGAGGCATACCAGGTCAGCTCTCTCATCTTTGAGATCATAAATGATATGAGTCTTATTTTTCACTGGCCTGGCATTACTTAAGAGCAAGTTGAGGTTTGGTGGGTAGTCTGGCTCACTCTCCAAGTTCCTCAGGCTGGCAGGGTGACTGGAAGGTGAGATAGGTATTAAACACCTTTCTCTCTTTCCTCTATGAGGACATGTGACCCTGCCATCGCCACATCTCCCTCTGCCCTGTTTGACCTGTATTGCCACCCAGGATTCTATATACATTGAATTAAAAGAAAATAATAAAGGAAAAAAGAGACATCCAAAGACAACAATAAAAACAAAGAAGAAATGAGGCATTAATGCCACAACACTTAACACGTAGTTGTAAAAGAGCCAAGCTGAGTAAGCTGCTACAGTTGGCCTCAGGCAGAAGTTCTAATGTACAATTCTCACCCTCTGGCTGCCTCGGCAGCTCACACAGCAGGTTCTGGGTCCAGTGGCTTTTTAGCTGCTGCTTCAGAGTGGCAGGGCTCTATGTATGAGAGAATGCTCTTGCATTTTCCAGAACCACACAGAATTGCCATACGTGCCACCAATTTTTAGCAGCAACTGCCACAACTGGGTGCCAGCCACCAAACTTTGCAGACAGTAGGGACTTTGGCAGCAGTGACTGTCTATGGTTCCCTGCCTGCTCTGATTTAGGTTCATATTATATTTTCAAGCAATAGCAGCAGGATGAAAATTGGAAACATCTTTCATGATTCCTTGTGAAGGGGGAAATGAAATTTCTAGCTATTTCTTGATAACATACCATGTAGGAGAGCAGTAGATTTCCAAAATGAGGGGAGATATTACTATTTTTAAATGGAAGTGATACTGGGTAGTTGTGTGTTTTCTGGGCTGTATGGTCATGTTCCAGAAGTATTCTCTCCTGACGTTTCGCCCACATCTATGGCAGGCATCCTCTGAGCCTGTGGTGTTTTGAAAGTCCCTTTGGCTGAGAGAAATTGTGGGATAGTATCTGTGTTTCTGCAGCGTAGAAGGAAGGTCAGGGAGCACAGCAGATGTGCTTTCCTGGTCCTTAGTTTTTGCAATCTCCGTGTGTCTTGGAACAATTTCTTCCCATAGAGATGTTCAATGTGTTGTCGAAAGCTTTCATGGCTGGAATCACAGGGTTGTTGTGTGTTTTCCAGGCTGTATGGCCATGTTCCAGAAGTATTCTCTCCTGACGTTTCAACCACATCTATGGCAGGCATCCTCTATGGATGCTTGCCATAGATCTATGAGCAAATGTGGAGGGCCTTCTGTACTGTATGAATATTTTGTTCCCTGTTGCTTTTTCAGTTCCTATATGAGCCCGGGTAAAATGGGGCTCAAATTGGCAGTTCAAATCTGCAGCGTAAGTTCTTCTTTAAAATGTTTTGATTTAAATTGGACTTCAGCAGGAGAGAAACAAGGCAGAATAAGCTAGAGCCAATTAATGTGACTAGACAATTTTAAATTATGTCAGCCTTTCTCATCAGGTCTGTTCTTATCAAGCTTGTTCTATCTTTCCTTTCATTCCTATTTTTAAGGTTCCTCCTTCTAATACAATTTTTCTTAGCTCTTTGAGTTCTTGAAACTTTTCATTTCACTTTTCTATAGCTGATGACCATCTGTTTGCCACTGACCTAGACTCTTTCCCTTAAGTAAGGTCATATTTTTCTGTGTGTCATTATTACTTAGTCTTACCTTAACTACCACATCAATTCCTTTCTCTTCACTGTCAATTTTATCATCTCCATTTCCAGTGCAAATTAAGAACCTACTCTTCATTAATTGTTGCTACTCAGGGTTAATAATTCACACACGTAGATACTTTTCATCACTCAGTAAATTACAACTGCGCAACTGCTTCCATCAGAACAGATATTTTCTGAGGTGATCTGATGACATGAAAGCTCTGCCAATGTAAGATTTTATCGCTTACATTGGTTTAAACACACAAGACATAACCTGCTGTTCTGGCTGACAGATCAACATGCTTTGTATGAACTCTTTGCAAAGGTCCCCTAGAATGCACTCTTTCTCACTGAATCCTTGAGAACATTCCTGGAGCCACTGGACCTTGTATATTATTTTGATTTACAGTTTCATTACTGCAAAATGACAGTGATCTATAGTATGACCCCAAAGACATAGGGCTGACACATGTCCAAAATGCACATTTCTATCCGCCTTTCTATAAGTGAAACTTCCTCTCTTTTTTTGGAGAGTATTAAAGCTGACATATCTCTCTTTTTCAGAGCCCCCCCCCCCCCCCCGAAAGATGGTATTTGCAGCATGGTGGTACTTCTGGATCTATCACTTCAAATGACCATCCAGATAGATATGACAGCCAGGAGAACCAACCATTAACTTTGGTTGAAACGCCGACTGCACTCTCTCCTAGAGTTGTAGGACCTAAGGATGGTAATGAGTGCACTGATCACCTCAAGGCTGGACTTCTGCAATGCACTGTAAATTGAATTACCTCTGTATGAAGTTCAGAAACTTCAATTACTGCAAAACACAGCAGTCATATTGGTTACTGGTGCATATAAAGTGATCATATATATATTAAAATCACTCAATTGGCTGCAAAGTAGTTTCTAGACAAGATGACAAAGTTTTTGTTGTTACCTTTAATAACCAATGTAGTTTTGGTTCAGATTACCCTTTTCTTCCATATACTCCCTCAGTTTGTCTGGGAATATTTAGTTCAGTAAGTCATGACCAGGCTGGTGGCTGTTAACCAGAGGACATTTTCATCAGCTTCCTCCAAATTGCGGAATTACCAGCCAGAAGAGATTTGACAGCTGGACTGCTGTCAGCATTTTAAACAGCAGAAAAAACCAATCTCTTCCAGCAGGTCTAACCAGATGGTTTTTACATTTTGGGTTTATAAATGATGAATTGATTGGTTTTAATATGTATGCTTTTTAACTAACATTATGCTCTTCTATGATTATGTGTTTTATTTAGTGTTTGTGTTTTAACTGTTTCACTATGTATATATGGTGTTGTATTTCAGCCTTTTGTTCCCTGATTCATAGGGAGTAGATGGTAGCAAATATATTATTGTTGTTGTTCTATTTTCCATCTGTTCTACAAGGAGTGACACACTTTTTCTGTTGTTGTGCATTCAGTTAGGTACTCATAATTTGGGGCCATTATAATTGGTCTGTAATCAGCAAAACGTTGATTTATATATCCTGTGGAGTGAGTGGGGATGTATCCTGCAAGAATTCAGTGCAATCTGCTGGATATTCTACTCTGCAGCCTGGTGCAGGTATAGTGGTATCAGTAGAATGGGATCCCATGGGCTCAAAAGAATGCTTTTCTATTTGAAGCTGAACATTTCTTCTCTTTGAGAAGTCAGAATAGATTCAGATGTATGCTCCATTTCACAATTATTATTAGATGATACAAAACATCACTGTCACAGAAAGGAATACTTTTTACCCTGTGGAAAAGTAGGACATCTCTGTACTGAAAGTAAGTCATAGCAACTATAATCTAGTCTAAGATTATTCATACATCTTATTCCTATGGCTGCTGATCCAAGAATACCCAACGTAATGCCCAATATATATTTCAGCCCCCTTTTCCATTGTCCTTATATCCCAGGATCTGATCCCAGGTTATCTGCTTTGAACTGGATTATATGAGTCTGCACTGCCAGATAATCTGGGATCTGATCCTGGGATGTAAGGCAGTGTAGAAGGGGCCTCAAAGTATGTCTGTCTGTCTGTTTGTACCACAAAGGTCATTGCTAGGAGATGTTATGGGGCTTTTGGTAGGTGAAAGGTTAGGCTGTTGCTAGGTGAAGTGGACCTCTGTGATATCACTGGAAAAGATTGGTGACATGTGTATGAGGGGAAGGAAGGATGTAAAGAAAGAGGCACAAAGAGAGCCTTCCCACCATTGCCATAGCCTTGACATGAAAACATTGTGAAATATTTATTTGTTTGTTTACTGTACTTATACCCTACCCTTCTGGCCCCCGGCAATCTGGCGTGGCAATAATTCCATGCCAGATTCAGATTAAAATAGGCCTTCTCAGAGCTGAAGGAGGGAGAAAGCCAGCAGCCAGCGGCCCTTCTGACATACTGGGCAACACTGGATATGTTCTCTAGTGCAGGGGTCTCCAAACTAAGGCCCGGGAGCCGGATGTGGCCCTCCAATGTCAGTGACCTGGCCCCCGCCCTCAGTTTTAGACTTAGGCTCGCCCAAAGTCTGAAATGACTTGAAGGTACACAACAACAACAATCCTACTTAACTTGACTATCTCATTGGCCAGAAGCAGGCCCACACATCTGATTGAAATCCTGATAGGTTTATACAGTATGTTGGTTAAAATTGTTTTTATTTTTAAATATTGTATTGTTCTTTCATTTACTAATACTGTGCTATGGTAATAATATAATATATTGTGCATACATATAATATTGATAATAATATAATATAATGTAATACAATATAATATAATATAATATAATATAATATAATATTTATTTATTACAGTATTTCTACCCCATCCTTCTCACCCAATAGGGGACTCAGGGTGGCTAATAATAATAATACAATATAATAATATTGTATAATATAATAATATTAATTATACATTATATATTAAATGTAATATTACTAATAATATTACGGTATAGTGGTATAGTACAATATAGTAATATATAATGCTATAATATTGTGCTATGCTAATAATATAATATATTGTATGTACATACAACTTGTAAGCCGCTCTGAGTCCCCTTCGGGGTGAGAGAGGGTGGGGTATAAATGTAGTAAATAAATAAATGAATAAATAAATAATTGTTTTTGGGGGTGGTTTTTTTGCACTACAAATAAGACATGTGCAGTGTGCATATGTTTGTATTTGTGCAATTTGTTTGTATTTTTTTTCCAAATGATAATTCGGCCCCTCAACAATCTGAGGGACCATGAACCGGCCCTCCACTCTAGTGTGTGTGTGTGTGTGTGTGTGTGTGTGTGTGTAGATATAAATATAGATATGCACTTTTAAACTAGCAGTGGAAATCTTTGAGTGTCTGAAAGTGTTTTAGACTTCAGATCACAGAAGCCCTAGCCAACATGGCCAATAATTATAAACTATGGACATCGTAGCTCAAAATGACTGGAGGGGCAAAGGCTCCCTAGCCCTTCCTTGAGGCCCTATAGTCTCTCTACTGTATGCTCTTTGTTGATTGCAGCTTCAAAATACACATCACAATTACCCATGGTCTTGATTTCCAAATGTGAGGAAGGATGCAAATACAGTAGAGTCTCACTTATCCAACATTCGCTTATCCAATGTTCTGGATTATCCAGCTCAGTCTGCCTCCTGCCTGGATCTACAGCTCTTTCTCTGGGCAGCAAGGATTGAACTTTTTATGGATTTAATTTCCAACAGTGTTGTCACTGTACATTCATTTTATGCAATTCTATCTTTATTTGTAGTCAATTTGTTAGTAGCCAATGTTTTTGTAATCACTGTTTGAATACATTGCGATGTTTTAGTACTAGATTCATAAATACAGTAATTACCACATAACTTTACCATGTATTGAACTGCTTTTTCTGTCAATTTGTTGTAAAACATGATGTTTTGGTGCTCACTTTGTAAAATCATAATGTAATTTGACATTTAATAGGCTTTTCCTTAATCCCTCCTTATTATCCAACCAACATTTTCGATTATCCAACATCCTGCTGGCCCGTTTATGTTGGATAAGTGAGACTCTACTGTATCTAGTATTTTGCTATCATCATCCACACTGAGTAGAGTTACTGAGTTTGTCTAAGTGTGAAACTTATTTGGGTGGCAGAATTCATCATTTTTCCTCTACAATGGAAGAATTATTATGGAAGAATTATGTTCATATTTAAAGACATATGGCCCTATGCCTATTCATGCTGAAGGGAGAGTTATCTGAAATCATTGGTTAATTGATTTCAGATATAAACAAGCATTAACTTCATGATAAAGTTATTTTCATCATGTGATTATCAAGGGAAACAAGCTGAGCTGAAGGATATGGCAAAAGGTTAGCAGCACGATTATATATATATTCATGGCTAGGTTTGTATGCCATATAGTTGTTTAATTATCTTTTGAATAACTTGTATGTATACTTTTTATTTATGCTTTCTTATAGTTTTTAATCTGTATTGTTTTAATATAATTTAAGACACCTTGAGTCCCATTGTTAGGGGAGAGGTGGGCATAAATGAAGGAGGAACAGGAGGAGATATCCTTAAACCTGCATGAAAGTATCTATAGAATGAAAACCAAGTCAAGCATCCCTATTTAAAAGCAGACAGTGAAAGTAACACACAATAAAAAAAAACATTTTTTTGTTTAAGCAGTTCCCAAAGAACAGTTGGAATAAATAAGTCTTCATCTGCTGATTAAAAGATAACAAAGGAGCTAATCTAGTTTTTCTAGACAAGGAATTTTAGAAGTTAGGAGCAGTCACCAATATGGCCCTCCAGGTTAAAAAACAAAATCAACATTGCTCTGGGAAGCATGGCAGTGTCAATATTATACTGTGGGCATTCTTTTTCATTAAATGTATTGGAAATTGGTCAGGTGAGTGAGATGGATGGAGTCAAATATAGGAAAATTTTATAGAAGAAGCTGTTCAGTCTGCCAGGTACCTGGGACTAGTGTAGACGCCTAACAGCAGGACAATGAACCTAAATATAAAGGAAAATGGCTGAAAAACAAGTATCTGAATATCTTAGAATAGCCCAGCCAAAGCCCAGACTTTGATTCGATTAAGAATCTGTGGTAAGATGTGAAAGTGGCCACTCCTTAGTGGTCACCATCCAACCTAGAATCATAGAATCATAAAGTTGGAAGAGACCACATTACAACCCCCTGCCATGCAGGAAAAGCACAAAGTACCCCCAACAGATGGCCATCCAGTCTTTGTTTAAAGGCCTCCAAAGAAGGAGCTTCCACCACATTCAGAGGAAAGGAGTTCCACTGTTGAACAGCTCTCATGATCAGGAAGCTCTTCCTAAGGTTCAGGTGGAATCTCCTATACTGTAATTTGAACCCATTTCCCCAAGTACTAGTCTCCAAGGCAGCAGAAAACTAGTCTGCTTCCTTGATATCCTTTCAAATATTTGAACATAACTTTTGTGTCTCCTCTCACCTTTCTCTTCTTCAGGCGAAATATTCTGAGCTCTTTAAGCTGCTCCTCACAGGGCATAGTTTTCAGACCTTTAATCATTGCAATCGGCCTCTCCTGGACATGTTACAGCTTATCAATATATCTCTTAAATTGGACACAGTATTCCAGGTGAGGTCTGACCAAAGCAGAATAGAGGGGCTACATTACATTGCTTGCTCATGTTGAACTTGTTGTCGACAAAGACTCCAAGATCTTTTCCACATGGACTGTTGTTGAGCCAATCAGAGGTAGATTACTTTGGCCAAGATGAAAGGGCAAAAACTGCAAGATCCAGATGGGCAAAGCTGATGAAGATTTAAGCAAGAAGACTCATAGCTGTAACTGGTGTCCCAGGTGTTTCTTTCAAATATTGACAGAGACATGAATATTTATGCAACCAGCCAAAATGATTTTTTTTAAAAAAACCCTATGTGTTGAGAAACCCTGACAAGAAGAACCCCAGATTGATAAGAATCATCACAGTTTGGGACCTATTTTGTAAAAAAAAAATGCATATGATTGTTAAACACATAAAAATACATTTTCTGTGCCAATAAAGGCTATGCAAAAATATTATTTTCTTTGCAGAAAATGCAGTTTACAGTCCAAAAATACTGTTTCCTGTGAAAAACAACCACAGGTGAATAATGTGATGGATAAGTCCTAAACTATGTAGCAGCTTCAGAAACAACGTGATTTTAAAGACTTTATCATGGTAAGAAGAACATTATTAACATTACTTGTTGTTTCCTACAAGGAGAGAATTTCACCGCTAGATTATTCTGCACCTGGGTTTATCCATCCTTGCTGAGTTGAAAGGTCTCTGCAGTTCTAGTGAGAGATTAGTGGCAATCTATCTACAATGAATAAGGTTCCAAAATAATAAAGATCCCAATTTTTTTTTAGCAGATGAAAATATATCCCCCAATCCACTTTTAGTCATAGTGAATATTTCACTTTTGTACTGTTGTACTGAGGTGATGGGCAATACTGCAAGGCCTGTGGTCCTTAACATTAAAATATCCTTTTGCTGCTTCTTCTTCTTCCTAGCCTGCAAGGAGCACAAAGAGAATCTAATTAACATGCCTAGTGTCTCTCTAAAATTGAATTCAAACGCAAAGTACGCTATCAAAGGCTTGAACATGAGACGGGAAAAGTAATTTGGAATGACTGAACTATCTTACTCAAATACCTTAATTTTGCTCTAATGTTCATAAGAAAAATGACACCAAAAGCCAGGTAAAAGCAGTTTAACCTTAATTGCTTCTAAGTAAGAATAATAAAGCTATTAAGAATTGTCTTTGCAGCCTAAAGCTGTTTTACAATTTGTAAGGCCGCAGTATCATAATTCAATAGATGACCAGAATCTTATCCTAAAACTAGATTTATGTCTGTATTTTTACCCATACTTTGATCAAAATTCTGAAATTCTTATGCATTTCAAAAAAGGGGATATTGCATCCTTTGCACCCTTCTAAATAGACTCTCTTCCTTAGACAGAAATCAAAGGTGACAAAAGTTCTTCCAAAAGGAATTGAAGCTATCATCTAAGCATTTCCACTCTATAATGTGTCTTTTATTTAACCATAAAAGACAGATGCAATTTTCTGTAGTTCGAAATTACACTCCCAGCAAAGAAGCTTCATCAGTGTTCATCATATGCTTAAAGTAATGTATCATTTCAGTAATTATTACAAAGCAAAATAGAAAGTCACAAAAGGAAAGAACTGAGCAACGAACTGCTATTTCTTTAGACCCCTCCTCCTGTGTTCAGGAAACAGAAAAGCAGCAGACAATCAGCACAGTAATGAAAAGCTTGTTATCACCCATCAGGTTTCCTGGCATTATAAAGATTCTCTGTTCTGAGCACATTAAAGCAAGGCTGATAAGAGGGAATTGGTTTATTTATTTCTTTTCAGTCTAGATTTCTAGATTTCAAAGAACAGTTCTATTAAAAAGGTAAGTCTTAGGAATGGCACCTTATCACAGCCTTTTTCTATTAGTATTTCTTCAAAGGTGCCTCTTCTCTTTCAGCTAAACAAGACAATAATCTGCATCTGAATGCCAATATGGAAAACAAAATTTGGTAATCTCCAGCAGCCCATGATCCTTCAACTTTTTACTGGGAAAAATAAAAACATTCTGGTGTACACTCCACTCACATCAGGTATTTTGGGGGCCCTGCCTCTATACAGGTTGCTAAATGATCTTTCCCTTAGACCCATTCACTTTCAAAATTCTGCTATTCACTGGCTTCTGAAACACTGTGTACTGCCAAACATCTCTCTCTCACACACACAATCCTTTATCCTGTACATAGATGAATGAAGCTGCCAAGTTTGATTTTGCTCATGCTAGAATTTTTTCTACAGTTAAATTCATTCTATGCTACCATATCATCATTTTGCTCTAATCCACACACAAATCTGAGTGGATTTCATGTGCATTTTTCATACTATAAACATTTTCAAAAGCAAATCTTGCACTGAATAAAGCAGTTTTGTGATTCCTCCAAATGCACATACTTTTTAATTAGTTTTATATGTTGCCCTAGACCAAAATATTTCAGGGTGAGGTACTGAAAGCAAAGAAACACTAAACAATTGCAACTCAGTCTAAAATAATATAAAACACTTTAAATGGCTGTACACCAATGTAATGTATCGCAGCTACACAGTATGAGCAGGTCATGATCCCCATGTCTCCAAATCTCTGTCTTAACCTTGTGCTAGAAGGACACCCCACGCTAGCACAGAGTTAAGACATAGCTTTTCATCAAAGTTTTAGTGCCTTGGGGATCATTGCCTGACTATACTATGTAGTGGCAATACACAGCTGTGAAACGATATGGATTTCCAGAGGGAGCCACAGTGGGGATAGCACAGTAGAAGTGGCCCTTCCACTCATTTTCATACAATGTACAGTCACCCCTTATGGATTCTGCACCCATAGCCTGAATCAAAATGAAATCAAAAATGCAAAATATATTTTTGTCATTTTATATAAGTGACACCACATTATTATGCCATTGTACATAAAAGGACTTGAGCACCCATGGATTTTGGTATTCATAGGGGGTCCTACACTCAAATCCCAGCAGATACAAAAGGTCCACAGTATTTCTCCCACCAGTGGGGCAGAGAAGGGGATTTCCTTGGCATATATGGGAGTGGGGAAGGTTTTTGTAGGAAGAAGTAATTCTGACGAGTATCAAGACCCCGGGACATTTAGTGTTTGAAAAAATGTATATGCTTATCCCCTTATATAGGAACAACTTTCATTTACATAGCTGATTGGGTTTTATTTGGATTTTCAATATGCTAGGCAGTGGCTGTAACCAGTAGTTCTACATGTCAAACTACACTGGGTTCTTTAATACCAGCCAAAGACTTAATGTAGAGCTGCTGAATTCCTTCCCATAGCCATTCCATACCTACAGAAAGCAAAGAGGTATTGCAGAAGCTTCTGGCTATGTCACTGTATCCAGATGCAAACTGATTACATAATCTGTCAAAGTTTACTAAAGTTCTCCAGAAGACTCAGCATCTGATGTGATCACCAGCTTCAGGTATGGAATGGTCATGGTGAGAGACTGTTCAGTAGTTCTATGGTAGTCCAGGAGAAGCTTTGATCTCTGCAGAGAAGGGAATACCAACTTCCTCAGAGACTACAAATAAATGTATGGAAATACAAGATTAACTTACTATTGTGTGTGTTGCTAATAATGTGTTTAGAGACTATTAGTTAGCTAGGACTCCAAACTTTCATTTAAAGAAATGCTTCTAGCCCACTTGGAAGGTAAGTTATAAAAGAAAATATGTAGGCTTTTCTTTTGAGAGAAATGAATCTCTCATGTCTCACAGCTTCAGAATGCTTTTAATTGTAGCTTTAAATCCTTTGGGTAAATGTTATGATTTTGGAACAAAGCCTTGCACATTTGAAGAAAGCTAAAGTCTGTTTTTGAAAATCTGTTTACAAACAGTGCACAAAGAAGACAACAGAGCTAAATCACAAGAATATGGGGGAATAGACAAGAAAAAAGTGAAAAAGCAGAGGAAAATGTCCAAATAAAATAATTATTTAATGTATAACTATATGTGTTGTCACAATATATCTGACATTCATGGCATCCATTTGCCTTAATGTGGGAGATGGCAGCTTATTGTGGCCTTCCCCCACATGTTCCAGAACTTCCCTGAACTTTTGGAGCTCATCTGCATTTTGGGCCAGTATAAAAAATGTCATCCTGCTTTCCATCAACTTGGGTGACATGCGAACAGGGGACGGCACTTACTTTTCATATGTCAATCTATAGTGGCAGCCACTGGGCACAGACTAGTAGTGGTAGTCATTTGGTGTCTGTGGTAATGCAACAAAGTAATTAGAGATGGAAGGAGCAATTCCTCCTTTCACCTCTCCCTTCACTTGCATTACTTCAACACTCCAGCTAGTGTCACTAAGGGTGCTCAATGACCACCACCACCTGTTTTGTGCCCAATGATTACTGAACCAATGGTGCAAACTTCAGTGGTGGTGATCTGGAGTACCCCATTCCAGATCTGGAACATTTCTGGAACGTGTATATGGTCTCTTGGTGGAGACTAGTTTGGTGCTACCAGGAGAATAAGAGTTTGAAGAAAGTATTAATATGCCTGTATTTTAAGATTTCTGGTGGTGGGGGGTGGGGTTCTCTCAGTCCTGATGTCATAAGTGCATTTGATGGGGACAAGAATGCCTTTTCAATGGCTGCTCTCAGACAATGCCATTCCCTCCCATGGGAAGTCATGTTGTCCTTCTATCTGCTCTCTTTCCACTGGCAGACAAAAATATTTTTATTAAGACAGTGCTTGGCATTTTAAACAGTCGTAGTGGAAGATCATTTGGAACTTTATTTGGAATTTTTTTGGATGATGAAAATGAGTATGTTGGCACTTTTTAAAGCAGATTAATGTTTGCTTCTATCTTAGATTTCTGGAAATAACTTTTAAATAATAAAGAAATTATAAGGTCCTTTTAGAAAGACTAACTCCACATATAATCTGACATATATTTTTTCAGGTTAAATGGATCTTGTAACTAAGTAAATATTCAAAGGAAATTTCTATTTATCAGAGAGCCACACTACATATTTTACTGCAATGCAAACCTAGCATGGAAACCAAACAGCAGCTGTTCAGTGAGTAGCAATGCGGAGGTGTAGGAAAGATTTATACTGAGGAGAAATAGAAACAAAAAAATGAGTAATTAATGTTAGGGAGAAAAATAGGCTTGCTACATAGGTTTGATACTTCATCTAAAATATTTGTTTTCCTTACAAGATGGAATGCTTCCAAAAAAATGTTCAAGGCTATAAGCGTGTTATTTTGTTGCTACAAGAACAGCCAATAGCCTTGTGATACCTTTGAAAAGAACCAGTTTTATTTGCAGAAGTCTTTGGGGAAAGCATTTTCTCCTCCCATCATTCCTCATGTCTGTGATGTGAGAAATATTGATGTCTCCAGGTTTGGTTTTCTCAAATGCATCCTTCCTATGTAAATAGTGTCAAGACTGAAACACATTGGCAGAAAAACAGTGAAAAAATAAATGTGCTACATTTACATAACATGAAACGATAGATGATGCACTTCATTTACACATCTGAATTTGGGGAACTAGCACATGGAGACCTTGTGTTTCAGACTCCAGTTCTTTCAAGTCTTAAAACATTTGTACATACTGGTTTAAAAGTATGTAATGTTTACACAAGTTTTCAGGAAGGCACTAATGTGCATTTTGAACAGAGAGCTATATTCCCAAAAATTGTATAATAGAAGTCAACCAGTAATGCTGTTTCTTTATCCAACCAGTCTGTAAGCCTTTTTTATTTCTCTTTCCCAAAGTTGAAAATTGAGGTGAAGACCTAGATTTTCCTCCATTGTCACCAGCCCAGACTTGTGTTTTCAAGATGCAAATGCTTTCTTTCCTAGACCGTGACACTGGTGACATCCTCACTTCCTTTTCCCAATCTCTATACATTAGTTCCTTGTCCCTAGTATCTCATCTATTTTCCCATTTATGATATTTCCTTTATGCTTGATTGACAACTCCCAAAATGTGAGGAGGAGCACTGACCAAGGCCCTCCATCCCTAATTTGTTTTCCTTTCTAAAAATTGTTACTAAAAAGACCCTGCCTCTCAGCCTGTTTTAGGCTCGGGTCTTCTGACAAGATTGTGTCCCATGCTCTAGGAGAGCGACAGCATTTTTAGTTTTGAAATTGAGCACTTGGAGGGGCTCTTAAGGTCTAAAATAGTCTGGGTGGCTATGCTAACTTCTGTGCTAAGCAAAAGAGAAAAGTGCAATCTAGAATAATTCATTTTATCTTCCATTCGCTTAGCACAAAAGCCTCCACTTATTTTTAATCGTAACTGTAAATTATCACTGGGTCTTTTCTTGGTGAAACATTAGGCCTTTCTACACAGCTGAATAAAATCCCACATTTTCTGCTTTGAGCTGGAGTATATTGCAGTGTGGACTCAGATAACCCAGTTCAAAGCAGACACTGAGGGATTATCTGCCTTGATGTTCTGGGTTATATGGCTGTGTGCAAGGGCTCTGCGACCCTTTTACAACATTTTCATCAGGTGCTTTCTAATTTAATTGTCCAACTGAGCACTGGAATGTATAATACCTGTTTGGTATCCAGAATGAAGTCAGAGGTAAAGATAGGAAAATTGATCTAACTTGTGCAATATCCTTTATGGAAGAAAACTGTTAATGTGAGCACATTAATGTGCAAATAACAACTCACACGTTCTTTTCTATGGATAAGAACATTGAAACCTATGATTATTTTCCCCTAGTTAATTAAATGTGTTACCTAAATTGGGAGTTCAACTAAATGCATTTGTGCAGAAATTGACAATATCCTGCAGCCCTAGTTATCATAGTCAATTGTGAGAAATACTGGGAGAAGTGATTCAACAAAACTCAGAAGGGTGCTCTTTGGCAACCTCCAGCCTAAATCAAATTGCTAGTTCAAACCAAGCTATACAGTAAATTAATGGAAGCTATGCAAATTGTGTCTTATCAAATAGGATATCAGTTTTCCTTACTCTGATGCCCCCTAAAACTCTGAATGGGAAAAGCTTCTGCTGGACAGAAATGATGGGAGTTGTAGTCTAACACATATAGAAGATCCAAAGGAATATTGATATATTGCTTCTGATCATTCTTAAGCACACTCCTGCCCTAGAAAACTCAAACAAATGGAACTCTCAAGCAACTAGCAAGAAATTTAAAGAAATACTAAAATCATAATACATATAAGATAAATAAAGATAAATTGTATTACATTGAATTGCCATTATTTATTTTAATTTACTCTTAATTAATGTATTTCAATATTAATATTATGTCAATATAGTTTATAGTATGGTATAGTATGGGACATAGTATTAGTTAGGTTTATTTTTAATAATAACTCTCAAGCAACCAGAAACTACATTTATCCAACATGTACAAATTTTCATAGTATCGGTTATTAACTGAAATTCTACTTTATGATGATATAATATAAGTGAATCTCATTAATAAGTTGAGGGCAGATTTGGAGGCCAAAATTATGGACTCCAAAAGACTAGAAGCAGCTCCATGAAAAAAAGAGTAGAGGGAACTTGGTACTTTTTTAAAGTTCTCTGAGAAAGAACTTACTTAGGTCTTGCCTTTCACCACTGTACTCAGAGAAGGGGATGCTTCCTTTTTTAATTTTTTTTTAAAACAGAGTTAAGGTACAATACTCACATTGATCTGTAAACAAATTGACCCAGGTTTTTATGGTTGATATTTTTGCTAAATCTTTTAGACATATACATCAGTATACCAACTAGTTCTCTTACACCATTTAATTAAGCAAAGGAAGGAAAATAAACAAACTGTTCACAAAGACTTGATATCAAACTATTAGAGCCCTTGGGTAATATTTAGTAGTCACTAAGCCACATGAATTTTATATAGCTATTTATTCTGTTGTTCAAAAAAAAGCATATTCAACATGGCAATTTTCTCATCAAATTGATAGACATGTCATTTGAAGACAAAAAGAACATGATATTAAATAAGTATATTAACTTCTTCATAAGACAATACCTCTTGCAAATATTATCTTTTTAGCATTAATGAGATGGGAAACTATGTTAATCCCTCCTGTTATTGCACACAATTTGTTCACATGATTTACAATTCCCTAGACTCATAAAAAAAAAACAAGTTGGCCTTTTGTTGTTGTTCTTTTACAAAGAACCAAGCCAAAAACACAGACTGGAAACCCCAGGGGCTTTTAATGCAGTTTGATGCTTCAAAGGTTGCTTTAGGCAAAGGTTGATGTAGTACAAGAAATACCATAAAACATGGAGCGTGGACTACAATACATTAATGAACAAAGAATACTTTAAAGCAGAGCTTTTCAAGCATTTTGTGTTGGTGACACACTTTTTGAGATATGAATTGTTTCATGACCCAGTAATTCAGTTTACTAGCAAACCATAGGTAAACCAACCCTTTATAAGAGATACAGACACATACATAAATTGTGCTAATGAAGTATGCAAGGACATAACATATCTCCTGAAAACCTTTCATTTATATATTTTTAAAATATGATTTATTTCACATAGATTCAGAGGTTTTTTGTTACGTTCGTGTGACACACCTACACCTTGCAGCCAACACACATGTGTTGTGACACACAGTTTGGAAAGCTATGCTTTAAAGGCTTTCTTGAACTCCCTTCCCTCTTTTATTAGAAAGTCATAGATTGTAAGCCCATGTGCTGAGAAAGTCACTTAAGAGGATGAAAGAGAATAATATACTTTAGGTGGTATGTACTTGTTTTAAAACAACAAATACATTTAACATTATGCTACTAGACCCTATAGATATGATGAAACTGGGCATGCAAAGTATCTTCCTTGCAGAAATTGACTACTATATAAAGAAAGCTATGTAATCAATCAGATCACATAATAGTTTATATGGCAACTTCAGTTTATTTCACACATTGCCGACTGACAAACCTGGATACGACAACAAATGAGCACCCAATAGAACTGTACAATTTTTTGATGAATGCACCTATGTATCTTATGGTTTTTTATGTCCACAGGTTATATTTTTAGAGGTACAAGGTTGATATTACCACCACCTCTACTCTACCACCCCTCACCCTAGTTAGCTTTTAATGGTCCTGAAAGTCTGCTCCAGACGTCTGCAAATGGTTCAGGGAGCCAAAAAGATATGAGAATGATTGGTAACAATCACCTACCATCTCTCAGTCTCCTTTAAAAGTCTCTAAAGAGATAAAAGCTCCTTCATTTATGGGTCATTAAGATCCAAGTCAATGTATAAAGATGCTGCATTTTAAGAATAAACACATTTCTGGATTTTAAAATTTCGCAGGACAGCTAAAACTTTAGGAGGCTGGGGAGGTGAAAGAATATTCATAATTTACTTTTCACCATGTTCATGGGTGTTTTGCAATCCCAAGATAATCTGCTTATCTAGAAGGTTTTAAAATTTTCATCAGGAAAAAAAAAGAAATTAGTAAATGTCTTTTTAGTTTCCCGTTTGAGACAGATAGTACTAAGCATAACAAATGTTGTCAGCCCCTTGCACCAAATACTCTTTTTTGGTCCACAGTGTTGAACATATAAAACAGCAACCTAACCATAAAGCCTTTATAATTCCTATTGTTATTAATCCCTACAACAGAAAACAGTTCACCAGAGAACAGTATTACAGCTTTGGGACTCAAAGCAATCTGCTTGGTGTATGCTCCATTTTTACTTCAGTCTAACTTCTATCAGCACAGAATGCCAAGGATCGGCTGGCCTTTATTGAAATCTTTGAGAAGATTCTGAAATGCATTCAAAGTTTACTTTGCCAGTAAATTGAGATAAAGTTATAATGCAAGGCTGCCAAAGATAAGTGAATTAGAACAGATCCACATTTGCAGACTTCAGCCTCAGGCATGAGATTTAGAAACTGAAAAGAATGGAAGAACCCATGGGTAAAGCGTGGATCCTGTTACCTCAGGGTGGAGATAAAACACCATAAGCTCTTGACTGTCAATTCTTTTCCTTCTTGGCTCTTGGGAGAGTGCTTATTAGCAAGAAATATTTTTGTGGTGGATAGAGTTTTGTATGAGACCTGCCAGGCGATAGAGGGCAATCTGAAACAGATTTCCTCTCTGGATAGCAACAATCTTCTTTCCCGTACTATTCAGTTTCAATGAAAGTACCAACAGGAGAAAAGATTATAGATGTTTGAACATAGGAGAACACTGGAGAGACAGCAATAGATGTGGGATGTGCATGATCTGAGTTAAAAGCAGAGTGTATATGAAATGAGGAGACAGTTCCTATATCATAGAAGGGCATAATTTCATACATCCTTGACTTTGGAAACAGTCCCTTGTGCCATATATATAAAAGCAACTATAGATATAAAGCAGAATAGTGCTTAAGCGAGTAAAACAGAACTGATTAGACATTTAGTTTTGCATTCCCATAGAACCTGAACAGCTGAAATCCAGTTTTCTATCATAATTAAGAAAGGTATTTGTCCTGAGCTGTAGATATTGCTGAAGACATAATGGAATATCCCTGACTTTAAACATCACATATGAGGGGGAAGGAAATGAGCCAGACAGCAACAGTTCTAATTACACATGCCATTCCCCTCCTCCTAATATGTATGGTCCTATGGTCCCTGGGACGGCATTTCTCAGACCGAATGCATCTTTCAAAAGGGAAACCAGGAAAGTTCACTGATGAATGAACTCCAATGTCAGAAAAAGCAAAAATGAGGAAATCCATGGACATGCTGCAAGAGACTGTGGATGTGTTAGGTTAAAAGCCCTCTCATGCCTCTATTATACCCTTCTGAATAGCTGGAGAAATAAATTTCTCTCCTATTGGAATCAGTGGCAAGGAAAGAGTTGAAAACAAATGAGGAGGAGGTACTAAAATAGCTAAATCAAAAGAGAAAAGGCTATTAAATTTGTTGGAAGTAATCTTGCATTCCAAGGATGGAAGAGCATCAATCCGTCAGTCAAATAAATCAAAGCACTCTCCTTCTGTCCTGCCAACCAAGGGGCCTGTACTTTGGTTCCTTCTTTTCTTTCCCCCATGGGATTGCTTGTCTACTGTTGCTCTGCCCTGAAATAGACCAGGCTATTGTATCAAATCAAATAATTGTTCTCATTGTAAAACTATCCTACCTTTTAATAGTTAAGAAAGTTCAGATTATTCATTTTTGAAATCTTTCACAAATTGATAATGAACTCTCATTAAAATTCCTAGTACTCACAGAAAATCTTCACCCTTGTCTAATGTCCAGAAATGAATCAGTTCCTCTTGGGTAAAAATCTGTTATATGCCATGGAAAACATATATTTGAATTAGAGGGGTTGGAAATGGCTTTGGTGGCTAAGAATGCCCTTTTGTTAGCTTGTTCCCAGATACCAGTTAAAATCTTACAAGGTTAGAGAAGCCATTGTAACTGTTATTCTCATCAACTGGCCTTTTGTTGAACTATTGCAAGATGTCATATGTGAAAAAGGTCAGCAAATGTAACTTGGTCTAAAAGAGTGGTTAGGCTATGTTCACTGGAGCTGACCAGCATGACATTGTCTTGATTTCTGCCATCTTCATTGGATGCTAGACCAATGGGTTATATTCTGTGGTATGAGGCTATGAGGAAGGCAAACAAGCTGAGAAAGAATCCCGAACCCTCCTAACCTTTCCCCTCAGTCCCTATATTTCCATCATTGTAAAGAACGTGACATTGAAAATTGTTCATACCTACAATTTTTACATTTGCATTCCATTGGTAACTGACTAAAAGTGTTATCAATGTATCACAAGCCAGTGTCAAGATATCTACACCCTTTTCCTCCACCTTTCTCCATATAACTAACCCCCAAGTCCTAAACTCAATGCCACACATCAGTGATTTACACCACATTCAACAGAGAATTTGGTCTTGAACTTTTTCTTGTTTATCCATAGCTCAAAGTTCAATTACTAAACAGCTATCCCTCTGCTTTTCTATAGCTTTCTGCTTGTAGTCCCCAGATATCTGGTTTATCAAAAACAACTCCCCAATCAACATTGTGTCAAACTTTCCTAACAGAAAAGTTTGCAAGTAGCTGGCAGAAAATCTGTACTGAGAAACTGGGTGGATGTTTTGCAGCCAGCTGACTAATTCTTACACAGCTTGAGCAAATGTTCCTTCCCAATACTCACTTTTGGAAAGAACTACAACAAATTCACTCCCACTGACATACAAAGAGAAAGGAAAAAAGAAAAGGAAAACTTTAAGACATTTTGCATTTTTCATAGAGGCTTGTCTCTCTGTAATAAGTAAATTCACCTGGGAATATACCAGAAATATATGTTATAGCTGAGCAGTTCTCTTATTTTCATTGTGAGCCCTGAGAAGTTGCTTATTTCAGTTCACCTGGACAACAAAATATCTGCCAAAAACCAAAGAAATACTCAACCCTGAAAGGACAACATTGAAAGTTTCTGGGATGTTTTTTTTTTTTAAATGCACACAACCTGATCTAACCAAAATCAAGCAAGCCTAAGTGTGTTGATTCTCTCAGCAAAATCAATTCGATTTGAGCATGTTTATCTTTGGCTAGACCATGCACAAAAGTTTTATAATTAGCTTTATACTAGGCTCCTGAATTCATTTAATGGAAGTTAAATCCTATTTTCAGTGGAGCTTATTTCCAAGAGTTCTCTTTAGGCTTTTTGATGCATTCACTAAAATATTCAACTGCATGGACTAGGAGAAGGGGGAGGATTGCTCTTATCCTCCTTCAGGCAACTGCAGTACCTTAGTAATATATGTATTCATTTATCAAAATATATCCCCTGATTTTCCTCTTGTGAGCTGAAGACAGTATATGCAGTATATGTTCTCCTCCCCCTTTTATACTCACAAATACCCTGTGTGATAAGTTAGGGCAGAAAAAGTGTAACTACTCCAAAACTACATGACTCTTTCAACTTAACTCTGGACTTCTCATGAGTCCAGTCCACACTCTGACCTTTATGGAACACGATCATTCATATGGATGTGCGTATTTATTTATTTGATTTGCATCCCATCTTTCTCCCAAATAGAACTCTCAGCAGCTTACGATATAGAATGATACCTTGACTTATGAGTTTAATTTGTTCTGTGACTAAGCTCTTAAGTCAAAATGCTCTAATCTCAAAGCAAATTTCCCATTGAAATGCCATTAATTAATTAATTAATTAATTAATTAATTTCAAACATTTATATTTCACCCTTCTCACCTCGAAGGGGACTTAGGGCGGAGCACAACATATATATGGCAAGCACTCCATGCCAGGACATAAAATAATTATAAATATACTCAAACATTAACATCAGTTATATCTACTTTAAAATCAGCTGTTTAAACCAACTCAGGACACCATGCTGGCTCTGTTCTGCCCCCCTGAAATCCCCTCCCATTTTTATGTTACAGGTTTTTAAATATGAAAATGTACTTATAAACAACAAACAACGTATAAATGCACAGTCACATGGAACAATAAAAAGAAAGATAAACTTTACAATGGTTAAAGCTCAAAGTTTTGCCCTGCCTTCAGCACTGAACATGCCCATTATGCTTGGTTATTAATGACTGACTGTTGTGTTATGTTTTCATTATGTTTTATGTTTTTATGTGTTAAATACCGCAATTGCAATGTATTTTATGCTGAGGTATTTTATTGTTGTTACTGGGCTTGATCCCCATGTAAGCCACCCTGAGTCCCCTTTGTAATTTGAGGGAGACGCATTTATGGCTCATCAACACTAGGCAGTTAGCCCATTGTAAATATGCCCCTGGGCATCAGAATACAGAATACAACCTTGTTCACAAGGCTGAGGAGTGCATCCCTGTGTCACTGGCACTGCCACTTCCAGTTCACCAGCTCCTGGCCTTTGTGGGAACCTTTGCTGACATCAGAATGGGGCACCAATGTGGCCAGCATGAAAATGAGGGGTGATCTCTCCTCCTTTTCATCAGTCAGATGATGGCAGAGGTGACTATGCAAACAGGAAGAAAAGGGTGAGATTGCCTGGTCACACAGACACTGGCATGGCAAGAAAGGAGAAGAGGAGATCACCCTTCTCCTTCTGCTGGTTATGTAGGTACCCTGTTATGATGCCAGCTGAGGTGCCCATAATGGCCAGGAGATCACATGGAGCTCTGTGGGCATCCAAGGAGTGGTAGTGGTGACAGTGAACACAGGGAAAGCATGATGGGCCGGTGTCCAGTCTGGACAGTGGATCAAGCCAAATTGAACCCATTGTAGCTGTCTAGACAAACCTGAAGCTGTGGGATTCTCTGGAGTTTCCAGCAAATTTTTTGAATATCCCTGGCTTTGTCCAAAGTAGGGCAAAGTCAATTTAAATCACAAAAGTCCTGGGATCATCTCCAGATGTAGACGTGCATGATGAAAACACAAAGCCCTCAGTTTGAAGTGAATTCAGGGGGTTTTGTGATAATGAAGACAAGCCCTTAATCAAGAACTACAATTATATCAAGGCTGATGACAAGACAGAATGTTGTACTTGTTTAAATAGTAGATATGTAAATCTTGACCCGTTTCATATTTAAAAACAATAATGAATAATTTAAAACATTTCCCTCTTTGTGTGATATTATGAGTATTAAGAAGAACAAGTAATGATAATATATTTGTATTTCTGGACTATTTTTGTGAAAAATTCATTTGGTTTTGGTCATAGCAAAAATTGTTTTGAATCAAAAAAAAAAAAAAAGGAAAAAACTATGTGTGCTTAAAAACTCAATTTTGGCACAAAGGATTTTTCCTCCACAAAAATGTCCCTAAATACAAATGACCTCTTGGCTGTTGATCACTTTCATGATTTGTCCAGACATCTTTGCTCAATGAGGACAAAAACCTTTTCAACAGCCCTACCAACCAGACCTGCTCTTTTTCTCTTAGTACTGCTATATAGCTTCAAGGTCTTTGGAATATATACATTGTGCTGATTTTGACACCATGGACATCCCACCACTTTGTGAAGAGTTAAAAGGAACTCAAAAGAAAAATAGGGTAAAAAAAGCAGAGAAGAAACTTTTTATCTGTTCTGAAGACATTTAAGAGTTTCATAAAACTCTTTGCCTCCCCAGATATCATTGTGTAAGCACAAGATTCTTCCCTGCTGAAGCAGCTGCCTGTCACAGTAGTCTCAAGTTTCAAATATTTATAATGGATGCATGCTATCTTTCTTGATAATGGCATGAGAAAATAGGACAAATCATGCTGGGCAGGCACAAAAAAGCTGCATTCATCTTTGTCATGAGAAAATACCCCGCTGGTGCAGTTACAGGTAAAACCCACAGAGTGGTACATGAAGCCAGTGATGAGTACAAAAGCATGAGCCCATTTCAAAGGGTTATAACTCTGGGCAAGCAGGGATTCAAACTCTGTAATTATACCTAATGCATCAGGAAATCATTGTGCCAGCACTATGGGAGTACTTCTTCCTACCTTCTGCAGCCTCGTGCTTCTTTTGTTTTGTACTTTCATTTTTTTTTGCCACTGAATAAAGATAGGGCAGAGCTATTTTAAAATGCATTTAATACATGTCAATTAAGCTTGTCACAATGCTTTTTGTTTATACTATTAAAGACACTAATGCAGCTCTCATGTTCTTAAATGCATTGAAGAGGGAAAAGATGGTGGGCTTAAAACAGCTCAATATGATTCCTATTTCTTTGTATTCCTATGTATTTCACCTTTCATAATGAACAACTCACTTCTGTACATATTTACTGAGAAACAATGACTAGGATACTTAGTGATTGCAATTTTGGCAATGAGGTTGGACTGACATGCCATGGAGTTACATAGAAGCCAGTATCATTTGGGAAAGTAATGGTCTATAGCTTTCTGCTAGGTGGTTAAATATATCTTTACATGGTTTGCTCAAGGTTCTGAAAAAGTATGTAGAACTGGTATAATGCCTACCACTTCTTTACCTGTATAGCTCTCCCAGGAAAGGGGATCTGAGGACCAATGGTCTTGGTACATGTGTAGAAAGTTTCCCACAATTGACATAGAGTTACTCTTCTTTATATCCACCCCCCAACCAACAGTGCAATCCTCTACATGTCTTCTCAGAAGCCATTATCATGTGAGGTAAACAGGCTTTATTCCTGTGGATATAGGAAGCAGCTTGAAAGAACAAGTGACTCTGAAAGGGGATTTTTACTCCCACGCTGTTCTCACTCTCTTTCTCCTTTCTTGCTGTCTCTTTCTGTTCCTCGCACATACATACACATTTTACACACATACAATGTCTCACTTCCACTATTATTCCTAAGACCAGCAAATCGCAAAATCCAGTTATGAGAAGCCACCTTTCATTAACAAACGCTTGTGCTGTCAATTTAACCGTTTCATAGTAATTCCATTCCTATCTGCGAGCATGCAAAATAGTGAACAATGAGATTTTTTAAATCGTGCCAGAACCGAATTGAGAATATACTGCTTTGCTTTTGGTGTGAGAGATTTGGACGTCTACAAAGACATTGCCCAGGGGATGCCCGGATGTGTTACCATCCTGTCTTCCATTCAGGTCTTCAGGCCAGCAGTTCAGGTCAGCAGTTAACCCATTGTGCCACCACGGCACAATGAGATGCTACTATTTTAAACATATCAGACTCCCAAGATGTAATGTCAATAGCAACTCCTGACATCACACATGGCCTAAACATAATGAAAGGAAATGCCAGGTTTTTTCCTCACTTCATAACTCAGTTTATACAGAAACAAGAGAATTTTCTACTTGCAGTTCTCTGCTAAGAAGTTCTAGTCTAGTTTGATAGCCTATAGCTCTAAAGGCATCATGAATTCATATCTACACTGCAGAACTAACCCGAATTGTTCTTTGGTTCTTCTCTTCTCATGGTACTTTGGTTACTATCTATATCTCAGCAAACTTTAGATCCCAAGATTCCTTAGAACGTAACAATTAAAATGATATGAAACTTATAACTGTTTTGGACAGATATATTAAAATTGTATGAAACAGAAATCACTGTTTAATGCAGATAAAGAACTGGTGCTTAGTGCAAATACATCTCTACTCACTTGTAAATTCAAATCTGAGAATGAATACTAGATAATGGGAGAAAGAGGCACCAAATGGCATCACTGAAGTATAGGCAAAGCCAACCAATGGGGCATATTTATTTATTTATTTCCAATATTTATATCCTGCCCTTCTCACCCGAAGGGACTCAGGGCAGCTTACAACTCTGGCACAATTAGATGCCTATACAAAATCAATCCACAATACATAAAATCAATTAAAACTATTAAATACAATATAAAATTACAGTATATAATTTTTAAAAAAATATGTATGCTACGTATTGCACCTGTACCTTCCACTCCCTTTTTCCTCATTGGTTTTTCTCTTCTTTGGCAAAGACTCAAGAAATCTGATTCGTATGGAAACAAGACCGAGATGGTTGAATGGTGATGACACATGTGAAAACTTCAGTAGATTAGTCTTCTGGTGTATTTTTATGAATCTAGGTACATACATCTGGATTAAAACTAAGGCTTGCTAATGCTCTTACTTCTTGGGTGTTATCATATTCATGAGGAGCCTAGTATCTATCTTAAAATGAAACTTCAGGGTACATATAGATTTGAATTAGTTTAAATTAATATATATCTCTTCTAAGTAACCCAGAAATCCTAATAATCAGGATCTTCCTAATATTCATCCAGATTTCAGAGGTACACAGTGAAGGGCTGCAGGAGGAAAGGCGAATTTGTTTCACCAGTGATATCTGTTCCACTGGCAGATGGACACCTTTATACATAAACCTAAAATTCTTCTCCCTGGTGCTTTGTTCCCTTTAATGAAAACAGTTGCAAAAAAGTCTACTCAAAATCACCCTCCATGGTTCTTTTGTCAGGGGGGGGGGAGGTAAAGCTTAACTTCTTATTCTCATGAGAATACAGTCTTGTACCACTGAAAACAAAGAGAGATGAAATCATGAATATTCAGCAGGTATTGGGGGCAGAGGGAAATAAATCAATGTATTTTATGTGGATGAGTCAATGACTTCAAAACATGGTAGTATGTGATGGAATTTGCCACTATTACAATTTCTTTTTCCTTTACATTACAAACATTAATAACTACTAGAAGGTGAAGTGGACCGGAACACCAGGTCCCCTTTCTCACTTGCAATCCTCTTTGCATATTCCATACATCAAACTTCCATTATCTCTTTTCATTAAATTCTTCATTATGTATACAGCTATTAAACTCAATATTGAAATAAATGAAACCTGTTCCTGACTTATTTCTGCTGGAGGCCTAAAAATATTAATTTAACATGATAGATATTAACATAATAAAACTTCAGCTTCATAACCTACTGTAAGTGCAGTTTGGGACTGATTCCTATAGACATTTCTGTTGTTCATTACATTAAATGCAAGATCAATTTTCTATGTGCAAAGTTTTATCAATATTTGTTTGTTTATAATATGGAAAAATCAATATCAACACACCTTCTGTTGCATTTTATAAACTTGTATTGATTCCTTGCTTACTGCTTAGCAAGGATATCAAAGGTAGGGCACATCAGGACCTGGAATAAACTTAATTGAATTTTATAAAGCAATTCTTCTTAAATCTGTGAGGTGCTCCTGTTTAATCTAATAAGACATTAACATATTGGGTTGTCTTTTACTGTATATGAGGCACTTAAAATGCTGTATTTGAATAGAGCAGGTGAAAGCACTTTTTATTTTATTAACTTAATGTATTTTATATCACTTTTCAGTTCAAGACTGAACTGTGGTGGCTTACAACAGACTTATAACAGAGTCATAAAAGCATAAATTAGTAAACAAACAACTAGAAACTGATCATATATTGTACATATACTGCAATAAACCAAGGCAGGCCTTCTAAAACCAAAGATTATTTAAATTCAGAAGAAAGTTATTTTTACTAGCAATCTAAAGGCCAAAGATGATCCAACCCAGTCTTTCTAAGAAGAGAGCACTACACCTGAGAGCATTTCAAAGGCTCACATCTCTGGCCTACTCCAGTTATTTAGATGCAATGAGGATGTAAAACAAAATTTAGCACAATGTGCATTTCTAGAATTCTCCTCAGGAGAAACACAATAAGAATGCAAAAAAATTTAAATACTTTTCTCAAAAAGTTTTAAAGCATCTTATCACAGTCTATACAAACACACACACACAAACACACACACACACACAACAAAATCACTGAACCAAATCACACCAAATTTGGCCATAAAAGACATAAGCATCCAATCTATGTATTTCAATAAAAAACCCTAGAAAAATAAAGTTCAAATTATAGATGATGAGGAAGAGCCGTTCTCCCCCTGGCTGCCAATCAGAAGGGTAGGCCCTGTCCCCACTAGGCCCCACCTCCTTCATGCCATAGCAACCCCCTCAGCCACAATGGCACCTGGGGGACAGGCAGGGTTTTCTTACGCCTCTTCCGCACTGCCTATAAAATACAGATGATCTGATTTGAACTGGATTATATGGCAGTGTAGACTCAAGGTCCTTCCACACCGCTAGATAGCCCAGAATGCCGAGGCAGATCATCCACAATATCTGCTTTGAACTGGATTATCTTGAGTCCACACTGCCTGTTGCACCCCAGGGCAGCGTGAGCACTGAAAACCAGACAGAGACCAATAAACATATAATATCTTTATTAAAACAATTATAAATCCAGGAATGAATAAGTGGAAAGGTTGAGCAGATAATAGTCCTTTATGAAAAGGTATGAATTAGTCCAAAGAATTGAAGGGAAATGTCCAGGATTATTGTCTAAAGTCCAGGAACCGAAACACGCTCAAAACTGTTGAAAAGTTCTTGAGCGGGGAAAAACAAGGAAGCAAGACTGAATAACAAAGTCCAAAGTCACTAGGAAGTCTTTGATATCAAGGCAGGAACGTGATGAAGCTGAGGCAAAACTTGGTTCAGGAACAAGCAAGGAAGTAGACTTAATCCGGGTCTACTCGGGAGTCATGGCTCAGCTTGGCCGCCAGGATCTGGAAACTTGGCTTGGAAGAAACATGAGCTAGAGTCGGTGAATCTTTCTCAGGAAATAGCAAAGTTGACACTGTGAAGTGTCCATGGTGCAAAACACTTTTATGGAACTTAGATTTGATCACAAATAAGGAAAGACAAATGCCCTAAAGGTTCCCAAGGGAAAACTTTCTATCCATTATCCCCTCGAGATGCCAAGTGGCTACTCCTGCAGAGTTCTTGTTTCTCGGAGCTCTGGCGATGCAGAAACTCCCTTCTGTTGAAGGACACATTCTCTGGGGAACTAAGAACATCTGGTTCCGCCATGGGAGTAATATTTTCACTTTCTCTCCCAATTAAGGAATCATCGGAGCTATCAACAGCCGGCAGCTGTAATTGGAAAGAGCTCTGTGGACTAGGTAAAAAGTCAGAATAAGCTTCATCCTGGTCATAGCTCATTTCTGGATCAGGTTCAGAAGCCAAAGGTGGCTGGGGTATGACACTGCCATATAATCCAGTTCAGTGTGGATTTTATTTAGTTGTGTAGAGGGGGCCTCACATAATCCGGTTCAAAGCAAATAATATACGATTATATAAAAATTACTGTGGTATAATAAAAAAGAACAATATAATCTCTAAAATCAGGACAGTAAATAAAGAGCAACACTCTGAAAACAAGGGAATTCCAGACAGGAAACGATCAGCTAAAACCTCTCAACAAAGACTTCCCAGGTGACAGTCGCATTGACGAAAAACAACAGGAAAAACTCAGCTGCTATCAGGACCTCAAGATTGAACTTCACAAACTCTGGAAGAAACCAGTACAGGTGGTCCCGGTGGTGATGGGCACACTGGGTGCCGTGCCAAAAGATCTCAGCCGGCATTTGGAAACAATAGACATTGACAAAATTACGATCTGCCAACTGCAAAAGGCCACCCTACTGGGATGTGCACGCATCATCCGAAAATACATCACACAGTCCTAGACACTTGGAAAGTGTTCGACTTGTGATTTTGTGATATGAAATCCAGCATGTCTATCTTATTTGCTGTGCCATACAATAAAATAATAATAATAGTGCATTATTTTTCTATCCCACCTCCATCTCTCCGAAGGGACTTGGGCCAGCTAACATGGGGCCAAGCTCAAAACAGAAACAAAATGTGACAAGTTAAAACAAATATAAATAACTAAAAACAGTATCATCATAACATTCAGATATAAAAACAAATTAAAACACAAAATACAATATAACACCATAGTGACCAAGTAAGGGGAAAGGTAATAAAAAACGAACATCACCATCCATGGATGAAATGGGGGCAGTCAAGTCAAAAAGTGCATAGTTTCAAGACCATTAATAAAGTGCCTGGGCAAGTGTCAAAGCGTTACCTGAGATAGTTTGGGGTAGGACAGGTAGGAAAGAAAATTAAGTGCAAGGAGACAGTATGTCAATGAGAGGGGTCTATCATGTTATTGGATGTTCAAATGCACACTTGAAAAACCATGTTTTCAGCTGTTTAATAAAGTCAGACACGGTTGAGGCCAGTCTAATCTCCCTAGGGAGGGAATTCCAGAGCTGGGGGGCTGTGATGTCTCATGGGCCTTGTAGTCCCGTTCCTAGTACTATTGTGGCAGACGAAGAGGAAAACATGGGATTTTCACCGGTTCAGCCAGAATCGGAGCCCCTGCACCTGGAGGATGTTTGTCCTCAAGAAGTCAGCCAAACAAACCTTGGGCAGAATTCTCCCCCGTTTTCTCGTAGGGACAATTATAATCGAGATAGAGGAACTAGGGAGGCGAATCGCCGGAGCGCCAGAATCGCAGCCAAACAATTAGCTGATTAGGTCTGCTTCCCTTGGGAAATTCTAAGGAGTCATGCATCTGGACACAGTTTGGGTTTCATTTCTTGTTCTCCAGGGAAAGTGTTCCTTGGCGGGAAAGCAAGATCCTATATAGGTGTTTTGCCCGCAAGGGGAACCTTGCGGAGTCAATTCGTCAGCTCGAGGAGTGAGATCGTGTGTGGACTCCAGTTCCTTGTTTCCCGGATCAAGTTCAAGTCAGCCTTGTTTCGCGTTTGCCACGGACCTTGTTTTTGCTCTTGTTGCCTTGTTTCAAGTCTTGTTCTAGCCAAGTATCAAGTTTGCTTTTCCAGCCTAGTTGCCAAGTTTCAAAGGACTAAAGGACCTTGTCTTCTCCCCACACTTTGCTTGGCAAAGTGTGTGTTTCGGTTATTGGATTATAACTTTGGACTCTAATATCATATATTGGACATTATTTTCCTGAACTATATTTGACCTTCCCTGAAAGGTCTACTTCTGAACTATATTCTTCACCTGTTTTTATTGACTTTATATATTCCTTTAATAAAGATATTAGATAGAATCTGGCCTCTGCGCATGGTTATTGGTGCTCTGTAGCCTGGGTCCTGACAGGGGCCACCAAAGAGAAGGCCCTCTCCCTTGTTCCAACAAGCCGAGCCTGTGATAGTGGTGGGAATGAGAGGAGAGCCTCCCCAGAAGATCGAAGAGATTGTGCAGGCTCATAGGGGGAAAGGTGGTCACGAAGGTAGACGGGTCCCGAACTGTTCAGGGCTTTGTAGGTGATCACCTGCACCTTGAACTGGGACCGGAAAGTGAATGGCAGCCAATGGAGCTCCTTAAACAGGGGGTTGACCACTCCCTGTAAGTTGCTCCTGTTAGCAGTCTGGCTGCTGATCATTGGACTAGTTGTCATTTCCGGGACATTTTCAAGGGTAGCCCCACATAAAGTACATTGCAATAATCCATCCTGGAGATAACTAAGGCATGGACCACCATGGCCAAGTCCGACTTCACGAGGCTCTGAAATGTAAGTAATCATTGTTGGGAAAGAGGAGGCAAGCTGGCTATAGAGTCAGATGTTAGCAAGTTCCTGTTGGATCAAAAGTAAAAGAGACTGGGGAGATGTTGGAGGAGCATCTTTTGATTTTTGGGTTGCACAAGAAATAAGGCTATCACTCCTGCTTTTTATTGGAATGTCTTCCATTCAATCTGGTCTATGGATCCATGTCACTATCATTTTAGATCTACTAGCTGTGCCCGGCCACGCGTTGCTATGGCTTTTTGGATTTGTTTGTTGGCCAGGTGGATTAGCAGTGAATAGCCTTGCAGCCGCAAAGTATGGCCGTTTTCTGCTAGCTGGCCCTGATTGAACCCCCTCCCTTCCTGTCCAGGGTGTTGAAGAAGGACCAGCAGAAGACAGGACTCAGTGGAAGGCGCCTCCCCCAGGCTGCTGTAATCAATAGCTATGATATTTAGTAATAATATGAAGGATGTGGGTGGACTACAATTTCCCAAAAATTTTGGGTTAATTCCCCCAAAATTTCTGTAATATTCACAGTTGGCCGTGTTTGGTCAGTGTGCCAAGTTTGGTCGAGATCCATCACTTGCTGGGTTCAGTGTTCTCTGAATACAGGTGAACTACAATTCCCAGACCCCAAAATCGTGCCAGTATTCACATTTGGGCATGTTGAGTCTGTGTGCCAAGTTTGGTCCAGATGTAACGTTGGTTATCTTCAGTGCTCTCTGGATACGGGTGAAGTACAACTCCTGGATAGCAAATTCAACCACCTCCAAACACTGCTACTATATCAAGTTGGCCGTGTTGGCTCTTGCACTGAATTTCATTGGGTTGTGTTATATGGGTCTACACTGCCTTATTATTATTATTATTATTATTATTATTATTATTATTATTATTACAATAATTCAATAATTATTATTATTGAACGGCCATGGACTGGTTTACATGGGTCTATGCTGACCATATAATTCAGTTTGAACTGCATTGGTCTTATATTTGTTTTCAATGGCTGCATTTCAGTATTAATGTCTAGTCCATACAGGGTTATGTGATGGCATACTATGGGGCATAGCATTAATACAAACTCTCAAGCAACCAGAGATGACTCTCAGTTATCCAGCATTGACCACTCCCCAAGGGTGCCGGTTAAATGAGAGTCGACTGTCATAGCATTAATAGAAACTCTCAAGCAACCAGAGACGACTCTCAGTTATCCGACATTGACCGCTCCCCACAGGTGCCGGTTAAATGAGAGTCGACTGACATAGCATTAATACAAACTCTCAAGCAACCAGAGACGACTCTCAGTTATCCGACATCGACCGCTCCCCACAGGTGCCGGTTAAATGAGAGTCGACTGACATAGCATTAATACAAACTCTGAAGCAACCAGAGATGACTCTCAGTTATCCGGCATCAACCACTCCTCTTGGGTGCCGTTTAAATGAGAGTCGACTGGCATAGCACTAATACAAACTTTCAAGCAACCAGAGATGAGTCTGTAATGTTCTGACCATTTCTAATTTAAAATAAACAGCGAAACTGAGGCCCTGGGCTGAGTGGGTTGCTAGGACACCAAGTGGGCGGAGCTTAGCCCTCTAACTGGCAGCTATTGGATAAAAACAATTATTCCTTTCCCTCTAATTAGAACTTTATTTTTCTTTTCTTTTTGTTGTATCAACCTAAATGGATGATGGGTTGTGTTGTCAAATTTCGAAGTTGGGGGGCCTGTAGTTTTGCTGTTTTGTCCGGTGCCCTGATTCTATCACTCTTTTATATATATAGATTAACTGACTTGCTCTGACTTGCTTATAAAATGCTACAGAAACAACTTGGAGAGTACCCAAAGAGCATTTCTCTTACTCAGTTGCAAAAATCCCCAGTTAGGAGTCTTGTAGCAACGTCATATTTAATAGATATATTCTGGTATAAACTTGAACTTCATCTGGAGCATGAGATAGTCAACACTACCTTTCCACAAGTATTTAATTTATTATTATTGAAATTACATTGTTCATATATCAGCTTTTTTTTCCACTTAAAAGGGAACTATCCAAACATACAACAGATGTAAGTGGAAATAATCTGGACAGACTTTATTACTGGGTCCATTCCTTGTCCTAGGCTATAGGCCTGGGCTATAGGCCTGTTTCTCTGTAGCTTTTTAAAAGCATTTTCTTACCCTTCTAGAAGCATCTAACATACCCAAACAAAGAAAAGCCTGCCTCTTTCTTCCACAGTTTGGAGCAGTTTATTTAAGTTCACATATTTTTAGATGGGAATTCATCTTATCTCTGAAACGTTGTACATCTTAGTTCCTGTGCTGTTCTTTGTCTAACAGTTTGTCAACCTTTTGAGTCCATGGCAAGCTATGCATGACAGCTGTGAACATCTCATACATTTGTAACAATTTTCCCATGAGTGCAATTGCCACATCAAGCTTTGCCTAAAACAAGAACCAATTTTTCCATCACACTGAAAGGTTATCTCTATTAGATGCTTGGCCTCTGTGCCAGAAAACATCAGCTACACTAGTGAATCATTTGCTGCTGCTTTTTTTCTGAAAACCCTATCTGAACATTTTAATTATGTACATAATAAGCATGTGAGGTAGCCACGGTCCCTCTATTGCCACTGCCATCAGCCTGTACACCTGGATACTTACTTTTTCACAGATATGTCATCCTCCATCCATACACTCTCTCCATTTGGGTCAGACCCATAGCCAAGATTTTTTTTCAGGAGGGGCTGGGATTTTGGTTCGGGGGGGGGGGGGGGAGAGGCTGAGTCTGAGCGGGAGAGGGTCTACCCTAGCAAACCTTTTGTATCGTTATCCCAATACCCCCATGCATATGGGATATATTGAGCATGGTGATCAGATCATGATATGAATAAACATAACAGTTTAAATAATAAATGTAAGGCCTTCTCACGGATCACCTTGAGAATTTGGGGGGGGGGCTGAAGCCCCTTAAACCCCCTTCCTCCTCCCCCCCCCCCCCCCCCGGCTACTTGCCTGATTTGGGTTTAAACCTTTGGAAAGAAAAGTCTGAAATCACACAGTGAAGCTCTGCACACTGAAGTTTGGAAAGCTGCCTCCAAATGTAAAGAGTGATGGTAATACATGATGTTTCCTACTCATGCATTCATTATATATATCATAGCAGAACTCCAAAATAGGTTAATATGCACACACTACATGTAATATTTGCTTTCTATCTTCACCTCTTTTTAGTGAGGATGACTATATCACCCTTTTATAGAGGCAACCTTGCAAATATCCATCAATTCTGACATCCCATTAATCAAGTGATAAAACACAAGTTGGTTACGAAATATTTAAGAATATTGATATAGATGTATGACTGGTTAAAATAACAGGTCAAGCCTATGGTTTTGGACATCATTTCATGGTTCATGAGCCACTCTGCTTTTTCACGTGAAGTGCAGCCCCAGTCAAAGCTAAAATTGATGGTCAATTAGACTTATAACATGGAGCTCTATACATTCACTGGCCAATCTCACGAGTACCTTAATGCATTCTCCCAATTGGCATGCCCACATTGGGGCTGGTCAGGTGACATGGCACTTACAAAGGCTTCTCCAAGAATAAATGTAAAGCTGAAATGAAAGTTAAACAAATATTATACATGTTACCAAGAAACAACACACACACACACGTGTGTGCGCTCACACACAAAGAGAGTGGAGTATGACCATTTAAATCAGCTACTAACTTATGGTGACCTCGTGAATTTTATAGGGTTTTCTGAGGCAAGGAATACTCAGAGATGGTTTGTTGGTGCCCTCCTCTGAAATATAGCCTACAGCACAAGGTGTTCACTGGCATTCTCCCATGTAAGTACTAATCAGGACTGACCCTGCTTAGCTTCCAAGACAGGGTATGGTGCCTTTAGGAGAGTGCATTAATAATATATGGGTAAAGAAATTTGAAAATAATGGACTATAAGAAACACTAAAGAAAAATGGTGCAAAGTATTTTATTGAATAGTTTGGTGAGAGAGGCTATTATAGCCTTTCTGGAGATTGCAAACCCTATGAAATGGCTGCTCAAAATAGTTATCGCTTGTAAAACAGTGGCAGTGGTAATAATGGATTAATTTACAATCTCTTTGGAGACAACAGCTTTTAAAGTGGGGATGGGGAGGGATGTAGAAAGGCTGGGGAGGTTGATAACTAAAGCAAGTAAGTCCCATCACTATTTTACCAATAAAAAATGAATGTCACAAAGGATTAGCTATGTATATCAGGGGAAAGGACTGTGAAAGCTAAAGTAGGAAAAGAAAATGTTTAAACCCCTGTCTTTGAAAAAAAAATCATGTTTTGACTAATAAATAAATATTTCACTCAAATTACTTTGGTTAATGAAGCTAATTGCAAAGAACTGCACTACATTTCCATGAGTCACACAAAGCTATACCCCAGTGACTTCCATAGAATTTGCAGAGGTACATTCATAAGCATTCAGTATAACTCTGGTGAAACAAACATTAATAAATCTATGTAAATAAAGCAATTGCAGTGAAGTCTGTAAGATTAATTCATACTAAGGTTAAAGCTATTAGTCAATCAGTTTTCACATGGAAGCACCAGTTTTGTTTGTTTAGCTACAGTCTCTTCTTCTTTCAGCAATCCCTTCCGCCCCATGGAAATTTGGTATATTTACCTTGCTCTCTCGAAGATACAGTCCTTCAACTTGCCCCTATATACCCCTTCTTCACTTCCCCTTCCCCTTCCCTCTTTTCTGGTAGCAAACTCATAACATATAAGCCCATTCATTAAATATTGTAAACTAATAAATTACTGTATACAGTTATATATACAAGTTTAGAAATCTCAGTTAAAAATTCACCCAAAACAACTGGGTTTACTTATCTATGGGTCAATGTAAGTACTGTAGCTGATCTATAATCAAGAAAAGGAAGCAACAATAAGTTAGTGGTAAAAGGCAAGAGCTTAGTCCGCCCTGGGAGAACTTAAATGAAGCACTAATCCCTTTTCTCTTCACCATGGAAACACTTCTACGTTTTCCATGGGGAAAATGGCACTGATGACAGCCAGAGACAGCAGAATGATCTTCAACTTATCCAGGTGTCGTATTAAAATCCATACTTTTGGCTCCACAATCTGCCCACAACTTATACATGAGTGTATGTAAATCTGGGTTCAGGTACTACTAATCTTATTTTTTTGTTTTTTGTTTTTTTACATTGTAGTCGAGGAGCAATTGCCTCTAACCTTCTCCAATTTAGTTGCACCTCCTGAAAAATAAAAAGCTCAGAGGAGATGTTGTGGTTTGATCCACATGGAAGCTCTCCCTATGAGCAAGAATCTAGAAAATCTTGTTCACATGGAAATGTTACATGTAGATGGGAACATCTCATCTTTAAACCTGCCTCATTCAGACATGTTTTTTTCCATGTGAGGAAAATGATGACAAAAATGATGCTCCCTTGCCTCCATGTTCAAGAAAGCTCATTTTGTGGAGCTTGTGTTGAAGGAAGTGGTTAAAGGGCTCTCTTTTCTTTTTGGTTACCCTCCCTTCTGAGTACTGTGTGCTGGCAACATTCCTCTGAAACTAAGAATGACTAGGTTGATACATGAGATGCTTCATTTGTCCCCTACATGCTTAATAGTGAGGGGCAAAGATCTAATTATAAAGTTAAAATCTTTTTTGTAATATCACAAGTTTATGAAATAAACATTAGGATCTAATGGTATTGGAACAAGCCAAAGGGGGATGGGATAAACCCCCCAGCATAATTAAACATTCTGTAGATATGTTTTTCTTGGCTACACACTGACGATAGGGGGGAAGACAGAGAGAAAGATTAGTTTGGGGCTGAACAGCAGATGGGACAGATGATTGGTAAATGTTTTTGGCACAATGTTTTATTTGTTTGTTTTGAATGATGACAGATAAAACCTCAACCGATAATGGCATCAAGCAGACCGAACCAAGTAAAACAGCTGCAAGAAATGTCAACAAAGTTATTTAAACTGAGTTTAATGTGAGTCATCTGAAAGTATCTGAAGGCTGGTTTAGGGACTAAGGGAAAGGAACACGGAGCTTGTGGCTGGGAATAAATGGTTTTGAATTGATAGCTGAGAGGATGGAATAATTAAGCAAGCTTATGGTGAACATTTGGGTAATCTGGAAATATGACTGGAGAGAGAGAGATAAAAGGTGATTGCGGGAGTGACTACTACAATTTGGAAAGCAAGTGATGCAGTGTAACAGATACCCTAATATGTTGATTAAACCTAGTGATGCAGTTGAGTAGCTTACCTTTGTTTAATAGGACAATAAGATAAAGGGGACCAATCAATATAGAGTGACTTGTAAGAAAATAATGATAGAAAGTTGATGGGAGAGAGAAGTAGTTGTCTTTATTCATATAAAATTATTTGTGGGCCATATTTATAAGGCATGGCTTAAAGAAGATTATATTGTTGTGAGTTTTCAAGTTGCATCTGATTTATAGCAACACTAAGAAGAACCTATCACCGTGGTTTCTTGATAAGATTTGTTGGGGGGGAGGGTGCCTTTGTCTTCTTCAAGGCTGATAGAGTGTGCCCAGTAGGTTTCTATGGCTTAGTGAGGATTTAATTTCAAATAAATTCCAGCTGTTTTGGTTCCAGTACATTTTCTTCATTTCTCTTTAGAAACTTAAAAAACTTGTTTGAGTGACCATTCTCCATGAGGAGCTAATTCTTAAGTACAGCTTCAAGACTAATGGGTGGGATCCTTTGGATGGTGTCACTGAGAGGCTTTTATCTTCCCCCAGGCATGGGAAAGAGTTTGCTTCTAGTCATTTGGGTTTAAAATTTAGCTTTCCTATCAGAAGACTTATTAAGTGATATGTACTCGAAAAAACCAGCCATATCTTTGGTAGTATATTCTTTCTATCAAATATGGAGACTTAATGGAGAAAATACAGAATAAGAGTTGTATGTAGCACCACGAACTACACAAAATATTTGGGAATTGAACTGTATCAAGTCCAGAATGAACAAATCAACTGGGAAAAAAATCCTGCTAGATTTAAAAAAAAATCTACAAGGGTTTATTCTTTTTAAAAAGTCCCTATATTAATGTTCTTGTCTTCCACATTTTAAGCGGTCATAAAACTTACATATATTCATAATATCATTCTGAAGAACTGTTTAGATTCTATTGTGTTGCCAACTGAAGTATTTGTGTGTTTAAAAACTTAATAGAGAGGAAACAGGCATAAACCAAGTAAATGACATAAAAAGCATTAAACCAGTAATGAAGTAGGTGATAAAAGCTTACACTCAAAATAGATGCTACTTACAGAACTCATTATGATTAGTGATGGGCAATTCTCTTCAATGCAATTTAGAATTTGCCTGACATATTTGTGAATGCTGTAATACGTGTTCTGTTTCCCATTGTCAAAGCAGACTGCAAAAACATAGCTACCACTATGTTCATATCATCTTGTTTACTGAAGTCTACTAGTACTTCCCAAAAGGCAGTCATCTTCCCATTACTGGCAGTCCCAAAATTATGAACAAGGTTTTTAGGTTTGTTCTTAAGTTGAATGTGTATGTAAGTCAGAAGAGGTAATTTTGAAGTGTAACTCCAGATTTCACCTCACTTTCTGTCCCCGTGATAATTGGATTTTTTTAAAAATTGGCTTGTTGTGGAAACAAGGACTGGAGATCAAGCTTCAGTGGATACATCTTTTCCTCATGATAACTCTTCCAGGAGTGAATTTCCCTTCCCTTCCTAGGGGTAGATTTCTCTCACTTCCTGTTGTCTCACCCCTGTTCTTACCGATGAGTCATTTGTAAATCGGATGTGTGTAACTTGGGGATTGTAAAGAGTGGTAGCCGCCAGTAGTTCCTTTTGTAATCGTTTAAATTATTTATTTATTTTATTGATTCAATTATTTATTAAAAAATATCTACGTAGTTTCCAGGTCAGTTGGATGATGAATACTATCTGAGTTTTAGTTGGTAGTTTAAAGAAACTGCCTGTTGTTGAATGCTATCCTAAATACCTGTTAGACATGGATAGCCAGGGGCGGTTCACCCGCCAGGCAAACTAGGCATTTGCCTCTGGCGCCATCTTGTTGGGGGCGCCACAGGCAAATCCTGGTCTGCAAAGCGTCAAGGAACGGCTTCCTTCTTGCCAGGAAGGCATTTCTCAGCGCTTTGCAGACCAGAGAAGCGGGGAACACCTTCCTTCTCGTTCCTTGGCGCTTTGCAGACCCCTCCCCTCCCTGCTGCTCAGCCCCCCCTGGTTTGGGGTGTGTGTGACAAAATTCATGGGGGCACCAAAATTCTGATTGCCTACTCTCAAAAATTACCTAAGAATGGCTCTGTGGATAGCCAAAACTATTCACTGGAACATACTATCATCTAGCTGTCTTCTAGTTTAACATGCTTCATGTTCTCTGAGGTAAGAAAGTAATCAAAGGAGGAGAAGTTGGTTCTCTTCTGTTGGTTTGGAAAGAGAGAAGACACTAAGCCACAATGAAGAAGAATTAAAAACAGAATGAGGATAGGAGGTTAGAAGGAAACCATGGTCTGAATCTTTTTATTCCAAACTAGAACAAACCCAATGAATCAACAGGACTAATCCATGTGTTGACTTTTTGTTCAACAGTTGATTTAATGGGTCTCCTCTAGTTGGAACTAACCAGTAATATTCAGGCCCATTTCATAAACAACTAATTAGAGAACCCACAGACATTTTCTTTTCCCACATTTATTTATTATTTAAACTTATATGCCGCCACTCCCCTAGGGCTCGGGGTGGCTTACAAGAAAGGCTAAAATCTAACAATTTAAAAACATCTTTAAAATATCTTAAAAGAAAAAAAAAATCTTAAAAACACTCCCCCAGGGCTCAGAGTGGCTTACAAAAACAGCTAAAATCTAATCAATTTAAAAACAGCAATAACGGAGATCAAAAGCCTGCCGAAACAGGTGTGTCTTACATGCCCTGCGGAAGACTGATAACTTCAGGCGGCAGAGTGTTCCAGAGTGATGGCACCAATGATGTAAAAGCTCTACGTCTAGTTGCTGTTAGGTGCAAGGTCTTAAAACTGGGAACTTCCAATAGATCTTGGTCCTCCGAACGGAGGGATCTCTGGGGTTGGTAGGGGGTGAGGCGGTCCCTCAGGTACACTGGCCCTAGACCATGTAAGGCCATGTAAGACATTGATGGAATATAGTGAGACTGCAGGTGAAGAACTACATTTGATATAGTATAGAAGCAGAGTTGATATTCTGCTTTTACAGTACTGTGTGAGGACAACTTTTCAGTAACATTTACGGACCCTAAGATGGAAGTATCCAATATTCCACTGTGTTAAGATTTAATATGTAAGATATATATATATAATGAAGACCAACAATGGAGGTCCATTTATTATCTTATGAGCAGGAACAATCATTTGGGATGTCTCCCCAGTTTTAAACCACCACTATCACTAGCAAGATTCAAGCAGGCAGAAATTTCAAAAAGCTTGATATCTATTAAACTATGGGTTATAGCAGGGGTCCTCAAACTTTTTAAGCAGAGGGCCAGTCCACAATCTTTCAGACTGTTGAGGGGCCGAATTATCATTTGAAAAAAAAAACAAAAAACAAATTCCTATGCACACTGCACATGTCTTATTTTTAGTGCAAAAAAACAACAACAACAATGAAAGAACAATACAATATTTTAAAATAAAAACTATTTTATCCAACATAAACTTATCAGGATTTCAATGGGAAGTGTGGGCCTGCTTCTGGCCAATGAGATAGTCAAATTAATTAGGAGTGTTGTCATTTCAGACTTTGGGCGAGCCTAAGTCTAAAACTGAGGGTGGGAGCCAGGTAAATATCCTTGGAAGGCCGCATCCAGTCCATGGGCCTTAGTTTGGGGACCCCTGGGTTATAGAGTTGTAAAACATAAATGCAAACTAAAAAATTTTATTGTTAAAAAATATGAGCTACTGGGCTAAAACTATACACCAAGTTTCAAATTTTAATGGCCATATTTATAACTTCTGGAAAGCAAGTGTGGGTCAATGGGGGGTGGGAGGAGATACCAAAATAAAATGCTAAACACACTAGGAAGGCCAGTTATAACTGCACTAGCAACTAGGAAAATGCTTCTGAAAGAAGGCAAAACAATTTTAGGTTTCTGGGCTTCTTACAGGGCACATGTGTCAATCCGGCCCACCATGTCATTTTATGTGGCCCTCCAGATGCTGAACTACAACTCCCGTATTCTTCATTATTAAATATCATGCCTATTGCTGATGGGAGTTAAGATACAGTAATATCTGGAAGGCTGCAATTTGTTCATTCTGTTTAGTCAGAATAATGGGGTTTTAATTTAGATATAAAGCTTGTGGATATGATGTCTGACTCTAAAATGTCCTTTATGCTTTCTCCAACATCAGAGCCACAAGTGCTATTGGATTGCAATTCTCATTATCCTGTCTGTATGGTGGATAATCAAAAGCAATAGGCGTTGTCATTCAATAACATCTGGGGAACCAAACTGGGTAAAAAATAAAGAGCACTGACCACTATGTAAAATAATATATAGTTGTCCCTCTTTATGCACTGATTCTCCATCCCAGGATTCAATGGCACTTTGAGAGCAACCATAAGGCTGATGTGGCCCTCAATGAAAATGGGTTTGACATCCCTGCTATAGGAAAAGTGGTTGGACACTATTGCTGAGCTACATGAGCTTTTGATTCAAGCTTGGACTAGGGGAAGGTCCCAGGTCTTGAGACTAGGTTCATGATTTTGCAACATTAACTATTAGTTATTGGTTTTCCTATTTTCTATGGATAGATAAATAAGTGAAGAACTTCAGTATATAGTACAAAAGCACGGATATTGTATGTCATTCTATCAACAATAGTTCCCTTTTAAATGATGTGTTCCTTGTGAAGTCTTGAAAAAAAAACACTACTTAATATCTGTTTTTATAGTAATAGGAAGCACAGGTGTCAATATATTTGTTGGGTGACATTTTACAACATTTGTTTTATCTGCACATTGGTACCATTAGTGTGATAGAAACAAAAGAAGCAAGTACTAAAAACACAGAAATTAGTTAGCTGATGCCCATAAAAATGATATATTCCAATATATTCCTAGCTCAATACTACTAAATGTGCATTGCTGTTCAGATGCATTCAGAACAAATACCTTAATGCCTAAGAAGATTTCGACAAACTAATTTAACTCCAAGGAGCTATTAAGCCTATTAAATGTTTCCACTCTATTGACATGATATTGGATTTGAAATCAAGATCTTTCCATAGTATCAGATCCAAAGAAATTAAACCATTTAAAGTACATTAAAATACCATCAAAGGTCTAATTTCCTCCACAGAGTAAATAATTTGGGTGTGAATATGGCCTTGGTACAAGGAAATACAATTGTACAGACTTACCTTGCTTTGAAAAATTGAAAGACCGGTGTGTGTGTATGGAGATAGATATATATATATATATACACACACACACACACATACATACATACATACACACACATACATACATACTGGTACAATGCTTGCTAAATCATAAGGAACACACAACAATCAGGCATCAAGGATGTATTTTTAATGAAGAGTCCTCCAGCTTTTCCAAACTGATTTTATTCCCGTGTCAACCTATGAGATTCCTGTCAGTTTATTAGTACCTCTCAAATTTATTTGTAACCAAAAATTGCATTTATAAGGCATGCATATGTTCTCCTGAGCTAGGTTATAGAAGTTCCCTTCTCTCCTCTTGCCACCATGCATCTCCTTTGCTGTTCCTACCACCCTTGAAGCTTCAAGTAAGGGAAGAACTGGTGTCCTGGTGTTTAGGGCCTGTATCTTGAAGATGGGAAAAGATGGTGGACATAGGGAGGTCATTTTTTTTCTGACCTCTTGGATTTATGGAAGTTCTTAGATCATTTCTAGGTGATGTTCAACCCTGGTGCTCATGGACAGCATTATTTGCTCATTCTTGTATTACACAGCCATTCTCCAGGATCTTTTAAAGTCCAAAAGAGACTTTTCAGCCTAAATCCTGACTAAAATATACTGACTGAATTATGAAATTTATATAAGTCTTGACTTATAATTTTTCCTTGATTCATTCAGCCTTTCCTAGTTGTGGCTTAAAACTGGCTTCAAGCTTTAAACCATTTAGGCACCAATTTCATCCTGCAAACTGCCATTACTTATGCCTTACCTTTACCTTCCTGTTAAACAAAGATATGAGACTCCTCCTTCCACCACCACTCCTCCTTTGAGGTGTTTTCATTAAGAGCTACTCCACAATGACTACAAATTATATGTCAGCTTAGAAGACATTATTGTCTTTGTTACTAGAAATGTCTTGACAGGGCCTGGAAAACTTATAAAATTTCTAATAAGAAAGTTCAAGAAAGTAGTGGCACTTGAAGAAAGATAAACTGAAGATCCTGAAGCTCAGTGCAGCAGTGCAATATCAATATGGGAAAGCAAAGCACTTTTCTATTGTATGAGCTGACCAAGCTCAAAATTGGCAAGGGCAATTGGTCTGAAAATTCCTGCCATTTGTGGCTCAAACAGAAGCAGATATTGATGGCTTGTGCTACTGCCTTGATTTAAAGTAGAGACTGACAGTGGAAAAGTTATTCAGCTTGATCAGAACTAGACGAGATTCTGTGAGGTTTTTTATGAAATTCATTTTCTGCTGTTTTCTCCTGGGTACTGAACTTATGATTTGGAATAGCCACATGGACATGAGAAGCAGGTGTGGGGTGAAAAGACTACAGTTCATGTTGAAAGAAAAATGGTTTTCCATTAGCTTTGATTGGGAAAAACTAATACCCTGAAAGTGTGTGATGGACTGTAATTCAAAAGGCTTGCTTGGGGGCCTGATTCTCAAGTCCTGAGAATGAGTTATCTGAAGAGAAAAAAATAAATAAATTGTGGGATATACAAACTGACTTCTGTCAAGTAAATTCCCAGTGCATATAAAATTGGAAGGCCTAGATTTCAACATTTATTTTTCAAAAGAATGAATTTCCTGAGTTTTGCTCTCATTCTACTCCTGCTCCCCTAAGTAAACATTTGCTCTTGCAAAAAGATGATTATCCAACGCTGATTTATCTTAAGAGGATTTCTATTGATTGTTTTAATACATTTTGAAACAGGATTTCTTCTAATGTCTTGCAAAAAACATTATCACCTTATGCAACAAGAAAAACAGACAAAAACTATATGAAGTAAATACATTTTTAAAGCAGAAAAAACAGCAAAAGCAAAACAGCTTTTAAAACACATCAAATTGCAGTAAGGAAGTAACTGAGTGGTGATAAAGATTTATCAGATTAGGTTTCAGGTGAGCAAAATTAGAGGCAGAGATTTATCCCTAAAAGGGCTCTTTAGTCACTTCTTTTTGTAAACAACAACAACAACAAATGATTTGTTTGAAAATCAGCAAACAAACAGTCAAATTGAAAAATACTCATGTTGAACTTGGGAAATGCTTTTTTGTTTTGTTTTGCTCTATTATTCCTAGATTCTCTTAGCAAGATCCTGTCATGCTGGTTGAGAAACACTTGTGTGGAAGATAGTGATTCTTCATAACTGCTTCATCAAATCTAAGTGTTCAGAGCTCTAAAAAGTAGACATATATTCAAACTGTGCCATTGTATTTAATGCTGTGTTGGAACACTGTAACAAATATCTATTATACTTAATGAATCATGATTTGCAAGGAACTGCTTCACAGCTCCATTATAACATAAATATTTTCTAGTATCAACCATCCATTTATTATGCTGAAAGTTCCAACCCTTCTCAAAAATAACAGTGTGCTACAACGGCTATAAGTGATGGACACAGGCAAAGAATTAATAAAGGCTTCATTTGTGTCAGATCCCAAGTATCAAACCAATACTGTGGAGACCAATTTGCTATGTTCTCCCAGTTATATGACAGAAATTTAATTAAATCAATACATCTCTCCTCAAAGCTAGCTGCCATTCCTTGTCTTGGTCACTTAAATACTTCTTTTTGACGTTCTTTTCTTCAGTAAAAGGTAAAGGTAAAGGTTTCCCCTGATGTTAAGTCCAGTCATGTCTGACTCTGTGGGTTGGTGCTCATCTCCATTTCTAAGCCGAAGAGTCGGCATTGTCCGTAGACACCTCCAAGGTCATGTGGCTGGCATGACTGCATGGAGCGCTGTTACCTTCCCGCCAGAGCGGTACCTATTGATCTACTCACAATGGCATGTTTTCGAACTGCTAGGTTGGCAGAAGCTGGAGCTAACAGCAGGCGCTCACTCCGCTCCCGGGATTTGAACCTGGAACCTTTTGGTCTGCAAGTTCAGCAGCTCAGTGCTTTAACACACTTCGCCACCGGGGCTCCATAAATGTCAGACTGAGTTGAAGACCCCAATAATTAATGATCTTACTACTTGAAAGAAGAACTTTTATATGCATTAACCTTTTAATTGAAACTTTTAAAAATCATCATGGTTACAATACCCACTGAAGTTTTTCAACAGACTGAAAATATAACCCAAATCTTTGATCTTTTGCCTCTGAAAGAAGGTAATAGGGAGAGAATAGTGGCCCCAACTATATACACTTTTTGGAAATGAGCAGACAGTGTGAATTTTCTAAGGATATGAAATCAAAGTGGTGGCAAGAGTCCACAAAAACTGAACACAAGATGTCTAATTTATACCTTTAAGAATGTCCAGTCTGTACATCACTCCAAAGAAAAAATAGAGAAATGCATAGCTCCTCTTATAAATAAATCTCTGAAACAACAAAATCTCTCACCTCCACTAGATCAACTTTGCATCATCTTCCCTGCAGTAAATCCCTCAATTCACCTTTTGCGCCTTTTTGCATAAATATAACTGCCACTTCCATTTGGAAGAAGGGATTATATTTGGCTCACTATTCTAGAGCATTTACCACATTTCACAAAAAAAATCAAGTGTAAGAGAAAGTTGGGATTGACATCTCATTTCTTCAGTTTTCTTTCCCCCCCTTTTTTGGACAAGTTCATAATTTTTGATGGCTATATAGCAATTAATGACAACATAGTATTTTCAAACCTGGGTATACTTCTGTTAATTTAACTATAGATAGGCACATTCAGTTTTCTTCCACAGTACATTCAGATAAATTACTACTATTAAAATGCTGATCTCATCAACACATGGCAGCCTTATCTATGTAGCATGAGGAAAAATTAGATTTATCTGATTGCTTAGAAACCATCTTATTTTCTTATGCCTCACAAACCTAGAGAAATAAAAGACATTATCACTGTTATCAGCTGTTTTCAAGCGCTCACAGTGATCGGGCCAACTTTTCTTCTGTCTTTATTCTTGAAGAATAACATACGTGCTCCACTTCTTTAAATGTTTTTATTTTAGTTTACAGAATATGGACGAGTTGGATTCTACTATAGGCCCTATGCAAAAGGAGAGATTAGACTGCAGAATTACCTGGTTCATGATACTACTTCATCCAACTAGTAATAGAATTTAAAATCTGTCTGTAGTACCACTGCTTTGGACACACCAACAACAAGCTATCAGTAGAGTAAGGAAGACCTCTTGAACAATAAGATATCATCAACAAGGGGAAAAGGTTTCTTTATTCAGAAATCATCTCAGAAAAAAAAATAAGTTGTGTTGCAAAGGCAGATTATGATGCTGTAATTCCGCAAATAGGCATAAATATCTCTATTGAGGTGACCTGTTCTGGGGCTGTGGTGGTATAGAAACAGAATAAATTAATGAATAATGGGCACAGAAATCTTAACGTGTGAAACCTTTTTATTTTATTTATTCATTGAATTTATACTTCAAATTTCTCACAGAAGATAATTTTGAGCCCTGCAATTCAGTGAGCCTTGTAGATTGATCCCCTCCATTTTCACTCAGCTGTTCAGTGACATGTAAAGTGTTGATGACAATAGAAACATTGGGAGATTCAGAAAGTGACTAGGAAGAAGGAGAAGGAAACAATTAACTCCTTCAGTGCTGGACCCCAACTCAGTCAATGATATTAGAAACAGGTACACTGCTGAGGCAATTGAAATAGTTATTAAAGGTAAAAGGTAAAAGTTTTTCCCTGACGTTAAGTCCAGTCATGTCTGACTCTGGGGGTTGGTGCTCATCTCCATTTCTAAGCTGAAGAGCCGGTGTTGTCCGTAGACACCTCCAAGGTCATGTGGCCGGCATGATTTCATGGAGCGCCATTATAATAGTTATTATATTATATCATATTATTTATTTATTTATATACCGCTCTTCTCCGGGGGGGGGGGGGGGACCCACAGTGGTCTTACACAATGGCAGAATTAGATGCCACATATAATACAAAATGTAGTAAAACCAAACAGTCATAAAATACAAGTAAAAGCCAGTACCCAAATCCAATTAAAACAATAAAAACCGTGTGACTGTTACAACAGGAGCAGTAGAATTGAGCCAAAAGCCAGAACCAGTCCGTGTTCAACTTCATATTAATCCAAAGAATCATATCAACTCATATCCTAGGATGGGCCAAAAGCATGATCCCACATCCAGGTCTTAAGTTGCTTCCTAAAGGACATAAGTGAGGGAGCTTCCCTAACCCCCTTGGCAAGGAGTTCCACAGCCGTGGAGCCACAGCCGAAAAAGCCCTGTCTCTTGTGCCCACCAACCGCACCTGTGATGGCAGCAGGACTGAGAGCAGGGCTTCACTCAAAGATCTTAATCTCCGGGACGGCTTGTAGGGGGAGATACATTCTGAGAGGTAAGTTGCACCAGAGCCTTTTAAGGTTTTGTAGGCCAAAGCCAGCACTTTGAATTGTGCCCGGAAGCTAATAGGTAGCCAGTGGAGCTGCTTCAACAGAGTTGTATGCTCCTTGAATGGTGCTCCAGTTAGTAACCTGGCTGTGGAATGTTGGACTAGTTCCAGCTTCCGAATAGTCTTTAAAGGCAACCCCACATAGAGTGGGTTGCAATAGTCCAAACGAGATGTAACAAGAGCATGGACCACCATGGCCAAGTCAGGCTTCCCAATGTACGGGTAGAGTTGGCACACAAGTTTGGGTGGTGCAAAGGCCCCCCTGGCCACCGCTGAGACCTGGGGTTCAAGACTCAGCGATGAGTCTAGGAGGACTCCCAAACTGCGAACCTGTGCGTTCAGAGGGAGTGCGACCCTATCCAGCACAGGCTGTAACCCGATAATACTTGGTATTATTGTTGCTGGTATTATTGTTAACTCAGTTTAGTTGATCTCAATTTATGGTGACCCTATAAATGAGAGACATACAAGTCACCCCAGACCTTCTCAGGTCATGCAGACTCAGGGCTATGGCTTCCTTGTTTCTGTCTGTCCACTTGTACCTTAATAATCTAACCCTGAAAAATAATTTGGATTATCAAATCCAATTCTTAATGGAGAAAAATCTACTTTTTGGGGGAATTGCCATGATTGCTTCTCAAACTTGCTTCTAATGTCGGCAGTTACAGCTACATGAGAAGAATTGATACATTTTTTCCATGTCAGCATAACACAGTTCAAAAGAATAGAGAAAATGCAGGGGCACAGTTACAATCTGCTAACAAATACAGAAGAGCAACGGGATAGTTTACAGGTATCCTGCATCTTCTCCGATTCACAAAATGACTGAGGGAGTAAATATCTGCTTTTCAAGTCAGTTTGCATAGTCAGAGCTCTGTGAAGTCAGTGAAAATTGTTCTTCTCACAACTTTCCCTGCATGGAAATTAAAAACAACATAACAACAACAGGGAAAGATGGTGGAAGGAAAGCAGCTCCAAGATGGAGGTAGTAGTGGTGTTCCTCCTACTGTAGACATCAACTGAGCTGTAGACATCTCTACCAAGAAAAGCCTAAAACTTGTAAGACCCTTTGATGTTTTTGTTGCAGCACAGTTAGTTCCCTGAAAAGTTTGAAATATGTTTCTTTGTGTGAGGAAAAAAATCTTTGAAAGCAAATTCCAGTCTCAGGGGGCAGACAGATTTCTTTTCTTCCTTAAAGCCAGTCTCACATATTTTACTTTCACAAAATAAATCTCTCCTACCTTTCCCTCCCCACCTTCATGATGTGGGTTACATTGCCAGGATGCCTTTATAATAGATAGCTAACTGGATACAATTCCTCTACCTTATATTCAAGTCCAGCAAATTAAGAATTTGTACCTTTCAAAATGACTAATCATTTGAACCCATTCCCTAGATATTTAAGATCCCAAAATGCATTTATTTTGCTCTGTAAGTTTTCACTTATCTCTCTCCCTAACCCAGAGAGGATAAACTTTTGCCTCTACACATGTAGCTAGACTTCAGCACCTAGCAGCAGTCACCATTGGCTAAGCTGGGCATTAGGATAGAAAGAATATTCAGAACCATTTATTTCTATGTTTTCAAAAAGCCTGCTTGGGGAAAACATCAAAGCAGCAAGACTTTTGGCCATTTCCCTTGGCATCCCAACATATTGAAGACTTGCAGAGGAATTATTCTGGTGAGCAATAAATATGGGATTTGTCTGTGTATGCATGCAAAATGTGAGTTTTGGGTGCGGAAAGCAATGTTTAAAACATTGTGGCTGAAATCCCACAGTGTTCAGTATAGCATAAGAGTTCTGCAGGTGGAAATCCAGGTCATCACTCACCATCCCTGGGATTTTTGGTTTTTCTACACTAGCTCCTTAAATGGCCATTCTATTTCTAGAGGGCAGGGAACAGAGAAGCATCAGGATACACTCCATCAATTTTTGTCAAAATCCATGGAGAGAGGAGGTCATTGGTCTAGTACTTTTATCATTGTGCTCCCCATTCCCCATTCTTAACAGAATGGTTATTTAACCTTTATACTATCCAAGAAAAACTGTGCTAGACATTTGGGTCTTACAAAGAGTAGAAAACAATCCCAATCAATGCAGCTATAACAACAAAAAGGATATACATATATATTACTAACAAATACCAGCAATTTTTAGGGGGAAATTCCACCCACACCCAAAATATATTGAATTTCTTCACAGAATAAGTGCTCAGCAACAGTTCCAAATGTTTAAAAATCAGGACACTACTGGAGAGAAATATTCTGTTTCTCCCTTAACAGGAGAAAATGCTACAGCAATGATCAGTCCTTGCATGAAAGGATGAAATAATTGAGGATTTACAAGTGTATTTGGTGTTGCGGTCCCATCCCTGATCTAGCCTCCCATTTTACTTTCTCCTAACACCTCATTTTCCCTTAACAGTACTCCCCTCAATTCCTAAAAAATCTCTGGAAGATAAAACTGAGGCTTGTATTTTTCTGGAAACCTGGGGAAAATGAATAATATTGCCATGACAAGTCTGTTGCAGAAGATACACAAGAGACAACAGCACCCTATTTTCCCTCGGTCCTTTGTTTAGTTGAATTTTCTTCTTTTTCTTTCCAGTGGCTTGGCTGTATTTTCTATGCAATGTTTGTAAACAGCTCTGCAGAAATAGGTCTCAGCTTATTGTAAACAAGCTAGGCAATCCATTTTCTCAGCCCAACTGCCACAGTTACTCAAGGAATCATTCATTGGTTGAATATTACAAGGCTGTAGTAGTTTCCCTTGCAAAACAACGAATGTGTGTAATGTCTTCATGTTGCTTGTTGACATCTGGTGATTTCATGAATTTCACAGGGCTTTCTTAGGCAAGGAATACCCAGTTCCTCCTTCTGAAAAATATCTTACAGTATCTGGTATTTGTTGGCAGTCTCTCATTGAAGTATTAACCAGAACTGACCCTGTTTAACTTCCAATATCAAATGAGATCTCGCACATTTAGATATTCAGGTCCTAATGCAAAACAATACGACTGAACATTTTGCCTTATAACTCAGCTTCAAGAAGGGCTAGAGAAGTAATTTTAAACAAACAAATAAATAAATCATGGCATCCAGGACAGAAAATGGTCTAAATAGGCATTTCACATCTTGCCTAGGAATTCAGGTAAGATTCTGTCCTCCAGAAATAACAACCCTATAGAAGTGGGATGGAGAGTGCTGGCCTCCATACCTGAAATGCCTCATCTACTTCCAATATGCTGGGGCCTATTTTTATATGAGGCTGACATTCGATGTTTTAGAAAGGGACACATGCTTGGAAAGTATCTTTAAAATTGAGCTCTGTACTTTTTTTTTAAAGCAAGGTAACAATTCAAAACATCCCAGACTTTATGGCGCCTCCTTTCTTATCTACCTGCTATTTAACTGACTATAGGACAAACTAGAGGTTGCATAATTTGCATGAAGTTATGTAAATAGCAGTCTGAGCAGTCTAGGTCCCTGGAAATTAATGTGGAATGGTAGTCCTGATAAAGATCACCTTTTTGAATTTTAAAGCAAACTCTTATTCATGATAGCAGGGGCTTTCTATGAAATAATTCTTGTTGGAAAGAACACAGGTTTCTTTTTCTTTCCTTCACCTGCTTTGTACAAACTAGGGGAAAAAATCCATATTAACCAAATTCATGTTATTAACACCATTTGTAGTTTGGGCCTTATTATGAAATAGATTTTTGATTTCTATGTTTGCTTGGTTTTGTCAACAAGTCAGCTAATTCTGAAATATCACCCCTTTTGAATACTAATATTTCTTCTTAAGACGTTTTATTCAACTAGCTTTTTCCTTATTTTTTTCTGCAGAAGAGACTTTAATGCAGTGCTCCTTCCAATGGGATTTTAGTTGCTCTTAAATAGACTGTTGATTTATCATAATAATCTGTTTAATTGTATTTTGACATTATAAATTGTGTTTGCAGGTATCATAGCACAAGGCTTACCAACAAGTATTCAAAGTAAAACTGGTTGCCACAGATCTGTTATTCATTCATGCAGAGCCCTGATGTATCTGAGACTTATGCTATTGAATTGAATGAAAGAAATAAAAGCTTTCCAATTTTTGTTATGCCTTGCCTAGGTTACTATCAAGCTGTAGAAGCACAAGCAGTAGTGACAGCAATGATTGAAGAGGAGAAGAAAGAAAAAGAAAACAACTGTAGAGATATCTTGTCAGGTACATAAGCCAGAAACAAGGAATGCTTCTACTTTTGACTTTTTGTTTTCATTTTTAAGATGTAGGTTCTCTTTTTATAGAAATATAAAACACTCCAAGGTCCAGATTAAATGTGAGAAGGAGAAGGGACAACTTCAGAAGAAGATTGGGTGTCAAGGAAAGAAGCAAATCTGCATACATTAAATAGTACCAATTTGTACATCAAAAGATAGAATTTTATTATTGGGTTTTTTGTTTGAAAACAATGTATCTGCTCCATAAATAACCAGACAGGCCCCTTGGTGGCCTTCTTAATTTACCTTTTGGTTGAGAGTGCTTTTTTCTAGATGAAGCCACACATTTCCTTTGTTAAACATGACAGTATTGGACCTATACAATCTTCTATCTCATCTCTTGTTCTGAAAAGAGGTTTTATAGGTTCTGTGATGTGTTTAATGTTTTCTAACCAAAAATAAAAAAAATATAAACCCAGAAAACAGGCAAAGCCTTAAGGGCAAAATAAAAAGCAAAACCATTGGCTGGCTGGTGTCTATATACATCATTCAAGAACTTTAAGACTTTGGACTCATCATAAAGAAAATAAATTGTAAGGGGAAGGGTGGAAATTTACCAACTTTGCAAAATGCAATTTCTTTATAACACATCTTGGCAAGTCCAGGCAAAAAATATTAAGAAATTTCCCCAATGGAGGTCTCTATCCAGAGCACAAAAATAAAAATATGCAAATGAGTTTTAGTATTTTTTAATGCCAGTAATTGAAAAGAGCTAAGTTTAGACACACATCACCAGTATGCAGAAGCAATAAACTACAAATATCAACACATTTTACACTTGGACTCAACTGCATATATGGCAAAGCATATATATAGATCCTCGTCAGACAGAAGAAATGCCTAGCTTCAGATACTTTCTCTGAAGCTGACACAAAAAGGATAACAAGAACAGAGAAAGAGCATATGTAGGAACAGACCTAGTCTAGTTCATTTTAAAAATATGAAATATGTCACTTTCTCCCACACTAATGTTTTTAACTTTCGTGTTCTTTCTGTCCTGAACATGAAAATTTCAGCATACTGCTTAGAAACTGAGCTGAAATTAAATTCTTCCCAATTTTCACCAGTCAGATTCATTATATACAAATGTTCCCAGCCTGGAGAGGAATATGACGTACTTTGCCTGCCATAAAGATGACAGATGATGAGTCTCTCAGTAAAAAGAGGTGACAACCTAATTTCAACACTAAAATGGTTGAATACACATGGCTTCATACTCAAACCATTAAGTGTTAAGCACTCAAAGATCCGGAGCCGAATGGGTACATGTAGCAGCTTTGGTTTCTCCCAGATTAAATTTTGATTAAAGCATTGACTTCTTTCTGCCCCAAATGTGAAGAAATGTATGGAATATGAATTTTAGTTATAGTTTCCTAAACAAAATGAATGATATTCTCATCCATTCCTATTCCCATTTGTATATCATTGCAACTAACTTTTAGAATGCCTTAAAAGAGCTATTGTCTTGGTAATTGTTTTAAACAATGTCTCATTGTCATTGCTTCCCCTGACAGTAATACTTGCATAGTGGGTTTCCATGGCCACGTGGGGATTTGAACTCTCTTTTCCTAGAGTAATAATCCAAAATACAAGCTACTAAACCACATGTTTAGGCAACATATACTTGATACATATGTGGAATAACTCATCCTTTTATCCTTCACGATATATCTAGTCTACTAAGAGGACTTCCTACCAGTACTTTCTGGGTATCAGAAGCATTAAGCTAGAAAACTGTAGGTCTAGCATAATCTTTGTACATTTGGTTTTGAAAGTTTTTTTTTCTTTGAGGTGGGGCATTAAATGATCAAGAAACAATAAAGGATTTCTTAAGTGCCCAATTTATTTTGTACTACAGGTTGACCATCCCTTATTCAGAAATCTGAAATGTGGCGAAATCCAAAACTGTTCACATAGATGGCTGAAATAGCAACACCTTCGCTTTCTAAACATTCAGTGCATATACATTTTGTTTCATGCACAAAATTATTTAAAATACTGTGCATATAAGTACTATCAGGCTATGTGTATAATGTGTTCATGAAACATAAATGAATTTCATATTGATGAAATTAATGATTATTATTATTGTTATTATTATTATTATTTAATAATAATACCCTGCTTTTCTCTTCACAAGGAGACTCATTGTTGGGTCCCTTCTCTAAGATATCTCATTACGTATATGCAAATACTTCTAAATCTGAAAAAATCCAAAATTCCAAACACTTCTAGTCCCAAGCATTTTGGATTAAAAAAATACTGAACCTGTATTCTGTGTGTTTACAACTAGTTAATAACAATTATAGCAAACTATTTTCTGTAATGGATTTTGCCTTTAAAGTTCTAGTATGGTAACAGATTATGATTGTATCTGTTTTTCATATATTTCTAATGTTCCCAGTGCATGAAACAATAGGTGGAGTAGATACGCAAAAAGGCACAGATAGAATTATTTCTCACTATGAACTATCCTAGTCAAAAATGGTAGGATTTGCAATTAAACATCTGGGGGGGGGGCTATATAATTATAATTACTGTACTAAATGTGCAGCCTATTTAATAGTGTCTAATCAAATATTTTTCTCCCCCTCTATAAAATAACACAAAATTATTTTATCAATGCAGTCCAGTGAAAGTACTTCAGAAGAAAATCCCACTGTGTTCAATAAGGCATAATTAACATGTGTTAAGATTGAGCCTGAAACAATGTTTTTACCTTTTTATTGGTGGCCCATCTTTTTACACACTTGTTTCAATCTCGAAGCCTTTCAAACTGCCATAGTTAGAAAAAACCTGTTGTATAGGCATTCATCTCTTTTAATTGCATGTGCTAGGATAGGGAGCATGGTAGTAGTAGCCCCTCTATTGTTATCTCCATCACTCTCTTCACATGGGGACTAGCAGTCTGAAGACCATCCTGTACATATGAAGGCTTGCCGAATGATTTAGAACCTAAGTTTGTGACTGTGTAGACAACACTGGTGGAAAGGACAGGACTATTATGCTCTATTCTCAGTGCCAAATCTCCGTATGGGGATAGAGAACGGAAAATTAGGAAAAAGAAAGAAGAAGAAAACAGATGACAAACAGATGAGAGACAGAAATTGGTCAAATAGTGATACCACTACTCATTTCCACAGTGTTGACTTCCATTCCTGTTTCTTTCATCCCTCTAGTGACCAGGGGCTTCCATATCAGTGGAGTGGCAAATTTGCTCTGGGTTTTAATCTACCTTTAGAACAACCTTTCTAAAGTTTGGAACCCTACTTGACATCAAATAGGCCCAACTTATTTGAAGGACTTCTCTAAGTAGGTAAAAGGTAAAAGTTTTCCCCTGACGTTAAGTCCAGTCATGTCTGACTCTGGGGGTTGGTGCTCATCTCCATTTCTAAGCCAAAGAGCCGGCGTTGTCCGTAGACACTTCCAAGGTCATGTGGCCGGCATGACTGCATGGAGCGCAGTTACCTTCCCGCCAGAGTGCTACCTATTGATCTACTCACATTGGCATGTTTTCGAACTGCTAGGTTGGCAGGAGCTGGAGCTAACAGCAGTCGCTCATGCCGCTCCCGGGGTTTGAACCTGGGACCTTTTGGTCTGCAAGTTCAGCAGCTCAGCACTTTAATGCACTTCGCCACCGGGGCTCCTCTTCTCTTAGTAGAGTTTCCATATTCAAGGCAGGCACTTCATTCTATTCCACTTCCTTCATAGGTCTGTTTGGTAGAAATACAAGAGAGGATCTTCTGAGTGGCTACTCCCAGACTTTGAAACTCTTCCCTCCATAGAGGTCTGGGTGGATCTATTCTGGATCTACAAAACATTTTTGTGCCATCTGTGTCATTGCTGAGTCTTTCCAGTGTCTTTTCTAATACAGCAAGCCATTGCTTGCTAACTGATCATTACAAAGTGAAGGGCCTTTTACAGTATTGCCCTGTTTGTAATCTTTGCTCCTTTTCAGTCCCTCTTGATTTACAAATCACTTGGGTGTCTCTGTCTTCCCACCTCAGGCTGCCAAGAAAGGTCTTAGCTAAGTTGCTGAATAGGTTCCTATTCACAGTCCTTCCCTTTTGTTGCAAATCAGAGCTAAAAAATCTACACCTACATCTCTTATTACATCTCACAAATTCTGCCTTCCAGCTCCCCATCCCCCTTCAAAGTGAACCAGTGGTCTTTATTGGCTTCATTATTCAACCACACTGCAGCTGGAATTTCTTTCCTCCTGAAGCCCGGGAATAGGGAATAGGAAATGTGATGTCTCTGGTGAGTCCTACTTTTCCACATTTGCCTTTTGGATAACTCTTTGAAGTTCAAACAAAAATGTGGATTTACCACCCTCACTGATATGGAAGTCACTAGTCGCCGCTGTTCCAACCCACATTTGATATTCTGTTCCAAAAACAGAGTTAGCTTTTAATAATAATTTTATTTTTGTACCCCGCCACCATCTCCCCAGAGGGACTCGGGGCGGCTTACAGATATAAAACCAACATACAATAATATCAAATACAAAAACACACAAATAAATTTAAAAGGTATTAAAAAATCACAGTCATTATAACTTTTGTGGCCCTAGTTTAAAATTGGGTTAAATAATTCCAGCCATAGTATTGAAAGGATATATGGCAAAACATAAGTGTTATAAGAAAGAGGGATTAAGGCCAGAATATAAAATAGTGGTGTATACAAGAGAGAAACTCTACCAGGACAGAATAAGCATCACTTCTTATGTCTGCAGCAGCCGTTTTCATTGCCAAAGAGATAAGCTACTGTTTCATTAAAAAAGTGGTTTCTTTCTTCAGCTGTGAATAATGCTTCAGTGGACACACAAGGAAAGCTCAATCTGTGTACTCACATTTCTTTGGATTACTATCAAGACAAACTGACCAGTAGATACTAGGGAAGCAATGTTCACAAATATTTGAAAAATGTATTTTCCAAGGGTTGAGCCACCCTAATGCGTAGAATCCTAAACTGATTAGAAACTTTTCAATTCTTGGTTTATTCTGCACATGTTGTTTTTCTCAATATATTTGGAACTTTGAAGAGTTTGCTGTCTCAGGAAGAAAATTGCTAAAATACTCCTTGTTTCCATCAGGAAGAAAATGAGTGAAGAATTGTCAGTCGTTACAAACCAATTGTGCTTCTACTTATAAAGCAAAACAGCAATCTTACTGTTTCTCTGCATCATTCATCCTTTTTAGTTTATGATTGCAAAATATAATCTTTGTTTTCTGTTTACTAAAATCTAGTGGAAACTTTGCACCAAAATTAATACTGTTAAAAAAAACATGCAACTTGCACTAAGGATGTCATAAATTTGAAGTTCCAAACAGACATGAATTGAACAAAAACAGCAACTGCCCTTAGGTTTCACATATAATTAAGATACAATTTTCCTAATTAAGATAACTCATAATTTCTTATCACATGTTGTGGTAATTCTACACTCTATTTAAAGGGCCATTAAAATCTTACCTGAAGGCAATGTTAATCTGTATATTTGACAGATAATAGTTGCATTTCTAACAGTAAGTAGAGAAGTGAACATTTTGTTTCTTTATGATTTAATGGCCATCCTGTTTAATCTTAATGGAGAAGAGCTGAGTGTGTTGTACAAGAATATACGCTGTGGGGAAATGGTACTATATCAATTACTGAGAGCAAGAAAAGTATTTAAAATATCAGTAATCTACTGTTATGTGACAAGCTCAATAAGCATCCTATAGCCAAAGGGAAAGTTTGAAAAAGATATTTCCCCCTTTTTAAAAAGGTCACTGTATTTAGAGCCTCCTCATTATCCATATTCTCACTTCATTGGTAAAGTAATGTGGAAATCACATCATTAACTTTTCAAAGTGAAGCATTTAAAACTGATGCACAGCTAAAAACATAATAGGATTTCCATGGGTTTTTATTCAGTGATACCAATTTTTTTTCAGATACCTTTTGTACCCAACTGCAACAATGCCAATACTAGAGACCATTCTTTAAAATAGTACTACAGAAATTCTATAATAATGACAACATTGTTCATTTTCTAGGGATGGAAATAAAAAAGGATGGTGAGTGATTAAACAATTTCAGTAATCATAGACCAGAAAGTTGAAGCTGGACAGCTCTACTTTGCTTTCCTTCGATATTATGAGTAGAGTAACACATTGACAGAGAATCCAGTGAGGGGGGAGACAGATGTAGAAATAAAATTTCCTTAAGGCTTCCTAACTCATGCCACCACATGGAAAGATGTATGTTGTTTGTAGTTTTCTCCCTACAGGACAGGTCAGGTGGCATCCCTCTATCAACCACTACATGGGAGTATCTTGGGAGACAGAAGGATATTTGATCATGTCCTCTCATGATGCTGCAGGGGGACCTTAACACAGCTTTACAGGTGCTATTAAAAATGCTTGCATTTCTGTTTTTTATATATTCTGGTGTTAGGGAATTCTTTCAAACAGAACAGGCTGACACTGTGAAGGTTGTAGTACAGTGTGTAGTATCCTTTATCCAAAATGCTTAAAAGTGTTTTGGAGTTTGGAATTTTTTTTTCAGATTTAGGAATACTTCTATTTGCATTTATGTAAATAATGAGATGTTTCATAATGTTTCATATATACCTGACTATACACATAGCCTGAAGATAATTTTATGTGATATTTTGATACTTTTATGCATGAAGCAAAGTCCATTGAAGAGCAAAGATGTCTCTATCTCAGCCAACCAAGAAAACAATTTTAGACATTGGAGTACTTTGGATTTTGGAATTCCAGATAAGGGGTGGCCATCCTGTGTACTTTGTTTCTCTAAGGACACAAAGGAACTGAGAAATAGGTTATATGGCCAAGACTAGGGAATAACTGTTTAGCTTTTAGACGACTGCAATGATCAACTGATGCCTAAATTCGATTGAATTTGTTAGCCTCTTAGAATTTTTCCAGCACATATGCTTTGCAGTAGTGGCCTGGCAGCCTTAAAAAACTTTTACAATGTAAAGACTCCGGGTTCCTGTTCTTTTGGGTATATACCTGGGGGACAGAAATGCATTTCTTCCTCTGTTTAGTTGGAAACCCGACTATATGGACCACTAGAATCTTTTCTGAGGTGTATAATGACTGTTGCATCATGATCTAAATAAATATGAACAATTTTTAAAATCTAAGTACCTAATAATAAATAGTAGCCCCGGTGGCAAAGTGTGTTAAAGCACTGCGCTGTTGAACTTGCAGACCAAAAGGTCCCAGGTTCAATCCCCGGGAGTGGCGCGAGCGGCCACTGTTAGCTCCAGCTCCTGCCAACCTAGCAGTTCAAAAACATGCCAATGTGAGTAGATCAATAGGTACCGCTCCAGCGGGAAGGTAACAGCACTCCATGCGGTCATGCCGGCCATATGACCTTGGAGGTGTCTACGGACAACGCCGGCTTTTCGGCTTAGAAATGGAGATGAGCACCAACCCCCAGAGTCGGTCACGACTGGACTTAACGTCTGGGGAAAACTACCTAATAAATGTATTATAGCAAATACCAGAGAGTTTTTCTCTTGGCTCTTGAAGCTTGACCCCAACAGACATCTCACTACTTAGAATACCTCTGATGTGTGACATGTTGATGATAAAATAGTAGAAGCACAATGGGTTACAATAATAATATATAATAGGATCTTTGCTCTTCTTCAGTCATATTCATTCTGTGACCTGTGCCTCCTGCACTCTTCCCATCAAACAGACAGTAACATTGCCTGTTAGAGTTGTCAGACTGAAAAATGGAGAGGGTTACTGTACCTTTAATGGTTGTGTAGAATAGGAAATTTCAAGCAGGTGTTGCTTGTCATGCAACTAAGTAACAAGCAATCATCTACTCTACTGAAATTTCCTGCCCAACCTCACCCCCATCCAATTTTTACTCTGGCAACCCTATTACCTCTAGATACTTCTGTGTGGCAAGGTGAAATGGGGGTTTCACAACACCAGTGAATGCTTAGGAGTGGCTATATAAATGGTTGTAGCATAAATGCAGGATAATGCAGTCTGGATTTTATTTGAATACTGTATATGTTATGACTGTTATGTTCATATTTATTTCTGCTGTATTACTTTCCATCATACTCAGCTTTAATAATCTCTTTAAATCTGATTTGAAGTATTTGTACAATGATGTTAATATTGGCTGCAACTGTGTAAGTATTTCATTGTGACTGGAATACCTAAATAGACAGTTAGCAAACTTGACTCAGTTATTACAATGTTATCATCTGATAGCAGATGAGAAATGCTAATATGATTTTGATATATCATGCTACATAATTGCTTAGGTTAAATTTTTGGATTGAAGGATAATAATGACATATTGTTGGAGATTATTCATACCTTTTTATTCGTTCTTCATGAAAAGTTTCATGTAAGACCTTTGTTCTGTCATGAATAAACTATTCTTATTTGAACCACTCTGTGATTCCTTTGTGAAAAAAGCAGTCAAACAGGCTGTCAGAAAACAACCTGCCAGAAATTTCTTTGGTCCTATGAATAGCTGCCTTCTTTTTTGTTTTTCCCCTACTGAAACACCTCAAAGAAAAATGTTTTTACCTTGGAAATGATAAAAGAACAATAGAAACCAAACAACTGTCTGTGGCCAGGTATTAAATTGTATAGGGGAGATTTTTTAAAAATGGTTTTGGAACAGAATAGTATCCATATATACAACAAACACTTCTTAGCAATCAAACCCTGGAAAAGTTACTTTTTGACTAAAGCTCTGAGTCAACCAGCTAGCATTGGTTGGGGAATTCTTGAGGTTCTAGTCCAAAAAAAGCTTTTTTCAAGGTTGGAAATGCTACTGTCTACTGATATTTCAACTCTATTCATTGTCAGTGACAGAGACTCCTTATACTGAAGAGAACCCTTGCCTATGTTTACAGTATTGTCCTCCATAAAAACAAGATTAGAAATAGCCTGCATGTGTGGGACCTCACTTCATTTGACATGTTTTTTGATAAATCAATACAGTGGGTTTTTTTCTTTCCCAAAGGATAAAAATGAAAAAGAAACTGAGATAATTAAAAATCCTATAGTCTACCAATAGATATTAATTTCCAAAACAGGCAAGGCTAAAAAATATACATAAGCAATTACGATAAATCATATTTATCCTTAATCATTTTAAAGTGCATAATATTCATAAATTAATTTCATTTTGATGTTTCATATACTACATTTAACAAAATTCTAGTATAGCTCACAAAGGCTATTTTTAAAAATTAAAACAAAAGTATTAGAACATCATCATTCTATCCTCAGTGCCTTCTGACAATTATATAAAACTGCCAACAGAGATCATCCAGAAGCATGTCATATGCTGATGATACCCAAATATGTTTCTTCAAGCCTTCAAAAAGGTTTTAGCTAGGATTAGTGTATCTGAATGAATGCCTGGAGGAAGTAATGGGCTGGAATTGTCATGCATTGTGGTGAATCCTACAGTCTGTTGCCACTTTGTGAAACTCGTTGGATTGAGCGACGTGATGCAGTTTTACGTTTTGTTGAACTGTACAATGTCATGGTGAGAACACTTGAAGAACTAAAAGAGAGTCCTCTATACAACAGTGAAATTTCTTCCCAAGCTGGACACCTTCATTCAGCTATTCTGAATGCTGAATTTGTAGTAACCATACACATCCTAAGAAAGCTTCTGTCATCATCCCTTCAGCGTAGCAAAACATTACAAAGAATAGATATGGACATTTTTGGTAGTCTGCAACATGTCATCAGTCTCTTAGAAAAAGCCAGGGAAATTTGCACAGAATCTGTAAAAGAATTTCAGGAGATCATTGACACAGCAAGATGAGTGGTGGAGTCTATAGGTGAAGAAGTTAGGATTTTTCACATCTGTTTAAGGCAGACATGCAAAAGCAACATCCAGGCTACTTCACCAACACCAATGGGATATCACAGGCTAAATGTGTAAATCCCATTTCTGGAATTTTTTTCTGCAGTCAGCTTCAAGAAAGGTCTACAAGGCACAGGGAAGTATTTCAGGAACAGCAAGCGCCCCTCTCTATTAATTTTGGCCATTTAAAATCCAACTTGAAAAAGTGCACAGAACTTTACAATTAATACCTTCAAGACACACTGATGGAAGAATTTGTCCTGTGGTGTAGAAATGGAAAAAGTCTGCACCTGCAGAAAAACCATCAAATGCACTGGAAGCATACCTTATCTGTGATATACAGGTTTTTTTCCGAATGTGAAGAAACTTCTTCAGATTTCTGCAACATTGCCAGTGTCAACAGTTACAAATGAACTGTCATTTTCTACTCTTAAACATTTGAACATATACATAAGAAGCACAATGGGACAAGAAAGACTAACTGGATTTGAAGTCTTGAGTGTCCACCAAAGTTTATCCATGGAACCTGATTTTTGTCAAAGCGTATTGACACAGTTATCAAGTGTTTCAAACAGACATTGTGGTATTCTTTTGTAACCTTAAATTACTAATTAAGAGTCATGTTCACTTTTTTAAAGACTTGAAACTTTGTAAATAAAATAGAAATTGATTTAATTAAGTCTATATAAAATATAGAATGAATTATATAATTTAAATTGTTTTGAGTTATGGACCTACTCTTCATGATTTGCTAAAAAAAAGTTTCAACCCCATCTGCCCCTATTTTTTCTGGATACGGTCCTGCTGGTTGGCAATAGTTATTGGGCAAATTGTAAAATGTTGGACATTACTTTTAAAACCCTACATGGATTGGGTTTAGGTTATTTGGAGGATTGCCTTTTTCCAGTACAATCCACTCCGTACACTTAGGGAAATGTTTCCTTCAACCAGCCAAAATCCAACTGGCAACTGTCACCCAGAAGACCTTTCCATCAGTTGCCCCTAATAATAATAATAATAATAATAATAATAATAATAATAATAAAACTTTATTTATACCCCGCCACCATCTCCCCAACGGGGACTCGGGGCGGCTTACATGGGGCCATGCCCAAAGCAAAAAAATATAACAAAATATAAAAACAACATATCATAGAGCAATTAAACAATACAATAAGTAATAATATACATTACAACACAAGTCAAAAAAACAGTAATAACAAGGGCGGGCCGCATGAATACAAAGATAAAAACCTGGAGTGAGAGAGACAAAGGAATAAAAACCACGGGGAGCAGGGACATACGAAAGTGGAACAGTCTAGAGGAAAGATGTTGGAAGAGAGCAAGAAAAAGAATAAATAACAATTACTCTCCAAAAGCACAACGGAAAAGCCATGTTTTTAAATCTTTTTAAAAAGCTAATAGAGTGGGAGCTTGCCTAATCTCAATGGGCAGTGAATTCCATAGTTGGGGGGCCACAGCAGAAAAGGCCCTAGATTGTGTAAAGGGAGGGAGAGGGAGGGAGTGGAGGAAAAAATAAAGGAAGATTTGGAAGGCAAATGTTATAGAAAGGGAAGCATTATTGTGATTATTATGATTATAAAATTCAATTAAAAAAGATTGTGTAAAGACCTGCCAGAAGAAACTTGATAGCTAAAGAAGCTATCAGGATTTAAATCATGGTCCTGCCCATGAAACTATGCATTTTTAACTTTTTTAGTATTGGTGTTTTAATCTTCATTCTATGTTTTTAACATATATAGTTTTATGATCCTTTGTTTTATCTATGTATTTTCACTGTGTTTTGCCCCGCCTTGAGCTGTAAGGGGAGCAGGATAATAAATAAAATTTATTTTTTTATTATTTTTATTATTATTATCATCACTATCACCATCATCACATTGAGGAAAAACAATACTGAGAAGAATAAATTTGATTTAAAAGCCTGTAAAAACATATACACCTTTGAGTGGTATTGAAATGTCATCAAGGTTGGGTCCAGGAAGTGTGCCCCTAGGGAAAGCATTCCACAGTAGGTTTGCCAACACCAAGACAGTCCTTTGGCTTGTAAGCAATTATAGGTTAGAGCAGTGGTTCTCAACCTAGGGTCCCCAGATGTTTTTGCCTAAAACTCCCAGAAATCCCAGCCAGTTTACCAGCTGTTAGGCTTTCTGCGAGTTGAAGGCCAAAAACACGTGGGGACCCCAGGTTGAGAACCACTGTGTTAGAGGAAGTAGTAGTTGAAGAGGCCTCTTTTGATGAACATAAGAATACAAATAGACACAAGTGAAAAAAGTAACACTTTGCATAATCTGACTATATGAACAAAACATTGAAAGGAACACTTTTATCAAGGAATCAATGCAACTGGTAAACCACTGTCACAATGCCCAGATATATTTTGGACCCTTGGTATCTGCTTGGTATCTAGAATCCTTCTGTGGATTATTAAAATCTGTGGATGCTCAAGTCCCTGATAGTAAATTCCATAGTAAAACTGAGTCTCTAATATAAAATGGCAAAATCAGGGTTTGCCTTTTGGATTTCTTTATAAAAATATGATCGGACTAAGGTTGCAGAATGCATGCAAGGGGGAGGGGTAGACTGTAGTTTTATTATGTCCAATGGGTCAATGGGATTGAGAAGAAGATGGAAACCACCCTAAGTCCCCCTGGGGAGAAGGGGCAGTTTGCAAATAAGGTGGTATTATTATTATTATTATTATTATTATTATTATTATTATTATTATTATTATTATTATTATTACAGCAGAGTCTCACTTATCCAAGCCTCGCTTATCCAAGGTTCTGGATTATCCAAGCCATTTTTGTAGTCAATGTTTTCAATATATTGTGATATTTTGGTGCTAAATTTGTAAATAAGTAATTACAACATAACATTCCTGCGTATTGAACTACTTTTTCTGTCAAATTTGTAAAATCATAATCTAATTTGATGTTTAATAAGCGTTTCCTTAATCCCTCCTTATTATCCTTATTATCCAAGATATTCGCTTATCCAAGCTTCTGCAGGCCCGTTTAGCTTGGATAAGTGAGACTCTACTGTAGTATGAATTCAAAATCACACCACACAGAGAGAGTTTTGACTCCTTTGACCCTTATTAAAACGTTGTGAAACCATCCAAACAATACTTTGGACCATTGCTAGTGAAAACAACATCAACCAGAATATTGTTCATTTTTATTAATGTCTCTTCTCTTCTGCATTAAAAATATTCTAATATTTCCATAAGCAGTACAAATTAAGTTCAGGTAGAGTCAAAATTGTGTCTTTATTTCAAATGTTACATTATATCCTGACTTTCTCCAACAAAGTTCTTGATGGGATATAAGTTCCTCCTTCCTTTACTTATCCTTACAAGAACACTGCAAATACATTAGATTAAGAAATACTGGCTGGGCCAGGGTCACCCAGTGAGCTTCTTGACTTGCACTTAAATCTCCTCAGACAAAATGTGACACCAACCATTACATTCCAACCACCTTTCTGCTTCTTCATTACTGAGCATCAGTCCTAGGCAACAACATGGTCCTAATACTAAAACCGCAAAATAAATCATAGTGAAATATAGATGTGTTATGTTAAACTATCTCTCTTTTTCTGACAGATTTCTCTTCTCTTGGCAGAATTACCGTATATACTCGAGTATAAACCGACCCTAATATAAGCTGAGGCACCTAATTTTACCACAAAAAACTGGGGAAACTTATTGATTTGAGTATAAGCCGAGGGTGGGAAATGCAGCAGCTACAGGTCAATTTCAGAATGAAAATAGATCCCAATGAAATTATTTTGAGGCATCACTAGGTTAAAGGTTTTTTTTATATTTACCATATTTCAAAGAAAAACAGTAAACTAGCTCTGTAAGTGGAAAAGTAGGGTCAACAAAAACAATATGGTATTAACAATAACTTAATACTACTAATACTAATAATAATAAAACTTCATTTGTAGCCTGTCCTATGTCTCCATTGGGAGTCAGGCCAACTTCTAACATAGTAACCGGCAAACATTCAATGCCTACATAAACAATGCAGAACTAGATACAGATCTATAATTATATATACTAATTTCACATATGTATTTTCCCCTGAAACGTTTGCAAATCCTCTCTCTATATATGTGCATTTCCTTCCTGCAATATTTGCAAGACCTATATATGTATATTCATATATATCTATCTAGACATCTCTCTATATATAGATAATTATATCTGTATAGGATTTGCAAAGACCTGCAAACATGTGAGGTGACAATTCATATATAAAATAATGTATACACATAGATACAGATATACAGGTACATGGAAATCTCTAGATATCTATATGTATATGGGATTTGCAAAGACTTGCAAACATATGAGGGGGAAATTCATATATAAAATTAATTTAGATAGATAGATACAAATATAAAGGTACATAGGGGTTGCAAAGGCTTGCAGGGAGAAATGCCTATATATCTGTAGCAGAGATTAACAAATATTTCAGGGGGAAATGCTTTTATAAGATTAATGGGCATATATATATTCTTCTTCTTGACTTGCAAAGGCTTATTTTCCTTTTCAAAACATTCCCTTGGTTAAGAGCGAAGGAGGCTTTGGAAAAGTAAACACTGAAAAGGGAGGGTAAGATGAGAGAGAAATATATATCGCAAGCAACAGCCTCCAGGCTCCGCTGCTGGCTTGATCTTGACCTGATTATAAGCTGGGGGAGGCTTTTTCAGCTCATAAAAAGGGCTGAAAAACTCGGCTTATCTTCGAGTATATACGGTACGTGTTTCATGTTACTTGTTCCCCCGAAGTTTGAGGTACCATATGTCATATATACATTAACCTCAAATAGAAGTCATGGACACATTTTGGGTTCAAAATCATTGATTTCTATATGACCCATAGATAGATACCTCACAGGCAATTCTATGGAGAGGGGGAAGCACCAATGTTGCTTTAGCTGTCCCTGACAACCATCCTTTCCGCACCCAGGCACTCAAAAAGGCCAGAAGCAGTGCCATGGAGGAGAGAGGAGAGGGGGGTGGGTGCTTCTTTTAGGTTCTCCCAGGATGGACTAAGCTCTTGCTTTTTGAGACTCGACTCAGAGAAGGGGTGAAATACTTTTTTTAAAAATAAGAGCTACACCAAGTCACGGAAAAGTCAGCACAGAGTTTATTTTTTGACTAAAATTTCCACACTTATACATGAGTATACAGGAGGGTATGTGGAAGTTAGATAACATAAACCTTACAGTGAAGACCTTCCTTGTCAGGTATGACACCCTCCAACTGTCCCAATTGATTGGGACAGCTCCAATTAATCTGTTGTCTAATTCTTTCAGCTATTTTAAAAATGTCTCATTTTCTCTCCTCTTTGTCCTTCTTTCTCATCTTACCTCAATCACTGTAGTATCTTGTCCTTCACAATAGCCTCATATAAAAGAAAACTGCTGTGCATTCTCCTGGATTGTATATTCTTCCTTAAAAATAACTTTTCTTATCTTGACCATGCTTTTGAATATATGTGTCCCAATTTTCTTCCTGAAATGTTGGAGGGCATAGTGCAGTCCAGAAACTTAATCCCAAAGACTTGCACTCCAACTATTTAAGTGGCTTGTGAATTGCAGCTTCACTTATCCTAGTAGCTGAAACTAGACATTCTGGAATAAAACCAACCAGGTGTGAACAAGATAGCCTACAGATAAAACTGTTTTAATACATTTCAAAGGGAATCCAATGAGATTATATTTGGAAGTTAATGAAAATGCTTTATCCATTTTCATTACAATAGCCTGTATTCTTTCTTATATCTGTTTTAATCCTTCAGGCAAATAACTTCTCCCAAATTCATTCATACCTTATTTCACTTCAGTGACTGAGTGTTGAATTATTAAAAGGAAAAAAGGGGGAGTATGATACCTTCAAGGGCAACAATCTGTTCAGAAATGATCTTTATTCAACAAGAGTAAAAAAAAAATCAAAAGAAATAATCCCGATTGCATTCTACCAATGTCACATTACAGTCTTTCCCATTAAAAACTGAAAAAGCACTCCTGCAAAATTAAATTAAAAATGAATTAAACAATGACAAAAACTCTCCCCAAACCTTATAAGAATATGTGCCAATGGATTTATTATGCACAATATACAATGCCTAGATTGAAAGGGATTTAGAAGACGTTGCTGAAGAACGTTGGGAGGTTTAAGCAGAATATTACACATTTGACAGTCTCATGGTATTCCTTCAAAGTATAAAGCAGGTATTTATATATCCATGTATCTGAGGATAAATTATTTTATTGAGGCTACATGCATTGTATTTCTGGTGGCGGGAGTTAACCAGAAATTTCCCCATCTTCATCCCATCCATAATAAGTCACAGCAAAGTCCGAGTTAAGCCCTTTAATAAAATGCAGCTGATTCCAGATACCAGGGCAAAATTGGCTCTTCAGAAGGTGGAGCACATTGTAGACACCCACCTTTGCTGAAGTGCTTTGTAGGATTTGGAATGAGCGGGATAGGAGGCTACCTAAAAATATCCCATGGACCTGGCTGGACAGCAAGGAGCTATTGACCCCCTTGGAGGGGTTACTGATTACCCCCACTCCTAACTTTTTACCTCCTATGCATTTAAAGCACTAGGGTGCCTCTCTCCTGGAATTGTGGGTAAAAACCATAGAGCAGTTTGAGACCAGGTTCCATAGTTAATGTAAACACATTACTGTCCTCAAACCAGTTCCAGACCTCTCAATCTAATCACCAGTGCAATGAAAACGGTTCCTCCCAAACAGGTTCCAAGCTGCATTGTAGTGTCAGTGTAGATGTGCCCTTTATCTTAAGCCAGTTTGTTCAGCATTCTGTTTAAACAAGTGAACCAGCTGTCTATGAGAAGCCCTCCTCCAGCACCCGGGTTCAACTGGAGCCTCTATCTCATATTCCCCACCAATTGATCTACAGTGGCATGCTTTCTCTGAGGAAGGGGTGGATACTGATTAGTCACTAATGGTGGCCTATGCATTCAAACTACAGTAGAGTCTTACTTATCCAACATAAATGGGCCGGCAGAACATTGGATAAGCGAATATGTTGGATAATAAGGAGGGATTAAGTAAAAGCCTATTACACATCAAATTAGGTTATGATTTTACAAATTAAGCACCAAAACATCATGTTATACAACAAATTTGACAGAAAAAATAGTTCAGTACGCAGTAATGCTATGTAGTATTTACTGTATTTATGAATTTAGCACTAAAATATCACAATGTATTGAAAACATTGACTACAAAAATGCGTTGGATAATCCAGAACGTTGGATAAGTGAGACTCTACTGTATATGTAATCACTTTTTTAAGGAGTCTAAGCTGGCAGCATCTCTACTTTTTGTAGTTGTTAATTGCACAATGTTAACTGTGCAATGCATTACAAGGTACAGGTAGTCCCCGAGCTACAAGCATCTGACTTACAAATGACTCATAATTAAGAACAGCGTTAGACAACAGGAAGTGGGAGAAATCTACCCCTAGGAAGGGAAATTCACTCCTGTAAGTGTTATCATGGGGGAAAGGTGTGTCTACTGAAGCTCTGTCACCAATCCTTATTTCCACTACAAGCCAAATATTTCAAAATCAAATTATCACAGAGACAGAAAATGAGGTGAAATCTTCTGAACAGGGGCACAGATAGCAAAACAAACACCACTATGCTATCCAAAGGTAGATAGACAGATGAGAGATAGATAGATAGATAGATAGATAGATAGATAGATAGATAGATAGATAGATAGATATGGCTGGAGTTACATTTAAAAAATGTACCTCTTCCGACTTACAAATAAATTCAACTTAAGAACAACCCTACAGACCCTACCTTGATCATAACTTGGGGACTGTCCGTATTCCCTTTTGACTGATCTGAATCTTCTGACATTTCACTTCAGCAAATCAGACTGAATTTTAATCAGAGTGTTCAGAGTCTGGCCCTCACCTTTTCCCTTTGCTGCCTAGAAATTTTATTTTGACGTCTCCTCCTATACTCCCTTCCACCATACTACCAATTGCTTAGGAGTGCATGCTGTAAACTGCCCAGGGATCCCAGCTGGCCACCTCCTTTCTTTTCCTCGTAGATTTGCTTATTCTGCATGTAGCACACACATGCATACACAAATTCAACCTATTGATTTTTTCTCTCTTGCTCTTGATTTAATTTTTCCATCTTTTTTTCTTGGCTTCTTCTCTGCTAACCCCCAGCTAAATCCCATCACCTTTTCTTCACTTGCTCTCTCAGTCCTTCTTCCCCCTCTCCCTACCTTCTACTTCCACTTTTCTTCTCTTTCCTTCCCTAGTCTATCACAATCTATAACATGTTCCCTCCCTAATTTTCCTGGCTATATTTGTCTTCTTCCTCTTTTTTCATCCCTCTTTTTATTTCTCATTATCTCTTTATCCCCACTCCCCCCCCCACACACACACACTTTTCCTAATTAGATTTCAAGATGGCGGTGGTGGGGAAGAGGCATTAAGCTGGGCTCTGGTATGGTCAAGAGTTTTTATTTTACCTTTATATCATTTTATATTGTTATTTTAGATTATTTCACTTCCATTTGCTCTAGTCTAATCCCTTGAACAGTCAGCAACATTGCTTTGGAATATTGGAATCTTGACCTTCTGCAGTAGTTTGTTCACATTGCTTACCTTGCCCTTGCCCTTGATTCTTGTTGGTCAGACTTATCTCTGTTTACTTAATAAGTGGCATTTATCACTGAGGAATTTTGAACTGCAACCTTTTATACTGGAAACAGAAATAATAAGGAGAAAGTAGGAGGAGCCCCCAGTGGCGCAACGGGTTAAATCCTTGTGCTGGCAGGACTTTGAAGGTTGGGTTGCTGATCTGAAGGTTGCAGGTTCATATCCGGGGAGAGTGCAGATGAGCTCAATCTGTCAGCTCAAGCTCCCCATGGAGGGACATGAGAGAAGCCTCTCACAAGGATGGTAAAAACAACAAACATCTGGGTGTCCCCTGGGCAACGATCATGCAGACAGCTAATTCTCTCACACCAGAAGTGACTTGCAGTTTCTTAAGCCGCTCCTGACATGAAAAAAACCTCCATTATTCGCTGAAAAATGTAACATTTCAAATAGGTCAGGGATCCATAACACTCCATACATACAACATCACTGGTTTTGTGCATAGGTCTTTCCCAAACCCACCTATCGACTATAAATCCAAGCCTTAAAAAATAACAAACCAAGTTTCTGTTAACAAAGTTTAAGAAATCTGCCTTTTAAAAATCCAGATAAAACTAAGAATACAACAAAGAACCTTTATTTTTGTTTATTTGTTTCTTTATGTTACACTCTAGGATGTACAAGAGTGTTCCTGCATTCTCATTCTGCTAAACACCAACTGCAGTGTAAAAGATTTGTCTTTAAAATGTAACTACAAGTACAGTGGAAGACCTTTCTCTTTATTTATTGGTTCTTTTATAGCACACTGTGGGTGTGTTATTGTGTGCACGCATTCCCATGCTGTTAAACACCAACTGTGTCTATTCCAATTGACTTAGGCACTGTATGAACAGGAGTCATTCATATAAAGCAAAGTGATATGAGCCCTGAAAATTCTTCTTCAGAATGCAATAGGTCAGCTGTTTCCATCACATTCTAAAATCAAAGTGGGAAAGCATTAATATATGTACTGACCGTCAGAAATGACAGCTATGGTAACGAAAACTACAGATTCCCATTAAATCCATTAATTTACTTCTGTGACAAAAAAGTCACACCAGAATATAAAGTTCACAGAGCTATCATTAATTATAGAATTTGCAGCTTCAATCTTAGCTATTCAGAACCATCTGTGCCATTTAAAAAGTTCAAATTTGAAGTGCTACTGGGTAGATAAACACCAGCATTTTTAAAAATTACTGAGGCCAGCTCTTTCTCACTATGGGATTCTACCACATAATGGTTGAGTTTTGTGATGAACCACAACAGTGATATACAGAAATCTTTTGATTAGAAGGGAGAGCCTGGCACTCTGTTCATGTTGTTTATTGTGTTCATAGCTCAGAGTGATTATGGCCTGCTGCTGTCCAGCAGAGCTTGTTCATAGAATGAAGACAAATGACTACCGACTAATTATGTCTCTGGTGCATTTACAAGATTGTCATTCTGCAAAAAAGTTCAAAACAGAAAAGCTGATATCTTCCCTAGAACTTGGCTAAACAGGCTAATTTGCTTTGTGAGTCCCTTTCTGCAGTGCAACTGTTTGATGATTATACCTTTAAAGATCAAGAGGGCAACAACATCAGAAGAGACCTTCCCAGTTGTGATGCCCTTTTGAGAATTCACTTCCCAAAAAGGATTAATTAAGATCTCAGTTTTGCTTTATTTCTCCCCTCATATATTTTCTTTTTATAAAAACAATCTCTAGTTCTTCTCATTTAATAGATGAGGAAATTTGTACATCTCATAATTTTCTTGCAAAGAATGAACCAAACAAAATTCTTGCTAACATACAATAGGTAGTATATGGAAATTAGAAAGGATCCATTCTCAGAATGGAAAGGGCAACATTATATCTGTCAAGTTATACTTTTAGCTGTTAAAGATGAGCTGGAAAAAAGAGTGATAAATCTAATTCAGTACCATAAATATGGAGTTCTTCCATACTGGTCTAAAGATGTGAAATTTAGCTCTTTGCATTATCACAATAAAATATGAAATGGGCAGTGATGCCAGGACAGAGGACTATATTTCACCCTGTCAAATGGCTCAGGGGAAGACATTTTTTTCATTCATATTTCCCCAAGATATATATTTTTTTATTTTTAACAATGTTTAAATACTTCTTTTCAGTTTGGTTTGAACCTTATTTCTTACTTACATGAGTCTCCTGATATCATACTAATAATTTTTTCTGTGTATGTTACTAACATAGATATGTTAATAGGTCCTCTATAGCTCTGAGTTGTTGGGTAGACAATGTGGTCTGGCCACATTGATCTTGTATGTGGTTTTTATGATTGCTTTTATTGTTTGATTATTGGTTTATTGGTTTTATTGTTTTGTTTTTATTGTTCTGTTCGGGCTTGGCCCCATGTAAGCTGCCCCGAGTCCCTTCGGGGAGATGGGGTGGGGTATAAGAATAAAATTATTATTATTATTATTATTATTATTATTGACACAACGACGTTGTATGACACAGCAAACAAGATAGACATGCTGGGTTTCATTTCGCAAAATCACAAGTCGAACTCTTCCCAAGTGTCTAGGACTGTGTGATGTATTTTCGGATGATGCGTGCAGATCCCAGCAGGGTGGCCTTTTGCAGTTATTATTATTTTGCCTAAAAAGTCTCCTTAGCAAAGAGGAAATGTTGGGAGACTGCACTGATGAAACTTGGAAGGGCAGAAAAGACTGGAATGAAGGGGGGGGGGGGGAAGAAAGCAGGTGGGAGAACATTCACAGAGGAAGGTAAATATTTGTGATGCCTCAGCGAGCCAATGTCTGGCTGTGCCATGATGCAAGAAAGAAATATCAACCATTTCAAGATCTGAAGAAGTCTCCAGTTTTCAACAGGTGGGATGGTTGCAAGGGCTTTTGGATCTGGTGGGCTCATTGCTACCTAGAGATCGCACTTTGCCTACTTCTCATATAGTTCTTCAGGTTTTGCTAAATTTTTGTGATTATTGTTTCCTCTTCATCCACATGTTTCTTTCCCTTTAGGTTCTGTTCATAGTGACTTGTTGGATATGTTTAGGATTTAGTTTCATTGACAAGCTATGAAATTCTGGCTCTTGCAATTAATAAATGATCAGAAAGAAACCTTCTTGATGTATTGTCGAAGGCTTTCATGGCTGGAATCACAGGGTTGTTGTGTGTTTTTCAGGCTGTATGGCCATGTTCCAGAAGCATTCTCTCCTGATGTTTCAACCACATCCATGGCAGGCATCCTCAGAGGTTGTGAGTTATATTGGAAAAAACTAAACAAGGAAGGTTTAGTGGAAGGCCCAGTGTGGGAGAAGGAACTCTTGTCTTGTTGGAGGCCAATGTGAATGTTGTAATTAATCACCTTGATTAGCATTAATGGCATTGCCAGATTCGTTTCCTAGCTTCTTCCTGCCTGGGGGAATCTTTTATTCAGAGTTGTTAACTGCCCCTGATTGATTCATGTCTGGAATTCCTCTGTTTTCAGAGTGTTGTTCCTTATTTACTGTTCAGACTTTAGAGTTTTTTAATATTGGTAGTCAGATTTTGTTCATTTTCATGATTTCCTCCTTTCTGTTGAAATTGTCCATATGCTTGTGGATTTCAATGGCTTTACTGTGTAGTCTGACATGATAGTTGCTAGAGTAGTCGAGCATTTTTGTGTTCTCAAATAATATACTGTGTCCAGGTTGGTTCATCAAGTGCTCTGCTATGGCTCACTTCTCTGGCTGAATCAGCCTGCGGTGCCTTTCATGTTCCTTGATGTGTTTGGGTGCTGCATTTGGTGGTCCCTATGTAGCCTTGTCCACAGCAGCATGGTATACGGCAGACTCCGGCAGAAATGAGAGGATCCCTCTGATGCCTGCCATAGATATGGATGAAATGTCAGGAGAGAATGCTTCTGGAACATGGCCATACAGCCTGGAAAACACACAACAACCCTTCTTGATGCAATCATTTCCAGAGCTATAGCTATGGCAGTCTATTGCAGCAATGGCTTTTGTGGCATCTCAAAGATTAACAGTCTAATCAAGTCACAATCTTTTGTGGATCTAATGCAGTCAAAGAAGTAGACAGTGTCCAGAAAACTTTATTTCATCTAGCTTCAACGTGTCTTTTTACATATCTCTCTTTTAAGTGGCACTTAAAATTAGCAAGGACACCACTTTACCTTGAGTTTTTAAACCTAGAGAGATGATCTGTCAAGAGTAAAAAACCTGCAACTTAAAATCTTCAATTTTGGGGCATAGCCTAAAACATGGTTTATCACCTACTGAGCAAGACCTTGAAATAATGAATGTTACTAGCTCTATCTAATCTCTTGGCGTTAGCAAGGGGAAATGGTTACATTTTAAAAGCAATGCAACAATAGCAAAGTTACTTTACAAGTATAATGAATAACAATGTCTAGTTAAGTTTAAAAAGTTACTTTCAAGGACTTTCAAAGAGGCATTTGTACAGGAAATTTTAAAGTTTTATGTCATTTTATTATTCTCAACAAAGTATTAGAAATTAATGGAAAAGTAATTAGGAAGGCAATACGTGATGTAATTAGTTGTCCTGTTTCATCATTGTAATGCATAACAAATTACTTTTGAAACACTGGAATAGTGTGGTAACATTGATGCAGAACAATTTTAAATAGTTTCATGCAGCCCTTGCATTAAATGGCCATGTAGTGTGACTCAAATGGAAGGAGACGTAGTTTTATAAGATTTTATAAATGCTATATGCAATTGAAAGTCCCATCTTTAAAGTATTTACAGCCAAAGGTGTAGTTTCAAAAGGCTGCCACTGCAGCTCGAGGAGTGATTCTCATGCTTACCCTCTCTAAACATGCACACAGCATTCTCGCTTTCGCTTGCAACAAAGAGATACGCCAGTGCCTGCTAAATACATTCATCATCATCAACAACAACATCATCATTTAATTACTTATTAATCGCCCTCCATCCAAGATGCTCTAGGCAATTTACAAGATAAAATAGTAAAGGATAAAAATACATACATACAAATATTGATAAAATTAACATAGATTAAAAGCTCTAGTAAAGAGCCAGGTCTTAAGTGCTAGGGTAAAAGGCCCTAGTCAGGGTCACCAGAAGAAGATATGAAAGTTTTTGCTGTACAGAACCTGTTTGCTTGCTTGCTTAGTCACAGAGAGCCAATCAAAATGTATTAGGTAAATAAAAGCTAATCTTAAGAGAGATTGAACTCATGGTATGATCCTTCTGCGCCACCCTCCCAGGTCAGAAAGGGACTCCTTAGAATGTGCAGAGTGCATGCCTCTTCAAAATAACACAACAAATGTGTACATGAATGTGCAAACAAATGGGGATGTGAGTTTGTATGGTCCCCATACTCTTTGAATACTAAACTGCATGCTCTTTGAAGACCATGAACTTAAACCTCCGTATACTTTTCAAAATATTTTATTGTTGACTTCAGCCTGAGATTCCTTTCTTCCCACATGTAGAGCAGTGGGTTCTAAACAGATTGAGCCTCTATAAAGGCAGAATTACATCACACCATTTTAAAAAGTCTCTGGCCTCCTCCTCTAAGTTTGCAAGACTGAAAATTGGAGGATGGACCTGTCCATTTTATGGTTGGGTAGAAGACTGAATTTCAACTATTGTTTTTTATATAACAAAATAATACCTACTTGAAATTTCCTCTTTTATATAACTGTTAAATGCATAGAAATCGTCTCTAATATTCTGTCCTATCTCTCTTGTCTGACACATAAGCATTCCCAGGTTCCCTTGGCTATACAAGCTAGTGTGTTCCTACATGACCCGGGATTGGATGTCCCTTGTGATCTTCTCCAACTCTATGATTTTATGATCCTACTTACAAGCTCTATATCCAGCATTTTGCAGCATCTGTGAGCAATGTAATGCCATCACAGGTACAACTCATTGAACTGGATGTAACCTTGAATAGAAAGCACATATTCTGCATTGTACAAAAATGCCCAATATCCTTTGCAGACAGATCTTGGGGTGTGTAAGACACCAAAAGGACTCTAGTCATTGTAATGAGTAACAGAAGCAGTGATATTTGAAAACTACCTTTCCAGGCTTTGATCTCAACCAATCCAAACCAATAAGTACAATTCAGCCATCTATTAACCCCATGAAATAAATGGGGCACATCCTTTATAGTACTTGTACTGCTATAGATTCAATAAAGTGTATCAAATATCTTCATATGTAAAATTACTTCCTGAGCAAAGAAATCTATCATATCGGGAAAAGGGGTCCTGGATCCTATTATTTGCCAGGTTGTTTCCTCTATGCTTTTGTTTTCCTTCCTTCTCATACACATTTAGCTTTATTTCATACAGCCAATGGGTTTATATTGAATATGAGTAAGGACATTTGTTCAGATACATTAGCTTTGTTGGGATATTCACTGAACTTGCAGGGATAGGGGACATATGTATTCAGATGTGCATCAGAAGTTATATGGTAAAAGACAGAAGCCCAATAATGCTTCAGGTACTGATGCAACATTGAGGAATGGGGAAAGATACACTTGGTGAAGAAGGGCTTTGTAGAAACATTTTAACTCTTCCTCATTTATGTCGATCTGATCCACTACCCAATATTCAGTATAGAAAAGGGTGGGTATTTGTTTCTGTGAGGTGGTGAAGCGATTGAAAGTCATACTTCTTAGATTACCTATCCAAGGTGCTGAATTCCCCCCCCCCCAAATCCCCTCACCCTATACACAGTTCAGAACCTCAGACAACTCTTTAAAAGTTTGGACTAATTCTGAAAACAGATTAATTAGCCAATTGACATAGAAGCCACTAGCAGCCAAATACAACCCTATTTAATATTCCACCACTCTGAAGAAATGCCTAGCACATCAATATAACTAGATACATCCTTGTTACTCAGTGTTATCAAATATGCTTTTAACATAGTAAAAGCTCTGTTTGGCACATCTCTAGGGGAACAAACAACAACAATGTAGTTGTTGCATAAAATAAATTAATTTCTTGTTTGTTGCACATTCTGAGAGTCAAGTACTCATTAAGATTTACAACTATTTTGTCAAGTTGGGCAGTATTTTCAAAGCACCTAGACCAGTGTTTCCTAACATTTTTTTGACCATGTTCCATCTAAGCTTCTCTAAAATCCTCGTGACCCTTCCCCATGACATGTAATTGTTTTTATTCAAAGAGTGAACTCCTATTCACGTGGAGGAAGCCTCTTTTTTAGCAATTTGATGGTACACTTAGTTGTAAAGATACACAGGCAGTGAAGCTAGGTGCAAAACTTCAACATGTGGGTTTTCTGATATAATGGTAGACATAATTTATTGATGGTTAATGATGTGTCAATGCATATTCTTTCTATGCTCATCATCTATCTAAAAAGATGCAATTATATTAAGTATCCAGCAAGGTATCAGGAAAAATTCACAGGAATGGAATGGAGTGAGATTTCGATGCTCGAACCTAATGAATATTTTTTATGCTAATGAAAGCACTTTGTGTTTGATAAAGCTAAGTAATGAAATAGAAAACTATTACATGGGCAGTTGTAATATTTGAGCCACAATTCATCTCAGCAATCTGCATCAAATTTATGGCAACTTAAGTGACCAACTTCATTTTGTGTATTTGGTGAGAATATGTGAATATGTTACCTGATTGTAATTTTCTAGTGTCCAATAATCTTTTTTTCATGCAAAAAAAAAAATCGACTTACCTATATATTCTTTCATAGATTTTTTTGCTACATTCATGTGAAGAACAAAAAGACATTTTCTATATTTTGTATGGCTTGTTATGGTAAAAGAACACTGAAAGGAGTGGGGGTGTTTGGAATGAAAATTGTCTCACTTTTCTGTACTTATACACTCTCTAGTTAACTCTATGCTCTCACCACTCCTCTCTATTAGCAGGATTTCCCTCTTTCCACTGTCAAAATGCAATGTTAATAACTCATTCTCAAATTAACCCCCTGAAATGCTGAGTGTGACCCAGGCTAAAAAAACAATGCTTAACAATTCACAGAACATTGACCTATAGGGGTAATTTCTCCAGGACAAAATTAAATATATCTAGTGCTTTAACATTTTATATTTTGTGTGTTTGGACTCATAATAATGAGCACATTAGTCTAGTGATGCTAGTGGTACATTATTCCAAACTTCAGTGAATATCTTGTAATTGTGTGTTGATTAGATAATCAACAAAGTGAAGTTCAGAACCTTTCTACAAAGTTGCAATTTCTTCAAAAGCACATGGAAAGTTGTAGTATCTTAAATTCCTTAATGAGCAACTGAACATTTTGGCCATAATAATGTTGGCCATCATAACTATGCCAGCATTGGTAATATCTGCATAGCTAGTGGTAGTACAGCAGGGCCAAAGATGACAAGGACTACAAAGAAGGTACAGCAGTGAGGCAAAAAAAATGTCTTTCTGGGATATGGCATGGAAGCTTTCATATTGAAGAAGGCTTCCTCTGCAATTCCTGGCTTCTGCTATGACCAATGTTCCAAAAAATGCCTTAGTATTTGAAGAGAATTCTAAACAAACTTTTCATACTATACAGGGTGTGTATTACTACTAGAATGGAAAATTGAATTTTATTTATATTTCTTCTATATATATTCTTAAGATATACAGGTTGTGCCATATAGTATTTAAATGAAACAAACCTTCATTGGTAGGTCTATGGGGTATTTAGTTGTCCTCCTGAACATATATTTTTTAATCTACACCTTGCTAGCTTTCCTTCCTGATAGTTCTTTCCTTCTCAGTTGATTAAAGTTGCTAACATAGTTTTTTTTATCTCACACACATGCACACACACCCCTTCATTTTTTCTTATCAGTAACTAGTGTGACAAGCCTTTGATTCCTCTCTAGGGAGGGAAAAATATTTGAATACATTTGGAAAATGGTTGAAAAACATGTTATTCAATTTATTGAGAAGTTTGGATCTTATAGTGTGCAAAATTCAAGTGTGGTTATTTTGCATGTAAGACAATATTTTTGCACACGAAACAGCAATTTTGAAATAAAAAATAATATTTCTATGTAGAAATATTAATTCTTGCACTATATTTTTGTATATAAAACCCAATCTGCATAAAATTCATATTTGTATATAAAACAGCATTTTGCACAGAAATTATTATTTTTGTATTGAAATGTTATTCCCATGCAGAAAATGCTGAGGGGTTTTGTTTTGTTTTTTTGCACAAAACAATCATTTGTGAGCTTTCTGCAGAGTAAGTCTAGAACTGCAAATAGCCTTTGAAAACTACATCCTATTTGAAAAATTATAATGGCGAGGAAATTGCTGAAATTACTTGTTGCTACCTTGGAAAAGTAACTTAGGGAAGAATTTCCTTCATTCTCTCTTTCTTCTCCTTTCCCTGTGACCATAAACCAGGCATCCATACTGAGCATTTGGTATATGGAGTAGACTCAAAAACATGCTATATGCCAAAACAGGACTCAACAACCTGCACAAGGAGACAGGTTCCTCTTTTGAAATATGAAGACTGAATATCCTTCTTTTGCACAATCCAGACTCAAAGCGAGAATAGGTTTCCCTTTATCACAATATACTGCTCCAAAGACTATCTTTCAAGTGTTTCCTTTGATGCTTAAGTCCCAGACATAGAGTGGAAGACATCTTTCAGTTACCTGAAGAAAGAACCTACCTATGTTTCCTTTATAGCTGATCTATGCTATGCGGTGCAAATGATATGGTAACAATTTCTATTTTTACCAAGGGTCTGATGAACTGGCCGTTAAACAGCAGAACAGAACCCACTGGCAAAACATATTTTCTCTTTGCCAGCAGCCCGAATGTACTACAAATTTACTCCAGAAAGATAAAGGATGCTCTTTTTGCTTATCATTGGGGGAGGCTTATGTAGGGGATAATAACATGAGTCTCACTATGAGAGTAGAAATCTGCTAACACAAAGTTGTAGCTGTTGCTTTGTGTTTCAAGCAAACTCTGACTTGTGGTGATACATCAATAGGGGGGGGGGGGGAGCCAAAATGAGGTTTGTTATTGCATTCCTCTAAGGCTGAGAGTGACTTACCCAAGGATATTCAGAGGTTTTCCATGGATGAGTGAGAATTGGCATCATGGTTTTTCAGAATTCTTGTCCAACATTCAAACTACTACACCACTCCATCTCTCAATAAGATTTAGTCAGAGAAAAATTGCCGCTGACTTTATCAACCTCTTCACACAGGGCTAAAATTGGTGAGATGTGCCAGTTTAGCTCGGGTCACCCACGAAGCCCGCCGGCTCCCATCAAATGATGCCGGCAAGGCTCCATGGGTGAAAGAGGATGGAGCTGGTGCATGCTGCCATTATGGCAACACAGAATGCTTCCTGTTTTGCTTTTAGAATTAATGGGAGAAAGTCGCACACTCCATGTGCACTCTATGCTTCCACCCATGGGATGAAGGATATCTGCAGTGGGTTGATGGGCACTGGATTCCCCACACTCCCCAACGATGTAAGACATCATGGGACAACTCCAGCGGAAATGTGACAAGGTCATAAGGATGAGAGAGGATGTGATTGCCCCATAGTTACTCAGTGAATTTCCATTACTGAGCAGGAATTCAAACTCTGGTCTTCTGAACTCTCAGGTCAACACTCAAACAACCACATTCAATTGTCCCCAACTAAAGGCATCTTCAACTGCCATAGACTGTGTTGTAAATTGCTGATTTTAGTGTTATTTGTTCAGATGCACATATTATTGCTTATTCCCCAGCATCATTCTTCACAAGAAAAAAAAAAATGAAAGGACAGTGTTTGCTATATCAAATGTCACTTCCATTCTTTGCCAATTTCTCTTTGGAACAATACAAAAATAAAATAAAAAGTTCAGACTTTCTTAAGTGTAGATTCCAAATGATTAGCTGTTTTCCCAGTCAGAACATAAACTATTTATTACTGGTTGCATATACATAGTGAAAATGTATTCAGAGGCCTTTAATTATAAAGACTACAATAACCACTGAACCAATTTTGAGTTTATTGATTGGAAGATGCAATTGCTCTGTCTGACACAATAAAACACAAGAAACAAAGGTGATGTCTTTTTGTTTTGTTATTCCCATTCACAACAGAGAGAAAAGAAGTTTGCCATGAACATAATTTGGCTCTTTCTGTTATTGGCATTAGATTAAGAAATAAAGGACAAAGTACAGAGTCACCCTTTGAAGAAAAGAAAAGAAAATTACCAGATAAGCTGGTACACAATGGGAAATGCCAGCTGTTATTACCATGAAGGAAATGTTTTGTTTTAGGGAGATAGCTCTTTTCAAAATGAAGGCTATGGTTTGATCTTTTTTGGCATGGTATTTCCTCACCCCAAGAAATAGAATGAGATAAGAATACCTGGTGCTGTGAATAATAGTGTATTTTGTTAACACAACTTTTGCATGAATATTTCTGAATATGTTGTGTTCTCCCACAAAACATGGCAATAAACCAATATGAGGATGGAAAAAGAGGAGGCAGCTGAAGAGAAGAAAGAATGGTTTTTAAATGAAGGTGCAGGAGGGAAAACATACAATGGGAATTATTGGAAATGGACACAACTGCAACTTTCTAAAGAATCATTTATTAAGGCTATATTTGCACAAGACAGCAAAATGTTTCTCTGAGTCTCTATTATGATCTTCCACCATTTTCACCACATGTAACTGTTCTTTATATAGGTTAGTCCTCAGGGGAAAAATCACAAAACGTGTAAATGCCTTGTGGTAGCCTTGTGATCCCTTGTGAAAGTCAAGTTCAGTATGTGAAAAGGGGTCTCCACTGAACCTTTCTCACCAATTTGTTTTCACAACAAGCCACATTTTTCAAGTCCAATTATCACAGGGACAGAAAATGAGGTGAAATCTTCTGAACAGGGGCACAGACAGCAAAACAAACACCACTATGCTATCCAAAGGTAGATAGACAGATGAGAGATAGATAGATAGATAGATAGATAGATAGATAGAGCTGGAGTTACATTTAAAAATGTACCTCTTCCGACTTACAAACAAATTCAACTTAAGAACAAACTTACAGAACCTATCTTGTTCGTAACTTGGGGACTGCCTGTACAGTAGAATGAGGATTGCTGTAGAGATTGGTGTTTTGAAATAATTGGCAAAGTGTCCTCTTTTTTTTTGCTTTTCAAAATATGATAATCTTATCCTGAACCCCTACACTGCCCAGGACATTCTGAGAGACATCATCCAAAAAGTACACTTTTACAGTTCCCAGTAAGAAGAAAGACTTTCACCCAACTTTTTGTCAGTAGGATAAATGAAAGAATAACTATGTGGTGCTCATTACATGGGCATGTTGATTTTGCAATCCAGTAAGGATAAATAACTGTAAACCTTTCTTTTAATGGAGTAGTTGCAGAGCAGAGTCAATATTGGCTCCACAAGAACATCATGCCAATTCACAGTTTCACTGATTACTATGCAGCAACATCACCTTCTTATTGCTGCTAATTTAACTCATTCCTAATTCTTCCTTCCTGTGGTCAATACAGGTTACAAACTTGAGAAACAGCAGCTGTCTTTCTCCAATGATTTGAGCCATTACAGGTAAGCGGTCTGGAGTGCTGCACCAGGATGCTAAAATATGAGTTCCCATCTTGCTCCTGGAATATATGACTCTTTCCTGCTTTCCTAATATTTTCCTGAAGTACTATCATGGTGTAATGGTTTAAGCATTGGACTACAACTCTGCAAACAGGGTTTGAATCCCTGCTTGGCCATGGAAATCCATTGGGTGTTCTTGAGTAAGTCGCCTTCTTTCAGCATCGGAGGAAGGGAAAGGCAAATCCCACTCTGAGAAAATATTGCCAAGAAAACCCAATGATAGGCTTAATAGTCACGATAAATTGGAAATGACTGGAAGGCACACAACAACAACAATACCAACATTTGTTGGTATTTGTTCTGAACAAGTAATTTAATAATAGTGGTATTCTTCAATTAACCACTGTACATTGGAAATTGTGAAGTAATTAATCAATTCAATAGATATTCTTGTTAAGGGTACAGAGCCCCCACTCAGCAGCAGAGTGAGAGTATCCTATAATATTTGTAGTAACAAATTGCCCACCTAGTTCAAATCCAGTTCAAAGTAGATAATGTAGATGATCTGATTTGATAATTTGGATTATAGGGCAGTGTAGAAGGGCCTCAGTTTACTTCTAATTTGTAAGATGTTTTAGTCTAGTGGAGTAATTTGGAGTCTGTGCAGCTAAGAATGATGTTTCAGATTCAGGGCCCTTTCACACTATGCAGTCACAGCAACAAGACTCTACTGCCACAGTTCTATCCTATGGAATTCTGAGATTCGTAGTTAAGTGAAGGGATATTTATCATTCTCTTCCAGAGAGGTTTATTTCCTCATAAGTCTAAAAACTCAAACATTCCATAGGATAGAACCATGGCAATTAAAGTGGAATCATAGTGGTATAATGGTGTAGTATGAGAAGGAACTGAAGATCCATGGTTCTAAGAACTGAGACTGGATTTACATTACCCTATATACCAGGATTTGATCCCAGATTATCTGCTTATCCCAGATTATCTGGCAGTGTGAACTCAGGCCCCTTCTACATTGCCATATAATCCAGATTATTAAATCAGATAATCCACATTATCTACTTTGAACTAGATTATATGAGTCTATACTACTTTATAATCCAGTTCAAAGCATATATTTTGGATTTGATATGGCAGTGTAGAATGGCCCTCATATAATCCAGTTCAAAGCAGAGCATCTGGAATCAGATCCTGGGATATAGAGCAGTGTAGATCCAGCCTGAAAAGGGCTCTTGCTAAGGCACAGTAGAGTCATTGATTGCTGGAATAGCTGACATTGGAGCTGACCTAAACCAGTTTACTGCCTGAGGACACAGAGTTCTATCTACAGAACATGAATGGACTGTAAGATGAATGCAATAGGCATTACATGGGTCAAGGCCCTCTACTACACTTTACGTTGGCAAGAAAGTGGAGGGGGGACAAGTAGTGTGACACACACAGTTCTACCCTACAAGGTAGGGTAGAAATGTTGTGGTGCTTGTGGGGGTGGGGAATAGCTGGCAGTCTGTCTCCTTTTCCCAGTATTTGTTGCCTGAAGAATTTGCCTCTCTGCCAAATTTACATGGCCAGTCATAACAGAAACCGGCTTACAATAAAGCAGCATTTCAGCCTTATGCTTGTTCATGGCACACATTTTGTGCTACAAACCAGCCCACCTTGCCTCCCCCCCTTCCCCCCTTCCCTAACTAGGTAATTTCCTTAGCATGCCCATTGTTTTCCAATGCACTCGTCTCTATTGTGACAAAAAGGGAAAGCTGTTAGAAATCAGAAAGTTATGTCTATAAATGCAATGGCACAATAACTGAGGTTAGTAGAGGTCTCCTGTGTGAAAATGAGATTGTTTTAGGAACATGTCACACTTTAAAATGGAGATGCGCTGGGATTTCTAATCTACATTTCCTCCCTTTCTTACAGTGTGATTATAAATTACACTCACGGTATTCCATCTCGAATTCCACAGCTGCTTTCTGCCAAATGGATTTTGCTTCCAATTAATTTTAAATAATTCAGATTTGCTTGAAAACAAAAGGTAAACTGAACAGAAAGGCTTTGCAGATGAGAAGTGTCAAGATATACTCACTTCCAAGATTTCTTTACCAGACTTTCTTTGTGTGTAAGTGAAAACCACAAAAATGAAGCTCATTAATTAACCTAATATATGTATCAGAAATCTGTTTGTGCTGTAGCCTCCAGTCCATAGTTGCCAAGAAAAGTTTAATAAGAAATGTGGTTTGACATGCTGATTCCTCCCAAATAAAACAACACAGCATGAAGCCAAGTTCACAGTGCACATGATTGTCCATGTAAAAACATCCTATTGGGAAAGAGCTCAGTTCCTAACAAGGGCCAAGTCTGTCAACGAGAAGAGGTGATGATCCATTTTTCAATTTCATAGCCTTTCACATCCCACAGGTCTCCAATCAAAACGTAATTGTGAACCCTTCACCTCCACACACTGATTAAAAGCTGATTAAAATCAGGCATAAACCTTTCTCACTTTTAGAAGGCAAGTTATGAAAATAAAATACGCACTTTTATTTACAGAACTGCTGTAGCTATTTAAAAACAGATCTTTCCTCCAGAATGAGGTTGCAACACAATTAAATGGAAGTAAATAAGAATTTAGACTTTCTTGATTACTTGAGGAAATCTAAAATTGAATGTGTTGGTAGGAAATATCTCTAAGCCCTCTTTTTGGAGGTTACATCCCTCTTTGAGAGTTTCGACAACTCCCTGAAGCCTATCTTATACATGCAACTCCACCTCATAGCATCTATTTTAAAAGTAAAGTGTCTGCGTTGAAAGGAAATAGTTCTTGATTCAAAGACTCCAGGTGGCAGGTATTTATTTACCTACTTACAGTCTCCCAATCTCAAACAATTAGTTACTTACAGGAGGACATACAACACAGATTGGAAGATGGGCATTGCTATGAACCCAGATGTCAACTCCTTCCATATATCTATTCAGGAAATGTCATCACAGGACCTAATCACATCAACCAAAATGTTAGAGACACTTTCTGTTGCTCATCCTTTAATGTAATATATACTATCCTCCGTCAAAAATGCCCTTCAGCCTTCTACATTGAGCAAACAGGGCAGTATCTGTGTCAGAGGATAAATGGACATAAATCAGACATTAGGAACAAGAATACACAAAATTGTTCCATTGCAGAAAACTTCAATCTTTCTGGGCATTCTATTTCTGACCTCAGGGCACCTATCCTTGAACAAAAAGAAAACTACAAAGGAAGATTGGAAAGAGAAAAATAAAACAGAACAAATCCATAAACTCCAATCCATCAATGCTGGGCTAAACAGAGACAATGATTTTCTGACACACAACACATATTATAGGACTAGTTAGTCAGCCTTATGTGGGCCTCCTTGATCAGTTTATCCTATCTTTTTTCTGGCTGCTACCCAGCATTACACAATAATTATATTAGTCCCTCCACCATTCATGGTTAGCCATTCATCTTGGTTAAGGGAAATCTTTCTTCCTTCATTTGTCCCGATTGAACTTGTTACTTTATCACTGCACTCACAAGTTTTGCATTTCGACGACTATTCACACCCAGTCTGTCTATACAGATCTGTTCCTAGGCACTTCACTCCATGAACCTGAGAAAGTAGACTTGAGGTGTATCAACACTGTAGAACGAATGCAGTTTGATCCCACTGACTGTCATGCCCGAGTATTATGGGATCATGGGAGATGTAGTTTGGAAAAGACATGACTGTGATGGCCACGTGCTCAGATGGAGCACTGTGGCTGGCTAGGAGCTGCAGTGGTGACATGGAGGATAAGATGTATTCTACCAATACTGTATTGGTAGTGAGTTGTATGAGTTGATCCTTGGAGTCCCTTCTAATGCTATATTTCTATAACTCAACAAGCTGATACACAAACCCATGGAAAGCATAACATCACCAGGACTTACTGCACTATGTTCTCAATCTGTACAGTTACCACAATATACTACCTACCAAAATAACCATAGAAATAGGGAAATATGTTTATTTGAAATCAGCTCTACTGACATACAATAAAATGTACTCTGCCAATACTGCAGAATTTGGGGCCAGAATTTCTTATTACAGTAGAGTCTCACTTATCCAACACTCACTTATCCAACGTTCTGGATTATCCAACGCATTTTTGTAGTCAATGTTTTCAATATATCATGATATTTTGATGCTAAATTCATAAATGCAGTAATTACTACATAGCATTAATGTGTAATGAACTACTTTTTCTGTCAAATTTGTTGTATAACATGATGTTTTGGTGCTTAATTTGTAAAATCATAACCTATTTTGATGTTTAGTAGGCTCTTTCTTAATCTCTCCTTATTATCCAACATATTCGCTTATCCAACGTTCTGCCGGCCCGTTTATGTTGGATAAGTGAGACTCTACTGTACTTGAAAGCTGTCCATTACTGGGGAACACCTAGGAACACATTGTTACAAAACACAAGACATGCATGACTTCACTCATATACACACATAGCCTGCTGACAAACACCCTATAGAACGTGGTCAGAGTAAAAAAAAAAAGCTGTAGGCACAGTGACCACAATGAAAGGAAGAACGTAGCCAGTTGTCGAAAGATGCCTGCTTGCTTAGAAGTCTGTTTTCAATGACTCCCTTTCTAATATCCTTCTATCTGCAGACAAAAATCTATTTATTTCAAAAACCAGTTAAAGAGCAGTTGTTTTTTAAGGTGGCTAAGGGTGCAGTATTGATTTAAACTGAACTCTTTTAATTGCTTTCTATTCTTTTAATTGTTTTTTCATCCTTTAAAGTGTAGATTTAAATTGACTGGTTCAATTAAATTAGTTGAATTCCTTTCTGATGTTCACTTTTTATATTTTTTAAAAAATTGTAAATTGCCTTGAATCCCATGTTTGAAGCAAATCTCTTCCTCCTCCCCCTCCCCCTCCTTTTCTTCTTTCTGCTACTACTACCACCACCACAACCATTACTACTACTCCATTTGTCTTCAATTAAAATGCAATTTTCAACCTTTTAATAGAGTAATCTTGGTAAAGGTGGACTAAACTAATGTAATGAACTAGCAAGATAGCTGTAAAAGTATTGGCAGCTGGTTTTGTTTAAATTAGGCAATAAAAAGATATTAGCTCTGCAAAAGACTTGCTTCTACTGGAGATGAAAAGCTCTGTAACTGGTTTATTAATATGGGTTAACATATATACCTTAATATTCGGGTCTTTCTAGTAAGCTAAAGGGACCATCACAAAGAGGGACTACACTTCAAATCTGTCCATGCTTTCTTACCTCTATCTCTTTATATAGAGACCCGACCTTCTTCCCAGACTGGGACTCAGGGTAGCTTACAAAAGACAGAAGGAACAATAAAAGTACATGCCATTACTGTTTTTTTAAAGTTCATATTAAAACAGTATTACACTAATATTACTAAAATGGTACAGCACCTTTAGAAGTGCTTTCCTTCTTAACAATTTATTCCTAAAAAACAATGAAAAGAACAATTTTTCTTAGGCACTAAGCACTCTTGTATTTGACTCCCTGCCTAATCCCAATGTACCACTAAAGACTGACAGACATCATTCCAAAAACTGTCCTACTGCCCTCTGTGGAGCTCAAAATATGAATATTGGGAAAACTAGAAATCAAAAATATCTTATTTTGATTTTTTTTCTTTCCAATTCCAAGTCCAAAATTTTCTAAAGTGCTGAATAAGGCTATTCTTATCTTACTAAGCCACTGAGAAAGCCCTCTCCTGAAAACTGTAGTCAAGGTAGCCTCATACAGGAAGATACTGTCCACAACATCATCTGACATCAGTCAGAAGCACACAAATCAATTTCAGCATATTTTTCAGATATCACCTAACACCGTGTTCCCATGCTTGCCTAGGAGAAAGCCACTATGAGTTCAGTGGGATTTCCACCCATAAGGCCCACTATGGGTGGGTTTCACCACCCTACCTGGAAAGTGAAAAATTAAAAATAACTGAAACCGCCTAAAGGTTTAGAGCAGGCATTGACAAACTTTGGCATTCCAACCAGCCCATACCTGGTTTAGAGAGTTGGGTTTTTGTTTTTTTGCTTTATTTTGTTTTTGGAACCTGGGCTGCAGTTGTGCTAACACAGTTCAGTGTACACGAGACATTGGAGGTGGTCTTCTAAGGACTCCATTTTACATTTGTATTTCAATTCTAACACTTTTGATTAACAAGAGAGTTTACAGAAAAAAGTCATATTGAGAATGACATGATGTCTGCATAGTTGCTTGAATGCTATCTTATGAAGAACCTTGGATCTGTATTTATCATATGATAAGTCTCAAATGGTCTCTGCATTGAATTGCTTGCCGAAAGTACCTGGCACACTTACATGAAAAATTCCTAGTACAAATTCTTCCATTATGTGTTTTTAAACTGCTGAAGCCTTATGGAAATGAAATACTGACAGCAGTAACAACTGTGAGTTTAGCATTTGCCTCAATGGAACAGAAATTGCTAAGATACAGAATTTGGCAAATAGAGTTATATATATATACACACACACAAAGATTTTCTAATTTTAAAACATTGGCTAGCATTCAATTTCCAACTAGATTAAATTCTAAGATGTTTTCTGCAACAATGCTGCACTCACTTTCATAAATATAGTTCCTACTGTAATCAACAAAGTTCCATAAGGTAACCCAATGAGTTTTTAAATGTCAATGTTGCACCTGTTACTCTGTGAATGCAAGCCAAAAACAGAGAAAACATTTCAAAGAACACTTATGTTTTCTGAGAAAGAAAGATAATTTGGAATCGCAGTATCCCTTTTCATAAACTCCTTTGTCAAATATTAAATTTATAAATCTTGCAGTGATAAAGCATGCAAAGGGTCAATTCATATTTCATGTAAATAATGTTCATGCAAAAAACACACAATTATTTCTATTGTTTTATTTATTTTCAGTGTTTCACTTTTCTCCCAAAACTGGGATTGGGAGTCATTTACAATTGAGAATAATACAATTAAAATGTACCAAAGTAAAGATTAAAATAGAATTAAATTATTTTTTTCATTTTTTTTTTTATTTGCAGTCTGTATTCTGATTATATAGCTTACAAGAAAATGCTTCCAGAAATGTCAAAGAAAGATTAGGCTAAATTAGTTGAAATTAAACTATTTCAAGAATTAAACTATTTAATTATAAGAATTAAAATATTAACAATTTAAAAACAATTTAAATGTCTAGTTAAAAATAAAGTACAACTTAGAAAGATAAAAGCTATTAAAATAGTTCTATTTAAAATATTACAGCATCTCCTAGCTTATTTTTCCCCATCTCTTTTAAATTAGAATACCAAAAGAAGACAATTTGGAAAGATTCAGGTGTAGATCTATACATTAAATACAATTCTTGAATTTTGCTCAGTATCAACCTGTTCCTTAATCCCTCCTCATCCTCATGCCAATATTTCCACCTTAAAATACAGGATCTCAGGAATCCTAACCTGCCCACTCTTTGTCTACTCTGCTGACTTTTAATGTAATTATGCTGGAAAGGTGTAATTAATTGTTCAACAATACAGACACATACAGACGCATGTCAGGAGGGGGACAAATGAAAGCTTCTGCACTTGCTAATTGGAATGTTACAGTAGGTATTTAAAAACTAATCATAATCTGTTACTGTCCTAGAGTTTTCAAGGAAAAGCCATTTACACAAAAAAGGTTGCTATAATAGTTATTTACAAGCTGTAAACACACAGAATACTAATTCCTGGAAGTTGACTTACTCAATTCACTTATTGGACAAAATTCAAGCATAGCTGATAAGGCAATCAATAGCTGCTGCAAAGTATGAGGTGACCTTCAGTTATTTATTTACTTCTATAAAGCATAGTGGAATGCCCAACCTCATAAGAGTGGAAGTGGCTTGTGTAACAGGGATTCCTTGCTTTTTCCCACCATAAAGTCCCCTACTTCCACATCTGTGCTGGAGATTGCTTGAAAACTCCTTAGAAGATATGGAGGGTACATGGTAGCAGGAAGTAGAGAATACAACCCTCACTTCACTGATGGAAAGAAATCCGTAAGCAGGAATTTTAATGCTATACTACACTTAATCATTTAATGAATAACTATCAGGCTGGTTCTACACTGCCGGTTCTACACTACAGCTCAAAGTGCAATGAATGACAGTGTAGATCCAGCCTATACCTATTCATCTTAGGGTTACTATAAGACAGAAAAAAAGTGAAGGCATACAATTATAACAGCAATCATCACTACAATGTCTCTACAAAGGAAGCTCAGAGTAAGAAACAACACTATCTCCATATACATTACATGACTTTGGTATAGTTGTGACATAATAAATAAAAACTGACTGAAGCAGTGAAACAAATTTCTCCATTTTTCATGATTTTACTAAAAAACAAACTTTAGTTCTGGAAGCCATTGGAGACGAGGGAAGTAGAGATCAACATCTTCATATGGATTTATTTGTTCATTTAAGAAAGAAAAAAACTTATTATTGTAATGGTTTGTGTCACACAGAAACTCACACCATTTTTAACAAAAAAAGTGTCCAATTTAAATTTTGAATATAATGATTTTTAAATGATCAGTCTGCTTGGAGTAGAAAGATCTTCAAAAATCATTAATTATATTTAGTGTAAAAAAGAGGCGGCCTGGAGATGAAAGTGAAACACTTCTAATGCTATCACTTTGATATTATCTTTCTCATTCAAAATTGAATATATATTCTACTGAACTGTATTCTGGCATTTCACCCACTTTTTCTTTATCTAACACTCCCACTTCCTCTTGAAACTTTCTATTTCAGAAATCTAAAGTGAGGGTCAAGTTATTGCTAAGTCACCTGTAGTTTTCCCAAGAATTGTCCACCCTCCCTTTTAAAAACTAAATGGATTAGGGTTATAGATGTCTGCATTTTAGTTTTCTGAGAACTGTCAAACCACACAAAGAATAAGTGAGATAAAAAGTGCTGGATGTGACCTCTTACATTCCTCAACTTTTTTTCTTCAGCCGCAGATGCTCAAAAGCTAAATTTCAAACATCTAACTAGGAGATATGGTTAGATCTCTGGAGCTGGTATTGACCTACTTTTCTATTTAGCTATTGACAGTTATCTGAAGCATATGAACAGAATATTTTAAGCTGTGGTTATATAAATGAAATTCTGAAAGCCTAACCTTTTTGGGAGGTAGACATCAACCTTCACCAATCTAGTGCTCTCCAAAGGTTTCACATTTTAGTTCCTATGATGCTCATCAATTCCTGTCACATTTTGTGGGACATATGGAAGTTGTAGTAAAAACCATAGATGGGAATCTGATTGGCGAAGACTGGAAAAGCCTTCAAAAATGTACATTTTAGTGGGAGGAGAGGTAAATTAAAAAAAAATACATTGCTGGAAATATCTGGGTGCATCCACTGATGCATCACAAACAGCTAAGGAAACCTCAATGTACTGCTTTCTGTTCATATTTTAAAGTAATTCCAAGAAGCAATGAGCTGTAGTCTGTAGCAGAGAGCAACATGTCAAAGTAGTCATAAGACCCAGTGTAAAAATGAAATAAAAATCTTCAACATTTACCAAGTCTCTGAATTTCTCACAAATCAGAGAGAAACTAGACTGAAAATTGTACAAAATTCATTTGGTTTCACAGTAGCTTAAACTCCTGGAAAACATACTTCGTATTTATTTTTGTAAACTGAAAAATTTAGTCCTTTGACTAATTTCCTTTGAATGAGTAAAGATTTAAATCCCTGTTTGACTATCAACTGCAGTTCTGGCCCAATCTACTTGTCCGAACGCATCTCCTCCTATGAGCCAGGAAGATCCCTAAGGTCATCTGGTGAGGCCCTGCTCTCGGTCCCGCCTGCCTCACAGGCACGGCTGGTGGGGACGAGGGACAGGGCCTTCTCGGTGGTGGCTCCCCAGCTGTGGAACACCCTCCCCAGAGAAATACGGCAAGCCCCAACCCTTTTGAGTTTTAGAAAAGCCCTGAAAACATGGCTATGTGCCCAGGCTTTCGAAGATTAAATGATAAAGACAACCCAGACTGATTTACGGCTACAGCACGAGGATTTTGGAGGAATGGATTTTAATCATATGTTTGATATCTTTATATTGTTTTAATTGTTTTATTGGATTTTTATTGCTGTTTTAATTATGTGTAGGCATCGAATTGTTGCCAATTTTGTACGCCGCCCTGAGTCCCTTCGGGTGAGAAGGGCGGGATATGAATGTTGGAAATAAATAAATAAATAAATAAATTTTCCTCACTTCCCCTTTTCCAGTACTGAGTTTGTTCCCTACCATTTCTGCCTCTATTTATTTAAAAGTTCTTTCTTTTTAAAAAGAAAATGGTGTGAAAGTGAACAGATTTTGTTCAGTGGGAGGATGCATTTTTCCTAATGTGCAAATTCTTGTATGCATTTTGGCTTAATATAAACATCTTTGAATGCACTGTTTTCTAATACAGGTTTGAGCAACCTAGGAGACTGTTCCTACCTGAAAAAAATAAGTATATAGTAAGATGCCCTGGGACCACAAAAACTTTATTTGCAGTCTCACTTGCCCATCTCCAGAGAAATATTGTCTCTTGGAAGTAGGGTTAGCAAACTGAAAGTTGGAAAAGTCTGAAAGCTGGTTGGTTGACATACAACCACAAAACAAGCAATAACAACTAAAATTTCCCCTTCTACACAGCCATTAACTGCGATAACCCTAGAATGAAAAGTGAGAGATGCCATCAGCAGAACACAGGAATAAAGGGAGGCAAGCACTGATAAAGAAGCAAGATGAGGAAAAGGGAAGGGGAAAGGTGAGGGACAGGTAAAAGATGCAGCAGCAGAGTGAAAGGGTGAATAAGAGAGGGAGATATTCAGAACTGCACATGGACAGAGTCATGTATCTTATATGACTAATATATAGCAGACACTTTCCCTCCCTCTGCAGCCTACTACATGTGCAAGTTAACTTCTACTGATGGTTGAAAATCCCTCCCACTAGTTTTTAGCCCTGTGAAGACTGAGATGGATGAGTGGAGGATCCCAGCACCACCATGAACTTTATTTTTGTATTTTCCAGTTATGGCCTATTCAGCACCCATTATACACCTGTAGGAAATGAAAGAACTCACATGAGAAGAACAGTATCTCCCTCTAATGGGCAAGCTTTGCCCTCTGGGCATACACATATGATTCTTGCTTAGCAAAGCAGACTTGGTTAAGACCAGGAGATTTCAATTATTCATTTATTTCACATTTGATATATGAAAACGAATCCCCATTTAAATTCATGCCGGAAAGTATTAGCTCAGGACACATTTAGCACAAAACCTTAGTATTGCCTGAGGGAATACTCTTGGATACAAACCTTCTGCTGCTTGAATCACAGACAGAACCCTTCTTGAAGATAAGAAAAGCTACATACGCATGTCAAATATTAGAATTTAGCCTGGGGAGGGGAGACATTGAGCAGTGCCTTCAACTGCCATATGCATTGTTCCATTTTTCCATTTCAGTGACGGATTCTGCAGCCCTTATTTTTATTTTTCTACAGCACAGTGATATACTTTCTTGATGTCTCTCTTTATTTCTGGCATTAAAATATGCATAAAGAGCCATTCCTGAAGGTAGTCTTTTTACACATGAGAGATTTTATTTTGCTATCCAGAAAAAGGGACATACAGTAGAGCTCCGGTAATCCGACATAAATGGGTGGACCGAATGTCAGATAATAGGGAGGTACTATTATCCCTCCCAGCAAGCTGGGTGCTTGGCGAAGGGAAGAGGCTCTTCCCTCCGCCAAGTGCCCGGTTTAGAAAAGCCCGGTGTGTGCTTGCTGCTTAGCAACATGCACCGGGATTCTCCAAAGTACCGGGCACTTGGCGAAGGGAAGAGAAGCTGGGTGCTTGCCAGAAGGGAAAGTCTGCGCCAGCCGTGTCTCATCCCTCCAGCAAGCACCCTGGACCATGCGGCCTGGCCTGCCGTGTCAGATAATATGGTATGTCAGATAACCGAAAGTCGGATAACCAGAACTCTACTGTAGTTCTTAACAAAAACAATAGACTTTTGCCCTCTTGACAATGATGATGATATAGCTTAAGCTCATCTTTTCCCTACCACACTTTGAGATGAAAGAATTTACCAAATGTGTCTCCCATTAATATTATTAATGGAATAATTATTAATTATTAATGGAATTATTAATTATTATTAATTATTAGTAAAGGTAAAGGTTTTCCCCTGACATTGTCTAGTCATGTCTGACTCTGGGGGGTTGGTGCTCATCTCTATTTCTAAAACAAAGAGCCAGCATTGTCTGTAGAAGACACCTCCAAGGTCATGTGGCCGGCATGAGTGAATTGAGTGCCATTACCTTCCCGCCGGAGCAATACCTATTGATCTACTCATATTTGCATGTTTTGATCTGCTAGGTTGGCAGGGCAGAAACTAGGGCCAACAGCAGGATCTCACCCCGCTCCTCAGATTCGAACCACCAGCATTTCAGTCAGCAAGTTCAATAGCTCACGGTTTAGCCTGCTGAGCCATCAGGGGTTCCCGATGATGATGATGGTGATTATGATTATTATTATTGTGTTTATTTATATTCCACTTTTTCTCTCCACAAGGAGACTCAAAGCAGTTGATTAGTATGCATAAAAAATGAGACCTGGTATATAAGCAATCCTCAATCACAGCATGGAATGAACTTAAAAGAAATGCAGTCTGCAAGCTTCTCAAACTGAAAGCATGAGTTTAAAGTAATAATGGGAGCCAAGCTTATAAAAACTGCCCAGACCTAATCATTTAACAGAATTCCAGTTCATAATGCTTCTCCTTTCAAATTAGGTAAAACTGAGACAAGCTTGGAAAGGTTTCTTAAAGATCTACAAATCCCAGAGTTTTTATTTGGAAGCAAGGGGAACAACTTTCAAAATTCCAAAGCCAACATTTATACCCCTTCCATAGATTCAATGGATCTAATCTGGTTAGACTAATAACTGAATTTAACACAAGATTTATAATACAAAAAAATAACTTTTCCAAGCTCTGGAGCTGTGACTGAAATCTCCATTAAGAAAACATGTAAAATATTTAAATACAAGCCTCACCCCTTGCTCACCAATTCATCAGGGACTGAACTAATCATCTTGTCAACATTTTCAATGTCATCAACTTTAAGTAACCCAACAATAAGAGAAGGTTCCAGTTCAGACATCATCAATATAAATTTTTCTCACTGGTGTACCAGCATACAGCTACTACACCTTCCATTTTCTCTAAAAGAACATGACTAATTTGGCTCTTTTACCACATATAAAAATTTATTTCCACATACAGTCATTCTTCTGTAGTTAACATTATATGTTAGAAGAAACTTATTCAAGAGTTTAAGGCTGAGATATTGATTTTTTCCCCCCAGAATCACGTTTGTATGACTAGAAGTATTTAAGATCTTTTTGTAGAACTCATAGACCACACCCAACATTGCACTTTTATTTCCACTCAGAAATCTGACTTCAATTCAATGCAGGAAGGTGAAAAGTGTGGGAATTCATGTGCTATACTAATTTCCAGCTGCATATTTTGCAAATGGTACGGCACAATTACACAGTAAGCCTCCATTGATCTCAGAAGCTTTAGATCATTTACAGATGCTGTACACCACCTGCATATTAAGTTATCATTGATTTCAATGAAAATGAAATGTTAAGGATGCTATGCAGAAAATTCCCAAGTCACATCTACTGACAAAGTCTATGGTTCAATGTTTCATTAAGAAAGGAGTGAATCAAATGTGGCCTTTAGTGAATGTTTAATTAGAGGACTAAATCTCAAAATCATTATTCAGGAAAATTTTAACTGGCTTTGTTAAGGTTTGCTAAAACAGAGACTGAGAATCAGAATACCAAAAGCTTTCAAATCTGTTTCATTAAAAGTTTTCATGCAAGACATGGGTTTTTAAAAATTTTAATTGACTGAATTGCAATTACCTGTTGCCGAATTTCTTCTTCCATTTTTACAGGTGATCCCAGCTCTGCAACTTGCTTAACTCCTTCACTTGCGTATCCCCCATATTCCCAAAGCACATAGTTCTTTGAATGAGATCCACCGATGATCGCAGACCAGTGATTTGCTCGTCCTTTACCAAAAAAGATAAAGAATCTGTTAAATGTTATGCCACAAGGTATAATTTACTGCCTTTGCTTCTGTAGGACTATTTTCCACTGAAAACTGACATTGTGGTTTCATTTCTATTTATAGGCCATCTTCTGAACGTTCACCTTGGGAAATGGTTGGATGGTTGGATTGATGTTAATTTCTACTGATAGCAGTCTTATTTAAAGATTATCCTTTTGGGTGTTTCAATCAACTAATTCTCTTCCACTGCATTTTTATTGAAACAACTTTACAAATGGCAAAGGAGGGCAATCAGAAAAAAGAGGGAGAAGGTACACTAGGCTTGAGCGTATTTTAGAATTAGATCGGAACTCGAATCTGATTTAGACATACAAAGGTGAGGTCAGAGGCATGCAGGAAACATGGGGGAGGGTGGAATTTGAATCATCAATTTTTTTTGTTTTTGAAATGTTCTGTAACGTTCAGATGTCTCCCTAGGTCAGTTTAATTGCCACTATAACCATTAAGCAACTTTGGTAAAACTAAGGGAACTTAAAGTGCTTGTAAAATCTCATTCTTTTGGCCACAGTTTTGCCGGCACCACCAGAATGGAGGCAATGGGCATGGCTAATCACAGCCATCTTAACTGTGGTCTGGGAAGGCCAGGCCCCCAATGGTAGAGATTGCAAAAGGCCCTGTTGTAAACTACATTTTCCAGAATGCAAAGCTTCTCAATAGCCAAATGATGGCTGAAGGACCTAAATAGCTGGCTGTAGCAGTCGCCATTTATAGCTAGTCTTAATATAAAATAAATAAACTGATTGAATCTGCAAAGAGATCTAAAGTAAGCAGCAAGCATTAAGCAGATTTTGCAAAGCCAAAAGAACACAAACTGCTTTTAAAACCAATACTTTTACTTTGGCTCAATTGCCATGAGGAAGGCATTGGGGGGGGGCAACTTTTGTGGGGGGGATAATTGATTGATTTGCTTTAAGCCAATCTCTGTGATGGGCTGTAAAAAAAGTAATGACCTATATGGATATGTCGAGGGTCCCCTCTAACTCAATAGAGGAAGCAAATGGATGGTGCCTTTCTGCCTGGAAGAAGGGGTTCGTCTAGATGTCTCTTGATGGTGTCTGTACTATGACTTCTGTTACTGGGTTATAAATGTCATTTCTTAATTGGTTCTGTCATAAAAACATGGCAAAGTTTATCACACTGTAAAACTTTGTCTTTGCACAAAGGACACTGCCCTATAGATAGCACACTCTGCTTTGTTGAGTTCCCACTAATCTAACACAGTTTCTGCCACAAAAACAAAGTTTCTGGAGTAGAACAACTACTTTCAAAGTAAAGACCACATAATGAAACAGGAAATAACACTTTCAAACCAGGAACAGGTTTTCTTTATTATTAAAAAAAAAATCTGTCAGGAAATGGAGTCATATCTTCATATGTGGTGGTCATACTTTTGGAAAGGATAAAGAAATAAGAGCAATAATAGAGAATATACCAAAATCAGCATTATTACTTATGCATGACAATATAATTCTCTCATAAGAGGAGAAAGAATTGGTTTCTCATTTGATAACAGCAGCAAAATCTCTAACAACAAAAATCTGTAAAGAAAAAAGGAAATTCAATTTGAAGAATGGTACAGGGAAATTTGGAACATAGCTATTAATAACAAGCTGACCTGTAATATTAAAATTAAAAAGGGAATATGGAAACAAACAGATTTTTTGAAAATACGGGGGGAAATTATTGAGCATATCTTTAATGAGGAAAAGGGTACAAGCTGGCAACAGAAGCAATGAAATTTTGGAGTTATGAAACAATATGAGTTGGTTGGTCTTGATGAAGGGAGCACAAAATAAGGGGAAGGGGAAGAGGGAAAAAGGCATAATAATAATAATAATAATAATAATAATAATAATAATAATAATAATAATAAAACAAAACACGTATAAGTAGATAAAAAGTGTATAAGAGGTATATGTAGTACAAGTTGTAATGGAAAGTTAAAAACTGATAAGAAATATGCTTAAACATGTGTGTTTTGCCAAAAACTCCATGATTAAGTCAAACATTCTGAAATTTGGTGAGCTAACAGTGGTAAATGTGGTCTACCATGGTAGCAAGTTTGGTCAGGATAGTTCAAAAAATGAGAGAGAAGCCCCTGAAGTTTCCCCACTGCCAGTGATGTTTTCCCTATTGTGCATGCACGACCGCAATTAATGAAGTACTTACAAAGATTTATAAGTTTCATTAGAGTTCTGAAACTTTTACCCCCAAAATTCAAAAAGAACTTCAGAAACGAAGCACCAGCGCCCCCTACTTTTGAACACAATTTAGAACAATTTCTAATGGATAGTAAACACACTAAAAACGATGAGAGTACAGAAAGCATAATAGAGAAAGAAAACATGTAAAAGAATGGGAAAATGGATGATGGAAAAAGAAATGAAAGAGTACACACACACACACACACACACACACACAAAGAGAAAGAATGCCTAGATGCACAGAGACAAGGAAATTGAAAGGGATCTAAGAGCTCAGCCAGACTGTCTCAATACAGTGAGTGTTTTCTATCCTTTTGGTTTTGACTGAACATGCATATTAATGAGTTTTGTGTCTAGCTCTATCCTGAAATATACCAGGTTTCTCTCCCTTCTTTGTGGCCCTCCCCTTTCCCCTCCCACTGATTACTTGTCACACCAAGGTCCACACAGTATTTCAGTATTTCAGCATATAATAAGACTTGAATTCTCCTATTACCTTTTGGTGGGAAATGATCAGGGGAGCTCAACTCGGTAACTAGAGTGTTCATATAAAAATTGAACAGAAAAGGTGCCAACAAACAACCTTGCCTAACTCTTTTTGTTTCACTGTTGTTAGAGCTTACCTGGCAGACCTAACCATACTCTGGTTTCTCTTCAGATTGTATAAACCTTTCAACTTTTACACTCTATTGTAAAAAGTGAAATATGAAAATATAAGAATATAAAAATATAAACATCTCCAGGAAAGTAACAGAAATGGTTGAGGAATCAGACATTGGGGCCATGACTTCAGAGTTTCTAGAATGATATTGGACTGTCTGAGTATGGTTCTTGTTTATTAAAACTATCTAAAATGTATTTATTAGGTATTGTAATTGAAAACAAAAATAAATGTGCCAACAATTAATGTGAAACACAATAGGAATAAATGCAATGATGTTGAAACAGTTAATTTAATCTACAGAGAACTACAGCATCTAAAGTTCATTTTATGCAAGTACTTTTTCCAGAGGTGAAAAATGCTTATATTTTTGTGTGTGTTCATTTCAAAGGCACAGGGGAGCAAATGCATACCTACACTGACAAAAAGGTGCTTTTGTGTGTATTTTAAAAAATGTATCCAGTGGGCTTTTCATGTGAAAATGTTCAACACATTTTTGTCCTAACATGAAACATATATTAAAAAATACAGGGTGTAGAGCTTTTTAGCTGCAAATTATCCCCGAATCTATGCTTAGTTTAAAAGACATGTAGCTGGCTATGGCATGAATCTGATGGCTAGTTCCAACTAGAGCCTAACCCTTGAATCAGTGGCAACTGTTGGTTCACCATGTAAACCTTGATTCAATAAGTCTACTCGACTTGCGATTACCAACAAGATTTAGTGTAGCGTGTGCATATCTTCAAGCCACATGTCAATACATATAATATTTATTTATTTATTTCCAGCATTTATACCCTGCCCTTCTCACCCAGGCATCAAACTCCAAAATTCTGAATGATCTCCCCCCAGCAGATTCATGTAGCTGTTAAGCAACAAGGACACACTCTGTCCAGTTCCCTGTGTAGATCATTCACTAAGGAGACTAAGGCTATCTTGGTTCTATGACCTGGTCTAAAGCCAGACTGTGATGGATCTAGATAATCCATTTCTTCCAAGAACACCTGGAGTTGCAAGGCGACCACACGTTCCAAGACTTTATCCAATAAGGGAAGATTGGAAACTGGCCAAGAGTTGTTCAATTGTGTGGGGTCCAGAGACCTGTGAACTAAAGGATGAACCCATGTTTAGAAAAGGAAAGCCTCCATGAGGCAGCTATATTAACAAAAAAAAAATTCCCCAAAATGTGGGTGCCCACTACAGCATACATTGGAAACATGATATTTTGGGATAACAAATGCTGGCAGCCCACAACCAATATGGCCACTGTCATCATGCTGACAAGAGCTGCTGGTAGTTGGAGTCCAAATAGCCATCTTTTCTAAGTTCCAGTAGAGCAATCCAGGTCACCTTGCTTTCTTTGTGCCCACTTGTTTTTTATACCATAGTACTTGGAGGTGTTTGGAAAGTTCAGACTTATGTTACTTTTGTTACTTATGCCTTGTGCTTGTGTCAGCAATTACAAAGTGAACTAGTGCTATTAGTGTTCAGCAGCTGTCTTGCTATCCCTGCAGGCCTGGCATCAGAAACAAATGTTTCATTCTCTCCCAAACTGGGCCAAAACCTTTTGGTATAAAGGAGGCTCGCTCAGAAAATTCAAAATGCACATGAGAAATAAATGGGAAAATGAAGGATGTTTCCTCTTTTATTAGGATGAGGAAAGAGAAAATGTTATTCAAGGAGAAAGCAAGCGGAAAAATTAGAATAAGTGTACTTGAATAAACATAGGGAAGAACCAGAGATGCTGGATATGCAAAGCAAAGAAATGCAGATAGAATCAGCCTAAGGTGAAACACAGAATTGGCAAAGGCAGGAGTGAGGAAAGAAGAAAAAAATAATTTGTTCAAAGAGATCACAAATGAAATGAAACTCCATTATCAAAACATCAATGAACAAAGCACAAAATATACAGCAAACAAAGAAAAAGATTACTGTACATGTAGTAGTTTATGAAAGATCTTGGAAACAAATGAGCAGCACATCTTGAGATATTCTCTACTTCTACAAGAAAAAATGACCCAATCCATATTATCAAATGGCAACAAAGCATTAAGAAGTGTAGACTATGCTGGACTATAGGCTATATGTTTACCACTCATTTATTTTATTTTTTTGTTGAGATATTTTTGCTCCCATGATCTACACAACATACAGATAGCATCACTGAAGTACTATATTGCTAAAAGCATGAGCTATGAGCATTACAAACCATTTATTGATCCCAGCATACCCTGTTTCCCCTAAAATAAGACATCCCCAGAAAATAAGACCTAATAGAGGTTTTGCTGAATTGCTAAATATAAGGCCTCCCCCGAAAGTAAGACCTAGCAAAGTTTTTGTTTGGAAGCATGCCCGCTGAACAGAACACCAGAACATTGCAGGATCGGTAAATGTACTCACTATAGAGTGTTGTACATGAAAATAATGGTAGTAACAAGAAATTCTTGATAGGATTCAGTTTGTCTGGTTATGTTGGTTTGTGATGACAACCACTGTACAGTATATAATAAATGTTCATTTTTTTGTTCAACAATAATTGTGAATTCTTCTTCATGGAAAAATAAGACATCCCCTGAAAATAATACCTAGAGCATCTTTGGGGTCAAAAATTAATATAAGACACTGCCTTATTTTCAGGGAAACACGGTAGCATGCAATTGTCTTGGTATAGCAGGGATGGCCTGCTACACCAGCATGATTTAAAATTTCCCAGTTTCTCTCTCTTAATTTCATGTCCTTCCTTCAGTTGGTGCAAACTGATGTCAAAGTACAAAAGTAGTTTGCTCTTCCTTTTTTGGTCTCTCAGCAAGAAGGATGGGAAGCTGCCCTTCCCAGTGGGCTCTGGAAAATACAAATTGCTACAGCCTCTCCTAGAGTAAAAAAAAAATGTAAAAAACTAGTGAAACAATTTGGAAAAATTGGAGAAGGGGAGAGCCTTGTTAAAGAAATGTTTTCTTTGATGAGATGTCATTTGAATAACAGCACCCTTAGAATTGTGCACCAGGTGCTCTCTTGGTCTTTTTCTCATAGAGTCATCTATTCCCTCTATCTCTAATTTCTCTATCAATGGGATCAATATTCCTTAGAAGCATCCCTAATCTGAATGTTTTTCTTTCTCCCTTCAGTTATGATTTTTGTTTGTTTTTATGATTTACATAGCCATTATATTTTAAAGCTTAGTTTTGCTGATTTTCTTCTCTGAACACCTTCCTTTTGACGCACATCCTCTCTGTATGCCAAGGTTGCACAGTACCATGTGAAAGAAACTATAATTTGAAGTGGTTGAACACTAAGAGATATTTTACTGCCTAGTAACTTTGAGAGGTCTTTTTCCCCCTGCAAAACACTATTTACATAAACTATACAACCATACACATATTGACTGAGAGTTCCCAATTAAATCAATGGGACTTACACACAGCTACATGAGCATAGCACACTTTAAAATGCCATAGGAATGCATGAATTGCTTTAGGATAATCATATTTCATGAAGATGAAAGTATTGCATATATTTTCCCTGCCTCATTCCATTTTTTATTAAAAAAACAATCCTGTGAAATAAGGACCCTACAGTAAAATCTTGGACACTCCAGTGCAGCAGTACTTTGGAATGGCCTTAGGGATGGCTACAATCTCTAAGTTCATTCCACAATGACAGAGAGGTGGAGTCCACATCGTCCAGTGATGCTAAACTAGACCATGCAGATTCCTCTTTAACATCACTAGACCATCACCTTAGCTTTGCTGTTCCCGTCGCTGCTGGTGGATGGCCATGGATCTCTGAGACAGCTCCTAGTCATTGCAGGCATCCTTTGCTGATGTTAGCAAAGGTGCCTGGAGATGTCCAGGGGTTATCCCGAGCTCTGTGGCTGTTTGCTGCAATGTCAGGAGAATGGCATAGATCCAATTCATTTCCTTTTCCAAGCGCAGGTTAAAGGACCCATGTAGACAGCAGACTGGTTTGGATTGGAGTCTGCTATGCTGTTTGGAGTTTCACTGAAAATCTGGAGCATTCCCCAGTTTTGCTTAACAAGAGGTCAAACTGGGTTAACCTGGTTTACCCTGTATTAAGGACTAAAAAAATCTATCAACATCATCTGGACATTCTAGTTCAACTCCTGGTCCAGTTTGGGGCAAAAGGCTGGTGCAAACAAGCCCTAAGTTAAACTAAGAAGCTACAATTGGCTCAAGAGCATCATATTATGGGGAAACTAGGATTTGGTTGGATCAATGTGCGTTCAGCAGAATTCATAAATTGAATAGGAGAGAAAGCTGTCATTTTGAGCAGGCCTGATAAGAGCATTTTGAGTTTAGAATGGTGCATCATACAATATTTATTGTTACTCATGTTGCATTCATCAATTTGGGTTTTTACTTTTTTCAAACTTTTCTTAAATCAAGCCATAAATTCCAGGGTTCTTCTGCTTAAAATGTTAGTTTTACATGCTCATATACCTCTACATTTTTATTTGGCCTGGACATAGTCTTTTGACTTTGTTCTAATGTTATTCAGCCATACCTGTATTGGTTGTCATCTATGAAAGATTGGAGGTTATTTCTCAGGCTGTGTAAGAAGTTGTTTCTCAGATTTTATTCCAATATGTAAAATGGCACTAATGATAACAGCCTTTTTTAGTTGTCTACTAAATCAATTTCACTCCAGGTAACTAGGTCATGAATCATGCAGTTCCTGTAAAATGCTGAGGGGGGCAATAAATTCGCTTCATTTATTATAATAACAAAGGTGAAACCTGATACTAAGCATATTATATTTACTTGAAAGAAAATTCCACTGAGTTCAATTGATTCTAATTTTTCTATTATGTATATTAGGACTCCACCACAACCTATCATACATTTTCATGGCTTTGAATCAAGATCAGCAGTATATGGTTTTGTAGGATGCAGATACTTCCTATCGATTTCTGCAAAATTCAGCAGCATACAACGGTGATTGTTAAAACACAATAGCAATGTAAATCTTGGCATATTTCTGCCTAATATCAAACTTGTGTATTTGTTTTTAATGATTTTTAACACTTTGTTGATTTGTTTGAACTAAAACATCATTTATGTATATGTGCGTATACACACATGTATCTATACAGATTTGTATTGGAAAGCTGTTCATTTTGTTGGCACCTTGCACTGTTTTCTGCATCTAATGTTGTGGTCATTCCATAAAACCAACTTCAGCAGAAATGAATTTCCACAAAAAGTGCCAAATTATTCCCCCTCCACAAAGTCAGCCATTTTCTTGATAGAGTATGCCCATGTCTTGAGACATCTGTTCTTGTCAAGGAGAAGAAAAATTGTAGTATTTGAATCCTTAAAACACATGCATTTTGTTTTTGCTAGATACATGTGAATTTAATAAGCAAGTGTTTGTTTTATCAACACCATGAGGGCAGAGGTGCATCTCCAGGAGAGGGGAGCAGACCTGACTTCGTTTCTGACACTGTGAAGTTGCTCCCTCTGTAAATACTGTTGTTCACACTGTACCTTACTCTCAGACCAGTGTGTGGAGTACTGAATCCTTAAGTTTTCAACTCTCTTAAAGATGTCCCAGTTTCTCTCTCCTCCTCTCATGTTCTCCTGTCATTCTCAGCTCACTTTAAATGCTGCAAACTGAAATCAAAGTTCAAAAGTAGCTTACAGTCAACTCAGCTGGGAGGACAGGTTGTTTTGGCACTAAATGCCTGTTTTAGCCCCATTCAAAACATGGTTGAGGAGCATGTCAAGAATATAAACTGAAATCACACGTCAAGCTGTCATATATTTCTTCTAATACATGAGTCAACTACAATTCAAGCTATATGTTGTTATTTCAAGTCTGATGAGAGATTTTGAAAAAGATGCTGCCAAGAATGAGCTATAGAAACTGGAGATATATTAAGCACACTTTGAATGACATACTAAAAAAATAAAAGTTTGTATGTACCTTGGAACGAGATATGAACATGAAGTCTAAATGTTGATATCTTATTTATAAAGCTAGTAATATTAAAGCTTTCAGTCTAAAGAGAACACTTGAACTTTTAAAAGCTTTTTAAAATTTCCACAGAAATGTAATAAAGCCAGTGCTTTTAGTCAGATTTTATTCTCAATGGGAGGATCACATGAAATTGCTCTTTCAGAACAGCAGGACAACATGTTCTAGATTGAGGTCTATCTTGTCTTTTAAAGCAATGGTTAGAAATTAAGAGAGGACAGATTGGAATACATTTAACTAATTCTATGAAATAAAAAAAACTTCAAACATTAACATAGCATGGAAGATAGAGTTGGATACATAATTAGAAGTGTTAAATTTATAGAAGCTAGCCTGCTAGCTGGGCCCCTGTTAAGGACATTTCTCCAGTCTTATGATGACAAATGTTCCATGATTCTCCACAGCCCAAAGTCAGTAAGGTTTTGTTTCATTGAACAGTTTCATAGCCTCTGCATAATAAACAGCAGATTTGACAGGTACTTTTCATTTTTAAAATCCAAGCCAGGTGGATGGGAGGAAAAGCTTTCGAGCCTCCTAGGAATTTATAGTTACAATTTGCTGCTGGTTGTTCTGCAGGGGTAAGAGCTGTCTCCATTAATGTCAAAAGTTCTGGCAGAAATCCCATTTCTGGGTGACAATAAAACAAAGTGAATAATTCTTCTTAAGTTAGTACTAGTACTCAGAAATGTTCATATTTATGAAATAAGTTTCTGTGGGAATGCAGGCAGGTCAAGAAAAATGGTTGTAATTTCCAGTGTGTTTTATACCACTGTCATAAAATTTAACAATCTTTAATCCTTTCCTTATTACCTGATAACTGACCATGATCTTTACATAATTATTTGTAAGTCTCACGGATCTTGCATATACCAGGAGCTTTGATATGGGCATCTCATCCATACTGTGCTATAAGCCATACTCAATTCCATATTTAAGAAGGAAAGATATCACTTTTTTCAGGCTGAATATCTGGCTAACTATGATTTTTGAACCCATATTTCCTACAATGAATCTGAAATCTCTTCTTTGCTCTTATATATGACTAAATATCTTTGCACTAACTGAAAAGGCTATCCTCTGTACTATTTTTTCAACCATTTCACATTTGTTTGGCAGTAAGTCTCATTTAATTCAGCTGTTGTCTAGATTTTTATCAAGCATTTCTTTTCCAAATTCTGTCTGTTTAGATAACATTGCTGAAAGAGAAATGGACTGTGACTAGGGACAGAAATGAAATTAGTTGGGTTTGCAAAAAATAGAAACAGCCATTTCACACTTCCTGTGACTGGCAAAGGGCCAAAGCAAAATGATATATATTTTCTGAAACATTTGATGTAAGTGAGCAGAAAAGATTGTGCACAAAAGCCAGGAATACATTTGAAAAGTATGCCAGACTAAAAATGAAGGCATTCAAAAAATGAAGTCAATGCAAAATGCATTCTCATGAATGCATCTACTTTACAAAGAAATTACAGAGAGAAATTCGCTCAGGCTTCAATGTGGGAATAAAAGAAAGGGGGGAGTCTTACAATCCAGTATAAAACAAGGGCTGTTTCACACTACAAAATTATAGCACTATGATTCCACTTTAACATCCACAGCAATATTCTGTGGAATCTTGATATATACTGTTTAGAAGGCATATCTTTAAGAGGAATTTGAAAGGCTTGGCTTTGAAAGAAAAATGTTTAGCTTGAATGGCATGCTACCCTGGGATCCATTTGCTCAGTTCTGGTCACATGTGATCATCATCGACGATCCCTCATGTCTGAGTATGATTGCCTTCCAAGTTTAGGGTTTTGGCAGTGGGTCCATAGGTGATTGTAAAGACCTGTTCTTGATCTACATTTTCTTTAATAGTGAGTACATTGGTTTCCAGGGATGCTTTGATGTGCCTTCTTCTTGACAGGTTTCTCCCTTTTACCCTCTTTTTGTGTATCTTTGAATTCCACAGCACTGTTAGTAAAAGTTGACCTCCACTTAGACAGCTCGAAGGCTAGAACTTCCCAGTTCTCGGTGTCTATGCCACAGTTTTTAAGGTTTGCTTTGAGCCAATCTTTAAATCTCTTTTCCTGTCCACCAACATTCCGTTTTCCATTCTGGAGTTGAGAGTAGAGTAACCTATTTGGAAGACGGTGATCGGGCATTTGGACAATGTGGCCAGTCCAAAGAAGTTGATGGAAGAGGATCAGAGCATCAATGCTGGTGATCTTTGCTTCTTCCAGAACGCTGACATTTGTCTGCCTGTCTTCTCAAGAGATTTTCAGGATTTTTCAGAGGCAACACTGATAGAATTGTTCCAAAAGCTGTGCAGCCTCCCACCCACTCTCTTCTTGTAGTGAGAAATGAACAAGGAAAATGCAAGTGATCTGCTATGCATCATGCTGATTTGAATATGATACTCAATGTGCTAATGCAATGACATTGGAATGATTTCTAGCACAATGGCAGCTCTATTGTGTTATGAGTCCTTCCCCCTTAAAACTTAGCAATATGTGCTCATAGGTCTTCCCTTCAAAATTGTTCTTGTGGTATCTTCTTGATGGCTGGACTAAAAATGTGCACTTTGTTTCTATATGGGTCCAACCAGTCTACCTTCAAACTAATGTGACCCTAGACAGTTAATTGCTGCTATAGAGTCAAATGTAGTGGTGGGGCTTGAAATCAAGATTTCAACCTAGCAGTTCAAAAACATGCCAATGTGAGTAGATCAATAGGTACCACTCTGGCGGGAAGGTAACGGCACTCCATGCAGTCATGCCAACCACATGACCTTGGAGGTGTCTACGGACAACGCTGGCTCTTCGGCTTAGAAATGGAGATGAGCACCAACCCTCAGAGTCAGACATGACTGGACTTAACGTCAGGGGAAAACCTTTACCTTTTTTAATATCTCCCTAGGAATGAATAAGGAACAAGAGCATGATTTATCTGGATAAGTTAGGATCATGTTTGTTAGTCCTGAAAAGACCTTGGGCTACAACTCTTCCAATGTTTTTAGCTTAATCCAGAAATGATGAGACGTCAGCTTCTCGTTTCAACTCCCCTTTCTCACTCAAAATAAGGATGGCATATCTAATTTGATTCTAGGATAAGCTGCACTGCCTGGAGGTTTCTAGGAACATTATTCTCATTTTTTAATGTTAAACAAACAAGGGAGGGTGACTTCTCTAGAGGTTTTACAAATGGATAGAAAAACAGCATGCAACCCATAGGCAGTGTACAGTTCAACTCCATTCTAACCAGTAATGTGACAATTTTTAGATTTTACCTGGAGCAACCTTTAGGAATGCTGGAGCCAGGAAGAAGTTTGATTTTCCAGATGGTCTAGGAAACCAGCATATATTTTTCTACCATTTTGACAAGCTTAATAAAAGTGATACGTTCATATGGATTTTATATTTCTTCATTGTCCCAAATAGCAAACAAACAGCAGAAGACACCCACACAATTAATAAAAAATGCCAATGAAGTAGCAAACTAATTTCAATCTATTTATAGGACTTGTCAGTGCAGCCAAGAGGACCTGAACATAAATTTGACAGATATTTTGCATCAAAATATTCTCTTGTATCTACATTGCGTATACAATCTTGGCTGTGAGACTTGCCAATTGCTTTAATTCCTTCTGCAGCTTTAGCTCGCAGCAGCAAATTCTAACCCCAATTTTAATACATCAATATAAACTCTTTTATTAGCATACACAGTTCTATATCTGAAATAGGGAGCATTCAACTTAAATAAAGTTGAGACAAAAATCTATGTAAACTGTATCAAATAACAATTCATGTACCAAGTTCTGATACTACGAATGTCAGGGTGCTGCATGGGGACATTGCAATGTTAAAGAAAAATAAATTACATACAAAGGCCTTAAAGTTTGCTAACATGTCTTTTTGTTGATCTTTATAAAGAGAAAAGGGTATCTCACAATTCAAGGTCACTTGGTTGGCTTCATTGTCATTATTGTGAAGCCTATATTTAAAGATCAACTGTGAGATCTGATCAGTAAGTCCAAATAAACTGAGCATAGCACTGTAAAACTGAAAGGGCACCAGCTATGGCAGGTGGCTTTCATGTCAGTGGCATAGCAAATCTGTTCCAAGTTTTGACATAAACTTTAAAGGAGCTAAGGCTGGATTTACACTTCCATATAATGCCATTTGAAACTGCATTATACTGCAGTGCAGATTCAGCCCAATAAACTGAACATCTTTGGGGATAGCCATCGGCACCTTCGTTAGCTCCTTTAATGCTCAGCTAAAATCTGCAGTGCATCTGATGTCATATTGACATGGAAGCCACATGCCACCTCTGCCTCACACATTTAGTCATGTGGTTATTGTACTTCTTCACAATCCAGAAACTCTAATACTGTATATATTTGGGGATGGATGTATCATCACATCACTTCCAGCCACAGAGTTCCTTCAATTGTTGAAGCTTTAAAAGTGTGTTTTAGTAGGCATTGGAAATTGTGGCAATGACTTCACGATCAAAAATGTGAACAGCAAAATGTACAAGTCTAGCTTATGACATAATAAATACTGATCAGAATGTCAACTTAATCTTTTAACTTTTGTATGATATACACTTATTTTATCCTTACTAGAAACCTCACATTCCATACTGAGGATGATGAAACAAATATTATACTGTGAATATAACGGACATAGACTGAACATTGATCACTGAAGCCAGAGTTTGACAATATGAGGTAGGATGGGTTCGCGGTACTGTTCCATTATCTGGGCGGGGGCCACTAGGGAGCACTAGAGAGAGAAGGATAGTCCATTTTACAGGAGGGAAGCTAAAGAAGGAAAACCATTTCCCTTGTTTTTACTGGTTATTCCCCCTCCCCACTTCCCTTATCATAAACGATGGTTGTTTCCATGACAGGGACATGGGTGGGGGGAATAACAGAAAAACAGGGAGAAATGATTTTACTCCTTCAACCCATCCTCCACCCCCATAAAATGAACTATCCTTCTCTCTCTAGCGCCCCTTAGTGGCCTCCACCTGAATAATAGAACAGTATCGGGTTTGCTCCTGAACCCAGCAGGCTGTATTGCCCCATTTGGCCTTCTCTGAAGTTTCAGAGGCTTACAATGCCACCCCCCAATCAATGTAAAATGTGAGAACAAAGAAATTGTAGGAATGGAATAGTCTATCATTGGTCAACAAGAAAAACAATGCAACTTACTTGGATAATCTTTTGGATGTGACTTCTCTGACCAGTTTCCATAGAAGGTAAGCCTATATTTAGCAGTTCCACAGGCACAGCAATCCAAAATGGGCTTATCAGTCGAACCCTCAAAGGCTGAGTCTAAAAGAAAGGAATGAAAGCCATCAACATATTATTCTGTGAGTAACTTTAAAGGTGTTTTGTTAAAAACTGCAAATATATGAAAACATAAGGAGTGAGTTGGCTGGAAAGTTTAGATCCTGGTCCTTGTATGTGAAGTTTAAGATATGTAAGTTCTCATTAAGGTACTCCGTAAGGAATATTCTGTTCTACATAGCTGACTTCATGTGTAAGTTGCCAACAGGTTCAAGGGTCAAAAGTATGGGTTTTGATATGATCCATGGGTAAATTGAGGATCATTCCTCTGAGAGGTGAAAGCATTAGTGCTGCCTTGGGCCAGCCGCTTCTAGCAGCCTCCACCATTTCCTCACCCAACCATTCAAAAAGGTCAGAGGGGAGCAACAGCACAGAGAGAGAAAAGACTGTATGGAATTCTATATGCATGTTAAAAGTGTGTGAAAATTTATGTAAAAATTCAGTGTTTTGTTGCTTCTTTAGATTTGAATATATTCCTCCATCCTGTAGTCTCCCACTGAAAGCAATGCATCACCCAGTCATACTATTATTCAATAGTAAGCTTACAATCCTATACCTACATAGTTATTTCTAAGGTGCTGTCCAAATGAGTCCATATGATTCCACAAGTATTGCCTATTCAGACCATAGCTAATGAAAGCAATTCCACTGATGTGTACCAATGATGTCAATTTGAAAGATCATAGCATGAAGTCAATTCTTAGACAGTTTAATTTAAAATGAGTAATCAGACATCTCGGAAGTGAGATACAATTTGCCAGATTCTCCATGCCCAAGGCCCTCTATGATATTGGAACAGATTGCTGTTGTACGGTACTGATAAATAGCATTTACAACCCATGGGTCAACAGCATATTTTATTCTAAAGATTCATGTAAAGTGTACTTATGGACCAGGATCAAGTGTCTGAATGGTGAACACAGTGCTGAACACTGTAAGACAACATTTGAAAGGCTTTAGTACAGAAGCATTGAACCACATTACGTAACTTCATTTGACTTAACACAGGATTACTCTTTTTTTATTACTAAGGCAGCAGCACTTAATCATTTAATCAGATGGCTTAATCAACAACAAAAAAATTAACAAGATAGGCTGACTACCAGGTAGCAGATTCTTTTTCAAAACTCAGATTATTTTTAAAACAAATATATACAAAACCTGTAGGCTCTTAATTGTATTGCCTTTTAAGTGTGCGCTGCTTTGCATTCTGAAAAAAGTGTGACAATATTGGTAACAACAACAACAACAACAACAACAACTACCCATTTTTCTTTCTCCTACAATGGATCCACTCCCCTGTTTAAGGAGCTCCACTGGCTGCCGTTCATCTTCCGGTCCCAATTCAAGGTGCAGACCATCATCTATAAAGCCCTAAACGGTTTGGGACCCACCTACCTCCGTGACCGTATCTCCCTCCATAAACCTGCCCGATCTTTACGATCATCCGGGGAGGCCCTTTTATCACCACTGTCGTTATCCCAGGCCCGCCAAGGGAGAGGGCCTTCTCTGCTGGGCCCCCCGACTGTGGAACTCACTACCCACTGAAATTAGGCAAGCTCCCACGCTGTTAGCTTTTAGGAAAGACTTGAAAACATGGCTTTTCCGCTGTGCCTTCGGTGAGTAATTTCTGTCATATATTTCTGTGTTACTCCCACCCCGAACATCTATCCTCTAGATTACCCCACTTCCATATGTCCCTGCCCGCAGTGGAGTACCCCTCTGTCCCTCTCACTCCAGGTTTTATCTCTGTGTTTATGCGGCCTGCCCTTGTTTTACTGTTTTTTGATTTCTTGATGTAATGCCTATTATTATTTATTGTATTTTTAATGGTGTTATGATATGTTGTTTTTATATTTTATATTGTATTGCTCTGGGCATGGCCCCATGTTAGCCGCCCCGAGTCCCCGTTGGGGAGATGGTGGCGGGGTATAAATAAAGTTTTATTATTATTATTATTATTATTATTATTATTATTATTATTATTATTATTATTATATTATCTTGCCTTCTAAATTGAGGCCTGATACAGAATTTACAAATTTCTCCTAAAAACAAAATAAGGCATTTCCCCTCTTCACTCAGTAATATGTCTAGCTGGATGTGCCCAACTCTGCATCTAACAAAATATTAGCATAAATATCTGATATGGTAGACTAATTAATTGTTCAGAATGGGTTAGTTGAGAGATTCAGAATTAAGATTGAACTTCCCATGTCAGTAGGTTTTGGTTTAAACTTTAAAGAGGCAATCAAAGATGGTCAAAAATACGATTTGCCACCTTCTAGGACAGACTTCTTCTCCTATAGGAACATAAGAGTTTGATATCAAGGATACCTTTGAATGGAAATGCTTTTAAGGAAGCAATTCATTTATTTGTATTTACCACTTTTTAATTTTGCTTCGTGACCAAAAAAAAAGCAGTCAATGTGGCATTAGAAATAATTTAACACAAAAAACACATTAGCATGATAACAATTATATATATCAGAGTCATTATTTTAAAACCAATGCACAAGAGGAGATCTATCAGCTCCTTGCACCACACTATCATGGAAACTTTGTTGTGTAGAGCAGGTGTATTCTACTTTCAGCATTAATGGCAAAAGGAAGAAGCAAAGGGACTGGGCATACACAGCTGCTATGGGAGTAAAATCCAGCTGTCTCTCCTCTGGATATATACGTGTGTGTGGGTGGGGGGTGGTGGGTGGGGAGGGAGGGCGAGCTGCTGTTTTCTCCAAGCTGCAAAAGAGTAGTTGGATTCTGCCTGATTACTACACCCATCCCAGCCACTGAAGGGGCAACAGGAACACGTGTTTCTCATTTCAAATGAGTTCAAACAGCATCATAAAGAGGCATAAGTGGCTCTCTCTTCATCATGCAGTCATCAGCAAATAAAAACCTTCCTATTCTAAGCATCTTTTAGAAACTGGCCACAAAGGTTTTTAAATAGTTTGTGGTTTTATTTACTTCTATCTTTTGTCTTTATAGATTTTTCAAATTATATTAATTCTTTGGAGAGTTTGATTGTATGTTGACTATTTTTGCATATTTTAACATATGTTTTTGTAGTTCCTTTCCCAATGTAATTGTTTTAATTTTCGTAAGTTACATTGAGCCCAGTTTAGGGGGAAATGGAGAAAATCCATGAATTTCAATCAGCTCTTTGCACCCACAGATTCTGCATCCATGAAATCCATCATCCATGGCTTTAAATATTCTAAGAAAAAATCCAAAAGGCAAATCTTGATTTGGCCATTTTACTATGCTATTGTATATAATGAGACTTGAGAATTCACTGTGGCCCAAGAACCAAACCTCAGCAGATACCAAGAGCCCACTAGGCTATTACTAATAACAAGCATGGAACTCCACAGGTAGAAAGTTATGTTCCACTTACTTGATGTAGAATTTCATCAATGATATATTATATGTGAGGTGATAGAGTCATTATTAACTCTGGCAGTTGACATTTTCATAATTTAATAAGTTAGCTACCTCCACTTGCATTACAAATAACATAGAATATAAATGCAAATAATATGCACTAATATTTAACAGCACCTCTACAGGAAGGTGGTAATATAACATTTTTAATGCAAAGTATTTTACTGTTGCAGAAACAACTCAAATTTGCTTTAAATTCTTGACAAGTCCTTTTCCTTTTAATGCTTCTTTCGATTTTTCTGTATTCAAGAACACGAAACAGATGTCTCAATTTCATTTACGTAACTTGCTCCAGTGACTTCATTGAACACATTCTCTGCTCACAGCATAAAGAGCAGTTTCAAATGGAATGCAATCTGCATTTCTAAATGGACTCAAAGTGAAAAAGCCCAGCCGGTGTCAAATGTGTCATATATATTAAATTCAATTAAGTATCTTACAGCACACATCTCAGTGAAAAAAAAAAAAAGGAATGGAGAGAAAGAGGCTTATCACAGTCAAAGCCAAGTTATGCTAATTCAGACTTTTTGGCCCTATGGAAAGTATAATGGGCAGGACCTCTTAGCATTCCCTAAATAAGGCAGAGTTTCCTAATGGTCAGAATGAAAGGGGCAGGAATTATTATCTTTGCATTGCTGCGTAATGAAATTACTAGTCCTTTCCAAAGAGGTCTCATAAGCATTCTTTGGAAGACTTGTGCATAAAATTGTGTAATTTAGTATAACTTCAAAAGAAGTTACACATCAGAAAGAACATATTTTGCACTTTTTCTCAGTAAAGTGTCCTGTGAGCTGAATAGTTCACGAAGGAGAATTGGGGGGGGGGGGGGGGTTAAAATATTTTATTGTTTTTAGAATAGAATCCTACATACATGTGTAGCCTTTTTCACAGTTATTCTAAATGCTGCATTTTTACTTTTTACCAAACTTGATGAAGCCAGAAAGCAAGAGTGGCCGGCGTATTGACACTGAGATTGGAGACACTAGACGTTGTCTTACTCTCCTTGCATCACATTTTCAAGAACTGCATTGAGCAGAACTCCCAAATGGTAGAGCTATACCTACCTACCCACTGACTCAGGTATCTTCTGTGTTGAAGTGTCAGCAAGCAACTCTACAGCTGGTCCCCAATTTCAGAGAATGGAGCTGCCTGCAGCATATGAATTGGCCTGTACCCTCTCAATTTTCATGCTCCTTTTGAAGGTAGCTCAGAATTTTAAACTAGGGATTTTTAAACTTCACAACAAATGTCAAGGAAAAAGCATCAGTATTTCTTTCTACAGCCAAACCATTCTGGATTTTTTTTTCTTTGCAAAGGATGGAAAACTGAGTACAACTTAAAAAAATTGCACATTTTCAAGAAACACATATAATTTTACTCAGAGCTGTACAATTTTCTTTTTCATTTGCAGCAGCCTGATTATACCTTCTGCCTCAAGGCTGGCCTGACCTGGCCCTTCTTTTGGCACCAGGTGAAAACATGGCTTTTTATCCAAGCATTCAGGGACTTGGGAAATTACAGCTTGGATTTTAAATTTGAAAAGGTGATGTTATTGCTTGTAATCTGCTGTAAAATTTTGCCAATATGTTTATTTAGAAGTGCCAAATTAAATAAACAATAAATTATATTAAGGAATATAGCCACTTGCACAAGCCCCACTCAATGTATTAACTGGATACGTGAGAGTGAGCCAATACTGGCATAGCTGCTACTGCTGTATGATGAGCCTGCTCAAGCCCAAACTTAATTATGTTTATTCTGAAGTAAATCTCATTGTTTCCTTTTGAGTTAATGACAGCCCCAAGGCTTTTTCTAATCTTGTTAAGTCACCCTTCTTTCTCTGCTGTTACCTTGGGAACGAATTGATTCCAAGTCTACCAAATCTTGATCCTCTTCATATTTACATTTCGTCAACAAGTAAACTTAGGCACTCATTTCTAAAAGCCTGGAATTCTTTGCTTTTCAGTTCTATATCATATTGATCATTCAGCTCTTCCCAAAGCTGAAATTCAAATCTGACTTACTTAGTATAAGTAGGACCAGGGAAATGTTTGAAAGAGCATTCAGTTAGGCAGCCATGGGAGTCATAAGTAAATAGGAAGGAAGGCCTGGTCTATAAAAATTAGCAATGCTGGGGACTGATATAGAGAATGTGGAGGTCTGCTAGATTCAGAAGGAAATTCACTTCAGACCTCCCAGCAAAGGGAGATACCAGAAGATGGCCAACAGCAAAGATAGACAACTGTAGCCTTCCAAACATTTGTAGAATGCAGTTCCATAAGCCAGAATTAATTGTAGTGAGACTCATGGGAGTTTCAGTCCAAAAAAACAGTTTCTCAAATGCCTAGAGGCTATAAATGATTTCTAAGGACAGAGAACGATCTAGCCAAATAAATTAAAATCCCCATGACTGAAAGAGAAGTCTCTCCCAAATAAAATCAATAAGACTTAACAAAAACCCTTACTTTTTGCTGACTTGTGGTCCAACATGCCAGACAGAAAGGCCAGTGCAAGTCTGGCCTGTGTCTCAATTGGCCATCCTGGCAGAGCAAATTACCAGGGGGTGTCAAGAAAATGTGATGAGAAAGAGGAGAGAGAATAAAGTGCATCATACCTTGCTCACATAGCCTTTTGGTGAGAGAGCCCTCATCTTGAAAATAAATAATCCGTTTTTGTACAATACTTGCCCTGTTGAAGAGAGGGAAATATACTGTTCATCAAAGGCATTCCATAACTAACAAATGTTAATATTTATCATAGTGCAAAGTCACAAATAACAACATTTTAATTATATCCAGCCAACAGTTCAGTTGTGGAGCCTCACAATTTGGTTCACATAAGTTTATTTGGAGAGAAAGTTCATGAGTCAGTCTTTTCCATCACTTCTCAATGAACCATGCCACTTGGTAATAATGGATAAATAAACTATATGAATTATGGCACACATCAGCAGTGGATATGGAAGCATTGGATATCCTTGGGGTTGCAAATCTGGCTCTTTCTCCACCACTGTAAACAACTTTTGGAGAAACAAAGGAATTTGGCCTGGTTGTAAGCCTCTAGCATAATTCACCAAAGGAGGAAACAAAGATATCTTAACTACAAAACATTCATTCTGTTTATCAAAATATGAGTTGAAATGCATGTTTTATTACCACATTTCTATAGACTTCCCATTTCTTTTCACATTTACAATTGTTCTCTTACAACTTTTTCTTTTCCATTATTTATTTATTTATTTTATTTATATGCCACCTTTCTCTCAATAATGGCTCAGGGTGGCTAACGACATATTTAAACAATACAACCATTCATAAGTTAAAACATAAAATATGAAAATATGAAAATGTTTGGCAAACCACATAACGTTAACACCTCAACACTCATCAATTTGTGAAGACTGGCACCAGACATAGAGCAATGAGGAGGCTCCTGGCCTCTCTAGGAGGCTGTTTAAAAGCTTGGAAGCAACTACTGGGAAGGCCCTCTATCCTCTGCTCCTTCAAATAGTGGTGGGACAGACAGAAGGGCTTACAAGCACTGACAGAATCATAGAGGCAAGCACAATCATTCAAATAATCTGGACCTAGACCAAACAGAGTTTTATAGACCAAAGCCAGCACTCTGCATTTGTAGATTAGAGAATTTAAGTCCCTTACCAAACTACAATTCCCACAAACGAAGATAGTTAAAGTGCTATGGAACTATTATGCAGCGTGAATACACATCATACTGGTATTTTATATTGTTTTAATCTTCTGTTTTTAGCTGAACTATCATTGAATTATTTTAGACTGTTATATAGATAATTTTAACCATACCCTGATTTTCACATGCTTGCAAGCCACCTTTGATCCTAAACAAGGATCCTAAATGAAATAAAATAAGCAATTATGTCTGGTTTTTTTATGGCAAGAGCTTAACAGAGAGCTTAAAGAAGGTCTCTGATCAAAATACAGCCATAGGACTGCACATGACTTTGCAAAGTTTACCATCCCAATACATGGGAATACAGTACTGCATGAAAACATATGATTTATATCATTATCTGTAAATCTCATGATCTGTATGGAAAATTAACATTTTTTGTAATAACAAAAATAGCAATAGAAAAATTCCCAATTTCAAGTGTTTGAAATAAATATTAACTACAACATGCCAAATATCTGGCCTGAACACAACTCTCTCATAGAAGTTACTTCATGATGCCACCCCATGACCTTTAATTGAAATTATGCTTCCAGCTGCCAGAGAGAATAACAGTTAAAGGCAACTTAGTAGTACTTATATTCTTTAGCAATCTCCTAGGCTTGGTAAGTCCAATAGGTTTGAATTAAACCTACAGAATTTCTCCAGAATTTCCTCTGCCTTCAAACAAGATTTTTTTCCTTATGAATGAGAATAGCCAATTAAATTTTCCACATGTGGAAAGGGGCAGTGGCTTTCCCTTTTGCCCTGTTTACTTTTGCTACATTAAAATAATATCAATTAGGGCTTATTTCAGACCTTTATTGATAATAAAGTAAGTAATTTTAGTTTTGGAGAGGGACATTTTGAAGGCCAAATGAATTATCTCAGTTGCGAAGCACATAATTAAAATTCTGCCCATAATCACTGTATACTTTACAAACTATTCCACATCCCCAATACTTTAGAGCAAAATAAACAAATGGTTTTCCAGACCTGATTAAAAAGAAAGGACTTTTGAAACTTGCAGCTTTATATTTCAAACTCACTGGCATCATATAGCATCATGACAGAAATAATGTTTGTTTGTCATTTACTCAAAAATTAGAATCTTTTTGTTATAGGAAAATGTGTGCATCTATGTGTGTGTATCAGGAATCTCTCTAACCCTGAGCACTGATGACAAAACATTTTTTAAAAAACGAGGAGGAAAGGATGTCGCAAACTGCAATCATGTATCTGATGGGGCCTAGTATACAGAAACTGTCCCAGGTACCGAGATCAGAAATGTTTGACCTTGCCACCATCACCTGTTCTCTGAATCATAGGTTGGGGCAGAGGGCTGAACTATGAGACAATGACCTTTGGCTCTAAGTCTCCAGCTCTAGCTGCGGTACTAAAACTGCTCTAAAGAGTAGTATTGCCAATTTAGGGCTGTCCAGGTTCTGGAATTTCAGGGCCAAAACCTGAAACCTTGGTATGACCCATACATATGTCATTAGGCAGTATTATATGGCATTATCCACAGCTACTCACTAGGGCTGTGCAAAAACAAAATCATTTGTAGGTTGTAAGTGTAATTTGTTAAATCTGTATTTACGATTCTAGAGGAGACAGGAGCCATGAGCGTGCACCCAGAGGAGCTAACCCCCAGGCGGTACTGTCCTCCCCTCTCCCCGCAGGAGGTCTAGTGATGTCAGGGGACAAGGCATGTCTGCCTGGATCTGGCAGTGGTGGCGGGCCCATGTGCTGCGGGCCCATGTGCTGGCAAACAAACTAGTAAAATGTGGGCTAGACAAAACTACGGTTAGGTGGATCTGTAATTGGCTAAGCGAACGAACCCAAAGGGTGCTCACCAATGCATCGTCTTCATCATGGAAAGAAGTGACAAGTGGAGTGCCGCAGGGCTCCGTCCTGGGCCCGGTTCTGTTCAACATCTTTATTAACGACTTAGACGAAGGGTTAGAAGGCACGATCATCAAGTTTGCAGATGACACCAAACTGGGAGGGATAGCTAACACTCCAGAAGAAAGGAGCAGAATTCAAAATGATCTTTTGGCAAAAGCAAGAAGTGAAGGTACCATCACCAGGGGCTTGGAGGGAAGGGGCAGTGTTTGTTTCCTTTGCTGCCCCTGGCTCAGCTCCTGGGGACTCACTCCTGGCAGAACTGAGCCCCCGACTCTGCAAAGCCAGCAAGCAACACCTGCTGCTCAGAGGCTGGAGCATAAGAAGGACCTCGCCTGCAGGGCCTCAGGCAAAAGCAAGAAGTGAAGATACCATCACCAGGGGCTTGGAGGGAAGGGGCAGTGTTTGTTTCCTTTGCTGCCCCTGGCTCAACTCCTGGGGACTCACTCCTGGCAGAACTGAGCCCCCGACTCTGCAAAGCCAGCAAGCAACACCTGCTGCTCAGAGGCTGGAGCATAAAAAGGACCTCGCCTGCAGGGCCTCAGGCAAAAGCAAGAAGTGAAGGTACCATCACCAGGGGCTTGTAGGGAAGGGGCAGTGTTTGCTTCCTTTGCTGCCCCTGGCTCAGCTCCTGGGGACTCACTCCTGGCAGAACTGAGCCCCCGACTCTGCAAAGCCAGCAAGCAACACCTGCTGCTCAGAGGCTGTCACGACCCAGGCTGCAGAGCACCAATAACCATACACAGAGGCCAGAATCTAACTAATATCTTTATTATGGAAATATATAAGGTTAATAAAAGCAAGTGTAGGAAATAGTTCAGGAGTAGACCTTTCAGGGAAGGTCAAAATTAGTCCAAAGAAACAATGTCCAATATGAAATATTAAGGTCCAAAGTTGTAATCCAATAACCGAAACACTCACTTCGCCAAGCGAAGTGAGGGGAGATGACAAGGTCCTTTAGTCCATGAAACTTGAGCAAGGCTAGGTAATAACTTGATACTTGGAACACAAGGCTTGAACAAGGCAACAAGAAACGAGGAGCAAAACCAAGATCCGTGGAAATTACTTGGCAAGATCCGGGAAGCAAGGCAAGATCCGTGGAAGTAAACAAGGCTGGGAACGAAGGCTTGGAAACAGGAACAAGGCTTGGAAACAGGAACGAGGCTTGGAAACGGAGTAGCTGTCCACACACGCTACTCCAGTAGCTGACGAATTGACTCCGCAAGATTCCAAAAGGGGCAAGGAACCTAAATAGGGCCTCGTTTCCCACCAGAGAACACTTCTCTGGGGAAACCAGAAACGAAAGTCAATCTCTGTGTCCAGATGTATGACTCCCTAAAATTTCTCATGGGAGCAGGCTTAATCATCAGAATGCTTTGCTGCGATTCTCAGGCTTCGGCGATTAGCCTGCTGAACTCCTTTTTGTTGTAGATAATAATTACGGCGAGAAAATGGGGGAGATTTTGACTCAGGGCTTGTTTGGCAGATTTCTGGAATACAAACCTCCTGCAGGTGCAAGGGCTCTAATTCAGGCTGGGAAAGTTCCCTTTCTGGCTGAAATGGTGGAAAACCCAAGTTTTCCTCTTCATCTGTCACAACAGCACTAGGAACGGGACTACATGGCCCATGAGTCATCACAGAGGCTGGAGCATAAAAAGGACCTCGCCTGCAGGGCCTCAGGCAAAAGCAAGAAGTGAAGGTACCATCACCAGGGGCTTGGAGGGAAGGGGCAGTGTTTGTTTCCCTTGCTGCCCCTGGCTCAGCTCCTGGGGACTCTGGCCGCTTGGTGCTGCCAGACTGCCTCTTGCCCAGCCTCCATTTCAGCATCCTGGGGTCAGCACAGAGATACTGGCATTTGTTTCTTCCGGCCATGGTGCTTGATTCACCTGGGCCCTCTCGAGTGAATGCTGGCACTGCGACACCAGTTTTGTCTCATTGCCTGATGGAACATCTGCTCCTTTAAAACTATGTTTTAATGTTTTATTGCATGTATATGTTTTAATTGTTTTATAATTTGATATGTTATATTTATTATTTGTTGTATAATGCGGCATTGAATTTTGCCATAATCTGTAAGCCGCTCTGAGTCCCCTTCGGGGTTGAGAAGAGCGGGGTATAAATATAGTAAATAAATAAATAAATAAAATCTTGACAGACTAGAGAGATGGGCCGAAACTAACAAAATGAAGTTCAACAGGAACAAATGCAAGATACTTCACTTCGGCAGAAAAAATGGAATGCAAAGATACAGAATGGGGGACGCCTGGCTTGACAGCAGTGTGTGCGAAAAAGACCTTGGAGTCCTCGTGGACAACAAGTTAAACATGAGCCTACAATGTGATGCGGCTGCTAAGAAAGCCAACGGGATTCTGGCCTGCATCAATAGGGGTATAGCGTCTAGATCCATGGAAGTCATGCTCCCTCTCTATTCTGCCTTGGTCAGACCACACCTGGAATACTGTGTCCAATTTTGGGCACCGCAGTTGAAGGGAGATGTTGACAAGCTGGAAAGCGTCCAGAGGAGGGCAACTAAAATGATCAAGGGTCTGGAGAACAAGCCCTATGAGGAGAGGCTCAAAGAGCTGGGCATGTTTAGCCTGCAGAAGAGAAGGCTGAGAGGAGACATGATAGCCATGTAAAAATACGTGAAGGGAAGTCATAGGGAGGAGGGAGCAAGCTTGTTTTCTGCTGCCCTGCAGACTAGGACGCGGAACAATGGCTTCAAACTACAGGAAAGGAAATTCCACCTGAACATCAGGAAGAACTTCCTCACAGTGAGGGCTGTTCGACAGTGGAACTCTCTCCCCCGGGCCATGGTGGAGGCTCCTTCTTTGGAGGCTTTTAAGCAGAGGCTGGATGGCCATCTGTCAGGGGAGCTTTGAATGCGATTTCCTGCTTCTTAGCAGGGGGTTGGACTGGATGGCCCATGAGGTCTCTTCCAACTCTACTATTCTATGATTCTATGATTCTATGCTTGCCTTCTTGCTTTTCCTGCTCCTGGATTTGGGATGGACAGAAGGAGGCCTCACTGGAGGAGGAAGAGGAGGAACCCACCAAGCACCTTGCTGCTGCTCAAAGACCTGCAAGGCCGCCATAGTTGCCTGTGGGAGGCTGCTGTCCCGCTCCACTAAGGATTATCATTTAAACACATAGGAGCACACAGATTTTACTGTATAGAAATTAGGACAAAACCTTTAGCTAAGTAAGCTCCTCCCTGATTAAGGACAAATAAACAGATTATTCCTTCTCACTTACTTAAGGAGTTGGAGCAAGGAAGATTTGAACTAGCATAGTTGCTTCTAACTAAAATGTATGCAGCGTAGAGTTGAAGGTGAGCCCTGACAGTACAATGACTAGTAGTGAAGGAAAAAGCTAACAAAATAAAGATAAATGTTCTCTAAATATTATTTTTAAAGTTGCAGCTACAAATCAATTAAAATTTGCAAACTGTACCAAGATGCTGTTCTACCAGCTGAGCTGGCAATATGCATGTGGCTTTTCCCTCCTTGCCTGGAACAAAATCCACCCAAACTAGAGAATCTGTGCCCTTGTCTCCTGACTGGAGATGACCTATGCAAACTGGAAACTGAGGGGCTAGCCCTGAGACCTAACAAGAGCTGAAAAGGAAGAGGCCTAGCTTTCAAGCAGGAGGCCTAGCTTTCAAGCAGGAGGCCTGGGTTTGAATCTCACCTCTGCCACTCATTTGCTCAGAGGCCATGGGAATATCATATTTCTTCTGCTCTCCAGTTAGAGTTATTTTTTGGTGACTCCTGCCTGACTGCCTTCAGTTTTCCTCTTTTTCTGTTTCATGTTTTGACTATCAAACTCATCTTTGACTCCTTCCATTCAAGTATCAAGACCATATTATCCACTGGATTGAGCCAAATGAAGGAGCCATGGACTCACAAGATCCCCAAATTGCTACTCTTCAGTGATGTGAAAGGTATTCATCCTATTCAAAAACCTTCACAATCATTGCCAGAATAAATATGAAAAAGACTTCATAAATGTGAATTGTATAAATAGAAAAGGATCGAGATACCTGAATGATATTATCATAAAAGTAAATTTCATGAAAAGGAATTGCATTTATTTTGTTTTGCTCCTTCTCTTGTATGTTTTAGAAAGCTATAAATGAGTGTATTTCATGTTTTGAAAGAAACAGACACTCATTTTGTAAAGTTCACCGAAGCTCAAGAATTCAGAAAGCACAAAAATGGAGCAGGAAAGTAAGGGCAAGCAAGGTTTCTTGAGCGCAGTTCCTATCGTTCCTTGGTCTTCAAAATTTCTATTGACATCAATGCACTTTGTACTCTACTGCAAATGCCAAAGTTGCTGCTTTGATCCTGCAGCAGCCATGGCCACAGACAGACATATTAAAAAATATACTCCCCAGAGGAGAGGTTAAGCTTTATTTAAATGCCTCACTTTCTATATAGGTCCATGATATTATTTGGTGTATACACACACACACACACGACACCATTTGTTTCTCTTAATATGTGACAGTATTTAACTTTCAATGTACATACTATGAAATATGTGTATGTGTATTTAGCATTGGAAGGGACAGTATTGCTCCATTACTTAAAATTATAATGCCACAACAATTAATATAAAGTACAGTATACCATTTTATTAGCAACTGCTAGTTTTGAAGTTTGTTTCTAATTTGTTGCTCTTCTGTTATTTAGTGCATTTGTGAGTATTCTCTAGGACCTAGAGTCTAGGTCAAGAAGACATTAAAATCTTGTTCTGAATCTCAGATGTGATTTAGAAAGCTGCTCTTCAGTTGACAATGTGGAAGCTTACAGGGGCATTGGTCCCTTTTTCACCAGTCAATAGAATTCTGCCTGCTTCTACTACTGTCATAAATCTTCCAGTTATGCAGTATTACAGGGGAAATATATAAGACATTAAAAATAAATGTGAAAATGATGAGTATACACTCCTTTCATGGAAATATCATAAATATAAAAGTACATAAATGGTTTTAGCCAACAGCCCAGATCCACAGAAGTGGGAGTAGTTACTATTTGACAAATAAGAAAAAAAAACTCTCTATCTTCACATAAGGTTTTATGTATTCACAAACTAGCTGGATTATGGCCAGGAAGCATTCATGGTAATTGTGTTGGCTATGTAGCAAAATGCAACAAAATCACAAAATACTAGTATCTTTATTGAGCAACCAAAATGAAAAAAATACATCACACAGCTTTTTAAAAAAACCTTTGCCCAATGAAACATGCAGGATGTATGTTTTCTGGATTTTGGTTGGTAAATAAAGATATTGATCTTTTGTGGATTTTGTTGGATTCTGTCCAGTATTTTCCCTCCAAAATTAATAAAATTAGGGAATTTATTTGCCATTGTCTGAATTGTCAATGAGTTCACTAGTCAGAATAATAAAAAGGTTGGAGGGCTACTACAAATTTATCATAATTACTAGATGTGCTGGTGAATGGATGTGTCCAATGGTACAGGCAAAGTTGTGTCAGGGGGCAGGAGGCAGAATTGCCTGAACTCTCACTCTCCAGGAACTGTTTGCCTCCCTCCATCAGCTGCCACCAACTCCTCCTCCTCCTGGGCTGAGGTGGAGGTGGCTGCCTTCCCTGCTCTGAACCCGACATCCAGTGCACCTGAAGGCAGCCCAATCAGCCAGGTTCCTTGGCAAGGAGAAGTGGCATAGGCTGAGCCTTTGTTCACCCAGCTTGGGATCCTAACCACAGTAGCCACGCCTGAAGCAGCAGCAGTAGCAGAGCCATAAAGGGGCAATGTCTTCTGGCAGCATCACAAGCCCACCCTATACAAACTTGTCATTCTAATGTATACTCTAATATTGGAGATGTAATTTAGCCAAAAAAGGTGCACATTACACTCAAGTAAATATGGCATTTCTTCTTAACTTAACATATATAAAAGGCAAAGTATGTATCTACGTTGATCGGTTGGTCTGTACCACAAAGACTCCTATATGGCTTGATGGATCTGGACCAAACTAAGCATATATTCCCTCCATTGCCCAAGATAAAATAATTGAGGAATTTTAATTATAATATCTGCTCCTTTTTGGGCAGGGCCTTTCAAAACTAAAAAATGACACTATGTAGATAGAAAAAATTAGCTACTGGGCTATAGGTATTATGTATTATGCTCAGAAGAAACCACAAGAGGGTGGTATGTAGATAGAAAGAATTAGCTACTGGAATATGGTACTGTTCCATCATCTGGGTGGAGGCCAAAAGGGGGCATTAGAACTAGAAAAATAGTCCATTTTATGGGAGGGAGGGGTTTGATGGAGGAAAACCATTTTCCCCATTTTCACTGGTTATTCCCCCTCTCCACTTCCCATTTCATACACGAGGGTTGTTTCCACAATGGCAACATGGGTGAGGGAAATAACAGGAAAACAGGGTGAAATGGCTTTACTCTTTCAAATCCCCCCCCCCCCCCCAAAATGGAATATCCTTCTCTGCCTAGCATCCTCTTTTGGCCTCTGCCCGGATAATGGAAGAGTATTTGGAATACAAAATGGCAAAACCATAGCACTGAAGACTACAGTAAGGACATCCATGTCAGAAAAGTAAGTAAGCAATTTAATGAAGATTTATATTTTGGAAGTTGTGTGTGTGTGTGTGCACCTTATTCTGAGGTTGAAAGAATGTGACTACTAAGAAAAGGCCAGATAAAGGAAGAAAAAAGAAAGATAGAAAGGTATGAAGTAAGGAAAGGGGAAAAAAGAAAAGAAGGGAAGACAAAGTAAGGGGGAGGGGACTAAAAAGGGAGATAAGAAAGAAAAAGACTAGAAGGAAGAGAAAGGAAAGAAAAGGAAGAAGAGGTGTGTGAATTCAGGTGTTGATGTTCAAAGCCCCAACTGTCTTGAGATCTGAATACTGGAAGGGGAGTAACTTCTTATTTGTACCTGCATGAGGATTAAGGTCTTTGGGATAGTCCCCACCCCCACCCCCATCCCCCAGAGTCAATCCAATACAGCAGGATGTGGGAGAGAGCCCATCCTGCCACATCCCACAACCCATTTTTGAAATACCAGTTTGTGACTTAGGGACTAATTGAGTTTACATAAACCTGTACATGCATTGTGGTTTTAAACAGTTTTGAATATGCTTTAACTCTCCTGTTTTTAACATGCCAAACCATTTAATATGCTTTGTATGATTTTATTCATATTGACCTAAGATTGTATGATAGTAATATTTTAGTAAATAAATTTTAATTCATATCTTCTCGAGATGATTTTGAGTGTAAAAATCCATCTCAGTGATTCACTTAAAATTCCAAAGAGGAGGTTAGGCTTGACAACTAAAGCTATAAGAGACTGTGAGAGTTGTGGAAAAATGGGGGAAAGGGATGACAGAGTGAGGAGCACATTTTCCTGATGAAAGGCATCAAGCCCTAAGATGCAGCTTTTTGCTTTCAGCATGCAATGGGGAGAAAAGGTCAAGAGCTGGTAATTACAAAAATAACTTGGAATTAATCAGATGCTGTCAGCAGAAGAGGTCAAGGGTGAAGACAATGGAAATTTTGAATGCCGACCTTATTGAGGGTCAGGATCCTACACTGTGTTTGGTGAGAAATGCTGTTGTTCACAACAGCTCAATGGGTTCAAATACAGAATGTTAGATGAAAACAGCTTTGCAAACCCTTGTATACATTTTTGCCCAGAGGAGAATAATGGCTACAATGATCCGGACAATTCCTCCTGGACATGTCACCTCTGTCAGAAACACTCAAAGTGGTCTTAGTCAAGTTCATCTCCCTCAGCCACTCTCCTTAGCATACACATAGAGACACATATGCTGGGAATAACAATATAGATATATAGTTGTGAATTCCCTACTTGAGAAATGTTTGAAACAATATAAACTAGTATGACAGGGATGGAAACAATACTACAACTACTACATTTTGTTGTATTTTTTGTTGTTATGTGCCTATGAAGATAATTCAAAAGGACTAAAACATAGTATTCAGTACCCCCCCCCCCCCAACTGATTGAATTAAATGGTACAAAGCACTATTACTGTATATAAAAAGTAACACTAGTGAAATTCTTACACATTCTAACCCGAATGCTACATATTTAGGATTTCTGTACTTAAGTTCGCATAGTGTCATTCCTGCATTTTTTTTTGCATTTTTTCAGAGAAAAACATTCCCCATCATCTTAATTTGTAAATGTTCACAAGACATTCCTCATCTTTTATGACATTCCATTCAAATCAAATTTTATCTACTTTGGTTGGAACGACAGGAAACTAACTTAAATTGAATGAAACCATTGGTCCATTTAGACCAGAAGTGTCAATACTGACAGGGCATAGCTATCAGGATTCCCAGCAGGATTATTTTCCTAAACCTATTTGGAGTTGCTTAAGGAATGATCCATGGGTTTTCTACTAGCACACAAAAATATTTCTACTAAATTATGACCCTCCTCTCCTTCCTGCTGGTATCATGGCATCATTCTCAGGAAGGGTTCAGCAAGCATAACATTCCCACTTGAACTAAATTACAATTCTTCTAAGTATCCAGGCCAGATTTGTGTGATAAATGCCAGTACCATATTTCTTCCTTCAGCCATTGATGTCTCATTCATTCTCAACCAGCAGAGTATATTTGATAGCAGTTCATCATTTAGTATCCTATAGCACAGAGTGAAGCTATGCCTTACAGGTAAAGTGTTCCCTCACTACTTCGCGGTTCATTTTTGCGGATTTGCTGTTTTGCGGTTTTTAAATAAACTCTAAAAGACTATTATAAATCATTAAAAATTACAATTTACAGCCTAAGGAAGGGAGGAAGGAGAAGCCAAAGGAGCCCAAGCGGCAACAGGAGGAGAAGGAGGCAATTTATCAACACATGATTGGTTGATAAAGACTTAAAATAGTGTAAAATTACTAAAATAATGTATAAATATTAAAATAAATATAGTGTCCATACTTCACGGATTTTCACTTATTGCAGGTGGTCCTGGAACCTAACCCCAGCAATAAGTGAGGGAACACTGTATTTAAATAATCAACAACAGCATCAGAAGCAAGCACCAGAGAAAAGAACTTTTTAGAATATCAGCAACAACTTGAATTCTGCTGTTGATCACATATGTAATTCCACTATCAGATACAATGAAACAAAAAAAAACCTGTTAGGAAATTCTAATTAAATATGTGACTATATTTGTCCTTTATTCAAAACATCTCTGTTCTCCATCTGAATGGATCACAAGTATAAATATCAATTTTAAAAGCTTCCAGTCTTCCATTATTTTGAGGGGATAGCAACAAGAGAGCCAGGCCTGAAAAAAAGTGTTAAAAACGCTAGAATATATCCTACACTGGGAGAGCCAGCATGGTGTAATCGTTTGAGCATTAGACTCCAACTCTTGTGACCAGGATATGATTCCTTACTGAGCCTACTGAGCCACACGGTGACCTTTGGCAAGTCACACACTCTCAGTCCCAGAAGGCCCCATGATAGATTTGCCTTAGGGTCTCCATAACATGGAAATGACTTGAACATTCTACAGTAAAGCAACAACCAATATTTCAGAAAATAGATACAGGAACCCATTAAAGAAGAGTACTCTTACATTAAAGTAAGAGTAAGAGTTACATGAATCAGTAAAAGGAAGGCATTACTCAATTATCCCTGGTCCTTCCTGGACTAGAGGAAAATTGGGGTAGGGGAGAGAAAGAAGAAAATTGTTTTTGTTTTCATTAAGACCAGCATCTTGTTGGTGAGTAATGCTGAACTAAGTCCAAGGTACATTCATGGAACTCATTTCTCTAGTTGCTGTAGAAGTCAGAATCCTCTACCTTCGTCACACAACAACAAAAATTCACTGTGAACACACATTTTAATGCTGTCTGCCTCTGACAGTGAATTTTCATTGTTATGTGAGGAAGCTAAGATAATTCGGACCTCTGCAACAAATAGAAAGGTGAGTTACACAAATGTAACTTGGGCTTACTACAATATAACTCATGGAAGTCAAGAAGATTGTATTCCATTCATGCATCTGAAGAACTGGATTGAAATCTATAAAAACTTATCCTAAATAAACCGTTAGTCTTAAAGGTGACACTAGAATTTTCCTCCCTTTCCTTTGTAAGATAAATTGGTAGATCAGGTAGAGATCTTGTGTCAGGACTGCCTTCCAGTGAGACATCTGCCTCAGAAAGCAGAGCACCATCTAGCCCAGTCCCTTCCGATGAAAGAAATCCATTATTATGATTATTCTTACTGTACGAGGACAGGGGCTGTCATATACAAATTCCATAAAATTGGTTCAGAGACAGCTTTTCTGGCTGAAACTGTACTAACTGAAATTGCCTCTACTGCACATTTAGTGACAACTAAAGAGGTATGTACTTCCTGTCTTCTTCTATCTACTTTCTCTCTCTCCCCCTCTCCAACTCCCTTTATTTTTCTCTCCTTTCTCTCTCTCCAGTTCTCAAAAAACTATACTTGCTATACTTCAAAGTGATCACTATCTCAAAACAATCTACTGCTTGCAGAAGGAGTAGTGATTTATATTTCACCTATTTGTTGACAATTTGTAAGGTCTACACTAATAATATTAAATCAGTCTATTTTTATAACAGCCAATGAATTACTATGAGATATTATTTCAATTTGTATAGATTTCCTTTATCTCCTTATCACATATTTATATCTTTCTCTACAAAAAGCATGTTGCAAAAAGGAAAGGAAAGAACATTAGTTTACACACACATGGCAACAAAGGAGAGTAATACTTTTGATTGGATTCTCTCTGTTTGCAAAGTTTTATGGGAGGGAACATAGGAAGGAATAATGTAGCATTTCTTTTAATGATTTTGCAGTGGCACAATACAATAAATGTACATCAAGGAGTGGAAATAGGGACGATTTTTATTGTGTGATGCCATGTGTAACCCATCGTCAGCCTGTTACCTCCCTATGATGAACTTGTCCTTTGCCACTGAAAATAAAACCGATCATAAGCCCCTAGTTGTGACACAGTCACAATTGATGAGCCTGGATCTGCTTCAGTCCCAGCATGCTGGTACAGAAGTGATGCCAGGGGATGAGACTGCCCTGATATTCCACTTTCACTCACACTTATTCATCAATTAAAGTTTATATATTTTTTTAAAAAAATCTATATTTTCTTTAGCCTGTTAAAAAATTAAATGGATAGTGACACTTTGAGAGGGTAGAGTTACGTCCTCTAGAGCACTGCTTCTTAAATTGTGGAGCCTGACCCCAAATGGAGTCCTCTTAGCTCAGTTTTAGGGTCCCAAATATTTGGCAATAGTAACACTTTTCAAAATGCCACCTAGTGGCTGTTTCAGACATCTACACAAACTTGTTGAGCAGTGTTTATACTGGACTCTGCAGAAGATGCTTCAGTTGTACTTCATAAAAAGGAAAATCAACCCTGTAAAGGCTGGTTTGTTAACAGTAGATATACTTATTTTATATACCTATATATCTGGGGTCATGTAAAATTTTCTTAGGCCAAAAGGGGTTATGAATGCAAACGTTTAAGAAGTTCTGCTTTAGAGGAAGCATGGCCATAGGACCATAGAGCCATTAATCACTAGAATGGCACTATTATGGAAATGTGCAAAACCAAGAGTGATTATACTGGTAAATTACCATTATCCCTTGTTGCACAGATACTTCAGGATAGTGGCTTCATGAAATATAGTCCTGAGTTTTTATTTAAGAAAGAAGAAAAGAAATATAAATTCAATAAATAATAACACAAAAGTGAGAGTGCATCAGGGTTCATGTTTGTTCCAGCCAGACAAAATTTCCTTTTGTGCTATGTATTATGAGAATGCAGGAGGTTCCCTTTTCTGGTATGTTTCTCTCACTACAAAGAACAGGAATAAACCACCAGTTATTTTTGGTTTGGCTCTCTGATTTTCTGAAAGAGAAACATTACTCAATAAATTCAGAGCTAAATTATTTTATTATCCGTTGCTTCACAAACAGCATGAACCAGCAATGTGCATCCTACTGGTTTATTATTTCGTGCAAATTCAGCTGCTGGGTCCATATTTTCCTATAATATCCATGACACTCCAGTATCATGAATGCCTATCTCTTCTTGTTCTTCATTCTTTTCATGATGGAAGACTCCACCTGTTGTACTCTATTTATTTTTTTTTGCAAAAACCTGTTCTACATGAGGCCTGTTGATTCATTTGCTCATGTGTAGGGCTAAAACTGAAGATGGGGGCATGGGTATGCATATTCAGATGTCTTAGGTCACCCAGAAGAAAGACACAGACATATTGATCACAAAGGTTGGGAAGTGAATCGGCAACTGGGTGGGACTGAATGCAACTACAGAGTTTGTACCAACATGTCTTGGAATTAAAAAGGCACTCCATTGAGAGTAATCATAGGGCTCTTTCACATTAGACAATCATAACATTATGATTCCACTTGAATTGCCATAGCAACAATCTTAGGAATCCTGGGACCTATAGTTTAGGGAGGGATATATAGCAATCTCAGGCAGATTGCTTTAGCATTTCACCAAGCTACAGACCCCAGGAATCCATATGATTGCAGCCAGGAAGTGAATCACTGTGCTATAACTTTGGGGGTGAAAGAGCCCCTAATATGTTCGGACACCCTCTTGTTGAATATTTGACTTGTGGTCTCCTCTGAGAGAAGACAAACATTAGCATAGAATAAGATTTTTTTAAATGCATCTATAACATCTTCCCAGAAGCAAAAGAGTAACAAAGTACAGAAGTGCAGTGTTTTATCAGAAATAGGTCCCAGAAAATTGGGACATTTCCTAGTGAAAAGATACAGCTGGAGTACTTGGGCAGCAATTTAGGATGTTTTTTTTAACATGTTTTTATCTAGAAATTGTTCTACAAATAAAGAATTACATGCATTTCTAAACAGTATCCAGTATACTGATACAAATACACATTTTGGCAGCAGAAATACACTTCTTCATTGCATTATGGTAGTATTCCTATACCCCCTGTTCCTGTTGTGTTCCCTCTCCCTCTACCCTATTTTCAAAATTTCTCTGTAAACATTTCTATAATTTCACCTTCAAACTGACTAGACTTTTAGAAATAGTTGGAGAGATACAGAAAAGTAATAAAAAGATGAAGGGGAAAGGTTGATGGACAAACTCAAGAGTACTGATGTGTGTATACTGTGTGTGAAAAAGAAAGAAGAATAAGAGTCCTATCTGAGAAAGATTTGCTAGAGCCACTGTTCTACACTCTTCTGATTGTTCTGAAAATGTTGTGTGGTGAAAAAGAACCACACTTCCAGGCTATGTATACCTTCATTTTTCTATGCTGTATTATGGAGGTCACATGTTTGAAGGTCATATGTTTTTATGCAGTTTCCTAAAAACTGGGAAGTCATTCCATTCTTATAGATACAGAGTTAGGAACATTAATTAAAAAAAGTAACTATGTTAAGCTAACCATAAAAATGCAATAGTAAAAACCTAACTTGGTGACATTCATATTGAAAGGAGAAGCCTATTACATTTATTGTAGTTATAACTATAAAGTGATGTTTACATTTACCTTGCATTATTATGTAAAAAAACCCCGCAAAAATAAAAAATCCCGCATAACTTCTCCAAACAAGTAAAACATAGCAAGAAAAAAATGACAGCCATCTTGGCCCCCATTCATGGTGTTTTTACATCTGCAACTGTTAAGTAAAAAAAGTGTTGATGTTATTATTTGGCTCTAAGTTAACTTTATATAATGGTGACCCTATGAATAAGAAACCTCAATGATCAGTTGGGTCATCTTGGCTTTTCAAGAAGAGTTCATCTTTTATTTGCTCTAGGACCCATTTACTGGTCTTTTTTGTGGTCCACAGTATCTGCTGAGCATTCCACCAACACCCCATCTCAAATGAGTTGATTTTTCTTCCTGTCACCTTTCTTCACTGTCCAGCTTTTAGAAGCATACTAAATTAGAAATAAAATGCCCTGGATGATTTGGTATTTAATAGTATTGTGCTTTTGTATGGAATTGCTCTTCATTTTGTGTAGTTTAATTTGTTTCATCTCATTTTCGTATTTGTTCCTGCTAACGAAAATGGGGCGCCTATATGAACAGAATTTTCATCTGGCTTATGAAAAAACCAATTTTTTTTGGACCATTGGCTGCAATGGGAGGCTTTTGAGGCTCCCCCCCCCCCCCCCCGCATGATTTGTTCATCTTCCCCCTGTCTGTGGTCTACATTCTGTTTCTGTTCATGCCTCTGCACCATGGAGCAAGACACTGAAGACTCCTTGTTCCTTCTGCTACCTCCTTCAATACTGTTTGCATTATTTCTTCTTCTGGTTCTCACTGCTTGCAACTGCTACCATGCACTGGAAGACTCTAAAGGAATGATGACATGAGAAGAAACAGCCAGTGTACATACTGGCAAACATAAACACGGTCCCCTCTCCCCACATATCATTTTCTGGGAGAAGTCCTCAAAAGTGCATTCAGTTATGGTAAAGGGTACTTCACATACCAGTGAATCAAATTAATGTCTACAACTTTGTGCCACTCTCTGCAGATATCCCTAGCATGGTAATGTCTATTTGCCATTCTCTGCAGAAAAATTCTGCTTTATTCATCATACACTCATACTCATAGGACAAGCCGGGGACAGCATGAGAGCAAGCCAGGGCCAAACAAATATTTAACAGTGTGGGATGTCAACAGGGCAATGCGGGGAGCTACCTGACGATTCGCCACACTAGCCAAAGGATGTCCTCACTGTCCATGTCAATATCTCTAGCAACCTATTAGTTGATATTTGGGATGTAAAGAATATTCACAAATTGGTGGAAAAAATCTCATTCTCCATGAAACCTTTAACACCCACAATGAAAGTAATCTTATTAGCAAACACAAACCTTCACCTCTTTCCCATTTGTGGAAGACATTGTATTTAATTGCATTTTTAAAATTAAAATCCCAAAAATTTAAAAACAAATAGATGCAGGACAGGAAAAAGAAAAACTTCTCATTCTTGTCCATCAAGGAGATAACTTTCATTCTTCCATGAGCCCTTCATGCATGGAGGATGTTTCTTAATGCAGTGTAAGTAATATCAGAGATAAAATGCTTGAAGATTTAATGCACTGATTGGCTGGATAAATATGGAGTTATACACCAAATTAAGGAGTAGAATTTCAAACAGAGAATGTAGCATTGGTTCTAGATACTATGATAACACGGTATGAAATGTTTTTATTACTGGCTTCAGCCGACAATCCACCATGTGGCCGCTGCTGGAAGACAGAGATATTACTACAGTCATTCATGCTTTGATGATTATTTGACTGCTTTATTGTAATGAGCTGTATCTTAAGTTACCTCTGCAGACAAACTGGGAATTTAACTCATTGATAACCAACCTAATTGATGTCAAGCACAGAATAACTGTCTGGAAATATCATAATCAGTTACTACATAAGTGAGAAAAATGTTCAGGGGTAGCTGTCATAGAGCCCATCCAGACAAGGCCCAAAACACATGAGTTTGTGCACTTTAACTGGAGGTGTCCAAATGATGCCTCTGGTAAAAAAAAAAAAATCCCTGCTTTGTCCTGAATTAATTAGATACCTGGTAAGATCTGGGTCTTTCCAGGTATGAGTCCAGTGTGGATTGGACCCAAAGACCTCGTCACAGGATCCTCAGACCCAATCCACACAGCCCTGTCGGGTTTTTGGGGTTTCATGAGCCCAGAAAACCCAGAGGACACCAACCCCCGCCCCAACACACACCCCAAATGTCTTAAAATAGAAAATAACTTACCCAGCCACCATTATGGTTCTGCAGTCCTCCTTCCTTCCTTCTAGCACATAGAAATGATGCACCAGGAGGGGGACAAAGAGCAATTTTCCTCCTGCCCCTCCCATGGGCACACCATTTCTATGCATCAGTAAGACTCCAGCAGGACTTTAATGATGGCTGGGTAAGTTATTTTCTATTTTAAGGCCTTGGGGGCCTTAAAATAGAAAATGGGGAGGGGGCGGTGTCTCAGTGCCCTCCCAGAAGTTACCAGGAGGGTTATCTAGACACCCCCCTCAGGGAAAGGACACAATTAAGAGGGAGGTGTGGGTCCTCAGTATTGTAGAAAATGCCTTCAGCATTATATTCTTCTTTGTGATCAGCTGGTGAAATACACTCCACTGTTTTCAAGTGCTAAACTGTAGTCAATGATCAACAGGCTCTACCTGTGATGATGTCTGAGTTTTAGCATTTCTTCCTCATAAAATTGAAGGACTGCTTCTCCTGTATCTTTTCAGAAATAAATGAAACCTGCTGTGACCCCCCCACATCCTGAAAGAGGCACCTAGACCAGGATCTTTTGTGAGCCTAATGCATTTAAAGTTAAGGACAGTATGATGCTCTAAAGGATTTAGAATATTATAAATCAGTTTAAACGATAACACAAAAATAATATGTATAGTTATTTTTTTAAAATTATATGGGTTGACATAACAAAAATTAAAACAATAGCAAAATTATCTCAAAATATATTTTCTCGCTTTTGTTGATGTACATTTTTCAGTAATTTCAATAAAACTAACTAAATGATGTTTGATGCACACAATTTCTAGATTATTAAACTACTCTCAACCAGTTGTGCTTCTTTGCCATATTTTCAAAGAATTTGCCAGCCTGCTGAATGATTTTTCAGTGGAAGAAACAGTGACTGTACTATACAAAATGGTTTAATGGCAAGGCAGATATATACCTTGCAGTTTTGGGTCATAAATTACATTTAGAAATATAATCAGTCTTTTTTTTAGTGCCAGGCGATCTTGTGAATACTTTTAAGATGGATGATTTTGTAAAGTCTTCTGACAGATCTTTCTCACGTATTTCATCACATAACAGTCGCACTTTCCCCCTTTTTACCTTTCAAAAAGGGGGTGTGACTACTATGTTGTGATAAAATGGGCGGCCTATCCCCCCCCCGATTGGCAACTGAGGGATACCCTGTAGATTCCCCCCTCCCCCCCCCCCCCGGTGGCATGAGTGGTTGAGGTAGGTTTATGCAGTCTCCTTTGACTTCAAGTAGGTATGCCTAGCAGTCACACAGGTAGGTGAAGGTTCACTCACCTCTGCACTTCCAGACAAAGATAGGAAGCCTCTCTCATCTGTGCATCTGCCCTTTGGAGCTATGGGGACTGCTCCAAGGGGGAGGTGCATGGGTAGGTAAAAAAAAAAAAGGTAAAGGTTTTCCCCTGACATTAAGTCCAGTCGTGACCGACCCTGGGGGTTGGTGTCCATCTCCATTTCTAAGCCGAAGAGCCGGTGTTGTCCGTAGACACCTCCAAGGTCATGTGGCCAGCATGACTGCATGGAGCGCCGTTACCTTCCCACCGGAGCGGTACCTATTGATCTAATCACATTGACATGTTTTCAAACTGCTAGGTTGGCAGGAGCTGGGGCTAACAGCGGGCGCTCATTCCGCTCCTGGGATTTGAACCTGGGAGTTTTCCGTCTGCAAGTTCAGCAGCTCAGCGCTTTAACACACTGCGCTACCACCAGGGCAGGAGGTGCAGCTATTATGCAAAGCATTTTAAAAAACCAAAATCAGGACCCTAAAAGGTGTGTGTGATTATTATGTGATGGTGACTATTATGTGATGAAATATGGTACATGCTTCTGCTTTTGTGGTGAGTCAGCTTCTGTCTAAGTTCTGAAAGTTCAAAATGGGTGAGCATAATTTACATATAATACCTGCTGGCCAACCCACCACACTACTCCCTCTCCTAGGCCTCCAGGCCAGAACCCTGACAGTCTCCCATCCCTTACAAGTCAGGGCCATGTATTTGCCAGATCCACCAGGATTTGAGAGCTTAAGGTTTGCATTTGAGTCTGAATGATGATTGCATTGCATTTTTGAGGAAAGAGGGGGCTGTTGAATTATAAAACCCAATATCTAACATTTGTTTTTGTTGTGTGGATTAGCTGGTGTAGATATATGTCTGCTCAAAGGCAGTGTGTAGATAGTTGACATTATTTGATAAACTGAATGTCAGGAAATGTGGTGTTCCCTCCCACATTTGTACATAATCATTTTCTGTTTCAGAATCATTGTCTCAAGGAACATAACATATGGCAAGTATTTCAAAGTTTCTGTGTTAAACATGAAGAGCATAAACATCAGAATTTACATCAGTTGGCCTTCTCCCATGCTAACTAGGTATTTTTACATACTAATTTATGTTATATATATTGATGAGAGCTACCAAGCAAAAGCTGATTAGCCTTGTTCTTCTGTTCTAGGACAGGTCCAAGTGATATTACATGAAAATATTATGCAGATCATCCTGCAACATATCCCTCACATAATATGCAGATCTACTGTAAATACAAATAACTAAACATCAACACATTAGTATTACTGGTATATAACTCTAGAAATAATAAGTAGTGCTTTACTTTCTAAAAAAAGTATTCACTGTTGTCATTTTCTTTTTTGTTTTTTAATTCTAAACTCTGGAAAACTGCAAAACCTATACATTTTTTATGGCAATCTGAGAAACCCTCTCTTTTGAAGTACCATGAGATTTATTTATTTACTCTATGTCCTGCCTTTCTCTTCATACAGAATCCAAGGCCAGGTTGTTAGTTCATTGAAATCAGTCTTCAGCTCAGAAGTCTATTGATCTGCTTTGGTTTGAAACCGAAATGAACTCTGCTGATCAATAAATATGTGGTTAACCTTTAACAGAGGAAAAAATAGGTCAGACAGTAGCAATTGCTTAATTCCCTTTTCTATAATGTACTATGTTGTAGCTGTGATGCATATATAAGCAGTCACATTTTTTGTCACAGAGCTAAAGCCCATACTCAACAAAACCCCTGTTTTTCAAATTGACTGTTTTTGAGTAACATATTATTATAGTTAAGCAGAGGCGGTCCAACGGCAAGGCCACGTAGGCGGACGCCGTGAGTGCACACCAACAGGGGGCGCACGCGAGGCGCCCCCATGAAAAAGTGGTGCCACCACGGCCCAGCCATTGCCCACTGTCACCTTTTTTCCAGGGCCGATTCTCTACGCATGCGCAGAAGGGTCCCATCACCCAAAATGGCTGATGGGACCCTTCCGCGCATGCGCAGACGGTTGCTCACTCCCTCACGCAGTGACGTAAGGCACGCTGCGCGCCTTATGTCACCACGCGAAGGAGCGAGCAACCCCCCACGCTGGGCCCGACCTCTGGCCCACGCAGGGCCCCACCTCCGGCCCACGCTGGGCCCGCCTTCCTGATGTTTCGCCCACATCCGTTGGAAAAATAGGCAAGTGGGGTTTGTATATCCATGGAATAATGTCCAGGGTGGGAGAAAGAACTCTTGTCTGCTTGAGGCAAGTGTGGATGTTGCAGTTGGCCACCTTGATTAGCTTTGAATGGCCTTGCAGTTTCAAAACCTGGCTGCTTCCTGCCTGGAAGGATCCTTTGTTGTGAGGTGTTAGCTAGCCCTGATTGTTTCATGTCTGGAATTCCCCTGTTTTTGAGTGTTTTTTTTACTGTCCTGATTTTATTTATTTATTTATTTCCCATACTTGTGTCCCGCCCTTCTCACCCCGCAGGTTTTTTTTTTTGGGGGGGGGGGTGCCAAAATTTTGTTCGCCTACACTTGAAAATTACATTGGGCCGGCTCTATTGTTAAGTTATGACTTCAGCAGTTTTAGGGTTCTTGGTGTAGGTTTGATTACTTTGGGCCATTCAGTATAATGAACTTTGTAAGTGGAGATGAGTGAAAGAATGTTATTGCTACTTGCAGGGAGACTGGACCAAACTCTCCTTTGAATTTCATATACTGTATAACTTTTTAAAGGCCAGCATTTTTCTTTTCATTATTAATTATTCTAGTCAACTTCTACTATTTGATTCATGAATAGCAGGACTTCATTGACTTCTTCTTAATTAAAGGGTGGCCTACTGAACACAAAATCCTAGGTAACCAAACAAATAGTTATTAAAACCACAATCAAAATATTCAAAATGTAGAGAGCCAGCATGTTCCAGTGTGATTACAGACTCTCCAAATGGCCTGAGGCATACTGCTAGCTTTCCTCTTTATATCTCTCTTTATACAAAAATAAGAATTAAAGGAATTACCTCTTGTTGTGAAAATGAATATTACTCTGAATCTTTCTGCAGATCCCTGAAATCATATCTATCTCCTGATTTCAATCAATCCAAAGGTGAGGCTTAGATAAGTGTTGATGGCAATGGATGAAACGGCTGAGAGTAGAGGAAAGGCTGTCATCTAAGGAATACTTTTAACATTTTCCAGGGACAGTTCTATTGGTAGGTGAAGGAGCATGGTCACATCAGGCAATAGGAGGTAGCACTAAGATGTTAAAAGAGAGAGCTGTGTGTAGCATGGAAGGCCCTTTGTTAGTCACATGCCCTCATGTATAGTGGACAACACTCTCCTTTTGGTGTATTGAAGGAATATTCAGCCGTCAATCCAGTTGGCTTTCATGCATAGAATGGGAGTGGATGCCATATTGTTCTCTGGTACAGGAAGCAAAATGTTTGGTGTAATTGGTTTTCCACCATACAGATGAATGCTTGTAACTGAGCACAGTTCCGCTCAGTCTTTTGCTACTTGATGCTGCATTGAAAATGACTTTCCATGGAGCAAATTTATTGTCCATTGTTCACACTGTCTAGCTTTAAGTAGCAGAGCTCTCACAAAGTCGTGCAAAGGATTTCTATGTACAGAACCCTTAAAAATGTCCCTTTTTATCCATCAATTGTAATAGTACAGCAACTGTAAACTGCCGCACACAAAAATGCTTATATTAGCAATAACATGCTATTAGCACAGTAATCAGATTATGCAAAAGCTTGCAACCACGGTTATACAGTCATCAGTGTTTCAAGAAGGAATATTGATCCCTCTGTTCAAAATAAAAACATCACTAACAGTGATTTGGAACTGTTTTTTGTAGTTTTAAAAGTTCAACTTTCTTTTGTACATTGCCCTTCTGAGAAACCAAAAGGCATTTTTAAACATTCATTTTAACAGGTATTCAATTGGTGTTCGTGGCTTTTAAACTATTGGGCTAAGCCATTCTGCAGCCAAAGCAGTCTCAAACATTCCTGATGTCACCATTAATTACCCAGATTTATGTTTCAGAAAGACACAAACCAATGAGTCTTCCATTTATTTCACTTTCTCCTTCCTCTCATCATTTCCCTTCACATAAAGGGGAAAGAAAAAACCTTGACAACCACACTGAAGTCAAATTAAACATCTGTTTGTAAAACAAACCAGAGTGCCTCTGACAGCTGTGGTGGAATGGCAAATGTTCTACAGCTGCCAGGCTCCTAAATTAACCATGATTTTCATTTACAAACAGCAAATAACAAGGAAATGATGGAGCCCTTTTTCCCACTCTGCCTTTCCACTGCTTGCAATGCAGATGAGTGAAGGATTCATTCAAGAGTGGATCAAAAAAGACAGAACTTTAAAGGCTAGAGCCTGTTCCCATTAAAATCAACTTAAACACTCCCTTCAGTGCGATTCAGCTCATAAATCAGATCTTAGCACTAGATAATTCAGGAAATTTATCTTACTCTTTCACATTGACTCTCTGTGTTATTTTCCTTCTGGATATTCTAAGACCAAGACAGGTAGAATTGTTCACCTCCAGGGATATTAAGAGCTTTTCTACAAACATTAAAGCATGTCAATCTAATGGGGAAAGAATGTAAGTGCCAGTCATGAAATAAACAATAATAATATGTTTCCACTTTCTTCCTATAGGCATACAGAATTTATTTGGGCAATAGCATTGGTAATATGAAATTCTACAAACTTTCCCAATTTATGATACAATTGAGTGGAATGATCTTCTGAGTAAGCTCCACTGAGCTAGACTTGAGATGTGTAACAGTGTGATGGAACCCTTCAGCAATTTTGATTCCTTTTAAAAGGGAAACTTCTCTGTAGGCCTACTTTCTAATATCACAGGTTCTTCATACTCCACATGCATTTCAGAGGCATTTAGATCAGGAAACTCATGGTACTTCAGAAGTTGTTGGACTGCATCTCCCATCAGCCCTATCAAGAATAGTCAATTGAGAGTTAATGTGAATTGCAGTCTAAGGGCACATCTACACTGACCCTTAGGTTGCATGGGCTCCAGATCAGCTCTATGGAGGCAAAACATTGCAAGAATCTGATCTGGGACAACATGGGCAAGGACATCTTAACATAAAGTTGCTCAGTGTTAACTGGAACATAACTGGCCACAACTGTCCTCACTGCCTTTCCATGTTCCCTGGGCTTGGATGGCCTGGTGACGCATGATGACAGTTACTGTCCTCTCCTGTCTGTGTTATGGTACTCTCCAGTCATGTCATGGATCCTATCTGTTGGCCTTTGCCTGCAGTGACATTGGCTGGGACAATTGGGGAAGGAACGAAAAGAGGAGGAGGGATTCTACAGGAGATGACTGACAGATAGAGATAACTGCAATAAGGAGGATGAGAGGGACCGTAACAGTGGCTGTCCACGTTTAGCACTTCTGAGTGGCGAAGACTCCCTCCCAGTTCTGCAGAGGCTGAAAGCGTGCCTATCTGACCCATCTTGGTGCCAATCCAGTATATGCCGATTAATGTAGATCCATTCCAAGAGCATCTAGAGAACAATCCTCTTCTCATTCAAAATTTAGGAGGTCAGCTCAACATCATTTTGACTAAGCATTTCCAAACTTCTACTAATAACGTAAATATTCCTCTGCTGGATTCTATTAGTAAAGCCCAACTATATGATCCAGAAATCAATCACAGTCCTCACACCTCTATTGCTTATATATCTAGAAACTACATTTTTATATATAGCCTTTTGGTCATGAAAGTCCTTGTTCTGTCTTCAAATGAAAGTTCTCAAACATCTTACATATAGTTTGCTTACTTCTTGTCTTCAACCACACAGAATCATGGCTAAATAAGAAACGTGCGGACTTAATCGGCCTGCTCAATAAGACCTTCTCTGTTAGAAAATGGGGACATAAAAGAAGAATAAAGTGAAAGCAAGCTGTGAGCAGCTTGTGAGATTTGGAACTGAGGACCCAAGTTCAAATCTCTGCGTGGCTGTTGCCACTTTAATGTGAACTTCATGCCAGAAAATAAGTCACAGCACACAGTCTCCCTCCAGTTGCAAACATTAACATCTACCAATGGAGGAAAAAGATATTTTGGTTTACTGACAATCTGACACGTGGAGTCAGATTTATTAGAGTGTGGCCCTACTCCCTCAGTTCATCTTAAATAAGTGTTCCAGTAGCTGCTTGGTTAGATTAAATGTACGCCAGTGAATCTCTCAAGCATTTGATAACAAATATATTCAGTGTGTAATCATGAGAAGTGGTTTATGATGCAAGTACTCTACCTGATTTACCTCTACTTGGAAAACAATAAATAAAGTAAGGAAACTTGCCTTTCTTGCTTTTAAAATGGGTGACTACATCCTCTATAAAGCATAGCAGAATTACTAACAAAAGCAAGACAAAATCACAATGGAACACTTTCAACAGCAATGTAAAAATGGTGTGATGTTACATAACATTTTGAACTTTTTATATATTCAAGGAAGAGTAGTGACTCTCAATATAAGTGAGTGTTTTTAATTTATCTGTACCATATTTTGAGGTTTCTTTTCCCCTCCCTTCAAAATGAATCAATTTCCAGCCATGCCTGGAATTCATAGAAGTCAGTATCTATTTTTAAAAGATGTGTGGAAAATTAGAAGATTTGTGGTCTCTGGGTTCTTTTTGGGGGGGGGAGGGAGGGGGGAAATGGTATTAGAGCCCCACAACCTTCTCTTCACTTTAAACCTGAAACCTTTTCTCATTAAGGAATCAAAAACAGGAGCTTGTATTCCTAGGATAGAAATTAAGATACAATAAATAGATATCGATCTGCTCATGTTTTGATATACAGTAGAGTCTCACGTATCCAACATAAATGGGCCGGCAGAACGTTGGATAAGCAAATATGTTGGATAATAAGGAGGGATTAAGGAAAAGCTATTAAACATCAAATTAAGTTATGATTTTACAAATTAAGCACCAAAACATCATGTTATACAACAAATTTGACAGAAAAAGTAGTTCAATATGCAGTAATACTAAGTAGTAATTACTGTATTTACGAATTTAGCACCAAAATATCACCATGTATTGAAAACATTGACTACAAAAATGCGTTGGATAATCCAGAACGTTGGATAAGCGAGTGTTGGATAAGTGAGACTCTACTGTAGCATGCAAATGTGTGCTGATCTTTAGTTTGAATGTTCCTCTTTCTGGAAGTTTTTGTTATTTTTAAAAATGGAGAGAATTTTTCACTATTTTACAGAAGTCCTCCAGGTCATTCGTACGTCCGACCAAGGCATAGGGTGGCAACCTGTGCTTGATGGGGTTGCACTCCCCCTGAAGGCGCAGGTCCGCAGGTTGGGGGTCCTCCTGGACTCGGCACTGATACTTGATGCCCAGGTGTCGGCTGTGGCTGGGAGGGCCTTTGCACAATTAAAACTTGTGCGCCAGCTGCGACCGTACCTTGAGAAGTCAGATCTGACCATGGTGGTCCATGCCTTAGTTACCTCTAGACTGGATTATTGCAATGCGCTCTAGGTGGGGCTCCCTTTGAAGATGGCCCGGAAATTGCAACTAGTACAACGCTCGGCAGCCAGGTTTCTAACTGGAGCAAATTACAGGGCGCGTTCCACTCCCCTGTTTAAGGAGCTCCATTGGCTGCCGTTTATTTTCCGAGCCCAATTCAAGGTGCAGGTTATTACCTACAAAGCCCTGAACGGTTTGGGACCCACCTACCTTCGTGACCGCATTCGTGACCCTATGAACCTGCACGATCTCTTCGCTCGTTTGGGGAGGCCCTCCTCTCGATCCCACCACCCTCGCAGTCACGGTTGATGGGGAGAAGGTAGAGGGCTTTCTCTGCTGCGGCCCCTCATCTCTGGAACTCGCTCCCCAAGGAGATCAGGCATGCCCCTACCCTCCTCACTTTTTGGAAGAGCCTGAAAACTTGGCTCTTCCAACAGGCCTTTGGTGACTGATCTCCACAGTAGGATTAACCTGTTGCCATCCAGAAATAGTCCCTTGTGTACGCCTTCCCCAGCACGTTAATGGGAATGATAGCTTGGGTACCCCCCCCCCCCCCCCGAAGATACTGATATAATTTGCACTTTCGGCTCAGTATCTTTTGGAGCCAACCCAAAATTTTATCATTATATTTGTATGTGATTTTATGACCTGTTTTATTGTTTTATTGTTGTTGATGATTCATTTGTTTTATTGCTTTGTTTTTATATTGTTGATGTTCGGTCTTGGCCCCATGTAAGCCGCCCCAAGTCCCTTCGGGGAGATGGGGCAGGGTATAAAAATAAAATTATTATTATTATTATTATTATTATTATTATTATTATTATTATTATTATTATTATTTTCCACTATTTTACAGAAGGTCTAAACACCAACATATTATAATGTTTTCTTTGTACCAAGTGCATTTACCATTATGTTTCTTTGAGACTGGGAGGGCTTCCATGCTTGAGTGGGGCCTTTCACTTTGGTTTCCTCTAACCACTACATTGTGCTGGCTCTAGCTGAATTACTCATTGCTTGAAAAGTAATACTTGTAGATAGCATATTATTACCATATTACCTTTTGAAAATGAGGAAACTAAAAATGCCCAAATATTCCTCAAATCATTTGGGAAACCAGAGTAGTGAATATTATTTGTAATAGCAGACAATGGAGGTCATTTATTAAGGCCCTATCAACAACATAACTAAGGCCCCATCAATAATGCCATTATAATGAAGATTGAACTACATTATATGGTGAGTGCAGACTCAAATAATAAATGCAGGTTAACTGCATTGAAAGGGATTATATGCACCCTATAATGCACAATGTTATGCTGCAATCTGGGAAAGCAGCTTGAAAGTATCTGGATAAGAATTAAGGGAACCAGGGTGTCCACTACAGACCTCCGAGCCAGGATGAAAAACTCGATGAAGCCTTCTGTCAGAAGTTGACCAAACAGGCTCAAAAAAGAAATATAGTAGTCATGAGCGATTCCAACTATTCTGACATTTGCTAGAAAACAAACTTGACTAAGAGTACAAAGTCCAACAAATTCCTCACTTGCCTTGCAGACAATTTTATGGTCCAGAAGGTAGAAGGTAGAAGAGGATTGGCTACTCTCGATCTCATCCTAAAAAATGCAGAAGACCTGATCAATGCAGTTGAAGTGGTTGGATCCTTAGGGGCAAGTGACAAGTCAAACTTGCATTCTGGACTTTAGGAGAGCTGACTACCAAAAATGAAGGAAATACTGACCGGCATGGACACCAATATTAAAAGACAAGGGAGTTAAGGATGGATGGGAGTTTTTTAAAAGTGAAATACTCAAGGCGCAATTGAAAACTGCCACCAAAGAATAAAAATAAGACAAGTGCAAAGAAACAAAATGGATGTCCAAAGCACTTCTAACTGGGCTAAGACTTAAAAGAGACATGCACAAACAGTGGAAAAGTGGGGAAATCACCACAGAAGAATTCAAATGAATTACCAACTCCTGTAGGGAAAAGGTTCACAAGGCTAAAGCACAAAATGAGCTCAGGCTTGCCAGCGACATTAAAAACAATAAAAAGGGCTTCTTTGCTTATGTCAGTAGAAAAGGGATGAACAAAGAGTTCCTCAGGCCTCTGCAATGAGTAGATGGGGTAATGCTGAAAGGGGATAAGGAAAAAGCAGGACTACTTAATGCATTTTTGCCTCAGTTTTCTCACAAAAAGAAAGGCATCCTCAACCTCAGCAACATGACATGGACAAGGATTAGGAGAAATCCAACCCCAAATAGGGAAACAGGTTGTTCAGGAATGCCTGACCACTCTAAACTAATTCAGATCCTCATGACCGGACCAACTATATCCAAGAGTATTGAACGAACTAACAGAAGTCATTTCAGAACCACTGGCAATCATCTTTGAGAGTTCTTGGAGAGCAGGACAAGTTCCAGCAGATTGGAAAAGGGCAAATGTAGTCCCTATCTTCAAGAAGGGAAAAAAGGACGACCCAAACAATTACCGTCCAGTCAGCCTTACGTCAATACCAGGCAAGATTCTGGAAAACATCATTAAGGAAGTGGTCTGCAAACACTTAGAAACGAATGCAGTCATTGCTAATAGTCAACATGGATTTATCAAAAATAAGTCATGCCAGACTAATCTGATCTCTTTTTTCGATAGTTACCAGCTGGGTCAACACAGGAAACACTGTGGATGCAGTGTATCTAGATTTCAGTAAGGCCTTTGACAAGGTCCCCCATGACCTTCTGGCAAACACACTAGTCAAATGTAGGCTATGGTTAGGTGGATCTGTAATTGGTTAAGTGAATGAAGTCAGAGGGTGCTCATCTATGCTTCCTTTTCATCCTGGAAAAAAGTGACAAGTGGGGTGTCTCAGGGTTCCGTCCTGGGCCCGGTTCTGTTCAACATCTTTATTCATGACTTAGATGAAGGGTTAGAAGGCATGATCACCAGTTTGCTGATGACACCAAATTGGGAGGGATAGTCAATACTCTAAAAGGCAGGAGCAGAATTCAAAATGATTTTACCATATTAGCAAGATGGGCCAAAATGAACAAAATGAAGTTCAGCAGAGAAAAATGCACTTAGACAGAAAAAATGAAATGGGGGAGCCTAGCTCAATAGCAGTACATGTGAAAAAGATTTTGGAGTCTTCGTGGACATGTCATGCAGCAGCTAAAAAAAGGTAATAGGATTTTGTCTAGATTCAAGTCATGCTACCCCTCTATTCTGCCTTGGTCAGACCACATCTGGAATACTGTGTCCAATTCTGGATACCGCAATTGAAGGGAGATGTTAACAAGCTGGAATGTGTTCAGAGGAGAGCAACTGAAATGATCAAGAGCCTGGAGAACAAACCCTATGAGGAGCAGCTTCAAGAGCTGGGCATGTTTAGCCTGCAGAAAATAAGGCTGATAGAAGACATGATGGCCATGTATCAATATGTAAGAAGTCATAGGGAGGAAGCAGGAAGCTTGTTTTTTGCTGCCCTGGAGACTAGGAAAGGAAAGAACTTCCTAACTGTGAGAGCTGTTCAGCAGTGGAATCCTCTGCCCTGAACCATGGTGGAGTCCTCTTCTTTGGAAACTTTTAAACAGAGGCTAGATGGCCATCTATCGAGGGTGCTTTGAATGTGATTTTTCTGCTTCTTGCAGGGGGTTGGACTGGATGGCTCACAATGTCTCTTTTAACTCTATGATGCAGTTCAATCAGCATTATAATGGCAATGGGAGTAGATCAACAGTCTTCCAGTGAGCAGAGATGGTGGCAGGATGGACTTGCTGAGTCTCCTCTCAGCAAGCCACTGGTTTTGATGGTTGGGTAGAGCTTTCAGCTCCCCTCTCCCTGCGGATTGATTCAGGGAGGGATGCTAGCCTCGGAGCAGTGGCCATAGATCTCTAGGAGTGTTCTTTTTAAAAAGGGCACCCTATTGAAGGTCCGACAGAGCTGCGGGGGCCTGTGAACTGCATGCGAGGAAGAGGGTGCAAATCCACATTTACCACCAGCCCGGCTCATTTTAAAGAAAAAGAAACGAGAATAAGAAAAAGCCACTGTTGAGGTGGTAGGAGAACTGTACGTTTTCCATAGAAATTCCTTTCAAATAGTGGGACTGATCTGGTGTAATGCATGGAAAACGCTGGCAGAAAAAAGGGTTTCCATCGCTAATCCAAGCTGAAGCTGAGACTAATTGACTGTTAAAAAATAACTGAGATAAAAACATATAATTTCCAACCTAGTAAAATAAGAGAAAATACAATTGGTCATAGCAAGACAAGAAGAAGTAAAGGCAAAGCGACAAATTCTGCTGACCTTGGGGGCCATATTGTTGTGTCTATGTCCCCTCTTCTTCATAAACAACTAAGCGACGCTGGCAGAGAATGCACAAAAGAAACGGAAACAGGAACAGGAACAGGGATGCCTTTGGATTATGTACAAGAAGGCGGAAGTTGAAAGAGACCCTGCAAGACACCATAACAAGAAGGGCGGAAGGTGGGATACCATCATAGAAGAAAAGGATAGCAGGAAGGACCCAAAAGCCGAGTGCACAACCATAGAGTACAAACTGCCGGCGGATTTTGAAAGAGCCGGACAGCACAGGAAACCATAGAGAAATAGCACTCCAGAGCGTCCACATAAAAACAATATATAGAGTGGAATAAAACAAAATAAAAGGACAATAAGGATTAAACAGAGGGAAAAGAAAGGTATGGACACGAAATAAAGAGAGCAGCCTACAACTGAGAAGGGACAACAAGAGAGGCAACGGCGACAGACTAGACGAGGCGATGAGACAACGAAGAGGCAGAATGACGGAACAGCATTTTTTCAGGAAGGGACAGGGGACAAAGCCTGAATCAAGGACAGTGTGAAAGTTAGAAAATAAGCAGAGAAAGGACTGGATTAAAGATAACTAACAGAAATATTTTAGAAGACATATAGAGGAACAGTAAAATTTAAAGGCCACCAACATTTTTTCCTTTTCCTCCTCCCTCCTCCTTTTCAAAACAAGAATCAGGACTTAAATAAACAATCAAAGTAAGGAACTGGTAGAAAGAAACAAAATTAGATTTTACAGATTTCCCACTACTTTCCACTCCTCAATATTTGGGTTTTTTTGAGGGGGAGGGTTGACAATGGCTGTTGTCAAGTTTAAACTAGATAAAGACATTGCTAAAGGGCTAGTTAGGAGACCATCAATGACGGAGGAGACTGACATGAAAGAATTATTAAAGGAAATTCAGAAACTTTCAGAGAAGCAAGATAACTTTCAAAAGGAACAAAAAGAGATCCATCAGGAAATGTTAAAAATGAAAAAAGAAATTAAGGAGGACATTAACCTATTCAAGAATGAGATGAGACTTAGGCACGAAGAAATATTAGATCTAAAAATAGCTAATACTAAACTTGAAAAAAACACAAAATAAACTTCAGACAAAGGTGGAAGGATTGGAGAACAAAACTTCCAAGATAGAAAAAATTGAACAGATGCAAGAGAGAGAATTCAACAAAAAGAAATGTAATACCAATTATGCCTCAAAATCATACAAGAAGAAAATGAAAATATTAGACAAATAACAACAAATATCCTTGAAAATTTACTTCAAAGACCACCACAGGAAATGGAGAATGAGATAGATAGAATCTTCCAAATTCAGACCAATTATGCCAAGAAACATAGTAGCAAGGGATGTAAGAGTACATCTGGTCAAGAAAGGAGTCAGGGATGAAATACTAATCCAAAACAGCTGACAACCAACATACTATAAAGAAGCGAAGGTAATAATCCTAAATGAATTCCCTCTTGCCATGCTCAATAGAAGAAGAAATTATTTCTTTTTGACTGATGAATTGAAAAAAAAAAAGAACAATCAGATTTCGCTGGGGAAAAACAGAGGGAATTATGGTGACTTATAATAATGAAAAATTCTGGCTTACCTCGGAAGAGAAAGCTAAGGATTTTTATAAAAATCTGAAAAAGGAAAAGACTGAGGAAACACCAGAGACATTGGCAATGAAAGGCAAAAAAACGAAAAGGGCCAGCTATCACTCTCCAGACCCTGATGCAAAAGACGGCTCAGAATCAATGGATATGGGCAACGATGACGACAACGACAAATTACCAACAAAGAAAACAAGCAAAATGATTCCTGAATTTCTGCAACAACTAAGATGTTACTCTAATAATGTCAACGGGTTAAATTAATCCAATAAAAGGAAAGCAATTATGAATAAAATAAAAAAGGGAACTATGACATTATTGTGCTACAGGAAACAAACATCTAGCAAAGACATGTTTCACATCTAACTAACTGTCAATTGGGAAAGGAATTGTTTTCGGCTGATCAGAAAAAGAAAAAGGGAGTAGTTATGTACATCAATAGTAATATCCCTGCTGAATTAAAATTTAAAGATTTGGAGGATGGGATGGTCACAGTAGAAATCACAATTAAAAACCATAAAATACTAATTTGTAACATTTACGCACCCAATGGCCCAAAAACTCAATTTATAAATAATTATAGAGAAGAAATTATTAAAACAGAAATTGAATACATATTGATATTTGGAGACTTTAATGGAGTTTTGGAACCAAACGTGGACAAAACCACCCAAAGGAGACAATGCAAAAAAGACACTACCAGATCTTTACCAAAAATGTTCATATCACTGAAAGAGGAACTTGACCTACAGGATGTATTGAGATTTTAAAATCTGATTAAGATTATACATTTTATTCACATCGTCACCTATCCTGGTCAAGAATAAACATGATTTGGGCAACAAAAACTCTCATTACAAAAATTTGCAAAGCAGCCATTCTCCCCAGGGACATGTCTGATCACTGTCTGCTAGAAATTATAATGAATTAAAGAAGAAATAAACCCAAATGGAGATTGGATGAAAACTTGATCAAATCAGAAGTAGATAATATTAAGAAAAACCTGGTATTAACGAGATACTTTTTAAATTTAAATGACAATCTGGAAACAAAAGAATCAGTGGTGTGGGATGCATACAAGGCAGTGATCTGGTGTCATTTAATACAGCAAAAAGCAAGAGAAAACAGAAAGAAATATCAGAAGATACAAGATATAAAAAGGACAATTGAGAAGAAAGAACAATTCTTTAAGAAAAATCCTAAAAGTTTGGAAACAATTAAAAACATGAAAGACTAGAATAAACAGAGAAACGATATTGAATTAGAACAAACTGCAAAGACATAAAAATTCATTAAGCAAAATAATTTTGAAAATGCTAATAAACCAGGGACTTGGTTGGCCAGGAAAATGAGAAAGAAAAAACAAAAACAATATATAACAAAAATTATCTATGATAACAAAGACCTAACATCAGATAAAGAAATCTTAGAGGCATTTCATAAATTGTATACCCAATTATACTCAAAAGAGGTAACGGATTCAAACAAAATAATTCAATTTCTGGGGGAGCGAAAACTTGGGAAAATTTCAGATTCTCTGAGGGAAATACTTAAAATATTCCAGAGGATGAAATAAAGAAGGTAATTAAAACATTAAAACCAAATAAAGCTCCTGGCCTGGACGGCTTTACAGCCACCTTTTATAAGACAATGCAGGAAGAAATCACCAAATTCTTAAAAAGAGTGATGAACAATGTTTTGCATAACAATTTCAAGACTCGTGGAGAGATGCGGATATCAGTACTATTCATAAATATAAAATGGATAAAACTGATGTAAGAAATTATCGTCCGATTTCTCTCCTAAATACGTATTATAAAATATTCACAACCATACAAGTGAATAGATTCAAAGAGTTTTTAAATAAGTGGATCAGGGAATATCAAAGGGAATTTCTTCCAGGAAGGAAAATGAGTGACAATATGAGATGTATTCTTGACTGTATCCAATACTATGATAGAAACCATCAAAAAGAAGTAGCGTTCCTTGCTTTGGACATGGAAAAAGCCTTTGACAACCTAAATTGGGTTTTTTACAAATTACTTTGTAAAGAGATCGATATACGTTTTCAATTTATGAATGCAGTGAATTCTATTTATGAACAACAAAGAGCAAAAATTGTGATCAATGGTCAATATACAGAAAATATCAAAATTGGTAAAGGAACACGACAGGGCTGTCCCCTTTCACCGCTAATCTTTATCTTTGCTTTAGAGACTCTACTACAAAGTATCAACCAAGATAATTCACTAAAAGGAATCAAAATTTCAAAAAAGGAATTTAAATTAAGGGCTTTTGCTGATGATATCATATGTATTATTCAAGAACCAAGATCTCAGATACAAAATTGGAAAAAATAGATGAATTTGGCAATCTCGCAGGTCTTCACATAAATGGAAAGAAGACAAAAATATTAACTAAGAATATGACAAAAAGTAATCAAGAGAAGCTTCAAGAAAAAACAGGAATTACAGTCACCGCGAAAATTAAATATTTGGGACTATGGTTAAAAGCAAGAAATGTGCAACTGTTAGAGAACAACTACTATCCAAAATGGAGAGAAATTAGGAACGACTTACAAAAATGGAAGAATTTAAATATATTGCTATTGGGGAGAATTGCACTAGTTAAAATGAATGTGTTACCTAAAATTTTATATCTATTTCAAAATTTGCCAATAGTTAAGAATTTCAAATTTTTTAGGGAATGGAACAAACATCTTTCAAAGTGTATCTGGAAGGGCAAAAAATGCAAATCAAATATGTGGTCATGACGGACTCAAAAAATATGGGAGGTTTTGGGTTACCAAATTTGCAATTATATTTCAAAGCTTGTGCGCTGTCCTGGGTTAAAGATTTGACAACCTTAAACAAAGAACATATATTAGGACTAGAAGGATTCAACTTAAGAAGAGGATGGCACGCGTACTTTTGGTATGATAAAAGGAAAATAGAAAGAAATTTTGGCAATCATTTTTAAGGTCAGCCCTAATAAAGGTATGGGAAAAATATAATCATATTTTTATGAAAAGACTCCAATGTGGATTTCGCCCCTGGAAACAAATCATTGCAAAGTTCTATGCTGGTCAAATTGGCCCAGATACAAAGAAATCTTGGGAAAAAAGAATGGTGAATACCAATTAAAAAGCCAATTGGAGGTAAAACAAAAATTTGAAAATGTCTCATGGTTTCAATATACTCGAATAAAAAAACAATTCATGAAAGATAAGAAAATTGGATTTAATGCGACAGAAAATTTCTGGGATAAGCTCTTACAAAATAAAAAAAATACTAGAATTTATAACGAACTTTTAGAATGGTCAACTGAAACAGAAGAGGTTAAAAATGTATGATTAAATGGGTAAGGAATTTTGGACGTTCAATTAAATTAGAGGAATGGGAGCAAATGTGGGGGGAAAATTAAAATATGCATACGCAATGGACCTAAGAGAGAACTGGATGAAAATGTTCCACAGGTTGTACATCACTCCAAAAAAAGAAAAAGAAAGAAATCATGTATAAAGACTCCCATAATACCTGTTGGAAATGTGAATATCAGATTGGTTCATCGGTCAAGTAAAGAAACCACTAAATTTTGGAAAGTAATTCACTCAGAAACTCAAAAAATACTTTAAAAGACATTTCCATTCAAACAAGAATACTATCTGCTTGGACTAACAGACACGGAAACTAAATATAGTAGGAATGAAGATATTTTATTCACATATAGAACACACAGTAGCCAGAATTACATTTGCTAAACAATGGAAACAAAAAGAGACCCCATCTAGGGAACAATGGTTGGATAAAATTTATGAAATCTATGAAATGGATAGATTAACTTATTTGTTAAAAGAGAATAAAGGAAAACCAATAAAGAAAACGGACTGGACACATTTCAACAATTATTGGATGGTGAATAAGGAGAGTCCATAGGGGGACCTGGTTACTTGAATGAACAAAGTGCATCGGAATAGACTATAACAATTCACACATCAGTAACGGACAATGATTAGCCCACGAAGGAAAGGAAGGAAGACCAAACAAATTTTTCCCTTGCCCTTTTTCCTCTTCTTACCTATTTCCCCCCTCCCCTTCCTACCCTCAGAGCACACCCCCTCCCCTCCTGGACCTTTTCCATACCTTATGACTTTCCCTTCAATTTTATTATGTGCCCTTTTTAAAAATAAATAAAAAATTAGAATTATAATGACAGTGTAGATGAGGCCTTAGTTACTGTTTTAAAGAAGCAATATTGCTTTGTCTTTGTTACTCTTCCAAATTAACACACTGCAGATTACTTTCAAGGTTTGACATAATATGATTAGCAATGCTTGACTGATACAATTGCACCTCAAATATGGAAAATCTGTATGATTATTTGACTTTCAAATGATGCATCTTCATGAGGGAAAGATACTTTTTTCAATAAAGAAATATTATCTATGAGAGCTGCATATCAAAGCAGGGATACAAATAAACCAGAAGAAGAATGTTTTATGCTGAAAAATAACAAATTCCGCACTTCGTCTGAAAAAAGAATAAAACATTTACTTGGTTAATTCAACATGGGCTCTGTCTTTGTCATGATAATCCTCGTCCTCTCTTGATGTTATTGTAACATTACTTTGACAGCACTTGAAAATAAATTATGGCTAGTATAATCAAAGTCTCATAGTTTTGTCGGTAGTTGGCAGTAATAATTAAGTAAAATACATATAACTATAGTTAATTATACAAGAAATGACAGAATCAATAAGCTGTAAGCCTCCTATCACACTTACTTATAAGACTAATGAACAGCTAATTTACAAAATCAATATAAAAATACCAGAAAAAAATAACAAATAGAATAAAACAAGAACAGCCCAAAATTACACATCCCCCCTTTCACTTTCTAATTATAAAATGAATGATACTCTTCGTAAATATGTAAAAAAAATACTGTAGTATTAAAATACTGTAGTTCTAAAATCAAACCAAACCAAAATGTTAAAAATGGGGTTAAACTATTTCTTGGCACAGTGTCTTAATATGTGTGATATCTTTTCTGGTTCAAGACAAGACACTTTGTGGGTAGTCTTTACATGGGAGCAAGCCCCTATACCCAAATAAACATACAGAAGCTATGTATTATATTTTTGGCCACTAGTAAAACATGAGAATTACAAAGAAAAGATATTGTGAGCATTTCACAGAAATTCCAGCCAAATCAGTCTTCTTTCCATGATGTTCACAGAATTTGTGAAGTTCCCCTTTCTCCCATTTGATTTTGCTGGTTTAATAATATTTAAGTCCTGGCTAGAGCTTGGAAATGTTACTTTTTGAAACAGCATCCAGAAACCCCCCTGTTAACATGACCATTACCTATGCAGATTGGGGATTGCAGCATTTGAGTCCAAAAAAATTAATTTGGCCACAAACTCACTGATGGAGGTAAAGGTTGTAGGCTGGAATATCTGGAAGGCCAAAGTTCTCCACTCCTGTCATGCAAATATATGTTAACTTCCCACATGCTAATGCCTCTCAGGGGTCGAGAGATATTGAAATTACTTGACCCCTGAGGGCATTTTACCCCTTTTAAAAATTATAAACAATTACTTTCAGAGTTTACTTGCTCTCTAATATCCCCAAACACCTTCCAAGGGGCATGATGGCATTTTGAGATGATACCCTCCACCAGCACTTTAGGCCAAGGAGAGGCATTTTAAATCTCTGGGTCATTTCCTGTTGTAAAAGATCCCTGCTCTCCTATGCCTAAAATGGCTATGGAACACTGCAAATCATGGAAGAAATTTCCCCCATAAAGGCCAACAACTGATTTGTGGGGAGTAGAGTGGGAGATGTAATCCTCCAAGGGCTTCTGGAGTCTAATACAATCCCCTATCCTAAAACAGATTTTTAAAGTAATTCAATGAGTAATAACAGCCATATTGTTAAGCAGAAACACAAGAAAAATACTGGAAGCCAACCAGTGGAAAGCAATACTTGCTTGTATTCCTAACTAGTGCTATTCAGAGACACATGTCCTCCAGGATGTAAGGATAGATAGATAGATAGATAGATAGATAGATAGATAGATAGATAGATAGATAGTAGGGTTGGGCAAAAAATTTGAATCCTTCTGATATCGTATCCAATTTGTATGTTTTGTCACTTTTGAACTGTGTTTAGAAAAAGGTTATCCTGTTGTATGTATTCCACGGTATCGAACCCTTGATTGCCAATTTTTCGAATGGTGTCGAATATTTCAGAGGGGGCAAGCATTTGCAAAGGGCTCCTAGACTACTTGACTGCTTATGGGGCGCTTTAATACGCTTTGCAGAACGAGCGGGGAGAGGTCTGGGTGTGCTGGAGTGCTTGGCTGCTTGCAATGGGGCGCTTTAATCCGCTTTGCAAAACGAGCGGGGAGAGGTCTGGGTGTGCTGGAGTGCTTGGCTGCTTGCAATGGGGCGCTTTAATCCGCTTTGCAGAACGAGCGGGGAGGGGTCTGGGTGTGCTGGAGTGCTTGGCTGCTTGCAATGGGGTGCTTTAATCCGCTTTGTAGAACGAGCGGGGAGGGGTCTGGGTGTGCTGGAGTGCTTGGCTGCTTGCAATGGGCCGCTTTAATCCGCTTTGGAGAACGAGCGGGGAGAGGTCTGGGTGTGCTGGAGTGCTTGGCTGCTTGCAATGGGGCGCTTTAATCCGCTTTGCAGAACGAGCGGGGAGAGGTCTGGGTGTGCTGGAGTGCTTGGCTGCTTGCAATGGGCCGCTTTAATCCGCTTTGGAGAACGAGCGGGGAGAGGTCTGGGTGTGCTGGAGTGCTTGGCTGCTTGCAATGGGGCGCTTTAATCCGCTTTGGAGAACAAGCGGGGAGAGGTCTGGGTGTGCTGGAGTGCTTGGCTGCTTGCAATGGGCCGCTTTAATCCGCTTTGCAGAACGAGCGGGGAGAGGTCTGGGTGTGCTGGAGTGCTTGGCTGCTTGCAATGGGCCGCTTTAATCCGCTTTGGAGAACGAGCGGGGAGAGGTCTGGGTGTGCTGGAGTGCTTGGCTGCTTGCAATGGGCCGCTTTAATCCTCTTTGGAGAATGAGCGGGGAGAGGTCTGGGTGTGCTGGAGTGCTTGGCTGCTTGCAATGGGCCGCTTTAATCCTCTTTGGAGAACGAGCGGGGAGAGGTCTGGGTGTGCTGGAGTGTTTGGCTGCTTGCAATGGGGCGCTTTAATCCGCTTTGCAGAACGAGCGGGGAGGGGTCTGGGTGTGCTGGAGTGCTTGGCTGCTTGCAATGGGCCGCTTTAATCCGCTTTGGAGAACGAGCGGGGAGAGGTCTGGGTGTGCTGGAGTGCTTGGCTGCTTGCAATGGGGCGCTTTAATCCGCTTTGGAGAACGAGCGGGGAGAGGTCTGGGTGTGCTGGAGTGCTTGGCTGCTTGCAATGGGGCACTTTAATCCGCTTTGCAGAACGAGCGGAGAGAGGTCTGGGTGTGCTGGAGTGCTTGGCTGCTTGCAATGGGCCGCTTTAACCCGCTTTGCAGAACGAGCGGGGAGAGGTCTGGGTGTGCTGGAGTGCTTGGCTGCTTGCAATGGGCCGCTTTAATCCGCTTTGGAGAACGAGCGGGGAGAGGTCTGGGTGTGCTGGAGAGCTTGGCTGCTTGCAATGGGCCGCTTTAATCCTCTTTGGAGAACGAGCGGGGAGAGGTCTGGGTGTGCTGGAGTGCTTGGCTGCTTGCAATGGGGCGCTTTAATCCGCTTTGGAGAACGAGCGGGGAGAAGTCTGGGTGTGCTGGAGTGCTTGGCTGCTTGCAATGGGGCGCTTTAATCCGCTTTGCAGAATGAGCGGGGAGAGGTCTGGGTGTGCTGGAGTGCTTGGCTGCTTGCTATTGGGGCGCTTTAAACCTATATCCCAGGATCTAGTTTCAGATTATCTGATTTAAACTGGATTATATGAGTTCTCTCTGCAGACAATCTGGGATAAGAAGAAAAGTGATGGATCTGGACCAAGCTTGGCACACACCAGCTGTGAATCCTAGGGGGGTTTTGGATGGTTGACCCAAGACTTTTGGGAATTGTAGTTCACCCATACATTTTCTCATGGGAGCATTCATAAAAAAAAGAGAGAGAGAGAGAGACACCATGGTGTAATGTAGTGCAGGGGTTCATAGTCCCTCAGACTGTTGAGGGGCCAGACTGTGGTGAAATAGTCCAAAATTAGGATTGTTGTTGTTGTGTGCCTTCAAGTCATTTCAGACTTAAGTCAACCCTAAGTGTAAAGTTTAGGACAGGGGCCAGGTCAATGGCATTGGAGGGCCGCATCTGGCCAACGGCCCTTAGTTTGGGGACTCCTGGTGTAGTGCATTATGGTTTCCTGAGTCCACCAATTTAACAAAGTTTCAGCCACAAAAACAAAGTTTCTGAAGTAGAACAATGACTTTCAAAGTAAAGACAACCCAATGAAACAGGAAATAAGACTTCCAAACCAGGAACAGATTTCTGTAAAATGGTTTATTATAAAAGCTATAAAAATTCGCCAAAAACCAGAGGATAAGGGAAATGTTCTGAATTTTCACGAGCTATCAGTGTTAAATGTGTTCTATCACTGTACCAAGTTTGAAGAAGATAGCTCAAAAAATGAGGGCGGGAGAGACCTGCAAAGTCTCCCCCCGCTGTTTTTTTTGGCCACTGCGCATGCGTCCGCCATTAACGAATTACTTTTGAAATTAACGAATTTTCATTAAATTTTGAAATTTTTGAGGGGCAAAATTCGGAAATGACATCAGAAACGAAACGCTAGCACCCCCTACTTTTGAAGCGAGTTTAGAATCAATTTTTTCATGGATCGCTCAAGCCTAATAGATAGATTTAAAGTGATGGCCATCTGTTTCTCCACTGTCATTCAGTACGGACAATGAATTCCATAGTTTATGTTCTCCCTATAGCTTGTCCAGAATTTAGGATAGCTTAGATCTTTCAAATACCACTGCTTTCACAATAAACTGCTGTGTGTGTTTTTTTAAGCTTTATTTTTCTTGGTTTCATTATAGCTTTTATAGATGCTATAACAATTGAAAAAATGGTGCCTGGTATTTATATGCATTTAAGTGGGAGTGAAACAATGACAGGAAGAGGAAAGGGGAGAGCCTGACTTTAAACCCTGTGATTTCAACAAGCTCAAAGCATTATATTTTTGTGTGGTGGGGGATAGGGGAATGCAAATGATGTTAACTTGGTGCCAAAAGCAAAATAATAATTGGTATGTACTGTGCTGCCCCCACACAACAACATGGTGCTGTATTATATTCTTAATCATTGACTACAAAAAGACATAATGAATGTAGCTATTTGTGTTTGATAGGTGCCATTCTGTTCAATTATACACATCAGGTTCTCTCCTGACTCCAGAAAACATGGATATTTTATTAAGTTTTTTCATGCATCATATAAAGGATAGCTAAAGGATTATTGTATTGCCAATCTTCTAAGGAAATCTCTCCAGTGTTGCAATTCAACCTTTGTTAATGCTTCCTGGCAAGCAGTTGGCTATTCTGGTGAAATAAAATATTTTACTGCCACATGCATTGAAACACAAAGCAAACTCAATGATTGTCCCCTCAAGCAAGTAATCTCAGAACAATTTGCTCATGTTGTGTTTTCTGCAGCCAGGATTTTTCATTTACAGGTGGTAGTACATGCCTACCAAAGATCCACATTCCTTGGCTGTTGTATAGCCATCATTAAAAGCACCACTTGGGTTACCAGGTCAGGGTTATCCTGGATCCTGAGATATGAGGGCCAAATCTTAAGACCTAGAGTTAAGCACCCTTCCCATTATATTACAGAGGCAGACCTTGGTAAGGTAATAAGGGTACTGTTCCATTATCTGGGCAGACTCCAAAAGGGGTCAGAGACAGAGAAGGATAGCTCATTTTATTGGGGGAGGGAGTTGAAGGAGGAAAATTATTTCTCCCATTTTCGCTGGTATTCCCCTTCCCCACTTCCCATTTCATAAATGAAGGTTGTTTCCACGAAGGGGACATGGGTGAAGGGCATAACAGGAAAACCGGGAGACATGGTTTAAACTCATTCAAATCACCCTCCACCCTGTAAAATGGACTATCCTTCTCTCTCTAGCACCCCCTTAATAGGTTTAACCTTACAAGGGGCAGACCCTAGTAATAAAATTGAGCATCAAATTGAACACATAAAGCATCAAACACAATTATGCATAGTATGCCATTCAAATTAAACATTAAGTCTTTTTAATACTTACATACACACACACACACACATTTTAACGCAGCATTTTCATTCTAAGATTCTTCCCTCTTGCCATGAGCATGGGGAAGAAGAGAGACCTAAGCATAATGGTATCATAAAATATAACATATTCTTGAGGTTTTAACAATGCATTTCATTCATAAAGTTACTTACTTCAAAATTACACAGCCTGTACCCAAAGCAGGTGCCGTCCAGAATACTTGAATACGTGTCCTCCTTCTTGGTGTGCTCTCAGTCACAGCTACGGGGCAGTTGCTCATGAACTGTGTTTCCTCCTCATCTATTATCTAAAGAAAGATGAAGCAACGTTTCATAAGATTTGTCAAATGCAGCTACAGAGAATATAGATATAAAGAAGCCTGAAAGAACTGGGCACTACACAAAATTATATCCCAAATATATATCAAGAACATTATGTGCATTATAAAAATTATGGATAGTCAAATCAGACCACCAAATTATAGATGGACTATAATTTTGCTCTCACCAGTGGAAGAAGATTATGTCTGAAAAACATGAGGGCCTCAATTAGATTCTGAATGTCCACTTAAAAAAGCTCTTTGCAGATAATGCTACAAGGTTTGTATCCTTAGCACACTGAGTTAGAGGTTGGACAACCCATTGGACTTGCATAAAATTTCACAGTTTTAGAGTAATGGTCAGTTCTGTGGAGAAGCTTTCCAGCCTATCTTAGCAAAATCAACCAACCTCTGATAAGTACACTATGTAAGCATATTACCACAGATAATGTGCATTATCATATTATGATTGTGACCCTGTGTTTTTCCCGTGACTGAGACCCAAAGTGGCTCACAACCTAAAAGGCAATACAATTAAAAACATACAAAACATAAATATTAAAATAGAATGACATTATTTATCATTATTTCAATTACTTTTAAAACAATTCAATAAAAAGCTGTTGAAAACAGTTCTACCAAAACAATACAGCACACTTAGACTATTCCTTTTTAAAAAATAAATCTATTTTAAAAGAATCGCCGAAACAGAGAGTTGGACGGGGCCTATGGGATCAATGCAGCTAGATCACCTCCAGCATCTTTCAGATGACATCCAGAGAAGAACATCGCTATGCACTTGATTTCATTGACAAACCACTCTCACTCTCACTAGAAGTTTCTTCTAATGTTCAGTTCAAATCTGCTCTCCTGTAACATAAACCATTAGATCTAGTTCTACCATCTGAGGCAGCAGAGAATAAACCAGCACCCTCCCCTTGTGGCAGCCCTTGGGGGTATTTAAAGAGTATAATCGCGTCACTTCTTAGTCTTCTCTTCATCAGGCTGAACAATTCCAATTCCTTTAACCTCTCCTCATATTTTGTTCTCTATCTTATCATCCTTGTTGCCATTCTTTGAACATATTCTAACTTGTCTATATCCTTCTTAAAATAAGGCACTCAGAACGGAATGCAGTACTCCAAATAAAACCTAATTAACACAGAATACAATAAGATTATTATTTATCTTGACTTGGGAATAATGCTTCCCTAAATGCAGCCTAACATACTACTTGCCTCCCCAGTCAAGTATGTACAACCTTCAACCAGGCTGAAGTAAATGAAAGATACATCCCTAGAGAAACATAGGACAGAACCACAGAAAGTAAACTGGACCATGCAGACAAGATTCATCCTAATATGTATATGAGAACAGTACAAGCAAATTTCTAACAAGTTGCTAACAGACACATCCCCCTGATATCCCTGAACTGGCAAGCTATAGTATAAACCAGAAGTTCTTAAACTATGCTCTACAGAGCCTTTAGGGCTCTGCAAAACAGTCAGGGGCTCTGTGCTTCCTCCTTCTCCCCTTCCAAGCATGTGGTGGCAAGGAAGGAAACACTGGTTGGCTGGTTTAAAGTTTGGAATTTTGACGTTTTAAATTTCCTGACCCTTAGACCTGATGTGTTTGTGCAGGACTGTGTCCCTCTTCTTATGAGCTGGTCATTGACCGTAATAAAGTGAACTTGAACTTAGTTACTCCCCCACCATGAAAGCAGAAGAAACACATGCCATTAGAAGCATCTGATGCCGAAAGTGGGGCAGTGAAGATGGGGAGGGCTCCATTGGCAGTGGCAATGGAAGGGGGATGTGGGGTGAACCCAAGAGAGCAGAAGCGCCGGTGCCAGTGGGGCTCCCCTAGCATACAGGGTCAGGGCCCACGGGTGCAGAGGCACCACCTCCAGGCCCCGTGGGGGGGTTAGCCCAGGGCCAGCTGCAGGGCACTTTCCAGAGTGAGCAGGTCCTTGCTCACCAAAGACTCGATTGAGAAGCAGCGCTTGAACCCTGCCACTGCCATCATTGAGGGCTGGATCGTTCTGAGGCTGGTAACCCCAGCCGTGAACTTCTCTTTCCTTTCCCTTCTTTCCCTTCCCTTCCCCTTCCTCTTCCCTTCCTTCCCCTTCTCCTTCTTCCCTCCATCCTTTCCTTCCCCTTCCTTCCTCTCCTTCCTTGCCATGCAGATCTGCCTCTCCCATCCACACCTTCCTTGCTTGCAGTATCTTTTTCCTGCATGGAAGAAGAGGGCTGGACTGGATGGCCCCTGGGGTCTTCCACTGAAATACTGTTAACTTTATGTTGGTTAAAATTGTTCTTCATTTTAAAAGTTTGTCTTGTTCTTTCTTACTTTCTTTTGCACTACAAACGAGATTATGTACTGTGCATAAAAATGTGTTTTTTTTTCAATTAGTTCACACAAACCTTCTCCATCCATCTGCCACTAGCCCAGCCTGTCTGTCAAATTTTAAAATGCAATGCGGCCCCTTGTGTCCAAAAGTTTGCCCATGACTGATAAATATAATATAATATAATATAATATAATATAATATAATATAATATAATATAATATAATATAATACAATACAATACAATACAATACAATACTATACAATACAATACAATACAATACAATACAATACAATACAATACATATAGCGTTTCTTGGGGCTCCATGAGAAACATTTCCTTCAGATTTGTCTATGTATTCATATCTTAGCTGATCTAAACAAAGCAATTAGGGAGAAAGAAAAAGTTAAATCAAGTGCAGAAAAAGGAGGCAATAAACTATTAAAAAGAAAGCTAATCTTTAATACATTCAAGATTTAAAGTTAAAGTTCACATTCACTAACTCCAAGGAGAAAATAACAAAGTGTATTTACCCTATATATTCTGCAAGAAGTAGGAATATCTCCTACTTCTTGCAGAATATATAGGGTAAATACACTTTGTCATATCGGCAAGAACAGCACAAGGTCCAGAGTAATACTTCATCAAACTGCACCATAAAATTCTACATAAATTCAAAGTGCTATCAAGCCACCATTGAGATATTCTCATACATTACAGTTTCATCAAGCTACGGTACAATTGTCTTCCAGATACCAATGGCTAGGTCAAGGTGTATAAATCTTCCTTCTTTCATAGAGCTATTTATGGTAAACACAAAGGGGGGGGATGTTATGATTGAGCCTCGTGGCTCTGTTACTGACAGGCGTGGGCGTAAGACTCCTCGAGAGTCAGATACTCTCGAGGAGCGAGAGAGAAGAAGACTGCGAGACATATTTGCAGCACCATCTGATGAAGAGTCTTTCGAGGGGTTTACGGAGAGAATGGAGGAGGGGCAGGTTAGCTCGGAGGAGGATGAGATGGATTGGACTCGGGTAAGGGAGGAATTGGGTGCCACTGGCCATGATGGGGCAGAAGATGAATGGGGACCTTCAGGATCAGATCCATGGCTTAGCTGGAGGGATGGGACGGGATCCACAGCTGGAGATGCTGTTGGGCGTAGTCAGAGGTGTTCCAGCTCTGACGAGGAAAGTGATGAGGAAACGCCCGGGTTAAGGAGGACAGCTGACAGTGATGAAGATTTGTAACTGGCATAAAATGGGGCTTGGGAGCAATTGCAAATTGCGTTGGGCAAGGTAATCTGGGCAAACGCTTGGGATCCGTGTGTGTGTGGGACGCTTCCCTGAAGACTTGTGTGCTTTCCTGTGCTGAGACGTAAGTTGATTGGAATCCAGGGTCAGACGGCGGGAGGGATTGTGTGGGCATTTGTTTGTGCAAACCTGTGCTTACTCTTATTAGCTTGACCTTCCGTCGTCTTCCTGACGGACGCCATCTCCTGCTTTGAATACCCGGACTGAACTGACCACGGCTTGGCTTCATCCCCTTCTTGGACTTGGGAAAACTACAAACGTCTGCTTCTGGCTTTGAACTACGGAACGGAACTGGTCTACTCTACTGTTGCATTCCCTGGCTGATTTGTTCGTGCTGGAAGATCCTGTCTGCTGTGTGTGTGTGGGAGCGACGCAAGTTACTGTAAACACTGTGTTGGCAGCAGAGAGGAATCTGCTGCCAATTAGTTGCATTCTTTGTATCTTTTGTTCTTGGCTCTCGTTTTGTTTATATTCAGGCTGAAGCAAGCAGTTTGTTTTTTACCCGGATTAAACTCCGGTTTAATCCGGTTTATCTTTTGAACATTTATTTTGCCCCTTTTTGCTCCTAAAGGCAAATACTGCCTGGCCCTTGTGTTTTACGGGCTTGTTTTGAGTTCTGTAACCTAATAAACTCTGTTACTTTGAATCTCGTGGCGTTCTGTCCTTGACAGATTGCCCAACGCCATAAAAAGTTTATTGCAGCAATAAACCCGTCAGGAAGACGATGGATGAATTAAGGGCCAAGTTTGACCAACTGCAAACGGCTTTTACCGTAAGCCAAACAGCTTTTGCTGTGAAAGGACATGTTTTGACTCCTGAACGCTTTGACGGAACCAGGTGCAAGTTGCCAACCTTTTTGGCACAAGTGGAGCTTTATTTTTCTCAGCTCAGCGTTCATGCTTTTCCTACAGACACTAGTAAGGTGGCCTTTATTTTGAGTTTGTTGACCGGTTCCGCAGGACAATGGGCCACTAATTTAATTTTGGGCAATGACCCAGTCAAGGACAATTTGAATGATTTCAAAAAGTTGTTAATTGATACTTTTGGGGATCCTCTCCGCACAGAGAATGCTGGGTGGGCTTTGTATCGGTTAAAACAGGGAAAGGGGACTGTTTTGGATTACTTAAATAAGTTTAACATGTATCGCCACCAGCTGGATTGGGGGGAAAATGCATTCATGCTTTTATTTACTGCTGGGTTAAGTGATATGCTCCAGGATGAATTAGCACGCTTGGAGCCGGCTGAAAGTTGGGACGCCTTAGTTGCCAAGGTGCTGCGCTTAGACGCAAGGTTCGAGGCTCGTAAACACTCAAAAGCAATGTGTGCGCCATCTATGCATGTAACCAGGGCACCTGTGGTGATGGGGGAAGAGCCTATGGAGCTTGGGGTCTTTAAAAAGCTGTCTACCGAGGAAAAGAGCCGTAGGAGGCAGCTGGGCTTGTGTTTGTACTGTGGGAATGCTGGGCATTTTGCCAAAAAATGTAATGTGAAACCTTCCCAGCTTTCGGGAAAAGGCCAGCCCTAGTGCGACGTGAGTCCAACGCACTAGGGCTCCTCAAGCAGTCAACTGAGGGGAGGAAGCATGTTTTCGTACCCATTACATTATCTGTTGGGGGAAGGGAACTTGTTTCTACTTTGGCACTGCTGGACTCAGGGGCTACGGTCTCTTATGTAGATATTGAGTTTGCTAAGAAGCATGGCATTCCTAGAGTGCGCAAGGCATGCGACGTGTGGGTGGAAGGAGCAGATGGGAGACTGCTGGAGACTGGGGTGGTTAACCATGAAACCTCAGCAGTAACGTGGGAGGTGCAGGGAGTAACGGGAACGTTTGTGTGGGATATTACAAGCTTGCCTAGATATGATGTGATCCTGGGGATGGATTGGCTAGCTGTAGTAAACCCACAAGTAGATTGGGCTACACGTAAGGTGATCTTAAAGAGGCAGGATTGTTGCACTCTAAATGTTACTCACTTTGATATGGAAGGAGTGCCTGCTGAGTATGGGGAGTTCTCTGATGTATTTTGTAAAAGGGATGCGGACAAATTACCACCGCACAGGCCTTATGATTGCGCCATCAAGTTGGCAGAAGGTGCGAAATTGCCAGCAGGGAGGCTATATGCCTTGACTGTACCGGAAAGGCAAGCTTTGCGGGAGTTTCTAGATGAAAATTTAGCCAATGGGTTTATTCGCCCATCTAGTTCTCCAACTGCGGCACCAGTATTCTTTGTAGCCAAAAAGACTGGGGAACTTAGGCTGGTCTGCGACTATCGGATCCTAAACAAATACACCATTCGGGATAGGTACCCACTACCCTTAATCTCGGAACTGTTATCAAGGGTGCAAGGGGCTAAGGTCTTTACCAAGCTTGACCTGCGGGGGGCCTATAACTTAATCCGTATACGGGAAGGGGATGAGTGGAAGACGGCATTTAATACGTGCTTCGGATGCCACGAGTTCCGAGTCATGCCTTTTGGGCTTTGTAATGCTCCCGCGGTCTTCCAGAGGTTCATGAACGATGTGTTTAGGGACCTAATTGACCAATTTTTAGTGATTTATTTGGATGATATCTTGATTTTTTCTAAGGACGAGAAAGAACACCGTCAACATGTCAAGCAGGTTCTGCACCGTCTGCGGGCTAATGGGCTCTTCGCCAAGGCTTCCAAGTGCGTCTTTCATGTGCCTGAAGTGGAGTTCCTAGGTCATGTAGTGTCAGGTAGGGAACTTAAGATGGACCCACATAAGGTTGACGCCGTCAACTCATGGCAAGAGCTAAAGACTAAGAAGGATGTACAAAGGTTCTTAGGTTTCGCTAATTACTACCGGGAATTTATTCCGAACTTTGCAAAGCTCACGGTACCTTTGACGCAGCTTCTGCGCAAGAAACAGCCATTTGTGTGGGGGCGGGAAGCTCACGAGGCGTTTCTACGACTTAAGTCTAGTTTTCAATCGGACAACATACTAACCCATCCTGATGTTGACAAACCGTTCGTGGTAGAAGCGGACGCTTCTAGCTACGCGTTGGGGGCTGTATTGTCTCAGAAGGATTCCTCAGGGACCTTGCGTCCCTGTGGATTTTACTCGCGGCAACTAACACCCTTCGAGCAGAACTATACCATATGGGAGAAGGAGTTGTTGGCGATTAAGGTGGCGTTTGAGGTGTGGCGGCACTGGCTTGAAGGGGCACGGCACCAGATCGTGGTCAGGTCTGATCACAAGAACTTAGAGCACTTGCAAACAGCAAAGAAGTTAAACCAGCGTCAAATCCGCTGGGCTTTGTTTTTCTCCAGGTTTAACTTCAAGGTGCAGTTCGTGGAGGGGAAGGCAAATTTGCGGGCCGATGCTTTATCCCGCAAGCCGGAATTTAAGACCAATGAGCAGGTAGTATGTCAGACCATCTTGCCTACTGCCTCTCTGTGTGTTGTAGATAATGAGCTTGGGTTACATGACCAGATCCTTGAGGCTCAGAAGGATGATGTGTGGACTCAGGAGCAACTGATGCTGCTCTCTGCAGGTAACCGTACCATACTGCCGCATCTCCAGGATCAAGACGGGGTATTGGTGCGTAGGGGGCAGGTTTACGTACCAGTGGGGGCCCTCAGGTTGGAGGTGATTAGAGCCCACCATGACGAACCCATGGCTGGGCACTTTGGCAGGTTCAAGACCGTACAGCTTATCACCAGGAGCTACTGGTGGCCAAAGATGCGGCAAGACATTCTGCGCTTTTGTGACAGCTGCGCCGTTTGTCAGCAGAGTAAGACGCCTGTTGGGCGCCCTAGAGGGTTGTTATCGTCTTTACCTGTTCCGGAGAGGCCATGGCAAATCATTTCCATGGATTTTATTTCAGATTTGCCTAAGTCTGGGGGTTATACTTGTATTTGGGTGGTGGTGGATTTATTTAGTAAACTGGCTCATTTTATTCCTTGTTCAACCATTCCGGCGGCCCCTACGTTGGCCTTACTATTTACAAAGCACATCTATCGTTTGCACGGAGCACCCGAGGTGATTATTTCAGATAGGGCTCCGCAATTTGTGTCACGCTTTTGGAAACACTTCCATGAGTGTTTGGGGACTAAGTTAAACGTGTCTTCAGCCTTCCATCCGCAAACGGATGGACAGTCGGAACGGGTTAATGGGCTCTTAGAGCAGTATTTGCGTTGTTTTTGTTTAGATCAACCCACGGCTTGGGTAAAGTGGTTACCGGTGGCGGAATTTGCTTACAACAATGCGGTGCACACGTCTAGTCAGCATACGCCATTTGAGCTTACTTATGGTTTTCACCCACGGGGAGGTGTGGCGCCGTCGACCAATGTGGTCTCTTCGGACCCTGTGTACCGCTCTACGGAAATGGCTGCATTGCACGATGTTGCCCGTCGCTTACTGTTGGAAGCTAAGGCAACGCAGAAGACTCAGGCTGACCGCCACAGGCAGGCAGGGGAGGAGTTGGAAGAAGGGGATTTGGTGTGGTTATCTTCCAAATATATTAAGCAGGCTGGGGGAAAGTTTGCGCCTCGGTTTTTGGGTCCCTTTCCTATCGTTAAAAAGATTTCTTCTGTTGCGTTTCGTTTGCGTTTACCGTCTAGTTTAAAGGTCCATCCAGTCTTTCATCGTTCGTTGTTGAAACTTGATACCTCTAGTCGTCGTGGTGCTATAGCAGAGGGTATCACTGCCACTTCTCCACCATCGGGGGAGGAGGCCTTTGTGAGAGGGGATAGTGTTATGATTGAGCCTCGTGGCTCTGTTACTGACAGGCGTGGGCGTAAGACTCCTCGAGAGTCAGATACTCTCGAGGAGCGAGAGAGAAAAAGACTGCGAGACATATTTGCAGCACCATCTGATGAAGAGTCTTTCGAGGGGTTTACGGAGAGAATGGAGGAGGGGCAGGTTAGCTCGGAGGAGGATGAGATGGATTGGACTCGGGTAAGGGAGGAATTGGGTGCCACTGGCCATGATGGGGCAGAAGATGAATGGGGACCTTCAGGATCAGATCCATGGCTTAGCTGGAGGGATGGGACGGGATCCACAGCTGGAGATGCTGTTGGGCGTAGTCAGAGGTGTTCCAGCTCTGACGAGGAAAGTGATGAGGAAACGCCCGGGTTAAGGAGGACAGCTGACAGTGATGAAGATTTGTAACTGGCATAAAATGGGGCTTGGGAGCAATTGCAAATTGCGTTGGGCAAGGTAATCTGGGCAAACGCTTGGGATCCGTGTGTGTGTGGGACGCTTCCCTGAAGACTTGTGTGCTTTCCTGTGCTGAGACGTAAGTTGATTGGAATCCAGGGTCAGACGGCGGGAGGGATTGTGTGGGCATTTGTTTGTGCAAACCTGTGCTTACTCTTATTAGCTTGACCTTCCGTCGTCTTCCTGACGGACGCCATCTCCTGCTTTGAATACCCGGACTGAACTGACCACGGCTTGGCTTCATCCCCTTCTTGGACTTGGGAAAACTACAAACGTCTGCTTCTGGCTTTGAACTACGGAACGGAACTGGTCTACTCTACTGTTGCATTCCCTGGCTGATTTGTTCGTGCTGGAAGATCCTGTCTGCTGTGTGTGTGTGGGAGCGACGCAAGTTACTGTAAACACTGTGTTGGCAGCAGAGAGGAATCTGCTGCCAATTAGTTGCATTCTTTGTATCTTTTGTTCTTGGCTCTCGTTTTGTTTATATTCAGGCTGAAGCAAGCAGTTTGTTTTTTACCCGGATTAAACTCCGGTTTAATCCGGTTTATCTTTTGAACATTTATTTTGCCCCTTTTTGCTCCTAAAGGCAAATACTGCCTGGCCCTTGTGTTTTACGGGCTTGTTTTGAGTTCTGTAACCTAATAAACTCTGTTACTTTGAATCTCGTGGCGTTCTGTCCTTGACAGGGGAGTTGGGAGAGAGAGAGAAATTGGTGAATGCTTTAGTCAAACGTCCAACTACAGTCTCCATGCTTAGAGGATATGCACAGTTTGGTTTTCATCTTGTAAAATTCTTGGGACTATTTCTACTATATTAAAAAGTTTGGGCTAAATGAATTGCCATCCCCAGCTATATCTGACCCCTTTAATTGATTGATGAATGTTAAGTCAACATATCTTTGAATCCCTCTGATGCAATGCTCAATTCCAATTATTTACAATGTCTTTCATGCTTGAAATTTATCTTGATGTTCTTAATTATTTAACTTTTATATCCCACTGTCTTACGTAAGTTGTAATGTTACAAGCAATCAAGATAAAATAAAAATTACTAAAAATAGCAGTAGCCAGACAATAACAATTCAAGGCTATAGCTGTGCTAGTCTAAAATATCAGTATGGAAAGGGATCTTGTAACACCTTTGTGATTAACTGAGAGAACCAAGTGGGTAGCATAATCTTTCATAGACCGAGGACTTTACAATGACTACACTGGCCTTATACCCCGGAGTGGACTAGAGATGGCTCCTGGATGTGCACATATCTGTGTGATTAAAAAGCAAGCCGACAACACGTCTCTCAAGTTTATCCTGGATCCCAGAAGGATACAGTTAATCACACACACTCACTCATATATGGGGAGGGCTATTAACAAACAGAAGTAAAGAAGAAAAAAATGATAAAACATTTCAACTTCTGCCTTCTATTCCAAAATATTACACCATAACTAGATTGATAGTCCAATCCTCTGCTATGCAGGAAAAGCACAATCAAAGGACCCCTGTCAAATGGCCCTCCAGCCTCTGCTTAAAAGCCTTGAAGGAAGGAGCTTCCACCATATTCCATGGTAGAAAGTTCCACTGCTGAACAGCTCTCACAGTCAGGAAGTTCTTCCTAATGTTCATGTAAAATGAACCCATTGTTCTGAGTCCTAGTCTCCAAAGCAGAAGAAAACGAGCCTGCTTCCTCTTCCTTATGATAGCCTTTAAGATATTTAAACATGTCTATCATGTCTCCTCTCAACTTTCTCTTATGCAAGTTAAACTTCCCCAGCTCTTCAAGATGCACCTCATTGGGATTCATGGTCTCCAGACCTTTGATCACTTGAGTTGCCCACTTCTGGAAACCTTCATGATCCTTCATAGCAAAGAACATAATAAATTAAATCAAACTGAGTGAAAGTTGTTGTCATCTCTGCTTTGAATTCTCTTATCACTTCTATCAGTCCTGCTATCAAAGATAGTGGCCAAACTCTGCTTTACCAGAAATCAACAGATATTGAATTGTTTGTCATGTTTCCACTATTAACTGCCATTCTGCAACAGTTGGAAGCAGGAGGATTCGTTCTTTTGTATAGCACTGTTGTATTAATTCTGGAGAAAATGCTAAAGTGAACTATTCAGTGATAAAATGAAGTGTCCCATTCAAAACCAGGCCAAAAAGGTATTCCATCAGTTATTGACATGTCCACTTTATATAATACAGGCTTCTCCCATCTTTAGATACCTCAGTTTCTGACCACCTGCTCCTTCAACACTTGCAAATTACATACAAATTAATTTGACAAGGAGTCCACTCTTTTGTCAGTTCTTCTTGCCTATGAGGTGCACTTAAGACTGCTTGCATGCAGCTACAGCCAAAATGCATTTGCAAGCTAAGCAAATCTGGGTTCCACTTTTCAACATTCCAAACTATTCAAACTTCCAACATTCCCTAACCATTCCTGTAATCCTCTTTCCATGTATCCCCACAACAACTCTGTAAGTTAGGCATTAACTGGTGAATATTCACCACATAAATGTTGTAATTGGGGCAGTTTGCTCTGGAGACTCCATGTTCCAGGTCTCTATGCATTAAACTATGTTGGCTTTTTTCTGATCAATATTTACTGTACAAATAGTTTCAAGGCTGAAACATAGTGGTAGAGTATAGCAAACAAACAATCCATGTGTACAGTTTTCGTATTATATAAATTTGCATATCACACACATTATTTGTCATATACAAAATATACAGGCAGGCAAGATTCAGATAACAGAATATGACAATTCTTGATGAACTACATGTATTACTTAGTAGTCATCCATGCATACCTGAGAAGGCTTTGGAGGGTGATCCCTAATTTGGTGGGCACTACACAGAAGACTCTTCTTCAGTAGTCACTTGCCTCATCTCAAAAAATGGAGACGGCTCATAAAGATTTTTACCATGACCCAATAAGCCAAATTACACCAGTGTAGGTAGCAGCATCTGTGCAATGGTAGAAACCAAATGGTTACAGGTTCCCCAATGATGGGGACAATATAGGAAATCCTCTCTAGGAAGAGAGAAGGCTACCTTGATGGCTTTACTGTTATTCAGAAGCTTACCAAGGAGTTTTCACTCATCATGGAGTCTCTTTCATCCCCATACACTGGAATGCTTCAGCATTTTATCAGTACCTTCCAATTATTCTGATTTGGCAGGAAGAGTCATTCCACTTTTTCAGCTGCTTAAAAAAATCCCAGATCCAACTTCTACTGTCCATTTTCCCCTTCGTCATCATCTTGCTTCAATTGCTGCAAACTGATTTCAAAGTACCAAAGTATTCTCCGCTATATTAATTTACAGGTGAGATGAGGGGCAAAATCTTGCCTTTCCCAGTGAGTTCAGGTAAACGCAAACTGCTGCAACCTTGCCTAGCTTGTGATGTTGCCTGGCCATGTATGTCCCAGTGTCCATCTCTGAAATTTTGGAGAGGATGCATTAGACTAGTATAAGTCATCGAGAAAATCCTAACCTTTAATGTATTCATGTGAGAAAAGCACTCTTTCAGATCTCTCAGCTTCTAGCCATTTAGAGATTTAAGCGGTGGTATTATAGAAGCAAAATGAATTGACATTCCAAATGTGTTCCAAGGTTTGGCAGCAAGTATTTTTATCTCCATGCTGAGGATAATAATTCTACCTTTTCAGGAAGCTGGGATTCCATAAACTCACTATTAACCATAGTTCATACTGAACAATACACATAAAATATCTACAATATTTTAAATGTACAGTTAAAATGTAAAGTGTGAATTTATTCATTTTCAAAAGCAGACACTGACAAGTTTTTGAAGTTAAAAAAAACCCACATCATAAAATACAAATCCAGAATAATATCTAAAATATAACAAATGAGTAGCAAAGTAAAAATAGAGTGAGTTCAGTAGCGGATCTGAAAACTTGTCTATGCTAGCAACTTGGCTTGTGCACGGATCCATTTTCAAAAAAAGTCTCCAGCTGGTCCAGTTGGTTCAGTGGCCCGTAAGGGGCTCTGCTGTCAATTTTCTTTTGGCCACAAGAGAACAGTGGCTGTCAAAACCAGGCTGCTTTCGGTTTCTTTAGAGTGCTGAGAGGGAGGCAGCCAATAGAAAGGAAAGGATCCCAGAAAGGATCCCAGAAAGGGAGATTTCTTAAGCCCTTGCCTTAAACTTGGGTCTCCTCTAAAGGGAGAAGGGAAAAATAGCAGGAAGGACAGGATCTTAAGCCCTTACCTTTAACCTGGTTCTCCTCTAAAGGGAGAAGGGAAAGGTTAGCAGGAAGGGGAAAAATCTTAAGCCCTTACCTTTGACCTGGTTCTCCTTTCAAGGGAGAAGGGAAAGGATACCAGGAAGGAGGGAATCTTAAGCCCTTGCCTTAAACCTGGGAAGCCCCCCACCCTATTGCTGTCAATGGGCTGGATTAAAAATGAATCTTTCAGCTTCCCAGACTGAAAGCAGATTTCAGTCCTCCTGAATTCAGGAGGCTACAGAAATGAGACAGCAAAATAGATCCGGGTGGATTGTACAAGCCTAATAGAAACAACAACAAAAAAACTTACCTCCAATAAAAGGCTGCCTGTCTTCATGACACAAAGCTACTTCTGGGGGGGGGGGGGGACAAGTACCCAATATTTTTGTTGTTGTTGTTGTTGTTGTCTCAACTGACTGTGACCTGCTATATGCAAAGTTGCTGCATACTTTGGAGTTCACTAGAACTTTGGGTCAGACTGGACAGAGCTGTATTGGGTCTAATTTGGTTCAATATGCTGTCTAGACCACCAGCACCAGCACTCTCCCCTGTACTCATCAGCACAGGGAAAGGGGTGATTTATGATCATTCCTAGCCAGCCATGGAGCTCCTGGCCATCATAGACACTTCTGCAGACATTGGAATGGTGTGCCCAAATGACCAGCATGACCAGGTGCTCTCCTATTTTCCTGGTCACACAATGTCAGAATGGGGTACCTGTGCAACCACAAAGAAAGAGGGAAGATTTCCCCCTCTTTGCATGAGTGCCCCATTTTGATTTCAGAAACACCCACTATGGCCAGAAGCTCATGTGGAGCTCTGTGGCTAGCTAGTTAGTGGTGGTGACATGAAGGAAGTGAGATGAAAGAACCCTAGTGGAGCAAATGCATTTTCCAGCTGTGCGGACAATGGCCTTGGATTTGGCACAAACATGCTGGATCCGGGACTGCTTCACACAGCATCTGAGTCAAGGGCAAACATAGGTCAGCAGCACAAGCAGTATGACATTGAGGAACCCACCTCTGTAGAGCAGGAGCAGCAGTCTCAAGGAGATAGGGATACAGAGTTAGGGCAGGATCTGGGGCTTCAGTAAGCAAACTAGGAACTAAGTATTCCAGCTAGGCTGCAATTAAGAACCAATGCCCTTCAACTGAGAAGATCCAGTCGATTGACTGAGAGGAGAGCCAACAGATGGGATCACTTGGGGAAGTGGCATAAGTAGCTGGAAATTGGCTCAGCTAGGTGCTGGAAGTAATGTTTGTGAAATTGATATAGCCTGAATATCTGCTGGTGAACCTTGACTTTGGTGTGTGGATTACATTTCAGCTTGCAGCTTTAGTGTTGGTGAGATTACTTTGGACTACTCTTGTGTCTCACCCTTATTTTGGCTGATTGCTGTGGATGGGTCTATTATTCTACATTTTACTGAAGATTACTTTAGATAGATAGCAAAGTAATTTCTCAACATAAAGTAATGTCTCCCAACACATTTCTCTAAACTTACTTTACTGGACATGAGCAGCACAAAGAGAGAGGGGTCAATTCTGCTGGCAATCAGAGCATGGGCAGATTTACACCTCCTTCTGCCAATGAGCAAGGATGCAAGCTTCAGAAGCAAGGCATCTGTCATACTTCCTTGTCGCAGCCTAATTGGCTGGCAGGTAGAAGGTGACAACACTATCCACCCATGTGAACAGTGCCAGCAGAATAGCCTTTCTTCTCTCCAAGCACTTGATGCTGTAGCAACTATTAGTTATCATTCACCAGTTTTGTTACTACACAGTTTACACATAAATGAGGCACTCTATCTCCAAGCTAGTGGTGGAAAAACCAAATTTGTTACCTGGCTGAACATTTGTAAGTAAATACACTTACTTACATTGGAAAAGTACAGTGATGTGATAAGCTATATGCTCATTGGCTACCAAGCACAATTCAAAGTGCTGGCATTAGCCTATAAAGCTCTAAACGGTTCTGGCTCAGCTTACTTGTCCGAACGTGGCTCTTGCTATGACCCACCACGTAATTTAAGATCCTCAGGGGAGGCCCTGCTCTCGGTCCCGCCAGTCTCACAGGTACGGCTGGTGGGGACGAGAGACAGGGCCTTTTCAGTAGCAGCCCCCCACCTATGGAACACCCTCCCAAGTGAAATCAGGCAGGCTCCCTCTCTCCTTCCGAAAAAGAGTTAAGACTTGGTTGTGGGACCAGACTTTTGAACGATAATGGCAGCACCATCTGTAAGAAATGCTTCAGGATATAATTGACAGACCCGGTTCATAATTGAAATGTGGCTAAATGTATATTTATATGTGTTTTTATGAATGTTTTAAATGTAATTTAATTTTAAATGGAATATGAATGTTACTATGATTGTTATATATGTGTTTTATACTGTAAACTGCCGTAGTCCCCTGTTGGGTGAGAAGGGCGGGGTAGAAATACTGTAATAAATAAATAAATTACTAACAATGACAGTAACATGTGTAAAAAATACCAGCCCAAGTGACTGAGGTACAAACTGATATATTTCCCTTTGAAATGTAATTTTTCCTACAAACTGAGCAGTGCTGCTTCCACAGTAGCCATTTCAGTTGGAAAGTCTTCCTTTGATTTTTCACTTTATTAGGGAATTCATACAACATTGCAGCATTCTATTATTTTCTGGACTGTACTTCTCTATTTCCTTTTGAAGATAATTATGACAGAGCCAATGGTGTGCAGTGGTTTGAGTGCTGGACTAGTGTCCTGTGAAACCTGAGTTAGAATACCTGGTAGGCATGGAAACCCACTGGGTGACCTTGGGCAAGTCACACTCCTAAGCCTAAAAGGATGCTAAGAAAACCTCTGAACAAATCTTGCCAAGAAAACCCCAAACGTGGGCTACTTTTGTGTTGCCATCAGTCAGAAATTAATTGCAAGGACACAGCAATAATAAATGTATGACAGTGATATTGTTGTAAAGCACAAATGCTGCAACAGCCTATCTGGTGTAGAAACACAATGTTCCACTAAGGTGTTTTAAAGGCTTGAAAGCTTCCCATAGGCTGGTTTAATCAGTAAGGATGGTAGAGTCACACAGAATTACTTCTAAATTTCCTCTCATTTTGTCAGCTTTTGTCACCCATACTCAATTTATCCCATTAAGGAAAAGTATCACATATTCTGCACTAATTCCCAAATCTCACTGATCGGAGAAGAAAAAAACCCAGCTGAACCTGCAAACAGGAAAGAGGAAGATAAAAAGGAAGCATGCTGAAATAAATTTATTTGTGAACAGAAAACAAAGAGAATGCTAATTGACATTGTATCATATCATGTACTGTGGAAAATCTTTGTTTTAACTACATTTCCAGGTAATCATGGAAATTCCTGAGCAGTGCTTAGAGCTTTAAAGTAGAAGCAATAGAGGTGGCATACAATAAGTTTATATCTTTCAAACTCATTTTCTGTGGATTTCCATAATTGGGATAATATAGGTTGAGTGTCCCTTACAAAATGCTCAGGACCAGAATTGTTTTAGACTTCAATTGCTTTTCAGATTTTGGAATATACTGTCATGGAGTTGATTCAGGTGTTGAATTTGACAGAATAGCCTCCATGCCATGTTGATTCAGAGATTGTGAGAAAGGAGAGGTATATGATAGTGTTGTGTTTTTCTATGGAATTACTGTTCGTTTTGGGTAGATCTCATTTTCGTATTTGTTCCCACTAACAAAAATGAGGTGTCTATACAAATAGAATTTTCATCTGGCTTATGAAAAAATGAAAAAATTCAGACCATTGGCTGCAATGGGAGAGCTTTCGAGGCTAACCCCCCCCCCCTTCCCCGCTCGGTTTTTGGGCTAGAGGGGTGAAAATTGCCACACACAGAGGGTATTTTGACCCCTTTTAGCCCACCAACTTTGAAAACATTTAGGTCTTCCCCAGAGTACTGTGATGACTCATGGGCCTTGTAGTCCTGCTCATGACATTGTGATGCCTGATGAAGAAGAAAACTTGGGTTTTTTACCTTCCCAGTCAGAACTGGAATCTTCCCAGCCAGGTTCTTCCCAGCCAGATCTGGGAACCTTGCACCTGCAAGAGAGTTGTGTTCCAGAAGTATGTCAAACAAACCCTGAGCCTACATCTCCTGTGTTTTCTCGCCATGAGTTTTGTAAACAACAGAGAGGTTTGGAAGCGGCCTCGCGCAGGAGTGCTAGAATAGCTGCTAAGAATTTAGCCAATTAAGCCTGCTTTCCGTGAGAATCTTTAAGGAGTCAAACATCTGGTCTCAGAGATTAGCTTTGCTTCTGGTTCCCAGAGAACTGCTCTCGGCGGGAAAGTTAGACTCTATATAGGTGTTTTAACCGCGAAGTAACTTCGCGGAGTCAATTCGTCAGCCTCCGGAGCGAGTTGTGTCTGGACAGCGCGCTCCGTTCCAAGCCTCGTTCCTGTTCAAGCCTTGTCCTTGTTCTCAAGCCTTCGCTCCTGCTTCCCAGCCTTGTTTACCTTCGGACCTTGCCTCGCCTTCCAGGACTAAACCTTGCCTTGTTTCACGGATTTTACCAAGTAATTCCACGGACCTTGTTCTTGTTCCTCGTTACCTTGTGTCACGATTCAAGCCTCGTTATCAAGTATCAAGTTAATTCCTAGCCTTGCTCAAGTTCATGGACTAAAGGACCTTGTCATCTCCCCTCACTTGCTTGGCAAGTGAGTGTTTCGGTTATTGGATTACAACTTTGGACCTTAATATTTTATATTGGACATTGTTTCCTTGGACTAATTTTGACCTTTCCTGAAAGGTCTAATTCTGAACTATTTTCTACACTTGTTTTTATTAACTTTATATACTCCACCGGAGCCGTGCCGGGTGGACAGCCACTTAGCTACACCATCAGCAAGGACGAAGTGGACCGCATCCGTGACAGACTCAACGCGCAGGATGGAGAAATAAAAGGGTTGAGAGAGCGCGGAATCCGCCTCCCGGCCATGGCGTTGCCAACCAAGTTTTCTGGAGAAGCCTCCAAGGTCCAAGTTTTCCGCCGCCAGTGCCAGGCTTACCTAGAGGCCCGTGCCGCCGAGTTTCCCCAAGAAGACATCAAGGTGGCGTGGGTTTACAGTCTTCTAGACGGGCCAGCGGCCAACTGGGCGACGGCACTGTTCGACCAAGCCTCTCCACACCTAAGATCAGCGCAACACTTCTTGGACCACCTTAAGGAGACCTGGGGAATTGAGGACAATTTGGAGGCAGCCGGTCACAAACTCCGCCGCCTCTTTCAGGGAGACAGACCCATGTCTCAGTACATAGCCGAGTTCCGAGTGCTGGCCCACAACACCGGCTGGAACGATGTAGCCCTCAGAGGACAATTTCGGGAGGGTCTCAACATTGAAATGCTGGAGGAAATCTCCAAGGTGGATCCTCCCCACACTCTTGAAGCACTCATTGATCAATGTTTACGGGCTGAAGTCATGATTGCCAACAGGAAACAGTGGGTACGAGGCCAGAGCGGTAGAGCTGGGGCAAAACCCCTCGCTCCCGCCAGCGTTCAGCCGCGTCCAGTGTGGAGACCTCCACCACCATCCCCATACCCCAGAGGGAGCGAGGAGGTGCCGATGCAGTTGGGCAATGTGCGTCCCAGATTAGATGCCGCCGAGAAGGCCCGCCGCCAACGCCTAAACCTCTGTTGGTATTGCGGGAATGGGGGCCACTTCGCCAGAGAGTGCCCAGCCAAAGGGAAGCCCGCCGCCCGTCTTGCGGCGGCGTCCTCCACGGAGACGAAGGCGTCTGAGGCGGCTGGCACACAGCCGGCGGGGGAAGCCAACGACCGGGCGTAGAGAGGCTCGCCAACCCGGTCAAAAAACCCATTCAAGAGCCGCCAACCGGGGTCCTGTTCCTTCTAGTGGTCACCTTATGGTCAGCAAAAAAGGGACCCGTCATGATCCACGCCATGATAGACTCAGGAGCCACCAACAACTTCATTGATAGAGAGTATGCCGACTCTCTGGGATTACAATATCATGACTTCAAGAATGCCCGTGTGGTGCAAGCCATCGATGGCCGCCCTCTCAAGACGGGCCCCGTAAGCCAGTGGTCGGAACCCACCAGGATGTGGATAAGGGAACATATGGAAGAGATTTCCTTCTTTGTTACTGAGGTTCCCCATTTCCCTGTGATTTTGGGGATTCCATGGCTGACACTTCACGACCCAAGCATCTCCTGGTCCAACAGAGAACTGCAGTTTGCTTCAAAGTACTGCCAAAACCATTGCCTCGTAGCCAAGGTCTGCCATGCCACAGACACCGAGCCCATTATCACCTTGCCAAAGAAGTACTCCGAGTATTGGGATGTATTCAATGAAAAAGAAGCCGAAAAATTACCCCCACATAGACCTTATGACTGTGCCATTGACTTGGTGGAGGGGGCCCCGATCCCACGAGGGCATCTCTACTCCCTGACTGAACCGGAGCAAGAAGCTCTCAGGGAATTCATAGAGACAAACCTTCGCAAGGGATTCATCAGGCCCTCTCAATCCCCAGCCGCCTCCCCAGTGATGTTTGTGAAGAAGAAGTCAGGGGAATTACGCTTGGTGGTGGACTACAGAGCATTGAACAATATCACTAAGCGGAACAGCTATCCCCTGCCCTTAATCTCGGATCTACTAGACCGACTTCGAGGAGCCAAGGTCTACACCAAGCTGGACCTACGGGGGGCTTATAACCTAGTTCGCATCAGAGAAGGGGACGAGTGGAAGACCGCCTTCCAGACTAAATTCGGATTATTCGAGTCCCGAGTTATGAATTATGGATTATGTGGAGCTCCCGCAACGTTCCAGCATTTTGTCAATGACATCTTTCAGGATTATCTAGATCGGTTCTTGATCATCTACCTGGACGATTTTTTGGTGTTTTCTAGATCACAATCAGAACATGAGAACCACGTTAAAATGGTGTTACAACGATTGCGGGATCATGGGCTTTATGCCAAGCTGGAAAAATGCGCTTTTGATCTACAAGAGGTAGATTTCCTGGGGTACCGCATCTCGCCTCTAGGGCTCTCCATGGACCCGGCAAAAGTTTCAGCAGTATTGGAATGGCGGGCGCCAACCAACAAGAAAGAGGTGCAGCGATTCTTGGGGTTCGCGAACTATTACCGCAAGTTCATTCCAGATTTTGCCCGCTGGTCTGACCCAATCACCAGCTGCATCCGTGGGAAACAGCCCTTCCGCTGGACTGATCAAGCAGAGAAAGGGTTCCAGCAACTAAAGAAATTATTCACGTCCCAGCCAATCCTTCAGCATCCAGATCCTGAAACCCTTTTTGTTGTGCAAGCGGACGCCTCTGATGTAGCAATTGGAGCTGTACTCCTACAACCGGTGGGAGATCACCTTCATCCTTGTGCCTTTTATTCTCGTCAACTAACCGCACCAGAGAGGAACTATACCATTTGGGAAAAAGAACTATTAGCCATAAAGGCAGCTTTTGAAACTTGGAGACATTGGTTAGAAGGGGCCAAATTTCCCATTGAAGTCCATACTGATCATCGGAATCTAGAACATCTAAGAACTGCCCGCAAGCTAAATCAGAGGCAACAACGTTGGGCTTTATTCTTTGAACGTTTTAACTTCCAGATTCATTATGTAACCCCAGCCCAAACCAAGCAAGCAGACGCCCTGTCACGTAAACCGGAATACGCTGCAGGACGCAAGGAGACCTTTGAATCCCAACTACTACAACCCGAGAACTTTGCCACGCTCACAGTGGGGAACACCAAATCCACTCTCATTGATTCAACTCTCTCTACTCCAGGGCCCCTCTGTGCTCAAGAAATCAGGGCTAGTCAGCAAGCAGATGCCTGGGCGCAGGACCAACTTCGTCAAGGACTGCATTTTCCCTTTTCGCTTAAGGATGGACTGCTTTGCTATAGAAATCATGTTTATATCCCACCAGGACCGGGCAGGGAAAAAGCACTTCGTCTGTGTCATGACTGCAAGCCAGCAGGGCATTTCGGACTATTTAAAACCATGCATTTGATCCTAAGAGATTTCTGGTGGCCCAAGATCCGCAAGGATGTGGAAAAATATGTCAACACCTGCCCAGTATGCCAGCGCTCCAAGACAAGAAGGGAAAAGCCCTCAGGGCTTCTGCATCCCCTCCCTACCCCATCCCACCCATGGGAAATAATCTCTGCGGATTTTATCACTGATCTACCACCTTCCTGTGGATTCACCACGATCCTAGTGGTGGTGGACCTTTTCACCAAGTTAGCCCATTTCATTCCCTGTGATGGCCTTCCCACGGCCAAAGAGACTGCAGATCTATTCCTCCAACATGTTTTCAGATTGCATGGATTGCCCAAGTGTTTGGTCACTGACCGTGGGTCCCAATTCACCTCTCGTTTCTGGAAAGCACTACAAAAACTATTGGGCATAGACTCTCGTTTATCTTCGGCTCACCATCCCCAAACGGATGGGCAAACTGAGCGCACCAATGCCACTTTGGAACAATACCTTCGCTGTTATGTGAACTACCAGCAGGACAATTGGGCTTCTCTGTTACCACTGTCGGAGTTTGCCTACAACAATGGAGTCCAGGTTTCTACAAAAGAAACGCCGTTCTTTGCAAACTACGGTTTCCATCCACGTTTCTTTCCTCCTGTCATTGAAACTTCAGAAGTTCCCGCAGCAGAGGATTGGCTGCAGGAACTCACAGCGGTGCAACAACTTTTGCTCCAGCAACTGGACCAAGCCAAGGAGGACTATAAACGTCACGCGGACAAACATCGCCAGCCGGGCCCCGAAATCAAGGTAGGAGATCGGGTTTTCCTGTCCACTCGCTTTCTGCCCTCCCATCGCCCTTGCCGGAAGTTAGATGCCCGTTTCATTGGCCCCTATCCAGTGGTGGCGCAATTAAACCCCGTGACTTTCAAACTCCAACTTCCGCGTTCAATGCGCATTCACCCAGTGTTTCACCGCTCCCTGCTCCTTCCGGCGGATGGTGTGCGGCCAGATGTAAACCGGCCGGCCCCCGTCCCTGTTTTGGTGGATGGGGAGGACGAGTTCGAGGTTCAGGACATTTTGGATTCTCGCTTTCACCGCCGCCGCCTGCAATATCTCATTGACTGGGTGGGTTTTGGCCCTGAGGAACGCTCTTGGGAAGACGCCTCCACAGTTCATGCTCCTGATCTAACCCGTCGCTTTCATCAGACCTATCCCGCCAAGCCACGACCTCGTGCCTCGGGGAGAGAGTCCCGGTTTGGGAGGGGGCTTGAGGAGGGGGATAGTGTGATGACTCATGGGCCTTGTAGTCCTGCTCATGACATTGTGATGCCTGATGAAGAAGAAAACTTGGGTTTTTTACCTTCCCAGTCAGAACTGGAATCTTCCCAGCCAGGTTCTTCCCAGCCAGATCTGGGAACCTTGCACCTGCAAGAGAGTTGTGTTCCAGAAGTATGTCAAACAAACCCTGAGCCTACATCTCCTGTGTTTTCTCGCCATGAGTTTTGTAAACAACAGAGAGGTTTGGAAGCGGCCTCGCGCAGGAGTGCTAGAATAGCTGCTAAGAATTTAGCCAATTAAGCCTGCTTTCCGTGAGAATCTTTAAGGAGTCAAACATCTGGTCTCAGAGATTAGCTTTGCTTCTGGTTCCCAGAGAACTGCTCTCGGCGGGAAAGTTAGACTCTATATAGGTGTTTTAACCGCGAAGTAACTTCGCGGAGTCAATTCGTCAGCCTCCGGAGCGAGTTGTGTCTGGACAGCGCGCTCCGTTCCAAGCCTCGTTCCTGTTCAAGCCTTGTCCTTGTTCTCAAGCCTTCGCTCCTGCTTCCCAGCCTTGTTTACCTTCGGACCTTGCCTCGCCTTCCAGGACTAAACCTTGCCTTGTTTCACGGATTTTACCAAGTAATTCCACGGACCTTGTTCTTGTTCCTCGTTACCTTGTGTCACGATTCAAGCCTCGTTATCAAGTATCAAGTTAATTCCTAGCCTTGCTCAAGTTCATGGACTAAAGGACCTTGTCATCTCCCCTCACTTGCTTGGCAAGTGAGTGTTTCGGTTATTGGATTACAACTTTGGACCTTAATATTTTATATTGGACATTGTTTCCTTGGACTAATTTTGACCTTTCCTGAAAGGTCTAATTCTGAACTATTTTCTACACTTGTTTTTATTAACTTTATATACTCCTTCAATAAAGATATTAGATAGATTCTGGCTTCTGTGTATGGTTATTGGTGCCCTGCAGCCTGGGTCCTGACAAGTACTATTGTTGTTAATAATATTATTATTAACACTCATTGGCACACTTCCGATGTAATGGGGAGGCGAGACACTCCTCTCCCAGACTCAGCTTAGGGTCCCAGAGTAACTATCATTGTTAATATGAATGGCCATTCAGGAAGAGGAGGAGGAGGAAGAAGACAAGCGATGGGGCAGCGCAGTCCCCAAGCAAGGCTTGCATGCTTCCCCCGGCTGCTGTTGCTGGTGATCCTCCTCCTCAGCAGGCTGGCCATCCAGGAAGAGGAGGGGGTGAGAGGACAAGTGGCAGGAGCAGCACAGCTCCCAAGCAAGGCTTGAATGCTGCCCCCGCTGCTGGCAATCCTCCTCCTCCTCCTCGGCAGGCTGGCCATCCAGGAAGAGGAGGAGTAGGGAAAGGACAAGGAGCGGGGGTAGCGCAGCTCCCAAGAAAGGCTTGCATGCTGCACCTGCTGGTGTTGCTGGTGATCCTCCTCCTCAGCAGGCTGGCCATCCAGGAAGAGGAGGGGGTGAGAGGACAAGTGGCAGGAGCAGCACAGCTCCCAAGCAAGGCTTGAATGCTGCCCCCGCTGCTGGCAATCCTCCTCCTCCTCTTTGGCAGGCTGGCCATCCAGGAAGAGGAGGAGGAGGAAGAGGACAAGTGACGGAGTTATTGCAGCCCCCAAGCGAGGCTTGCATTTGGTACACACATCAGCTGTAATGGGAAGCAGCCCTCTGTCAGTACCTTCTTATTGTTACGTGGTGAAATGAAAGGAAAACGAAAGCAAGCATGATGACTGTGTGGCTTTCATTTTTGTGTCACCTCTCGTTTCTTATGAATATATCACCATTTGTTTCATGTAGAAAAATTGTCAAAACAAAACAATAGCAGGCAGCAAACGAAGGAAAAAAATTCGTGCACATCTCTAGTAACTGAGGAGTAGAGTAGCAGAAGTGATAACAGGGCCATCTGGATTCTGCTTGTTACTAGAATGGGAGGCCTAATATTCTGGAATGACAATGATCTGGGAAGTGGAGGCTTCAAAGGCTGGGGGAGTATATATGGGAAATGCAGGCTTCAAAGGCTGGGGGGGTATATAGGGAGAGGGATCAATTGATTTTGCTAGAATTAGCTTCTTTTGTTTTGTGAAAGAAAATAAAGACTATTTCCAATAACCCTTACTTGTGAGCAGTATCTTCATTTTGAAACCCAGCAAGTCCTTACATTAAGCTCACACAAAGGACTCTTCCTGTTGCAACGTGGTGAGAGAAGCATGAAGATGTTGGGAAGCAGTGAACGGCTTGAAGAAGGGGAGACCTGTCCTGAAGAGCAATCCCTGTGAGGTGCTCTGGCTGCCACCCTAGCGATAGAGAGTGAGACTGAGGAGCTGCTGATGGCTGGGCTTCCTTTGAGTTCAACTCAGGTTCCAGTGGGGAAAGGAGTCACAGTGTGAAAGAAGGCAACCCAGAGTGCAGGCGTAGTGGCTGCCGGAAAAGCCCCCTTAAGAGCCAGAGGCCTGGAAACAGAAAAAATAGATTACAGTTTGCTGATAGGAAAAGGGTGGAGCAACCCAAATTCATTGGATTTGGTTTACCTGTCCACCAAGTTTTTGAAGACTACTCAATTATCTTGGAAATTGGCACCTAAATTGTTGGGGCCCTTCCCTGTTTTGGGGATTGTTAACCCTATAACTGTCCAATTGAAATTGCCACATAATTGGAGCCAACTTCACCCAGTATTCCACTGCAGTTTAAAACCTAGCAAGACCTTACATATATGAGCATACATAAAGAGATAACTTGGAGATGTGACCCAAAATACCACATTCATTTAGGCTTCATGTACATTTTATACACATAAAAAGCAGTCTCCAGGTTACAGACAAGACAAGTGCAGATAAGTTTGTTCTTAAGTTGAATTTGTATGTAAGTTGGAACACGTGTATATATATATATAAATTTTTTTTGGATAGCATAGGGAACCCTTGTGATGTTTGTTTTTCTATCTGAGCAGAAGATTTCACCTCACTTTTTGTCCCTGTGATAATTGGATTTTGAAAAATGTGGCTTGTGGTAGAAAAAAGGATTGATGATAAACTTTCACTGGAGACAACTTTTCCCCAAGATAACTCATTCAGGAGTGAATTTCCCTTCCTTCCTCCTGTTGCCACACCCCCGTTCTTAACTATGAGTCATTTGGAAGTCAGATGTCTGTAACTTGGGAACCACCTGTACACCATATTTTGAACAATTCTGTGCATGAAACAAAGTGCACAGATGATGTACTCAGTGATATCTGAAAGCACTTTGTGATATCTAAAAGCAAAGATATCACTACTTCAGCCACTCATGTTGAAATTTAGGATTTTAGAGCATTTTGAATTTCTAGATATGGGATATTCAAGCTATACTATAATCTTCCTTGCAGAAGTGTTAGAGCAGATATGGGAAAACTTTTTGCCATGGGGCCGCATTATGGGCCTGACCAGGAGGGATGTGGGCTGGGCACATGCTGGGTGGGGAGGGCGAGAAAAGGGTAGGAGTCATCCTCAGGTTGTTCTTCTGGAATAAGGATGGGGCTGCTCACCCCATCCTTATGCTGGGAGAAAGGAAAGACAAATGGCAACATCCCCGATCCTCCTCCCCCAATCCTCAGGCTCTCCTCTTGGCATTATCCCAAGAGAAGGGAGAGACAGCCAGTGGCTGAGAGTGCTTGGGAGGGTTCTCTGCCAGCATGTGCCTTCCTCAAGCTGTCCTCCTGGTATAAGGATAGGAATGCTCACAACATTCTTATGCCAGGAGGAGGGCGAGACAAGCAGTGGCTGAGAGTGCTCCAGAGTGCTCTCAGCTGCTGCATACCTTCCTCTCACATCTTTTTAGCATAAGGATGAAGTGGGCCATCATGTATTTATGCCAAGAAGACAAGGAAAAATAAGGAGGGACTGAGGTAAGCACCCAGGGAGCTGCATTCAGCCCCGGGCTTTAGGTTGCTCATACCTGTGTTAGAGTATAAAGACTATTTATTTTATATAAAAAACATGCAAAATAGAAACATGCAAAATATTAGACTCTTGCATCTTTATTTCTTCTTGTTGTCTCTTCCTTGTATGGTGTTCAACTCTCTCTAAGATGGTCTCTATATTTAACTCTGACTGGAATTTAATATAGACCCGATTGAACTTGAATACAGCTCTGACTGAATGTGCTACTTTTTTTGATCTTCCTGCCTTATTCTCTCTTCATCTTCCAGTCACAAAAAAGGCTGACTCTTCCAAAAACCAGAAGTGCCTTGCCTGAGTCTCTGCCCCCGTGATTATTCTTAAAGGGGCAGGACAACTAAGGCTTCAAATGCAAAGTGGCTGTCAAGACTGACCCCCCAGAAACTGTACATAAAATATTAATCTCTCTAACTAAAAAGGGCTTAAATAGGGGTAAACAGTGAGGGTCTTCATAGGGCCCAACACAGCCCAACAATAAAACTATTGCAAGACGCTATAGTGGATGTCCTCCGCTGACTTTTGTTTGAATAAAACCCCATGAAGAGATAGAATTGCATCCAACTGTATCTATCTGAATAGATAATAGATACCATGGTGTAGAGACTTGATGTGGCAGAGGATGGAATCCCCTTTGAATCCCACCGCTGCCACCAATTTATGTAGAGACTTGATGTGGCAGAGGATGGAATCCCCTTTGAATCCCACCACTGCCCCCAATTAATGTAGAGATGCTGAGGTGACAGGGAATGGAATCCCTTTTAGAGTCCCTCAGCTTTGCCACCAATATTGTACAGAGGTAAGGTATCTGACAGGAATGTGTGTCAGTGATGGAACCCTTTTTTGATCCCACACACACACACACAGATACCACCACTTAATAAAGATGTTTTGTGAGAGATGATGTTAATTAATGATTTGTTTGATTATCTTCTTCTTCGCTGCCACCAATGGAGGAGACTTCAGGCAGATGTCACTGGTTCCTTTAAGCTTTCTCTATTTGTTCTACTTCAGGTGTTGATGTTACTTAACTTAATATGAGAGTATGACAGAGGCTTGATTTGAATAAAATCAAAACAAGTTTATTGCAGGTACAGAGCTTGATGGTTTCAGATAACTTGGTAAAGGCACTTCGCTTAATGGTTACAACGGTTATGAGGTGGTTAATCTTTCAAAATACTTCTTTCCCTGGATTACACTAAACCCTGATCCTACTGGATCCCCTGGGATTAATGTTCCCTAATCCACAGATTCTATAGATGACCCTAGACAAATCACCTAACTTGCCTAGTCTGGTCCAACCTAAATCTGACTCAAATCTTTCTATTTAAGCCAGTCTGATTCTCCCCACAAGAATCAGATCCACCACTGTGACTGGAAGATCACAGACTCCTAAAATAAATCCTTTTATTTTAGGCCTGACTCAAATTCTTCTGAGTCACCCTGATTCTCTACCTGAGAATCAGTTCCTTCACTGTGGATGGAAATCACAGACTGCTGGGTTTTAAAACATTCCCCTTTTCCTTTCCAAGAGGCGGTTGGCTCCGCCCCTGTTGCTATGGTAACCTGTTCTAGCATTCTAAGATGGCTACCTTCCCCCATACATATGGTCAACTGAAATACTCACCATTTTAAACTTAGCCAAACCTGGCTGTATAAACAAAATCAAATACACATATCATCTATAAACAAAATACAATTATACACTTCTTCACACATGGGTTGAATGGATTTCTCCTTCCAGCAGACACCCCAAATGTGATCTAACAATATGGGGGAAAACTCACTGGAGCGGTTCTGAAGATGGCATAGGTGAAGGAGAAGCTCATGTGCAGGATATTCAATGGAAATAACATATAGAAATGTGTGATTAAAGGAACAATGATGTGTATACAATTTCTGCGATGTTATTTATTATAATTATTTATTATGTCTACTTTTCGGGCCAGGATGTCCACACATAACAAGCATACAGAACATATATTTTATCTCAAAGGGACTGCTTACACAATTTATGTTAGTCAAGGCTATCAATGGACAACAGCAAGGAAACACTGAGAATACTAAGGGTTTAGAGATAAATAAGGCATATAGCTAAGTTTCAGAGGCGAAGCAAATCATGATTGAAATCATTTTGGGAACAGAGGGAAGTAGAAAAAATGGCTTGGAGAATTTTTTTTAAAATCAGATGATTGTGTTGTAACAGTGCTGAACATAACAATTTTGCTCTGAATCTGGCGAGTAGGCAAAATCTTCAAACATCTTGCTTTTAACCCCTGAAATGAATGCTTGGCTGGGGCTTGCTGCTGCCGCTATAGGACCATAGAGTTGGAAAGAGCACAAGGACCATTGAGACCAACCCCATTCTGCACACTAGAATACACAATCCGAGCATGCCTGACAGATAGCCACCCAGCCTCTGTTTAATAACATCCAAAGAAGGAGACTCATCCACACTCTGAGGCAGTGTTCTCCACTGTTGCTTACTATCAGGACGTTATTCATAATATTCAGGTGGAATACCTTTTCCTATAGTTTGTATAGTTTGTATCACTTGCTCTATGTAGCAGAAAACAAGCCTGCTCCCTCCTTAGTATGACATCCTTTCAAATATTTAAACATGACTTAACATTCTCTTCTCTGGGCTAAACACCTCCCTAGGGCATGGTTTGCAAACCTTTTACCATTTTGGTCACCCTTCTCCGCATACACTTTAACCTGTCAATATCCTTTCTGAGTTGTAGTGCCCAGAACTGGACACAATATTCCAGGTGAGGACTAAAACAAAATAAAGTGGTATTATACTTCCTTCAGTCGAGGCACTATGTATCTATACATGCAGCGTAGGATTACAATGGCTGTTTTAGCTGCCACATCATTCCATTGGTTCATGTTTGTCAAGCCAAGTGTCTTCCATCCTATGTCTGTGTATTCCATTTTCTTCTGTAATACCATACATTACTCCATATTGAAATTTATTTTGTGAGTTTTGGGGTTTTTTTTAATGTGTTATGGTAATTGTGAGTTCCTTTCTTTTTTTCTTTTTTTCTTTCACTACAATAGACTAGCCTGGCTTGTTTAGTTTTGCAGATTATAGCAGGAGACATTACTTACAAGACTTAAATAGAGTCCCTACATAGAGCACTGACCAACAAACGTATTGATAGCTCTTATAAAGCAGTTACAAATATTGGGGCTCATCACTAGTAGTTTGAACATTAGTTTGAATAATAATGCATTACAGTGGAGATCAAGGTCAGATCTCCTGTCATCATCATCCCTGTCTGGTAACTGTCAGGTTCAGAGAACTTTATCAGACTTCAGAAACTTTGCAAAAAGCCCATAAAACATGCAGTTTGGAAAGGCTTCACTTTTCCCAGATGAAACGCTGTTGAATTAAAGTGTTATTGGTTTAAAAGAGCTTGGCTCTACCTTTGAAGACATAACAGTAAAAAACAAATGCAGTTAATTTTTCTAACAGTACTATGGCATAGATTGATGGAATTATGCAAGGGGATTCAGATCTCTGTGTCCTGAAATAATTTCATTTGGGAATAAGAACTGAACATTCAGTGAACAGCTGGAAAATAAGTAGGTCAGGGCGTCCATATCATTTCCTGTATATTATATGATCATTTTGTACTCTTAGCCACTGCCTAAGTATCTGTTAAGGATGAGAAGCAGTTAACAATATTTGTTTAAAGATGAGTAAATAGACTTCTTTACTAATGGGTTTCATCCATTCTATTGAGATGATCCATGTAAAACTAATATTAAAAAGCCCTAGTCTTAAAGTGGCCTGATGACGACAAACCCACCTTTTTATATACTTAGACTAGCATGGTTACCATTTTGAAAGCTATTGGTACAATATCCCTGACATATTTTGCACTATAAAACAGTTTGACATACCCTCAACATTTCACTGGTGAAAATTAGAAAATATGTGACCAACATTAGAGTGCAGTCAATATGACAAGAAGTATTAATGATGAGCTATTCACAAACTTCATTTGTTAGCTTTTGCTGAAATTTTTGGGAAAGGTGCGATTCTGCCCATTCCTCCTCAACCTGCTAAGTTCACTGAATGCTAATTGCTTTGCACTTTGAACTTCTGTTTGCAGCAACTGAAATAAACATAGAACAAGGGGGGAGCATAGGAAAAGGAGACAGAAACTGGAGCATTTTAAAGCAGCTGGAGAAGTGGGACATCCGAGAATTAATTGGGAGACAGCTGGAGGAGGATGCTAAGCTAACACAGAATTAAGTTAGCTTCACTTTCAACAGAAGTGAGAGAAAAAGTGGGAGAGAAGAAAAGAGATGGAAAGATATCTAAGAACAGCAGTTTGCATCTCAGAAAGGTTAGGATGGGTGGATAAGAGATGAGGAGACTTTGGGTCACTGGAAATTAATCTTATCACTGCTGCTCTAAAATGTCTTTAGCACTTTTAGTGCTGAGCTTTGTTTCATTTTCAGCAGAAAACACATGCAGGAAAGCTACACATTGTTGTTTTTGCACAGCAATCCATCTATTTATACAAGCTGCATAGGTTGTATGCAATCTGCATAACTGTAAGCAATTTGCGCAAATCCACAAATCTCAGCACAGGAATATCATGTATAATTTTCCTATGTGTACTTTCTGTGCAAAATTTCTTTATTGCACAAAAGTATTCTATATTTTCATAAAGTACCCATTTTCTAAACAAAAACACAATGCAAACCATGCACATTTTGCACAATAAAAATGTTCCCAATGTAGTTCCAAAGACTTCTGGAAAACTGCCCAGGTATTGCATATTGTTGTAGAATGGGGAGAAAACCCCCCCTAAAATTATTTATTTTTGCATGAGAAAATTAAACAAAGGATGCCTTACATCCTAAGAGAACTACAATTGAATTGTTATGAATTTCACTGAAAAATTTGTAGACAGTGATGTAGTGGGGCCAAAGTTCACAGAATTAAAGTGGTTTTCTGATCAGCTGGAATTATGGCATTCTACTTCTAACTGCATTCCCTGTTTCCACTGCATTTTCAAAATTCCTATGGTAACATGAATGAGGGATATCTGCAGCAAAAATATTCTGCTCTCTCTCTCTCTCTCTCTCTCTCTGTGTGTGTGTGTGTGTGTATGCAGGAATATGGGTACAGAGAGAAATGAACACAACTAGCTGCATTTGGGGCTCTCCTTGGATGTAGCTATGGCAACTGTCATGATGACAGCCTGGATTTCAAGATTTACCATTACATCACTGCCTATAGGGCATTTACTATTTTATTTGTCAAAGGGGAAAAGGCATTCATAAGATAAAAAGGGCACCCATGTTTTTTACATTTGTATTTATATACTGGTATTGAATATATATTAAATATATCTCTTCCTCTCCTATTCTTTCAAAAGCACACTGAACATTAAGAACCATTGTTTTGATGTTTTCAGAAGTCATGAAAGCTAGGCATATTAGCAAATGTGGAAGAAAATTTGATAATCATTGAACAGATGCTACTTAAAAATTGAGAGCGAGCTGCTGGGTGAGGTCACCCAAGCATGTGGAGAGGGATGTTATCAATCTGGCAATGTCACCAAAGTATATATCTCCTTTTCAGTTGATAGGGGTCAGGCTAAATCAATGCATGGGATCATGGAAAAGACTAAATGTGGGGAAGACAGTCATGTTGCTAATGATTTAGTTGTTGTGTGCGGTAATATTAGCCAGTTCTAGGTGGGGTTGTGCCCCCACCCCTAAAACAACAGCTCCCCAAATTCAGATGTGATTTATGGTGAATTCCTCCTAGAGCCTCAGGTGGTTTCCATGGCATATCCCAAGGGGATCATACTTGGAGCACCCACCATTTACTGACTAGAGGTGGGTGCTCCAATTATGATCTCTGTGGAGAAAGATGCCCAAGGTGCAATTCGCATATGCAAAATATGTCCTGATTCATGCAAGTCCAAGGTAGAATAGACTCTGCAAAGAGTGTTTAAACAGTCCACAAATCCTGGCTAAGTTGAGCACAGGCAATTCCAAACATAGAATTCATTGGCAGTCAAGATCCACTATAGCAAGAAGTAGACCGAAAAATCAAGCAGACAATGATGTAGAAAGGAAACATTTGACTTCTGGTGCAATGAATTCCTCTTGGTGATTTTCCCCTACTTTATAGTTCACTCTTACACCAGTGGTTCCCAACCTGCGGTGTCTGGACCACCGGTGGTCCCAAAGAACTAAAATATAGTCCATGGCCTCATGGTTACTACACAGTTGCAACAAGAGCGACTGCAAAACTCTCTTAGAGTGCTGAGGCAATGGCGATGTCAGGAGGGGAAAGGCTGACTACCCACGAAAGGTGTGACAACAAGCCTCCTGACTGCTGCTTCTCCGCTGCCTCCCTCCCACTGAGTGGAGCTGTTCCATGCGGTGCCTGGAAGCAGGGTCGCCTCATTGTCTTCATCTTTTAGGTCCGTTCCTGGGGTTATTTGGGGTACTGATACAGAAAATTGCATTAGATAGACAACATCAGCTCTAGATTATTAAATATGGTTTTCTGTGACTGAGCAGATGACAACTACTGGATGGCATATGTTCTCCATTGGAAATTAGAGCCAATGTGGTATATCCAATGCAGTTTTCTGAATCAGTATCCCAAATAATCAAACCAAAATCTAAAGGTGACCAAAAACTGTTTCATAATCCTTTTGGTACTAATGTTGGAGAGTGGTCCCTGGTCAAAGCGGGCCCTGGTTAAAGTGGACCCTGGTCCCTGGTGAAAAAAAGGTAGGGAACCATTGCTTTACATAGATGGTCACCTTTACTTAACCTTACATTATTCTACTTTTTCCCCCAGATCTTTTAGAAGATTATCTGAACATGGTTTTCAATCAGCTCATAAAGGTTTCTACCCTAATTTTATTTCAATTATTTTAATTAATTTTGATAGATTTGTTTTAATTGGCTTTATTTTTAGCGGCCCTGCTCCATCCTACATAAGGGTAAGATATATGCTCCCTGAAACAATGTGAATTGGGCCCGGGCTGTGGCACAGGATGTTGAGCAGCCGGCTGCAGCCAGCTGCAACAAATCATTCTGACCAAGAGGTCATGAGTTCGAGGCCAGCTCGGAGCCTGCGTTTGTCTTCTGTCTTTGTTCTATGTTAAGGCATTGAATGTTTGCCTTATATGTTTAATGTGATCCGCCCTGAGTCCCCTTCGGGGTGAGAAGGGTGGAATATTGCAAATAAATAAATAAATAAAATCAAACAAATTGCCCACAAATCATGGAGATGGGAGACATTTAGCAGTGCATGTTATGTAAGACACAGATGTGAAAGTGAGGGGGAAAGGGACTTGGATCAACATTCAAATTCTTCCATCAAAGCAGTCTCTCTCTCTTAGACACATATGAGCATACTGTTCTGTAGTTAAGTACATCTATGTTATTCTAATTTTATCTGTGCATGTAATTATTGTAATGTATTCATAAGTTACTCAAACCACAATCTTTCTTGAATGTTTGGTTGTTTAAATTTGCTACTGCTTTTACACATGAAGCTAATAAATGGGTTACAAGTTTTATCAATTTTTGTCTTATCCCTCACAGGCAGTCCCTGAGTTGCAAATTTCCAACTTATAAACAACTCATAGTTAAGAACAGGAGTAAGACAACAGGAAGTGAGAGAAATCTACCCCCTGGAAGGGAAATTCACTCCTATAAGTGTTATCATGGTGAAAAGGTGTTTTCACTGAAGCTTCATTCTCAATCCTTGTTTCCCCAACAAGCCACATTTTTCAAAAACCAATTATCATAGGAAAAGAAAGTGAGCATAGAAAAAAAACTCCATAGGCTTGTTAACCCTTCCCTATGTTATACTCCCCTCCCTCCCTCTCCCTCTCTCCATATATATGGAGCTACACTTAAAATGTACCTGTTCCTACTTACAAACAAATTCAACATAAGAACAAACCTAAAGAACCTATCCTACAAACCTACAGAACTTGGGGACTGCCTGTACATGAAACAATTGAGAAAGACTATACTATCTAGAGCTTTGGGCCAATGTATGTTACCAATGTGATGATATCCAACTCTACTCCTTGTTTGCTATGTCAATTTGCTAAGGAAAAATATTAAAAGCTGATAAAGTCAAATATTAGAAAGAATGTCACCGATAGCATTGGTGCACTAAAAATAACCCATACTGTGGGTACCACCTTATTGAGTTTTCTATCAACTGATATTCGGACACATTCAGAGTTAATAAAGGTATACCTCAGTTAAAGAAATATATGTGTTCATGGACACGAGTTCTTTAATAGAAGATTTGATGCTACGGGCAAAAGTAAAATGGAAAGAATGGTGGTGGATTTTTATACAACAAAAATGAACTTGTTTTTGCAAACTTTTTATTCAAAACTAATATTATACACGTCAAAACAAAATAACCAGTTCAAATAAAGCTTGCATAAATGAACAAAAACATTTTGAACTTTCCAGAGGCTACCTCCAGGGGTGGCTTTTTCTTTTACCATCCTCCACTTTCTTTTGTCTTCAATTTTGGTACCTTTTAACAAGCTGGAAGACAGCTAGTGAAGCAGACTTAAATGCTTTTCCCTTCTTTCACTGACAGAAGACAAGAAGGCATGTGGAGGTTGGGAGAATGTATACATGCTTTCTAAAAAGCAGCTTTGTTGGCAGATGATTCATTAACTGAGGTATGCCTTAACATAATTACTTTGACTTGTAGCTATAAACAGCCTTATCCTCCATGAATTTGACTAAAAGTATTCATGTCATCACTACATCTCGTGGTACTAAATGCCATAACGTAATTATGTGCTGCATGAAGACATACTTCCTCTCTTCTGATTCTTCTTCAGGTAACTTCACTGAATGTGTCTATCTTTCATATTACAGTATTGGGAGACGGAAACCTCTTCCCTGTTTACTTTTTCCACATGCTGGATGAGGTCACATGCCTCCACAATTGAAAATGGATAAATGTTACTAACTTCATTTATATTTGAACATAGATGACTAGCTTATGTCCAATTTAGTTCAATGTCTCCATTAAATGTGAAATACATCTCTGTCCAATCTACAATGATCTTTAGATTTGTACCACTGATTTTACAGTACCAGTACTTACTGTTTTATTTTCTTGCACCTTTCTAAAAATTCCTAACGCAATTTTTTATTTTACCTTACATTCTAATGTCATAACTGTCCTGATGCTTTCATCTGAGTAATAGCAAAATAAAATCTCCTGTTTGTTTCATCTCAAAATGTCTTTATAGAACACTTTTGGCTACAGAATACATCACAACACCAACCAATGGCCAAGAAAATGCTTAATTGTTGGATTAAAGTGTGTAAGAACGTGCTATGGGTAACAGCAGCCACAATTTAATTGCAGTTGGGTAGTTCTGGTGGTGTCGATATTAGGCTGCTTCTGAGAATTTAATTCTATCATCTAGAATAGCTTGTTCAATTAATTTCTCACTACAACAAATCATTTGTTCTGCCCTGTGCTCACATTTGTATATAATCAATATCTTTTGGACAGCCGATAAAATACTTGAACTGGAGTGAATGAACCCCTGTAGATACAAAGAACAGGTTTTAATCCCTGTTTGCACTGCATGACACTCCTCTGTTGAAGTGCTTTCTTTGCCTTTGTCACATTTATGTGATTCTCACTAACACAGATTCATCCAAAGTCCAGATAACTGCCTGTTGGTCTAAGTTAAAACAATTTTGGGTGGGTGGCCTAATTAAGGTTTTGGGATGATATACCACAAAGTGTGCCATCCTGCATCCATTTGGGCATTTACTGGAATATATAGTCTATTCCAAAAGGTCATTTTAGTGCATGGTAGTTTGGCTTGTAAAATCCAAGGTGGTTGACTCAGCAAGGTACATGCAATACCTGTTGCATGGAGCTCAAAGAAGGGCACAGGTTTAGCTGATGGCTACAGGTTTAAAGTGTGCAGGATATAGGTGTTCTTAAATATGCTAATCCCCAATGAACTGTGGATAAAACAGATGTAGTAACAGTCTCTTATGTAACATACTCAACTCAGTGCTCTGCTAATGTGGCCTATCATCCAGCAAAACAGTTGGAACATCAAGCTGATGGCTTCCAAATCTTTGGGATATTGAATCCCCTCTGGTTTGTGAATCTGGATTTTAAGAACTTAAATATTTACATGACTGTTGTATTACTGAAACACCATACAATGATATTGTATTCAAATAACATTAAACTCTACACTATGTCATGGGTTCTTCAGCACAAGCACTGAGAAGGAGAGAACACAATAAAAGGGTGACATTTTGTTGCTTTTCTGATGTCATAGATAGATACTGTGTTCCACACTCCCCAGTGCAAACCTTAACCAATGGCCTTAGAAACAGGTATCTCCTATTTAATATGGCACAGATCGTGGAGCACAAGGCAAAGTTAGATGATAAAGTCCCCTCTGGTGAGGAAGGTGGAGTAGAAATGCTGTAAATAAATAAACAGACTGACTGACTAACTTACCACTATTATGCCTCTTTCCAAGACAAATTTGCATTCTGCACCTGACATTAAAAATTAGTCTCCCATCTTTGAACAGTGTCCCCTTCCTTACGTTTTGGTAAACACAGCTGTTTGGAGAGAACCACATTTTCTATGTTAAACCCGGACAGTTTAAAGGGCAATTCTTCCATAAGCAGACAAGGTTGCAAGTTGTATAGTGCAACATTGTGCATTTTTTTCCCTCAAGGGTCCTAATGTCTTCAACAATACTTAATTTCAACTTAATGTGTCCAGGCACTGAAGCCCTAACCTATTTAATCATATGATATATTACTTATGTACAGAAGAACTGTGAAATTTATTTTTTTTAATGTTTACATTTTAAAATCATTTGATGAATTTAATGAGTAATATTTATGAATAAGGGCCGGGTGTGGCGCAGCTGATTAGTAGTCAGCTGCAATAAATCACTACTGACTGTGAGGTCATGAGTTTGAAGCCAGCCTGAGTCGTATTGAGTGCCTGACCATTGAACTTGCCCAGCTCGTTGTTGACCTAAGCAACCCGAAAGATAGTTGTATCTATAAAGTAGGAATTTGGGTACCGCTTATGCGGGGAGTCTAATTTAACTAATTTACAGCACCATAAAAATTGTCCAGCAGCATACGGAAAGGAATGAGGAAGTTATCCATCAAGGACACTGTGTCACAGTGGATGATGAAGCAGCAGCTCCCCCTGTGGCTGGAATCGAGCATACCCTCATGAAGCCATAAACTGGAGAGTGTTAAATTGCCTCTGTGTCTTTGTCTCTGTCTCTGTCTGTATGTCATATGGCATTGAATGTTTGCCATGTATATGTACATTGTGACCCACCCTGAGTCCCCTTTGGGGTGAGAAGAGTGGAATATAAATACTGCAAATAAATAAATAAATAAATAAAACCAGTATATCTTTAGCTAATTGCTTATTCTCCTAAAACAACTCTTCTCCAGTTCTATGGATTGCTAGATGAAATGGACTTCCTTGAAAGACCTAAACTTCTTTGAAGTGTAAGATAAACTTTACTATTTATTTATTTATTTATAGTATTTATATTCCGCCCTTCTCATCCCAAAGGGGATTCAAGGCGGATCACAATGTGCACATATAATGGCAAACATTTAATGCCATATAAACATAGAGACAGAGACGCAGAGGCGATTTAACATTCTCCAGATTCCAGCTTCCTGAGGGTATGCTCAATTCCGGCCACAGGAGGAGGAGCTGCTTCATCATCCACTGTGGCAACTTGATGGATACTTCCTCATTCCAAACGGGAGCTGGACGAGTTTTATGGTGTCATAAATTAGTTACATTTGCTTCCCCGCAGAGTGGTACCTAAATTCTTACTTGATAGATGCAACTATCTTTCGGTTTCTTAGGTCAACAACGAGCAGGGGCTATTTTTTATTTTAATTGTCGGGTGCTCACCCCGGCACAGGCTGGCCTCGAACTCACGACCTCTTGGTCAGAGTGATTTATTGCAGCTGGCTACTTAAACAGCTGCGCCACAGCCCGGCCCCAACATATCAAAAGTTATAAAGATTTAAATAGTATATGTACAGTAGAGTCTCACTTATCCAACACTCGCTTATCCAACATTCTGGATTATCCAACACATTTTTGTAATCGATGTTTTCAATATATCATGATATTTTGGTGCTAAATTTGTAAATACAGTATTACTACATAGCATTACTGCGTATTGAACTATTTTTTCTGTCAAATTTGTTGTCTAACATGATGTTTTGGTGCATAATTTGTAAAAATCATAACCTAATTTGATGTTTAATAGGCTTTTCCTTAATCCCTCCTTATTATCCAACATATTTACTTATCCAATGTTCTGCCAGCCCATTTATGTTGGATAAGCGAGACTCTACTGTACTACTGTGCTTAAGCTCTTTTGTTCTTTTTTCAGAGCTTAATTTTCTTTTTTGCTACTGAAAATTAGACTACAGATGCCAAACTCTGGATTTTTTAAAACAAATTCTGAATTTTAATTATATCAGACTCTTGCTTGGTGGTAAACACTTTGATGTAAGACTTGCAAAATAGAATAATCCATGTAACATTTGTCTTTCTCATCAAAAGCTTACTTTGGAAAAATCACTACTCACTGGTGCAAGCAGATCTCTTTGACGTCTGTCGATTATTTACAAAAACAGAAACAATTAATCCATAGCTAAAATCACTCTTGGAAAAGAAAGAGTGTTGAACTTGAATTATAGACTTTGTTTTGTTGAACTGAAAAATTAATTCATCTCCTGAGAGGAACCCACAAATCTTTAGAATTAGAGCTTGCATCAGCATCAGCTGCCAAGTTAGCAGTAAAAGCAGTGTAAGACATTTCATAAAAAAGTACAAGGATTGAAGGGATGCAAGTAGAGTACACAATTGCTGCATATTCTGGCCTAGCAAAGTTTTTTAAGATGAAAAAGAGAAAAGAAGACTTGTAGGGATGGAGCAAACATTTAAAGGACATGCAGTTCAACATTCCAAGTTTGTTCATAAATCCAATAATCTATATATACTGCCATATATAATACAAATGATAGTGTGACAGAAGGCAGGGATGTAAATGCAGATTTTTTTTTCTTCCAGAGAAAGAAGAAAATTGTAAGAACAAAAATCTGATTTAAGACCCCATGAAATATGGTAGAGGTTAATATTGGAGAAAATGTGTGCATTTTTCTGAATTTTCTGCATATGTGTGAAATGTGCATTAGTGTAAAGCACAGTATTTAGGCTGCATAAGAGCTAAAATACGGGGAAAGTAGATTACTCTGAGTGGAGCGGTACTTTCCCCTGAAGTAGCAGATGCATTGCTTGGAAATATTTCTGAATCTTTCTCAATCAGTGAGAAAGATCCATGTCTCAGAGCGCATGGTCCAGCTTTGACAAGCCTGCCAGCTATAACTTTTCCTGGGCAAATCTATCATGGACAAAATATTGAGATATAAATATAAATATTTTCATTAATAAATGGAAAATATTTAACTCATTCTAAACATACTAAAGGCATCAGATCCTGTCTGATCTTGGAAACTATGCACAGTCAGCATGGGTTAATTCTTGAATTGGAAACAGTTAGTGCTATAGACTATACTTCAGATGAATGAACTGCAGAACCACCCCTAAGTATTCATTTCCTAATAAAACCCTATGACATTCATGGGACCACCATGAGTTGACATGATACATACCGTGTTTCCCCTAAAATAAGACCTCCCCAAAGAATAAGACCTAGCAGGGGTTTGGGGGGATTGCCAAATATAAGGCCTCCCCTGAAAGTAAGGCCTAGCAACTAAGGCTAAAGTTCCATTGGGAAACATGGCTGCAGGGCAGAAGCAGCACTCATTCATACACACCGGAGGGAGGGAGGGAGGGAGAGAAAGTGCTTGCTGTCCTTGCCTTGCCTGTCTCCCAGCCTCCGTGGCTGCTGCTGCGCTGCCATTTCTCTCCGTCTCCCCAAGGCTTCTGATTGGCTCCTGGAGCCAGGGCAAGGGAGGGTGGGAGGGAAGGAAGAGGGCTTTCCACTCGTCCTGCTCTTTCTGTTTCTTAAAGGTACAGGACGCATAGGGATTCTCCTCTCATCCTTATTCTTATCCTATGCCATGAAACTTATTATTTTATACTATTATTCTATTACCATATTATTATCATCATATCTGTTACTATTATTATATCCCATTATTATATTATCCTATTAATATATTTTATATCATTATATTATATTTTTCTATTATTATTATATTATTATTATATTATTATTATATTATATTTTCATATTTTTATATTATTATTCTGTTATTATTATATTCCATTTTATATTATCCTATTAATATATTTTATATCATTCTATTCCATTCTATTCTTCTATTATATTATCCTATTATTATTATATTATTATGCTATTCTGTTATTATATCCCATTATTATATTATCCTATTAATACCATATTATTATCATATTCTGTTATTATTATATCCTATTATTATATTATCTCATTAATATCTTGTATATCATTATATTATTATATTATCATATTATTATTATTATAGTATAGTATATTATTCATCATTCATGACTACATTGAAACTAGAATAGAGAGAAATCAGCGTGGAAACCTTGTGAAACCTAAACTGCAAGAGGTACCATAGATTGTTGTACATGTAAATAATGGTAGTAACAAGAAATTCTTGATAGGATTCATAGTTTGTCTGGTTATGCCGGTTTGTGATGACAACTACTTTACAGTATATAATAAATGTTCATTTTGTTGTTATAAATGTGAGCTCTTCTTCATGGAAAAATAAGACATCCCCTGAAAATAAGACCTAGTGCATCTTTGGGAGCAAAAATTAATATAAGACCCTGTCTTATTTTCGGGGAAACAGGGTATCTATCTACACAAAAGTAGTGAAACCTTTTAGATGGGTTATTTCTGTCTTTGTTGTTCAGTGGTTTGTTTTAGTTTGTGCTATCATCTAAATCCAATCACTAGTCTTAACTACAGTAGATCTGTGGAATACAGCTAAGTGTCAACTCACTACTCTGCACTCAATTCAATGTGTATATATATCAGGATTGTGCAAAATTACAGTTAGTCCTCCTAAGTTGAATGAAATTTGTTAAATTCATACTTTTGACGCAATATCTGACACATGGGCATGGCCTGCACCAAAAACCTAAGAATCAAAACTTATCTAATACTTTTTCGTTTGAATTTTGCAAACCTCAGAAGCCTCCCAAAGTCAGTTTAATTTTCAGCACAAGCAAAGAAAGCATGCAAAAAAGCTGCCATTCCTCTTTAAATTAATAGTCTTTCACTATTAGGAGAGGGAAGCAGCAGAGAGAAAGCAGAGTTTGCTGGGAAACAGACAGAATTCTCAGAATTGTAGTTTGGAAAGGCAAGGAGCCCTATGCCAGACAACTCAAAAATCCCTGGCCTAAACTACATTTCCCAGAATTCTGCTGAATAACAGACTGCCCCAATCAGGATAGGGGAGAGATTTGTCCCTCCATAGCTGCAGCCAGCCAGAGTTCCAATAAATTGTTGAATCTGCAAAGAGGAGAACTGACTGATATTTCTAGTAATAAATCTCTGTGCTGGGCTGGAAAGAAATCCCTAAATGGGCGTTTTATTGGTTAATATGAGAGACATTAAATGAGAGAGCTGTTGTGGCTTTTTTTAAAAAACAAAAAAAAATTTCAAAACTTTTTAAAAGTTCCCTAAAATCAGTACAGGTATGAATATTTCTGAAAGTTTGGAGAAATGATCCCCTGTTATCTTGTGTCATTGTATAGAAAATTCAAGGAGATAGCTCTTGTCGTTTTTAAAATGTTGTTTATAAAAAATTGAAAATTCCCCAAAAAATGTGGATAAGTGAAATCTTCTGAAGTTGATGGGCCAACAGTGGGAAATGTGTAGCATTGTAGCAGGTCCCACCTGAATAGCCATAAAAATGAGGGAGAAAGGAGCCCCTGAAGTTTCCCCACTTGCACAATTACTATAATGAAAAAGTAATTAAATTTCATTACTCTCATTATATTAATGAAATTTTCACTGACGATATTTTAGAAACGCTTTAGAAACAAAACACTGGCATGAGTTTTGAAACATTTTTTTCATCAATCACACAGCCCTAATATAGGTTATAACTAGAGTTAGCAATTGAAATTGGGATTGTATATATATATATAAAATTACAAAGGGAAAATGACAACCTCTTTGGAAAAAAGGCAGTGACTTTATGTAAAGTTCATGTTGTACCTACTGCAGATACAATGGTTCACAGCCATATACATTTCCCAGCATACACATTTTTATCTTGGTCTCACGTTTGAGGTCTGGAGACCATTTCTCTGAGGTTCACCTATTTTGGTTAGTTTTTTAAAATTTCAGCTGCAGTTTGAGAAGATAAACTGTTAGTAGAATAAACACATCAGAGAAGCCTCTATTTTATTTTCCCAATAAAGTCTAATTCAATATGGCAGACACCATAAAATGGCTACCCTGTCACTCACCAGAGACTTACATTGTAGTGAATGGCAGAATGTCTATAGAAAAGCACACATTGTACAGAGTCCTTACAAAAATTCATTTTATTTTAAAGGTATAACATTAAATAGCTTTTTAAAGAAAAAGCAACATCTGAAGCAATCTTGAAGGCTTAAATTGGTTTAAAAAGTTGCAGTCAGACTGCTAACTGAGGCTGGTTAGATGCCGCCTGATAAAAATAGCTCTGCTTGTTACCAGTCTTTCTCTGGATGAAATTCAAAGTGCTGGTTGCAACCTTATTTTAATCCTAGACAATTAAAAACACTTTTTACATGTTTTGGTTTTTAAAATATATCTTACAACTCCCTCTGCTCTAGTCCAATGCTTTACTTGGAAACAGTCCCAGGAGGACAAAACTTGCCACGTGATGTTTGCAGACAGATAGAATCAGAGATTTACAAAGCAATGTTATTCATGCTTAAACAGAAATAAGCTCCACTGATACTTAGTCTGAAGTTAATATGTTGAATAAATCCATGAAATGATTCAAAAGGAATAAGGCTGCAGAAATAAAGTTCAGAAGGGACCATTTATAATGAAACTGTTTCTGTTCATACTGCTGGATCCATTGCACATTTTATTGAATCAGATTCTCCCCAGTTGTAATCTGAATCAGGCTTAACATAAGCCTCCTACTGCACTCCTTAAAGATAAGCTGAATGTGCACATTGAGTAATTTCTGACAGTCGGATTCTCCAAATATCTCACACATCTGCAAATGCTGAAGGGATCTGAAAACACTTCACTGCAAACATACTTTCAAAGTGATTGTGTAATAAACCCTTAAACATCTTTTCATCTGAATCCATTAGCACTGTGATCTGCTCCCTGCTCTGCCAAGAAAAAAGCACTGGGTGTATTAACACAAGCAGCTTTGGGATGGATTGGAGACACCCAAGGTCTGTGACTTCCCTGCAACCCTTCCCTGACCATTTGCAGCCAGCCTCATGATCTTCAGTGAAAGGTTCAAAACATTAAAGCACAGCCTGTGCCATGAGTTGTAGGGAATAGAGAGTATGTCTTCTATGGAGAGAAGAAAGGGCAGCTAACAGACAATGCAATGAAAAAAAGTGTCACAATGTTTTCTATAATTGATGGACTACGTGGCCTTCTTTAATTAGCAACAATCTACAAGGGACCTTCAGAACCATTTGACTTTGGCAGCCCTACGTGAGATGAAAGATAAGATCTGATTGGTGGTTGATGCTGGTGCAACAGTAGCCACAGAATGACTTAGGCCTCATCTACACTGACCATTTCATGCAGTTCGAAGTTAGCTTCAAACTGCAGCAGCTAGACAACAAAAGTGCATTTTATAAAGTCCTTAATGTACATCAGTGCTCTGTGGTTTCTGTAACCACCATACAGACTTCAAATTGGTTCCATGATTTCCAATGTAATTATCTGCACAATGAGACCACTTTGAAACTGATTATGTGATCAGTACAGATCAGTATAGATGTGCCCATGGTTTCTTTTTTGTCCCAGTTATGAAAAAACAAAGGAAGATTTCTAGGATTCTGATCTTTTCTTGTGCACTGGTTTTGTCAAGTGCCAATAGCTACCAAGTGGTGCCCAGCCACAGGTCTGTCCTCCTGCCATTTTTCAATTTGCCAGATTCTCTCTCTCTCCTTGCTGGCCTGCTTACACTTTTGACCTCCCAGACCTTGGTATTACTAGAACTTTATAGTCCGGTAGGTTTAACTAGAACAGGGGTCCCTAAACTAAGGCCTAGGAGCCGGATGCGGCCCTCCAAGGTCATTTACTTGGCCCCTGCCCTCAGTTTTATAATATCATATATTCTATATACATATAATATTGATAATAATATTATCATGTTATACAATATAATACTAATAATACCATATAATAATATTAATTATATGTTATATATTACATATAATATTACAGTATAGTGGTATAGTTCAATATGATGATATATAATGCTAATATTGTGCTATGCTAATAATATAATATATTGTATGTACTACATACAGCTGCTCCGAGTTCCCTTTGGGGTGAGAAGGGTGGGATATAAATGTAGTAAATAAATGTAGTAAATGAATAAATAAATACTTTTTTACTTAGGCTCGCCCAAAGTCTGATATGACTTGAAAGCACACAACAACAACAACAATCCTAATTAACTTGATTATCTCATTGGCTAGAAGCAGGCCCACACTTCCCATTGAAATCCTGATAGGCTTATGTTGGTTAAAATTGTTTTAATTTTTAAATATTGTATTGTTCTTTCATTGTTGTTGTTGTTGTTGTTGTTGTTGTTTTGCATTACAAATAAGACATTTGCAGTGTGCATAGGAATTTGTTCTTTTTTTTTCAAATGATAATTCGGCCCCTCAACAGTTTGAAGGATTGTGGACCGGCCCTCTGCTTTAAAAGTTTGAGGACCCCTGAACTATAATTTTGACCAGCTAAGTCAATTTAACTGTGTTATTAAGCAGGCTTAAATATGTGCATTTCAAGACCAATGGTTTGTAAAAGAAACTCAGAACTCCATTTATATGACCTACCGACACCCAAAACTTCATAGAACAATTTCCCATCTATTTTCTTAGACCAGTGCTAGACAAAATATGGCCCTTGAATGTTGATGGACTGCAGTTCCTACTAGCTCTAGTCAGTATAGCTCCTTATGAAAATTTCTAAGAAAGTATAACATCTTGATGACCATAGAGTAAGATGTAAAGATACCTTACATGCAAAGTAAAGTTATATAATGAAGATAAGAGCCTGGGAATTGCTATGTCTATATTTTGAGCTAAAGGGAAAGAATAGACATATATCTATGAAGACATAAAATAAATAGCCTACAATTCTTATATAGATATCCTTGAATTCCAATTCTTAAGGATGCTTAAGTGGAGTGTTAGTGTTAACTCTGACTATCTGGTTCAACTGCCACCATGAATTGGACACTCCAGTGACCAGAAGGCAATGGAGGCAGGCAGCATCCAGACTTAATTGACAAGTTGAGCCCCTGGTGGGGATAAACAGGTGAGCTGATGAACTTGCTGACCGAAAGGTAGGCGATTTGAATCCGGGGAGTGGCTTGAGCTTCCACTATTAGCCCCAGCTTCTGCCAACCTAGCAGTTTGAAAACATGTAAATGTGAGCAGATCAATAGATACCGCTCTGGCTGGAAGGTAACGGCGCTTCATGCAGTCATGCCAGCCACTATGGATAATGCTGGCTCTTCAGCTTAGAAATGGAGATAAGCACCACCCCTATAGTTGGACATGATTAGACTTAATGTCAAGGGGAAACCTTTACCTTTTTCCCTCAGTCTAAGACGTAGAGGCAGGACATCGATGCCAATTTCACTGCAACATATGATTTCCTACTAAGCTACAAAATATACCATAACATGGAGAATGCTCTAGACTAAGAAGAGGTAGGTACTGTTCAAAAAACAAGATCATATCCCAGAGAACATCACACATGTCACATTATCAAGCTGTGTAGGTCTTCAGTGGCATTTAGGAATGGCTTCTTTTCCCACTGATCAATGCCTCCCTCCTCGCAGATCCTCTGCTTCTTCCACCTTAGCTCTCTTCCTCATCCTGATCTTGGATAATAAACCAGATTTGGACTTGGATGGAAGATTGCACAAGGGTCTCGGGTGCAGGAGGACGCAATATTTCAGAGGAAGGAACTGGCAAACAGTTCTCTCCCTCCCTCTCTCTTCCCCCTGCTTACTGAGCCATTGGCACCTAGCTTACCTGCCTCTCTCTGCTCTGGAGCTCCAGCTCCACCCTTGTTAGCCACATCTCCGACTGTTTTTTTCTCCCTCCCTTGAACTCTTTCACATGCTTTGGCCACAAAGGCTGATGAGGATAAAAGGGCAATGTGTGTGCATGCTTATAGGGCCCACACAATGGCCTCCTCATGCTGGAAAGGCTGAGGGGACAGGAAGCATTCTGTTGTAGTTCAGCCTTGTTAGTGCCTGATGTCAATGAGGTTTCTGTGCCTGGGCCTGTGTCTGATTCTGGACCTGTGTCTGATTGCAATGGGGATGATGGTCTTAACAGGCCTTACAGCCAGAGGCTTCTGCAAAATAAAGACCAGAGCCTCAAGGCCAAATTCCTGAAAGGGGCCGCTTTTCTGAGGGAGATTCCTCAGATACAGATGCAGCTGCAGAGTAATGAGCTGGCAGACAGGAGGCGAGACTTTTGTAAACAGAGAGAGAAATCCCAGCCCCTTCATTGGTCAGTTCGTCTTTGAGAAAAAAATCAGATAAACTATCTGCTGAGGAAGTGAAACAAAATGTGTTTTTCTCAGGGGAGGAGGCTTATTAAGGCAAAGGGGAAAGCCTGTTACTTCACTGGAGTCAACGTTGGTGCTTCAAGTCCTTCATGCATGTTCATGTCAGGACCCTGGCTGCAGAGCACCAATAACCTTACACAGAGGCTCTATCTAATATCTTTATTAAAGAAATATATAAAATCAATAAAAACAAGTGAAGAATATAGTTCAGAAGCAGACCTTTCAGATGAGGTCAAATTTAGTCCAGAAATGTATTGTCCAATATAAGATATTAGAGTTCAAAGTTTTAATCCACTTGACCGAAACACACACTTTGCCAAGCAATAGTGTGGGGAAATAACAGAGTCTTTAAAGTCCAATGAAGCTTGACAACAAGGCTGGAAATAAACTTGATTCTTGGCTAGATCCGTGACTGAAGACGAGGCTAACATGAAGCATGAAACAGAGTCCGTGGTAAAACCGTGAGAGAGGGCAAGGCTTGAAGCTTGATCCGGGAAGCAAGGAACTGGGATTACGAAGTCCACACACGATCTCTCTCCTCAAGCTGATCAATTGACTCCGCAAAGAATCCCTCGCGCCAAACACCTATATTGGGTCTCGTTTTCCCGCCAACAGAACTCTTTCCCTAGAGAACGGGAAGCGAAACCCAACTCTGTCCAGATGTGTGACTCCTTAGAATTTCCCAAGGGAAGCAGACCTAATCAGCTTGATGTTTGGCAGCTAAGCGTAAACTCCTCCGTTGGGCCTCTCTGACTCCCCTTTCTCTGGAATAAGATTCTTTTCTGGGAAACGGTGGGGAGTTCTGCCCAAGGCCTGTTTGGCTAAATTCTTGAGGGCAAACATCAACATCCTGCAGGTGAAGAGACTCCGGCTCTTGCTGAACCGGCGAAAACCCCATGTTTTCCTCTTCGTCTGTCACAATAGTACTAGGAACAGGACTACAAGGCCCATGAGTCCTCACAGTTCATGCTCTGTCTCCTATATGGATTTTGATTCATGGTTCCTGTCGTGACAGGTTTTGTTCTTTGAATCCAAGTGTATTCTTTCCTGGTTCCAGTTTACCAGGTTCATGCCTTGTCTTTTGGGATTCACTCTGTCTTGTACCTTGTGATTTATTCCTGTACGTTGGAAGTAGTGGACTATTGCTGATGCTTTAAAGAAACCTTTTGAGACTTTACCTTTCAATCCTTTTTATTGCTTGGCTTTTATATATATTCTTCAATAAACTGCTGGCTTATATATTCAGTCAGTGTGGTGTCTTATGGTCAGAGAGGTGTAGCTCTGGGATACAACACATTGGCTCTGCCCCTTGAGAAGCACCCGCTCCTCCACAGGCAAAGGATGTGACAGCGGCATTGCTGCTACCCTGGGCCTCCCACAGCTGGAGCTAGTTCATGATTCAAGCTGAAAAATGAGCCAAGCGGCAGCTCGTATCTCAAAAAGCCCACAGATTCATTCACTCTTAAGTTGATGTTTCACTGTATATAGTATCCGACTTATCACACATTCCCACGTGTTAATTTTTAATTTTTAAAACTAGTAAAATAAAGGTTGAAATAATATTTCATGAGGCACTGAATTAAGGTTAACAAAACACAACCACTTTTAAAGCTATCACAATGATTGCTGTCCTATGCACACATATCAGAGAATGCATTCAATGGAGCAGAATCAGTACAATGTTAAATAACTACATATGAAAGCAGCTATATAAAATTTAATACATACCTTACAAGACCTTTGATTACTCCAATATGCATACAAACCAAAACAAAACATCATTACACACTTTTTTGCCTTGCTATGTATGCATACAATGTTAGAGTTTCAACCACTAGATCATCAAAAAGGGCCATTGAAGTATGATTCCTCTCATCAAGCACATCAATTTTTATAAAAGGCCTTTGAATGTTGATAGACGTTGAAGTGTCACATAAAATGCTAATAGCTCTTATGCTGCTTCCATTACATGTTCCAGACAATAAGAAGACTATTAGTATATATTTGCCATTTGCGTCAAGTGATCTGTTTATCCTACATTGATATAAAATGCTGCTGTCAAGCACACATTTAGGAATATAATGCAGTAAAATAGCTCTACTGTTGAAAGCCTTGGTGTCTGAACTGGATATTAGTGTCACCTACAAGTGCTGCCCATCAGACTCTTCAAGGACATAATGACTTGAATAATTTCAGGTGAACAGAAAAAATGCAAAATAATAATTCCTACAGATGAAAATTTAATAGAAGTGAACAGAAATTAGACATGAATAAGAAGAAAAACACTCCAAACCACAGTGCTTGAAGGAACATATGTTTCTTCTTATATTCTACTATATTAAATTAATAAGCTTTGATGATTAGACTAAAAGTTTCCATTCAGATTGCAATTCAAGCCTTTACTTCTGTCTTTATTAGCAAGTAAGTTAACTGATAGAAATTACATGTGGGTGTTGGGTTAAAATTCTGAGATATAATACTGCTGTTTTATCTACAGCAATTGCTGTATTTTATTGTTTTTATCAGGGGGTACTGTGAATTTATGATGTTGTGTTTGACTGTTTATTGTCTATGTTTTGTTTTGCATTTGTTATATTTTGCATGTCACACCTTGAGTGTTCAGTGAGCCACCCCGAGTCCCTCTGGGAGTTGGTGGTAGGATATAAATAAAGTTTTATTATATATTATTATTAGCTGGAGACATTGGAAACTTTGGGGAAAAAGTGGTTTCTTAAAACCATTTTAGGAATCCCGAGTCCTAGGATAGCCCACTGAAATGCCAGGTTAATGTCTTGAGATAATTTTGGTGAATTTATTGACATGGTTAATTTACTTCAGTGAGAAAAAACTGGTGAGGAAGATATCCAATTAAACAGTGAAAGGCCTTGTCAACCACTAAATTTGCTGAGCATGCAAGGAATTGGATGCATGGAGGTTGGGGTAACCAGTTACACAAAATATCTCTGAGGTGACCCAAGAAATTGATGAAGTGAACAGCCTTTCATCCCTATAAAAAGTAGACTATTATAGAAAATAGATGAAAAACACTTTTTAATACAGACATGCAAATTTTACATGATTTAATATTATGCTGATCGATGTAGTGGCCCTGCTTTGAAGGTATGGTAGCTAGATACCATATCCACAGACAACTACCCAGGTTCTCTTCATATACTCTCTAGATGAGAAGGGCATTGAATGAGGAAGGTCTAAAAATGGGCTACATGCATTTAATGTTTCTGATAGCACAGGGGTGCCATAAGACAAGAGCCACACACCATGATCTATTGTATTGCTACTGTTAAATTTCAAGGGTACTCAGACAAAATGCTGTCTTCGAACATATGACACAGCTGAGGATTGGGGGAATTAATATACGAGTATAACTGCTTCAAAAATGGGACAAAAGTACCGTAGTCAGACCACCTTTTCCAAAAACCTTAAGAATCCTGACATGGGTGGGGGGTGGGATGGGGTGGGGTGGGGAGCTATAAATTCAATCCTATCAATCACTCCAGAAAACATGGTGAATTTATTTAACTGAAGTCGTAGTATGGGATGACTTCAGCAGCCCCTAGAGAAAGCTTGCTCTAACCAGGAAGCATTGCTTCCAGAAAATTCAGAGAGTGTTTATTTGAGAATTCAGATCAGGCAATGCTGCTAGATAGCGTGGATCTCAAGTCCTGTTTCCAGTTCATGTTTTAGCCAAAGTTTGTGGGTTTTCTGAATTCATGTTCATGTTTTGATTCTTGTTTCCCTGGATTTATGATCATGTTATGACTCTTGTTTTCCTGTACATTTTGGATTATTTGAATTATTGTTTTTGAAGTGTTTTACTCCTCACCTGTTTGGTTGGGCTTTTTACTTAGCTAAATGAGCTGCCAGAATTTAAAACACAATGAAAGACCCATCAATTTCAGCGGAGCTACTCAGGCAGCTTTAAACCATGAATTTTAAATGTACCTTCCATTGCTATGGTATTTTAATCTTTGTACTGTGTATTTTAATATACAGTAGAGTCTCGCTTATCCAACATTCTGGATTATCCAGCGCATTTCTGTAGTCAATGTTTTCAATACATGGTGATATTTTGGTGCTAAATTCCTAAATACAGTAATTACTACATAGCATTAGTGCGTATTGAACTACTTTTTCTGTCAAATTTGTTGTATAACGTGATGTTTTGGTGCTTAATTTGTAAAATCATACCCTAATTTGATGTTTAATAGGCTTTTCCTTAATGCCTCCTTATTATCCAACATATTCACTTATCCAACATTCTGCCGGCCCGTTTATGTTGGATAAGTGAGACTCTACTATATGTATCATGTTATGCATTTTATTATATGTATTTATTTTGATGTGTTTTAACTGTGTTGTTCCCCACCTCGAGCTGTGAGGACAGGCAGGTAACAAATAAAATGTATTATTTATCATTTATTATTAAATATTGATTATTATTAAATGGGCTTTTCCAAATTTGCTACCATCAAAGTTTTGTTTCAATGGGCTTTTAGAGTTTTCCAGTGGATTTTAATCCCATAATTTATTGAGAAAACAGGTGGTCTGAAAAAATGACTTTGAAGGTTGCCCATTTCTGCTACAAATACATATATAATTACTGCACATGATGTAATTAAGACCAAAGATGCTGCGGTTATGGGAGATGAAAATGACACAGCTGAATTTGCTTATCAGCAGCAGAATCATTTATATTTAAATATGCCTGAATTATTATGCTGTTTACATTTTACAACTGACCTTTAGCATAATCCTACTGTTAAACCTTCTGAATATTTGTGTCTTTTGACCTCGATCAATGTGTCCTTCCAATTAAACAAACTTAAGTAACTTTGAATAAATATATAACAATGCTAAAAGGCATACAACTGACCTTTTTGTTTTGTGTAAATATAAAATATTTTTTAATAAAAGCAGACTTTTTACTTTGATGCTGATGAACTGTTAGTAGCAAGGGAATGCAGCTGTTCTCTTATTTTAATTTGCATTGCCACAAAAGAATCTCAGGTATACAACATTTGAAAATATGAATATACCAAATCATCAAATTGGTGGTTTTGGTATCTCTGTCACAGAATGTTTATTAAAAAACGATATCATTATGTATTTATGCAGAATACAGCACTAGCACATTGACAGGAGAGTATACACGCCTTTCATTCTAAATTTGAAAATTATAGGTTTCCCAGATTTTTTCAAGATCTTAACTGGCTGGGATCAGGTCTGTCCATCATATTCCACTACCTAAGGAAGTCACATAGTACCCAAACCAAGCTATGTTGGTAATGAAACAGAAGACCCCACAAATCTCTCCCCATCCCTGGCAATAAAAATTAAGGAACAACAAATTAAACAACAGTTTGCTTTCGATCTGTGTCACAACTAAAATCTACCACTTGAGGCAGCCACCTCACTTAAAGGAAGATAACATACATGAAGTTTGTACTTCATTCACTCACATGAAAAACCTTGGAAACCTGATGTCCAGTTAGAGCTAAAGATACTGAATGTGTTAGCTCAAAACTCAAGTAGATAATGTTCTTTTCCAAGGCTCTAATAAAATGAAATTTCATGATGAGTTTCAGTAAACTAGGCTTCTTCACATTTGTTGCTCAACATGAAATGAATTAAAAAAATCTAATTGTTGTCAGGTATCCAGGAGATCTGTATCCTTTTACCAGAAAAATACAGTGCAGCCATAATTACGAGGGTTGAATGAAAAGTAATGCCTCCATCTTTGTTACTTGGGTTTGGATGGGAATATTTTAATAAATCAAACACAGAAATAATCCTTAGAATGTGCTCTTTAACTACCACTATTCACTTTTCCACATAATCACCAGACAATTGGATACATTTCTGCCAACGTTGAACATGTTTTCTGAAGCTGTCATGGAAGAAGTTGACACTCTGTTTCCACAACCAGCGTCTCACACTACCCATTGTGCACAGATCTTCCGATAGCCAAGCAAAGCAATAATATGATGACCACATTTTTGTGAAATGCTGATTATGCTTGAAATTTCTCTCTGAGTGATACGACGATTGTCCTAAATCAATCTGTCAACCTTTTGGTTGTGAAACTCGGTGGTTGCTTTCACAGGACATCCAACTTTTTGCAAGTCAGATGTTCCCACCTCAACATCTTTAAACTTACTTGCCCAACGATGCATAAAACTCATAGCAACACAATCACCATAAACAGCTTGCATTCTCTGATGAATCTCCTTTGGGGTGACACCTTCTGCTGTCAAGAATTCAATGACTGCACGTTGCTTAAGTCGCATTGACTGAACGTCTGTGCAGGATTCCATACTTCACACTTTAACAACACAACCATTCAATGCTAAGGTTTCCCAACAAATAGAACTGTAGAGTCTACTGAACAAGCCAGTACCTGCCTCATACCAGTACTGCCATCTGTTGAGGAATTATGAAGGTGGAGGCATTACTTTTCATTCAAGCCTCGTATTATTTAGGAATGGGCACACTATAGTGGTCCTCCTAGGTTAGGACTGCACAACCTGTGGTCTTCCAGGTATTTCAGCTCCCGGAATTCCTGATCATTCAACAAACTGGCAAGGGCTTTTGGGAACTGGAGTCCCAAAACCTGGAGGGCCACAGCTTGTGCAAGCCTGTCCTGGGTGATAAATGAATATGATTCGGATAACATTTGAAAGAAAAACAACAAAATGTTAATGTTACAGAAAACAATTTTTAAAAATAATAGAGCTCTGGTGTAAAAAGAACAGCCTTTTTTCTAAATACAGAAATATTGATTTCACCATAGAAAATAAAATTCTGCTGTTTTCCAACTTTAAAACAAGTTAGTCCATGGGTTTCAATGGAAGAGCAGGGATTCAAATCCTGGTTTGACAGGGTCCTTGTCCTATACTCAAACCATTACACAATATTGGTTCTCACTTGAATTAGGGATGATATTTCCTTCTTTACAGGCTGCAATTTTATTTACATCTACCAAAGAGTATGGGCTCTTCCAGACAGGGTTCAAAATGCAGGCCTTGTCAGATTTTTACCTGAAGCGTCCAAACGTCGCCTCTGGTAAAAGAGGATTAATTCAGGACAAAGCAGGTAAAGCTTCCTTTGTCCCAAATTAATTAGTTACCCCATGAGACCCAGGCCTTCCTGAAAGGCCCAGGTCTAATGGGGTATGGGCCCTGTGGGGACTGAGCCCCCCCCCCCCGGGTACTCCCGGAGGTCAGTCCCCACACCCATCTCACACTTTTTGGGTTCCTGGAGCCCAAAGATGCAAGATGGCACCCCCTCCCCCCCCCCCAAAAAAAAGCCTTAAAATAAAATAACATACCGGGTCACCTTTCTGGCACATAGAAATGATGTATCAGAAGGCGGGATGGGGAATTGGTCCTGCCCCCCCCCCCCCCCGCCGCCTCCTGATATGTCATTTTTATATACTTCATGGCAACCTGATAAGGTTTCTTAAAAATCTAAGGCTTTTTTGGCGGGGTTGAGGTGGCCCCATTCCAGGACAGTAGTTACCATGCTGGCATGGGGACAGACACCCCCCCCCCCCCAGGGAAGGTCAGGTTTTTCTTTGGCCATGGAGACCTAAACCCACAATGAAGTCGGTTTCTTAAACCAGCTTTGTCATAGGTTTAAGCCCTGTCTGGATGTCTCATTCATATTGATACAAATTAGTTCTGCACAGAGGTAGATATTACTGTGCCATAAAAGCTCTGCAATTATATTGCTTTTCTCCCAAAGAAACATCTTGAAATTTTACAAGCAGAAAATAATTTTTCACATTTCCAAGCATTATTTGTTGAAATCAATTGACTGTTTCCTTCTGTTACGCCCAGAGGGAGTTGTTAGTATGGAAAGGAATGATGCAAGGGAGGTATTTCTTAACTTGTCCCATTTAGAAATTATGTAGGAAATGAAAAGATAACATTCATTCCTCTTCTAATAAACTCATATTCATCAATGTCAAATTATTTTTTACACTGACTCAGATTAATATCTGATGTGTGAAACAAAAACAATAAGGGTTAGAGCACATATTTTAGATTCAAAGTGTTGCAGATACAATTCTGTGCCATTTTCAATAAGAAATCCTTTTTTCTTTACTTGAATGTTACTGTTTGTCAGTGAAGACTGTGATGAGGGGGTCAAATGAGGGCTTCTCACATTTGGGGGGGCATTACACAACATCTGAACAAACATCTGTTTTTATTTAATCTAGAAGGCAGGTGAACTTGTTGATCATTATTTCCTACAGCACCGTGATTCCATCATTTTGTTTTGTCAATTTCTCCTGAATAGATTTTTTAATTAATATTATTTAATCTTATTAATATATTTTAAACCCAAGAACTAAATAAGATTTACAAATTTACTCAATGAAGTATGAGACTTTAGTATAAACTGTGGTTACTCCATGTAAAACCAAATAAATATTTTAATAAATTTGGTATTGAACTTGCAAAAGTGAATCTCCTTGCATCAATGTGTTACATCCCCAACGGTGATCCAAGACAGTGACACCCAGTCATATGGAATTTGATATGGATGCTAAGCAGGTTTTGAGCATGCATTATTTTGATTGTAAAATGGATCAAGACATCTTAGATAACTAAGAACATGAAATATCATTTGTAGGCCCTCGGTATCCCTAATCTATTTTAGGGACAAGAGTGGACAGAAACCCAGAAAAGCAATTTCTTCACAAAGCTTCTAAAATGCTCAATGAACAACAGAGACAAAATTCTTCCTGTAATTCAAAAATGATTAATTTTCAGGGTTGGGAGAGAGGATTTCTGTTGCCTGGAGTACTAAAGGGGGAGATTGAAAAAAGGGTAAGGTTGGCACAGTGAGATGCAGTGGTGGAATAGACAGAAACTCAGTGAGAAAGAAAGTTAGTTGGGGTGTTTCTTTCCTACATAGTAGATATTAGGCTTGCTCAAATAATTCGTTTTCCCCGTTTACCGTTATCGATTCGTTATTTTCGTTTGTTTTGAAGCAATATCGAACCTTGGTTGTCCACACGCCTGGATATCGCGGTTTCGAACCGCGATTGGCCGTTTTCCGTTATGGCGCCTTTTTTCTCGTTTTTAAAAAATGCTTTGGCAAATCATCCAAACTTGTTTAAGTCCACTGGGGCAATCTAGCATGTTGTTTGCACCTTGTAGCCAATCAGAGAGCACGTTTAACCAGGGGCAGGGGCTGGTAGGACATCCTGAGCGTGCACACGCCTCGTGGCTCAGTCGCACTGGGAATTTTGGAGAGGGTGGAAGGGAGATTTTGGTGCAGGCACTGGCAGGCAGGAAAGATTGCTGCGTCACAGCATGGCTGTGTGAAGACCGGGAGAAAAGGTGGGGTGGCTGGCTGAGTTTGGGTGGTGTGTGTTAGTTGGGTCTTTCTTTTTCTTTTGTTTTTGCAAAGGGCTGTCCTGTGGGTGTTTTTTTCCTTGCGGGCGGGGTGGGCTTTCTCCTTTCTTTTTTCCACGCAAAAGTGTTTTTGGAAACAAGGGATCCGAGCCAGGGACGCTTCCTGATAATCCTAAGCCAAGTTTGGGAAAGAGTTGCATATCCCATACTTCCCTGTACAAAATACAACTCCTTTTGGGGAAAGAAGAGGGGGTGCCTTTGTCCCTTCACTGCTCTCAAACACAAGCGGGGCTGCTTGTGTCTCAGCCGGGGACGCTTCCTGATAATCCTAAGCCAAGTTTGGGAAAGAGTTGCATATCCCATACTTCCCTGTACAAAATACAACTCCTTTTGGGGAAAGAAGAGGGGGTGCCTTTGTCCCTTCACCGCTCTCAAACACAAGCGGGGCTGCTTGTGTCTCAGCCGGGGACTACACCAATTTAACAAAGTTTCAGCCACAAAAACAAAGTTTCTGAAGTAGAGCAATGACTTTCACAGTAAAGACAACCCAATTTAACAGGAAATAAGACTTTCAAACCAGGAACAGATTTCTGCAATTATTAAAAAATGGTTTATTATAAAAGCTATGAAAATTTGCCAAAAATCAGAGGATAAGGGAAACGTTCCACATTTTGGTGAGCTATCAGTGTTAAATGTGTTCTACCACTGTACCAAGTTTGAAGAAGATCACTCAAAAAATGAGGGCGGGAGAGCCCCCTAAGTCCCCCCCCTTCGGGCTGTTTTTGGGCCACCGCGCATGCGCGTCCGCCATTAACGAATTAATTTCGAAAATAACGAATTTTCGTTAATTTCGAAAAATTTTGGGGGCCAAATTCGTTATTAGCAACAAAAACAAAAAAATGCCCCCTCTAGTTTTGAAACGAGTTTAGAATCAAATTTTTCATGGATCGATCAAGCCTAGTAGATATGGTTTTCATCTGAATGAAGTCTGAATTAGTCCAATTATGTGTTTGCTTCAGAGTAAATTGCTAAGTTCAGTAGGATTTTGACTGCCATAAATATTCTACAATGGGAGAACCTGGTATCTTTCATAACATATAGAGTTTATGGGCTACATTTCTTGGTTGGTAAAGGTAAAGGTTTCCCCTGATGTTAAGTCCAGTTGTGTCCAACTCTGGGGGTTGGTGCTCATCTCCATTTCTAAGCCGAAGAGCTCGTGTTGTCCATAGACACCTCCAAGGTCATGTGAATGGAGTGCCATTACCTTCCTACCGGAGCGATACCTATTGATCTACTCACATTTGCATGTTTTCGAACTGCTAGGTTGGCAGAAGCTGGAGCTAACAGCGGGTGCTCACTCCGCTCCCTGGATTTGAACCTGAGACCTTTTGTTCTGCAAGTTCAGCAGCTCAGTGCTTTAACACACTGTGCTACCGGGGGCTCCACATTTCTTGGTATCATGTGAAAAACTATGCAGTGTTTTGCTTTCTGTCTCATTTTGTTGACAAGGAAAGTTTTCATCTTTCACACAGCCTGTAGTTAACAAAACTATTAAGTTAGTTTAAAACCTCTTGCAATAACTGCTGAAATCTCAAAGATTAATCTAGTAAAATGTTTTTAAGTCAAGTTAATATCCAGACATCATGAAAACATAATATAGTCATTTCCTCTGTAACAATGATGGGATGCCCTTTAGAATTATCCTCTAGAGATCATCTCTTGAAATAGATAATCACTGCTGCGAAAATAGCACATTTTAAAGTGGTATCAAATTCCAATATATTTACTAGAAGCATGGTCCCAGCTGGGAAATTCATTAGTGAAAGTCCCATTGAAATGAAGGCCACAAGTTTCCAATTATTACAAAAAGACTTACGAAGTTGAACTAGAGCTGGGTGGGAGCTCTCACTTCCATATATACTCATGCCAGAAATGCAGGTTCTCCTGCTGCAAACGTTATGCTGGCAGATGAACATCCTTCCTAGAAATTTTAACAGTAAATTTCACAGAAATTGCCCCCAAAAACCCCTGAAGTTGATTGAAGTTCACCTGGATTTCAAAAGATTTTTCAAGTTATGGCCGTATAGTTCAGGCAATGCTCTTTTGTTAGAGAGTTGATTCCCACAGTGTTGGCCATATAAGGCTATGATTACACAGGGAGGGATGTAGTTCAAAGAAGCAGTACAGGATATACTTTAGGTACAATGTTGCAGCTCCATAAAAGAGTTTATGGACCTCATCATATTGATGAAAATAAGCGTTCCAGGGCGCTTAGAGCCTTCTTTGGGAACGGAGCCCCACAGATGCCATCATATGACACTGTGTGACTTCCAGCTGTGACTCAGCCCCCAACTGGGGTGAAAGCATCGCAAGACGCTGTCCCCACAACATGGGAGGCTTCCTGTGTTGTGTTGGCTCCAATGGCTTCTGCCCTATTTGGGTGACACTTCCCCTTTATGATAGGGAAAGCGTCACCTTGCTGGAGCAGCCCACAGGGCGATAAAGTCACCCCTCGCACCTGCCATTTCAACAAAAACAAGCACCTTACATGTTTGACCATAGTATCCAGCTACACAAATCTAGTTCTGATAAATACCCTCCTGAGATGTTTGGGCATTTCTGTCTTTAGATATTGGGATGTTTGGAATGTTTAAAACGACTTAGCCATTTCAATGAGGCAGCTTTACTGAGGGTAGCAATGTCTTTCTGGGCTTCTATATCCAATATTCATTGTCTTTGGATCTAGTTCTTCTTGGAGATTTGGATACAGAATTGGAAGTCCACAACTCCTAATGTGTTTTGTCAATTGAACTAGCCATGAAATGGCATGGGAGGTCACTAGATACCACCACTTATAGAAACACAGGCCAATGCTGGTGCTGATTCGTATCGTTGATCCATCTAGTCCAGTGTATTCAACTCTGAAATCTGCAGGCAGAATTTTTTCCTAGCTCTACCTGGAGATCCATTATATTCCCACATGCCTTCCTTCCCACATCACAAGGAGGGAATGGGACAAGGCACGTTGATGTCCTATTCCCATCACATGAGGGAAAGGGGAGCAACGCGCATTGCCAAAAACACTTACCTCTCCATAGTTGCCGAGTGTCTTTTGATACTTCCTTAGCACTCGAAGGGTCAATGGGGAGGGGCCTGCCGAATATCATGTGATGGAACTCATCAGGCACTTTCCCCAAAGTGCTACGAAGGGGCAATTTGCCACAATGTGATGAGGTGGCTAGTATTAAGTTCAGGCTGATAAAAATGTCAAGAGATATTATTGTCTGTAGGAAATAATTAGCTTGATAAACCAATAAGTTCAGACATTTCCACCCTACCTATATGTACTTTTGTAATTGAAAATTGGATTTAACAGTTCTTCCCTTTTCACATTGCAAAACAAGTACAAGTATAGATCTGCATGAAATATATTTTATGCAAAAATCAGCTCTGAGTCAGGCCACAACATAAAATTAAGACTGCTACTTGATTCATTTCTCCCTTACTGTTGAATATTTGCCAGGAGGTAATTTCCTTAAATTCAGTGGGATTTACCTCTGAGTAAACATGTTTAAGATTAGGTTCCTTTTGCCTTCTTTATTTTTTTTATACATATGCTGTATAGACCTTTATCCTTGCATATGCTGCTAAGATATACAGAAGGCCAATATATCTCTGAGATTAAATTTGGTCTGGTAGCAGATGGTACATTCAAATAATATCCCTACTACCAAAAAATATTCCCACAACATGCATGATGTTTCAACCCTTTTATCTCAAACACACTTCACTAATTAGAATGGCTGGATCATGGATTTAATAGCTATAGACAGTCAGTTTAGATTGATTTATTTCCTGCTGGTGGTGGAAACTGCTGATTGGTATGTTACTAAATGAAAATCCGCTTCTCTCTGATCTGGATACACTGTAACTCTCTTTGAATTCACAGAGCATCTGCTTCTCTTTGAAGATCATCTTCAAAATTGTGTGCCTTCTTTCCCTTCTGATAAATGTACATAAAAGTTGAGAGAGGTGGCAACCATATGGACACTGGCTTTGAAAATCTTAACATATCCATTATCTTGCCAAAACCACTGGAAAGGCACTTTAAATCCAGATCATAAAAATGAGGGCTACCTCTATACTCTATTACACATCCCAGATTCTTCAAAAGAAATTTCACAGAATGCCAGTCAATATGGATACATGTTAGAGCACAAATTAATACAAATTATGTTCAGCCAAGAAACCTCTGTTTCAGTCAAAATGCCATCCAATGCTCCCACTTGGATGCAGAGCCGGTACAACAATGAGGCGAATTAAGCGGTTGCTTCGGGCGCCAAACATATGGGGGCACAGTCGAGACTGCTTTTTCTGTTGATTTGTTGTAAAACATGATGTTTTGGTGCATAATTTGTAAAATCATAATGTAATTTGATGTTTAAATAGGCTTTTCCTTTGTCCCTCCTTATTATCCAACATTTTCGCTTATCCAATGTTCTGCCAGCCCGTCTATGTTGGATAAGCGAGATTCTACTATAATAAGAAAATTAAGATAATTCTGCTCCAAGTGTACAAGCTTCATAGTCACCATATCGATAAGTGCCTTGAACATGGCTGGCTAGTGATAAACACCGGACTGGAGCAGGGGAAATGGCAGCTAGAAATGACATCTGTTGTGTTATTGAATCATTAGTATTTATTGTTTGCAACAATGCACTTTGAAGCTAATTGCAGACATGTCAGGAATGTTTTGATATTTTCCTACAGGGCAGGAGTTTGAACTGGTGGCCCATTGTGATATCTTCCAATTCTGTGGCTCTATGATTTTATACTCAATGAAGTTTCAAAACAGTATTATGAAATGGGGAATGCTAAACTAAATTCCTACCTCAGGACAACTACTTTTGTTAAAGAATAGCCATATTTGTTAAATAGCAGGACAATTTCTCTGTGTGTGCCTTCAAGTCATCTGTTGATTTATGGTGGACTCATTAATTTCATAAGATTTTCTTAAGCAAGAAATGCTTAACAGGTGATTTTACCAGTTCCTTCCTCTGAAATATAGCCTACAGCAATTGTTGTTTGTTGGTGGCTTGCCATCCAAGTACTACCCAGGTCTGACCCCACTATGCTTCCAAGATCAGACAGGAACTGATGTCTTTAGGATATTTATTCATACTTTTAAAAACATATGCATTCATTAACACAGTCCTTGATGGCTCATTATTAGGGTGCTGCCTAGTTTTACAGCAAAGTTGTTAAAATGGTGGACACTCACTTTTTCCTCTCTAAAAAGATCCTAATCATTTGTGTGATATATTCATGCTAGGTATGTGCCATAAAACATGTATAAGCACTTAGCTTCAGCTGATCTCCAGCAAACATCGCTATCTCTTTGTGTGTGAAAAAAGATTGTCCATAAACTGTACATAAAGGGATCTTTAGAGTTTCTTATTTTTTAGAGGCACTCCAGTTCACTTCTACTGCTACTATTACAATAACAACATATAACATGAAAAACAGAGAAAGGATCCTCTATTTAGCAGAGAAAGATATGTTTCTGCTTTTCTTTGGTTTCTTAATGTGTATTTGAGTTCTTCAATGAGTTGATTTTTTTTTCCGTGTCAGGAGCGACTTGAGAAACTGCACGTTGCTTCTGGTATGAAATAATTAGCCGTCTGCAAGGACATTGCCCAGCAAACGCCCAGATGTTTTGATGTCTTTACCATCCTTGTGGGAAGCTTCTCTCATGGCCCTGCATAGAGCTGAGTTGATTAAAAATAAGTATTTTTTAAAAATCAGATTTTTAGATGACATTTTTAAAATTAAGTCATATTTCACAATTAGTTTAAAACCGCCAAGAGCAAAGTTATAATCTTGAATATAAATCATAACAACTCTAATTATATTCTATAAATATGTTCATAACAGTTTATGAGGATGTGATAACAAACCGATCTTGGTATACCTAATGTATGGCATACATGAAGTACATACAATTTTGATCTCTAATCTTTGCTTCTCACTGTATACAAAGACACTAAGGGTCAACAAAGAAAGCATTTCAAAGGATGGGGTTACTCTGAAGAAGGAGAGGAATCTGGATAGAAATGCAAAGGAATCTGAAGACAGTTCAAAATATTTACTTGATGTGAAGCTACCTTCTAATGAAACCTATATCTTTGAACATGTATCACAGTTATGTAGAATGATACATGTCTTTAAAATTATTATTAAAAATCTTTCTCACTAGTTTTTTTCATTGTGATTTATGAATTTAAAATTGAATACTTTATGCACTTGATCTTAGCCAAAAGGTAGAAAAGTACTTTATTATTTAAATTTAAATCAATTTTATGTAAAAGAAATGAATCCTGCTTCTAAAATTACTGGAGTTATCAGGAAAATATTAGGGTTTTGTTCTACAGATTAACAAACAGTCTGAAGCTGAATTATCACAATGCTATTTTAAAATGAAGAAAATTGTTAGGTAGGTCATTATTCCTAATGCACTAATAATTAAATAACTAATTGTATTTAATTATCTTTGAAGGGGAATGTTCTGAGATGGTGAAATGCACAACCATATTATGTAGCAGCTATGCACTCTCCAAATAGGGTTGCAGTTGGCAATGTCAGACCTGGGTGAAATAGGTATTATTTCATGTAAGTGGGTATAGTTTCAGGAACCCATCCCTAAATATGGTATATCAGAGAACTGAAACTACCATTGCATAAGTTTGCTGAAAATAGGCAGCACCTCTGGTTTCCAAAAACAGTTCTAGTCTTAATTATTGTCAATCGATGTATTCAGGTGCAAAGTGCCACCAAATTGCTTAGCTTTTGTAAGAAAGTGGTTTGCATGGTGCTGTTAAATACAGTAGAGTTTCACTTATCCAACGTTCTGGATTATCCAACGCATTTTTGTAGTCAATGTTTTCAATGTATTGTGATATTTTGGCGCTAAATTCGTAAATACAGTAATTACTACATAGAATTAATGTGTAAAGAACTACTTTTTCTGTCAAATTTATTGTATAACATGATGCTTTGGTACTTAATTTGTAAAATCATAACCTATTTTGATGTTTAATAGGCTTTTCCTTAATTCTTCCTTATTATCCAACATATTCGCTTATCCAACGTTCTGCCAGCCAGTTTATGTTGGATAAGGTATGGTTGCTTACCTGTAACCGTGTTTCTTCCAGTGGTCACCTCTGGAATTCACACCTGTGGTATCTCCAGCATCCACGCAGCTGTTTCGGATATCTCTTGAAAAGCTTTGCTCCATTGAGGACTCCAGCCCCGCCCTTCCCCATCAGCAATAAAGCCAGGCTGCGGGGCTTGAGGCCTTAGTTCCGTACCGCGAAAAGCAGTCGCACTAGGCATAACAAATGTGGGGAGGATGGGCGGGTTGTGTGAATTCCAGAGGTGACCACTGGAAGAAACACGGTTACAGGTAAGCAACCATACCTTCTTCTGCATGGTCACTCTGGAATCCACACCTGTGGTAGACTAGCAAGCTTAGTGACGGATGGTGGGCGTCATGCTAGTGTGGAAAAAAGGATTGTCCTTCCAAAATGTGCATCCCTTTTGGCTGCCAGATCCAATTGGTAATGCATAATAAAAGTGTGCGGTGTCGACCCAATGGCCGCACGGCAAATGTCATCTAATGGCACTCCATGCAAAAATGCTGTTGAGGCAGCCATTGCTCGGGTGGAATGTGCATGGATCTGAACAGGTAAGTCCAGTCCTGCCATCTCATAAGCTAATTGGATAGTTGAAACTATCCAAGCTGCCAATCTCTTAGTGGAAACTGGGAGGCCAATAGCGACCTCATGGTACATGACAAACAATCTTGGTGATTTCCGCAATGGAGCTGTGCAATGTACATAAAAAGATAGAGCTCTACACACATTGAGGAGGTGCAATGATTGCTCAAGAGGTGTAGATGGATTTGGAAATAATGCAGGTAGAACAATGTCCTGAGACATGTGAAACTGAGATGCAGCCTTGAGCAAAAAAGAAATGTCTGTTTGAAGGACAACTTTGTCTTTATGAAACTTAAGGTAAGGATCATCAACCCTAAGGGCAGTAAGCTCACTGGCACAACGAGCAGATGTAATTGCCACCAAAAAGACAGTTTTTCAGGAAAGGTAATGGATCTCTGCAGTGGCTATAGGTTTGAAGGGAGATTTTACTCGGGCTGAAAGGACAATTTCCAATTTCCAGGAAGGAGAGACAGGGCGAACTTGCGGCCAAAAGTTCCTGAAGCCCTGTAAGAACCTACTCACGAGCAGGTCAGAAAAGGGAGAAGGTAAATAATGTTCCTTCTTGAATGAGGCTATGGCAGCCAAATAAACTTTGAGTGATGATAAAGATAGTCCTGAATCAGATAGAGACATTAAAAACTGAAGAAGAACAGAAGTAGGTGCTAACAACGGTTGAACTTCCTGTTGTTGAGCAAAATTACAGAAACAACGTCACTTACAGATATAGGAGTACTTGGTGATAGGCCAAAGAGCAAGATCCAAAATGTTTCTCAGTGGTTGAGGAAGAGATGGGGCCGAATCCTCCATGCCGTCAGTCAGAGACGTGTGATTTTGGAGTAAGGGACTGAAGTGGATCCTAAAGTCAGCAAGTCTGGTCTGAGTGGCAATCGAACATAATCGTTGCCTACGAGTTGGAGGAGAGTGGCAAACCACAGCTGACAGGGCTACCATGCCGTTATCAGAATACAGTTGACCTGCTCTGCTTGCAAACGAGCCACTACTCTGGATAGCAGTGGAAGTGGTGGAAAGATATACAGGGGTGCCGATGTCCAGTCCAGGAGGAAAGCGTCCCCTAAACACCCCGGCTGTTGAAGATGAGGGAGTTGTGAGCTGTAAAACTGGCATTTTGTGTTGGGAGGGGAAGTAAAAAGGTCCACTAAAGGGGTGTGCCATATACAGAAAAGTGGGCAGGATGAAGGGACCACTTGTGGTCTGCATAAGTTTTCCGACTGAGAGTGTCTGATAGAGAATTCTCGTTGCCTGGGACATGGACAGCCATGATGGTTACATTCCTGGCTATGCACCAATTCCAGATCCTGAGAGTAAGGATCACCAGAGCTCGAGATTGTGTGCCTCTTGCTTGTTGACATAAAAGATGACAGTAGTGTTGTCGGTGGTGAGTTGCAGAACGTGTCCTTCGATTAGATGACTGAAAGCGTGAAGTGCCCTTTCCACTGCTAGCAGCTCCAGATAGTTGATGTGCTTGTCTCCCTCTGCTATGGTCCAGGCACCATGATCTGTAAGGTTGCCTAGATGAGCTCCCCAACCTGTTAGTGAAGCATTGGTTGCCAGCAGCATCGAGGGCCTGGGGAGATGAAATGAAAGTCCAATGCACAAGTTGGATCAGTGAGTCCACCACTGTAGAGAGTGGCGAATAGCTGCAGGGATTAGCAAATGACTGTTGGGGCTGTCGTGTAAAGGATAAAACGTTCTGATGAACCATATTTGAAGTGGTCAAAGATGAAGCCAAGCAAATGGAGTCACTCCCGTAGTGGAAGCCATATGCCCGAGAAGGCACTGAATGTCCCTGGCCTGAACGGATGTCTTTGTTATTACTCGAAGAGCCAGAGTACAAAGATTCCATAATCTGTTGTCTGGAAGGTACGCTCTTGCCTGAGTCCAAGACAGCCCCAATACATTGAGCAGTTCGGCAGGGTTGAAAATGAGACTTGTCCTTGTTGATAATAAGGCCCAGTTTCTGTAATAACAACAAAATAAACTGAATCTTGCTTTGTAACTAGTTACATGTTTTAGTGACCAGTAACCAATCATCAATGTAGGGATAGAGCACTACACCGCGCTCTCTAAGGTGAGCTGCCACCACTTTAGTAAACACCCTGGGAGCTGTAGAGATGCCAAAGGGGAGAATGCAAAAACAAAAAGCTTGGCCATTAGTTATAAAGGACAAAAATCTATGGTCTTGCCGTCTAATTGCCACATGAAAACAAGCATCTTTAAGATCGATCCTCGCAAACCAAGCATTGCTGGGCAAAAAAGGGGGAGGATGGTTGATAAAGTCACCATCCAAAAACAATGATAAATAATGTATGCATTTAGCCCTCTAAGATACAAAATAGGACGGAGACCTCCATCTTTTTTAGAAACATATATATATATAGAGAGAGAGAGAGAGAGAGAAAGAGAGAAAAAGGAAACATAGAGGGCGACAAGGGTTCTATAGCACCCTTCTCAAGTAAAGTAAGAACTTCCTGCCAGAGAGCAGAAGAGTGAGGGGTAACACGAACAGTTCCCACTGGGGGTCGTTCAAAAAATTCAATGGCATAGCCATGTTCCACAATTTCCAGCACTCAAGCGTCTAATGTAACAGAACGCCAGGCCTCAAAAAATGGAGCTAACCTGTCTCCATAAACAGGGGAGGATAGAAGAAGTGCAAAACTCACCCAGTGAAGGAGGAAGATTTTCCCATCACCAACAGAAAAAGACATAGGGTTGTCAAAAACGACGCCAACCCTGGTCCTGTTGCTTCCCTTTAGTGGACTGACGTCCCCTGGTTGAAGAATTACGTCTACCGGGGACTGAAAATCTAGGATTTGACCCTGAGAAGGCCTAAAGGGAGCAGGCCATAAAGGCTGGCGGTAAAGTGGTTGGGAAGTTGGCCACCGAAATCTAGGTTGATAGTTAGGCTGAGAGAAACCAAATTTCTGCACTGCTTCCTTAATCTTCTATGTACTTTTCAACTCAGGATCTGTGTCAGGATGAAATTAGTTGTTTTCAGACATCGGCAGTTTTTCAGCCATAGCTCTTCCCTCTTCAGATGACGTAGAAGATCTTAGCCAGGCATGGCGGTGAATAGCTGTTGCAGCTGCAAATATCCTTCCAGCTGTGTCAGCCCCATGTTTAGCCAAGTCCCTTTGATGAAGAGCTAAAGTGATCCCTTCTTGGTGAAGAGTCCTTGGCAACTGCTGATGCTCTAGTGGAATCATGTCTAGGTAAGGTGTTAACGTGTCCCACAAGTAAGACTACTAGGCCACCATATAGGCCTGTTAATGAGCCATACAAGTTATTAAACTAGCAGCAGTGTGCATTTTTTTTTCTTTTCCACAACCATCCATCTTCTTGCCCTCTTTATCTGGTGGAGCAGATTGCAATTTCTTAGATTTCTTTGGTTGCACTACTTTCATCACAACGGAATTTGGTTTCAGTCAACTACTGAGCTGAGGATATATATCTGCGATAGAGAGAGTCAAACTTTTAGACACAGCACGCACGGAAGATGGGGGACCAGATTGAGTCTTAGCTAACTTCAACAGCAAATTAAGTGCAGGAAACACCGTGCTAAGCACTGGGTCCTTAAATAAAGACACAGCAAGCAATTGGAGAGAATAAACCAAATGCAAAATCAATGAAGAAAATGAGGAGTTATCCTCTGTCGTAGTAACTGAGGAAGTACAACACTGTGTTAAGTATCCTCATCAATAAAAGAATCAGAGTGTGAAACAAAATCATCATCCTGTGCCTGAGAAACTCAAGAAACAGAAAAATTAGTAAATTGGTTAGGCTGTGGAAAAACAGTCCCAAAATTATAAAGATTGAGCAAGTAATACCAGCCCCCTTGCTGAGTGGCTGGCCATACAGTTTGGGAATAGGGAAAAGGAAATATACTTGCAGTTTGGAATGGAGCCGGTTGAGTGATACCATGGGGAACCGCTCTAGGCGGGGGGCCACGAGAGGTACCCTCAAGGGGGTCATCCTCTAGGAGCTGAGCCCCAGTGCCCCGGCAAGCCATCACTCGTGCGGGCGGCGTGGCTGCCAGAAGGTTGCTCTCCTCGGGAGGAGGCAGGAGCGTGGCAGGGAGAGGCCCTCCCCCTGCCTGCTGAGGCAAATGCGGCGGTGAAAGGGTCAGGGGCTCTAAATGACGTGCCGCCGCTGCCAAGGGAAGGGAGGATTGCACAATAGATGTGCCAGAAGCCGGTTTGACTTCTGGCTGCACTTGGTTGGTGCAACACAGAGGGGATGGGGGTCTCCCTTGGGCAGCTTCCCGCCAAACCCCATGCACTTAAGGTCTGCAAAAGCAGCCATACTGGCCTTAAGAGGAAGGAAAGTCCAAGTTTGCAAAGTCCAAGGGATAAAGAGGAGTCCTTAGCCAAGTCCAAAAATCCAAAGTCAAGAGGAGATATAATCCGATGTTGCTGCTTTCACGGACAAAAGGAACTAAGGCCTCAAGCCCCGCAGCCTGGCTTTATTGCTGATGGGGAAGGGCGGGGCTGGAGTCCTCAATGGAGCAAAGCTTTTCAAGAGATATCCGAAACAGCTGCGTGGATGCTGGAGATACCACAGGTGTGGATTCCAGAGTGACCACGCAGAAGAAGTGAGACTACTGTACTGCAAATCAATGGGATCTACCTGTATGCTTGAAAACTATAAAATCCTCTCTATAATATGCAACAAAGATTTAGAATCTAAGCTAATATATAGATAAAATCCAAAGGCATAGCCCTATTATTCTGGAATATCAGTATGCAAAGGGATTTGTAGCACTTAAAAACAAAGGGAACAAAGGTGGTAGACAAATTATATGAAAACGTACACTATCAACTTGGTATTCTCAGTATAAGATGCTACAAGATCACTTTGTATGCTGATATAGAGACAGGTACTTGTGACTTTCTTTAACATAGACTTAGCCTCCATGAGTTTGATGATCCCTACATCTTTTTCCTTCTACAATGAGTGCTGAAGGAAAAATATTTATTTATTTTATGAAAGAAAGAAATAGTCCACAGTGAGTGCACTGTCATCTTTGACTTCTCCTTATCCTTCTTTTATGCAAGGTATATGTGGCTACATTGGACCTTTGATCAAGAAAAAGATTAACAATTAGACAAGTGACTAAAAAGTTGTTAGTTTAATTAAATTGTTTAGTAAGCTCCAGAATCAATACATAGAAGTGCAGCAACTAGACTGAAGAAAGATTATATCTGTAAAATTATATTATTCCTAATGAGACAGTGACTCTGTCCAGACAAAACAATTAACAATGGTTGGTCAATACAAGATTTAACAAACATGACCACTGAAAAAACATAGGAGGTTTTTGCTTTTGGTTACTATCAAATCATCCTTTCCTACCATGCAGCAAACTGTGGTCTATTCATATCACATTCTCCTCACAAATGAGCCATTGACAAAGGCTCTATTCCTAGAGCCTTTGTAAATGGACACACTGTAGTTTGAAGAAATTCAGTTACACTGCTTAGTATTTGGAGTTCTTGTAATCACCAGCATTTTTCAATATGAACGGTTGAAAGGATAAGAATTCAGTTTTCAACTTTTTATTTGCACAGTATCAAATTATTAGTGTCACAAAATCAGTGAAAGCTTCTCCCAAGTGCATATGGTGCTGATGCCTTATTTTCAGACTCAGCCCCTTCCCTTTTAACCCTTATGTCACAGATCAATTCAGAAGATTCCCTGATCACCTATGTAACATTTTGGGTTACCTGAGGAAGATGGCTGGGGTCAAATCCATTTCCATTTACCCACAAGGAACTGGACCCTCTCTCCTAATGGCCTCAGTATCTTGGATAGTTCCTTTGAAATCTATACACATAATAAAAGTGAAAATATGTATGCATGTATGTGGTGGGGGTGTCCATTTACACAGACAGCCTCCTGCCTCCACAAACTGTTTTAATCCAGTGCTGAGGAGCCACCAAAGCCCTTGCCTCCAAGGACATTGAAGGTTACAGTGAGCCATGTCCCAGTGTTCCTTTCTCTCTCCATTGGTGTGGGATTTGCATTACCCCACCCACTCTCCCGTAACCCTTTCCTATTCTTTTCTATGGCACACAGAAACTGAACATACTAGAGAAAGGTCTGGGGAGAATGCACCATGATTTATAGGAGTTGTAAGGACTGGGAGGTATAGTTCACCTGCAATCTAAGAGCACTCTGAACCCACCAACGATGGACCTGGAACTAACTTGGCACACAGACCCAACACGGCCAACTTTGTATACTGGCGGGGTCTGGGTGTGATTGAACTTGGCACCCGGGAGTTACAGTTTACCCATATTCAGAGAACACTGACCCCAGCAGATGATGGATCTGGACCACACTTGGCACACAGACCCAACATGGCCAACTGTAATACTGGCAGGGTTTGGGGGTGATTGCCCTGGGAATCTGGGAGTTGTCGTTCACCCTTATCTAGCGAACACTGAATTCAGCTGACAACATATCTGGACCAAACTTAGCACACAGACCCAACATGACCAACTGTGCATACAGGCAAGGTTTGGGGGTGATTGTCCTTGGCATATAGGAGTTGTAGTTCACTTGTATCCAGACAGCACTGAACCCAGCCAATGACGGATCTGGACCAAACCTGACACACAGACCCAACACAACTGTGTATACTAGTGGCATTTGGGGGTGATTGAAACTGGCATCAGGGAGTTATAGTTCACCCGTATTCAGAGAACACTGAACCCAGCCAACGTTGGATCTGCACCAAACTTGGCCCACAGACCCAAGATGATCAACTGTGAATACTGGCAGAGTTTGGGGAAAAATTATCCAAGATTTTTGGAAATTGTAGTTCACCAACACCCTTACGCATTTTCTAGTGGGAACATTCTTAAAAAAATCAAGAAAGATTTTTTTTCTAAGAAATAGCATAACATATGACCAAATTGATATCACCTAACATCCAAAAACAAACAATGCCCTTTTCAAATAACCTGGGTATGCAAGCTAGTCTGAAATAAAATTGAGATTCACTGCATTGAAAGCCATCAGCTTATTTATTTATTTAAAACATTTATATTCTGCCCTTCTCACCCCAAAGGGGACTCAGGGTGGAGTACAACATATATACGACAACCATTCCATGCCAGGACATAAAATAACTATACATATACACAAACATTAAAACATTAAACATTAAAATCAGTTATCTACTTTAAAATTTCAGCTATTTAAACCAACTCAGGTCACTATGCTGGCTCTGGTCAGTGGAGTAGGTTTCCTATTATTACCTCATTGTAGTGCCCCAAAGGCTTGGTCCCACAGTCCAGTCTTTACCCTCCTTTCTAAAGGACAGGAGGAAGGGGGCTGATTTAATCTCACCAGGGAGGGAGTTCCATGGCCGGGGGGCAATCACCGAGAAAGCCGTCTCTCGTCCCCTCCAATTGTGCCTGTGACAGTGGCAGGATGAAGAGCAGGGCCTCCCCGCAGTGGTTGATAGAGGGAGATGCGTTCAGACAGGTAAACTGGGCTGGGGCCGTTTAGGGCTTTATAGGCTAAAGCCAGCACTTTGAATGGTGCTCAGTAGCTAACTGGCAGCCAATGGAGCTGACACAACATGGGAGTTGTGTGCTCCCTGTACGTTGTCCAAATTATTAACCTGGCTGCCTCTCATTGAATTATTTGAAGCTTCCAAACAGTCTTCAAAAGCAACTCCACATAGAGCACGTTGCAGAAGTCTATCCTAGATGTAACGATAGTATGGACCACCGTTGTTATGTCTGACTTCCCAAGGTAGGGACACAACTGGTGCAGAAGTTTTATTTGTGCAAAAAAAAAAAAACAAACCCTAGCCACCGCCGAAACCTAAAGTTCCAGGCTCAGTGATGAGTCCAGGAGAACTCCCAAGCTGCGAACTTGTGCCTTCAAGGGGAGTGTGACCCCATCCAGCACAGACTGTAACCCTATACCCTGTTCAGCCTTACATCTGACCATGAGGACCTCCATTTTGTCTGGATTCAACTTCAAAGGAAAAGGAATGCTCCATGAGTCCATGCACACTGATTTGAAGGGGTGGAAGCATCATTTATCAGTGTCCCAATTGGCAGCAGGATAGTAGATTGGTGTATTCATGTGGAATTGCTGCTCATTTTGTGTAGTTTCATTCGTGTCGTCTCAAATTCGTATTCGTGTCCCGCTATCGAAAAAGGTCCGCCTATGCAACACAAATTTTCATCTGGCTAACGAAAAAACGAAACTTTTCATGCCATTGGTGGCAATGGGAGGGCTTCCGAATCTCATCACCCCCCCCCCTCGGTTTTTGGGCTAGAGGGGTGAAAATCACCACACACAGAGAGCATTTTCATCTCTTTTAGCCCACCAACTTTTAAAATATTTGGATCTTCCCCAGAGTACTATTGTTATTAATAATATTATTACCTTTATCCCCATTAATTTTTATTTTTGCATTGGAGACATTATTGAAAAGTATAAGGGAGGATGTGGACTTAAAAGGATTAAAGATTGACAAACAGGAATTTAAGATAAGAGCATATGCAGATGATGTCATTGAAAACCCAAGGGCTGGATTAACTAAATGGCTATTTAAATTCAAAGAATATGGAGAAATAGTAGGATTTAAAATTAATAAAACAAAAAGCATGATATTGACTAAAAATATATCTAAAAAGAATCAGGAAATCCTGCAGGAAATGGCAAATATAAAGATAATGGGGAAAATTAAATACCTAGGCATTTGGTTTACACCAAGGAATCTGCATTTATTGAAGAATAATTATCAAGAAAGGTGGAAGGAGATTAGGAAAGAATTGATAAGCTGGAGACATCTAAATTTATCACTACTGGGTAGAACTGCAGCTGTAAAAATGAATTTGCTCCCCGAAATCTTTTTAATTTCAAAATTTACCAATTATAAGGAACATGAAAAATTTTAATGAATGGCAAAAAGAAATAATGAAATTTATATGGAATGATAAAAAGCCTAGAATTAAATTTACGACAATGATTGATTAAAAAAAAAAAAGTGTGGCTTTGGCCTCCCAGACTTGAAATTATATTATGAATCTTGTGTTTTATTATGGATCAAAGACTGGGCAAACCTTACGAATATTAAAACAATATCTTTAGAAGGTTTTGATCTCCATAAAGGATGGCAATCGAACTTGTGGATACAGGAGGACAAAATTAGAGAAAAATTTTGGTAATCACTTTATTCGGTCATCACTAATTAGTTTGGGAGAAATATAAAAGAAATTTATATACTAAAACACCTAAATGGGTTTCGCCATTGGAGGCAAACCAAAGGAGATTGCTAGGCTGGACCAGATGGCCAACCTATAAAGACATTTTGGTAAAAAGAGATGGAGTACTTCAAGTTAAAACACAAGAGGAAATATCAAAACAATTTCGGAATGTCTCATGGTTTCAGTTTAGGCAAATCAAGGAATATTTTAATATAGATCAAAAAAATGAGTTTTCAGAGAAAAAGGAATTTTGGGACATGGTGTTGTGTACGGAGAGAAAAGCTATATCAAAAATTTATGAGAAATTGAATGAATGGGCAACGGAAACAGAGGAGATTAAAAGCACAATGATCTGCTGGGCTAGAAATATTGGAAGAAACATTAATTTGAATGAGTGGGAACAAATTTGGACTAAACGGTTAAAATATACATATGCAACCGATTTAAAAGAAAATTGGCTTAAGATGAGAAACCGGTGGTATATTACACGTAAAAAATTAGGTATAATGTATAAAAATGCAGATCAAAAATGTTGGAAGTGTTACACAAAGGCTCATATTACCACATGTGGTGGTCATGTGGAAAAACAGAATTTTGGAGACTAATACATACTGAATGTAAAAAAAATTTTTAAAAAAGATTTCCCAATGAAATCTGAAATTTATCTCTTAGGTATGTTTGAATGGAAGTCAACCATTCTATTTTAATTTTTTAAATTCTTTCCTTTTTCTTTTTTCATTATTACTATAATATTTTTTGTTTTGTTTTTTTCTTTTTTCTCTCTTCTTTTTTGTGTTTTTTTTATTTTTACGGTAGGTAGGTAAGGGGGAGATTGGGTACTCTGTTTTCTTGCTTTTTTCCTTACTTTTCTATCAGAATGTGTTCTCATTCTTTCGCTGTACACTTTTGGAAAACTGCAATAAAAATAATTAAAAAGTAATAATAATAATAATAATAATAATAATAATAATAATAATAATAATAATACCTTAACCCCCATTTCCACAGATCAGATCTAATGCGGAGGGAGGCATTTTCCTCTCCCAGGATGAGGTCAGATTCCCAGATTCTTCTTAATATATATATTACTAGCTGTGCCCGGCCACGCGTTGCTGTAGCGTTGTCTGGTGGTGTTGGTGAGAAATGGTTGAGGTAGTGGTGGTATTGAATGTCTGTTGTATGGTTGTCTTTATGTTTAGTATGCATTTGGTTGTTTGTGTGGTGTGAAAGTGGTGAGGATAGAGGGGGTCTATGTCCCTGTGTAGTATTGTATAATATTTATACGTTGTCCATGTGCTGTGAATGCTTGGATTGTGTCCTGCTGCATAGTAGAAAGGGTTGGGCTGGATGGCCCTTAGGGGTCTCTCCAAACTCTTGTGCCTGTCCCATGGGCTGAGTAGGTTGCTAGGAGACCAAATGGGCGGAACTTAGCCTTGTAACTGGCAGCAATTGGATAAAAACAATTATTCCTCTGCTTCTAATTAGGACTTTATTTTTCTTTTCTTTCTGTTGTATCAACCTAGAGCCGTGGATGATGGGTTGTATTGTCAAATTTCGAGGTTGGGGGGCCTGTAGTTTTGTTGTTTTGTCCGCTGCCCTGATGCCATCACTCTTTTATATATATAGATATATAAATATATTATTACCTTAACCCTCTTGGCAGTGGAACTCTCTGCTCCGGAGTATGGTGGAGGCTCCTTCTTTGGAGGCTTTTAAGCAGAGGCTGGATGGCCATCTGTCAGGGGTGCTTCTTGGCAGGGGGTTGGACTGGATGGCCTCTATGATTCTATGATTCTATGAACCTCCATTGCCACAGATCAGATCTAAGGCGGAGTGCGGAGGGAGGCATTTCCCTCTCCCAGGCTGAGGTCAGATTCCCAGATCCTTCTTAATATACATATTATATATAAAAAATATTATTACCTTAACCCCCATTGCCACAGATCAGATCTAATGTGGAAGCATTTCCCACTCCCAGGCTCAGGGATCCTTCTTAACACCGATTGGTACACATCAACTGTAAGCCCTCTGTCAGTAAGGGACAGAAACAAAAAGAAAACGAAAGCAAACTTGATGACTGTCCAGCTTTCATTTTCATGTCGCCTCTCATTTTCTATGAAACATTTTCTATGAAAATGTCATCATTCATTTTGTGTAGATGAATGGTCAAAACAAAACAATAGCACAAAGGAAACTAAGGAAAAACTTTTGTGCACACCACTACAGGATAGAGCTCCTTCACCTATACAGCTGATATCTAGTAAAGTAGTTTGGGGTAGTCAGGCCAGAGGATGTTACTTAGTTACATAATATTCTACATCATCTATTTATTTACACACATACTTACATCTATTATAGATAGATAGTGTAGAATATTGGTCATGATACTGTATTATGTTTAATGTATAGTTACAAATTCTAATTTTTATTATCTTTGTAGTTTGACTGAAATCCACATGAACTGTTGAACTGTATCTTCTTTCTCTTACCAGTCTCACGGCCAACACAGATTAAATCATCTTTGTATGTTCAAACACTGGGAAAGGTGGACACTATAGCACAACTAGACGGTGGATAAGGAACTAGATAAAGGAAGAACATCAAAGACTTGTGCTAAAAAGCAGACTGTGAAACTGGACAAGAAGAGGCAGTACAGCTGATCAGAGAACAAACTTAGGACACAGGCTAATCAATATTTCATTAGAAACACTGAAGAGTGAATTAACAGCATTCTGATGAAATCTACTGATTACACCAAGCCAGGAAATTCTGTTAATACTTGGGAGGATTAGGACACTTTGCAGGACAAACTGAAACTTCATGGTCTAAGCACAGCCTTCTTCAATCTGGTGTCCTTCAGGTGGTTTCCAGCTACAGCTCCCATCAGACACTGCCAGCATGACCAATGGCCAGAGATGATAACAATTATAAAACAAAGTCTAGAGGTCACCAGCTTGGAGAGATCTAGTCTCGGCAAAAAGGAATCAAAATGATGCAATATAATACATCTGAAGTACAAACAAACATACTAAATCCAGTATTAGTCCTATCAAGAGTCAATACATTGGCAATGGGATTGCATTAATAGGGAGAAGTTCAATCATTCATTCACAGAATTTACTCTAGGTAATTAGAGTTGGAATTAGCACTCCTCTCTGTGATATTACGTGGCATCACCTGGAGACTTAGGTGCCAAATATGAAAGAAGGTAAAAGATATTCGAGACTTAGCTAGGCACACAGTAAATATATGCCAGCAATATAATGACACGGGTATAACTCATTATCATTTTTAATTGGAAATAGATATCCCAGGTGACTTGAAAGATCAGTAGGCTCTTTATGCATAATAGTAAGATTCTTCAATTTAGTTTCACTAAGAGAGTGTTTTCTATAATCCATATAATCCAAAAAACTATTTCTAACAGTAGCCATTTCTAATGACCAGAACTGTTATAATTTCAACAAACAGAATGACAATCCTTCTTAATCCAAAATAAGGGTTTTTTAGTAACCTATCCAAAGTCTTGCATAGGGGTTTGATGTCATACTATACCGCAAATAAATAAATATTCCAACTCAGGCAAAGTGTCTGAATGAAGCAAACTCTAGAGATTCTGGCAACAATTTGAGGCTTATTTAAAAAAACTTGAGAGTGATTCGGTATACAGTGTTCCCTCACTTATCGCGGGGGTTATGTTCCAAGGCCATCTGCAAAAAGTGAAAATCCACGAAGTAGGGACACTATATTTGTGGTGTTTGCACGTAGCGTCTCTGTCCCCTCCTCGCCTTTCAAGCACGCGCATATGCACTCCCACCACTGCCTAGTAAGGCAATAACAAAGCTGCTTCAGCCTCCTTTTCTCTCCCTTCCTTAGATTTCTCCTTAGGAAGGAAGTAGAAAGAGGGATTTCTAAGGGACTTATAATATTATTTTATGACTTACACTATTATTTAAATGTTTATTTAAAAACCCGCAAAACAGTGAGGCAGCGAAAAGTGAACTGCGAAGTAGCAAGAGAACACTGTACAGAGGAATTTAGGAATGAGGGATATCTTTTTTCCTGAATCACAGTTACAATGTAGACACATTCGTGGAGATTCATCTTTCACATTGATCGTGAGTTGTTTACATCCAGCACAGTCACTTCTCACAGATATTTTAAGGAGACAGTCGTCTGGATTTTCAACTATCTTTGGGCATCAGTTTAAGCAAGAAACTTAAATCCCCTTGCAAAAGCCATGGCAATTACAAAAAATGGGAGTTAATCAAGAAGCAAAAGTCTCTTTTTGGTTTCTGCAGTGTCTACACAGATGCTTGAACAGCTGGACTGTTAAAAGATCAAGACCTTCCTGATTTATGATTAATGATGTCTGACCAGATCAGCTGAATTAGAGAACAAGTAAAAGCAAATCAGCAAGAAATAGACCCTCATGGGGGCAGGTAGACTCTACGGACCAGGACCAGGCCAATCATTTAACTCAGAAGAAGATATAAGCACTTTGGAAAGTGCTAAAACTCTAACTTGATGGGAAATATTGCAGTTCCAACTCAATTATATATTTAAAAAGTCATTAGATCTTCAGTCTTGCTTATTCATTGTTCTGTTAACCTATGCTCCAAAGCCAAAACTTCAAAACAATACATTTCATAGAGTTTATGTAACAACATCCAAAGTATCACAGACTGTGACATTACGCTAACATCTCACTCCCTCCCCCCCCTTTTCTTGTTCTTTTTCTTTTTGCATTTCAATGATTTTGTTAAAGCAATTGATCAGCATTTCTTCACTGACCATGGCCACTTCAAATACATTAAGATGACAGATAAATGCAGATTATTTTAAGCAGTTTAGTAGCTGTGCTTTTCTTCTGTTCGATCATTTCCCCTAAAGATTAGTTCTTCTCACAACCTCTAGCAATACTACTTGGAAAAAGACTTATTTCACTTGCAGACTACTATGTTCTTTTTCTGTGTATTAATATCCTGCTATTTCAAAACAGCAAGAAACTCTTATTCTGTTGATCATGCCATTTGTAAGTCATAAAAATTATTCTATGGACTTCATTTTTGGAGGGAGGCAAGTCAGCATTGAAGTCCTTCATAACTCTCACTGCAATTAACCTGCCCCTCATCTACATCTAGTGATCCTGCCATGTTCCTGTCACTTTGTGTGATTGGGTTGTTCCACTTCTGTTCTGGCATGTAGGTAGTGAGGTTCTCCTCATCTCCCTCTGTCTCCTCCTGCCCTTGGTATTCCAGATTGTTCCTGCAATTTGTGCTTAGCTCTTAAACACTTTCCCACCCCACATATTTTCTCTCTCTGAGTGGAAAACATGCTCAGAAAAGCTTTCAACTCACTCCCAGTTTAGGATGGCATCTTTCAGTCTACACCGCTTACCCATCATCAGCTTCTAATGGGGAGAAAGTATAGAGCACATGAACTAACAAAACCCAAGCAATTGCCACAGGGATGCTCCTCTTGGTACCATGGAAGATTTGGATCTGTGTGAAGCTTAGCTCTCCAACCTGCACGCATCCAACCTGACATTCCAAAATGGTATCCTACACCTGATGTACCCAAATCTGATTAGCTATGCAGTATTTTCAGAACATCTATTAAAACATTACAGCCTCAAAGCAGGGAAAACCTAATCAGAATAGAATGAACGTTTTACAGGGACTTGCTTTTCAACATAGTAAAGTTATCTCAATTGGCTGCAATAGTATGCTGAGCTGTCACATCAATTAAATATTTTTCTAAATCTGATGGTATGGGACAGGTTTCAAAGCATGGCTGAACTCTACAGTATAAGAGGAGTTTTTGGCTCCATACAAACAAGAGATAGAACTGAACTCAGAACTGACTTTATGGCACAAATTGAGAATTGAAATTCTAAAGCCTTCTTGTACTGTCTTTGTTCTTTGTGTCTCTTGTTAACCTTTCTTTCTGTTTCAGTCACTGGTTCCAACACTTGTAGCCAAAATATCACTATTTTCATCCTGAATCTTCTTGGCCTGATTAAGATGCCACTGAGCTTTGAAAACTAGTTGAATTTTGTTTCACTTTCTATAGGTCTACTGAATATATCACCATTGTGGTTTTTTTTATAAAAAAAAATAAAAATCAGATTGTGTTGCTACTGTTGCTACTACAGTGTTGGCAAAGCTTCCTGCGCTCACTATGATTTTTGCCATCATACATCCTGAGTGACTTGTGCCTACATAACTCTTGGCTCAGTGTTTTCATTTGTTTGGGAAGCAAACCGACATAATTTAATTTGGGTCCAGGTATTGCTCATTTCATCCTGTCTCATCTTGTTTCTGCTTTTATCATTTCTTATTACTTATGTATTCTTTTTTAGCGCACCTCAAAGGGAAACGTGTTTTCTTAAAGTTAATATCATGTTCATCTTTGTAAACCTATTTAGGACATAACACTTTCTGATTTTAACAAGTTGCTGGCACTAAGTCACATCCTGTAGGCAAGCCCCCCCCCCCCCAATGTCTTGCTGCAAAAATCACACACAGACCATACCTCTACATTTTGAATTTTGCAGTAAAACTACACAAGAGAAGACAACATACTGGAAACACTTCAAATGTTATTTCTTGCATGGAAGGCTAAGTTGTCCCTTGCAGCAGTGCTGGAAGAATTGTTCCTCTGAGAGGCTTATTTTCTTTTTTCAATATTTTTAATTAAAAATTTTAACAATAAAGCACACAAAAAGAAAAGCAACAATACTTACAAATACACAGACATACTTAGACACATAAATTAGTTTTAAAAGTGGATATCCAGCTTCTCTTTTATCAGTGCCTCTATAAATGTAACATTTTTATTCCACTTTATATCTAGCAAATTGTTTACTTCTATTTGTTTTAACATTTACAAGTGAGTATCCTAACATTTTATGTCTCCAACCCTATACATAGTTTTTCCCTTTTATTGATAAAATGGTTTCCATTCTTCTGGAAATGTGCCCAATGGCTTATCTTTCAATACCATTGTTAATTTGTCAATTTCTATTATTTCCTACATCTTGACTGGCCAATTTTCTACAGTTGGCATCTGTTATTTTCTCCTTTTGAACACATAAAATACTTGCTATGTTTAACATGTACAGCAGTATTCTCTCGATGTTTCTTTTTTTATTTGATCCAGTCCAATTAAGGTAAGTTCTGGCTTGAAGTTGATTCTTGTTTAAATAATCTTTTGGATTACCCCATGAGTTTGCACTCAGATGCTTACTTTCATTGAGTTGGTTCTGCTCAACTTGCTATGTTCAAAAAGCCAGTAAGACCTCAGTGGAATACATCTGTTTGAATTGCTACATGTAAGCATGCCCATGGGTGAGAGAGCAAGGTCGTTATTATTTTTTAAACTTCCTGGACAAAACATTTTGCAAATATAAGCATCTCATCATGATGTGAAACTTGGCATAAGCCTAATGTAGCATGTGTACATTCTCATTTTTCATCTCACTAGTGGCACACAGGGCAACTGTAAAACAAGGCTACAAATTAGTGAAGTTGGTACTTAAAATTTTAATGAATGCAGGCATTGGAGCCAGGTGTTAACTTTACAAAGATCACTTAATAGAGTGTTTGCAGGTGGAAATAGGAGGTCTATTTTATGCCAAAGAATATGAATTTTGCTATTGGAAAACTTTTGAAATAGTCAACTGCCAATTAAAATGCTGATTTTAGCTTCTAAGCAGTATAATAAAACTAATTAAAGAGTGTAATAATTATCCCTCCACTGAGATCCATGAGGCATTTGAAGATATTTAGAAAATTCCATTTTCTGCCAACTCTCATCTAAATTCAGAATTCTTGCCTACTTCTGCAAAGTAAAATGAGCTTTTGACTTGCTAGTCTGATGCTGAAAACACAGTTAGGCCTGAAGGCCAGACCCTTTTAAAATGTCCTTTTCTTGCCAGTGCTGGGAAGTTAATTGGAAATTAGCCACAATAGGACATTAATGGTGGGAACGCACCCAACTGTGGAAAGACTAAAATAACTCCTTTTTACTGAAAGGGATACATTATAATTAAGTTACAGGAAATGAACCACACTAATTTGTACTTGCTAACATTTGTATGATGACTTACTTCAAAACTTTTGCTACTTTAAAAGTTTTCCTACTCAAAACAAGAATATTCTCAATAGCTGATTAACGAAGTATTCATTTCGAAGTGTGGAGAAAGAATTTTGTTTGAAATATCACTTTTCCATTTCAGATTTTACCATTTCATATTACCAACTTGTTGTTTTCATCTTTTCTATTTGTCATTACACCTACATGCCTCAAGATTTTAAAAATAGTCTTGCTGAAGCTATTTGAAGATTTAAGGTATCATTACTATAGAGTTTGTTGTGAATGTAGTATTAATATAAAAATAACATTTTGATTTTAGTACTTTGTTGTTTAAAAGGGAAAGGGAAAATATTGGAAAAGGGGGGATGTGCCTGTTTTCAGCTCTTCAAGATGGAAGTGGTTTCCTTTAAGGAATCATATAGGAACCTCACTCTCATCTGGTTTCCCCATCCCTATATTATGCCTCCAACCCATTCACCTCCTCTTCTTCCAAAGAGCCCAAGGACAACTGTGGGCTGTTAGCAATGCCTTTGAGTCAATTCCATGGGGAAACAGTAATTACAATATCCAATACTCATAGTGATTGGCAGAGGCGGTCCAACCGCCAGGCAATCTAGGCATTTGCCTGTGGCGCCACACCCCCAGGGGCGCTGTCGAGGCCCCCGGGGGGGTGGCGCCCCCCCCACCCCCGCCTCCTTTACCTTCGGAACAGGCCTTCCTGGCCCTTGCTGCCCCGGCCTGACTGCCTGGGCCTTGCTGCCATGCAGCCAGGCCGCGCGGGCAGGGAGGCGTGGCCAGGATATGCGGGAGGCATGGCCACACCTCCCACGCAGCCTGGCCACGCCTCCCACGCCGTGATGCCTCCTCCCAGGGCAGCAGCAGGCCATACCTCCGCATGCAACAGGTAGAAACAGCACCTCCTGCCTCCTTCTTCCCTCCTTCCTCCATTCCTTTCTCCCTTCCCTCCTTCCCTGCTTCCTTTTTTCTCCCTTTCTTCTTTTCTCCCTCCCTCCCTTCCTTCCTGCTTCCTTCTTTTCTCCCTTCCCTCCCTCCTTCCTTCCTTCCTTCCCTCCCTGCTTCCTTCTTTTTTCCCTTCTCTCCCTCCTTCCTTCACTCCTTCCTTCCTTTCTACCTTTCTTCCTTTCTTGATTCCTTCGCTCTTTTTCCCCTTCCCTCTTCGCCCCTGCCTTTCTTTCCCCCGTGTCGTTTTCCAGTTGACTCTTTTCTATCCTCTCCTCGCTCTCCCCTTCCTTTCCTCCTCTTCCCCACTTTTAACTCCTTTACCTTCAAGGCTTTCATGGCCGGAATCACTGGCTCGCTATGACCTTTCCTGACTCTATGGCCATATTCCAGAAGCATTCTCTCTGGACGTTTTGTCTTTATCTATGCCAGGTACCCTGCCTGAGGCAAGTGTAAAAGTTTCAAATTGGCCAGATTGATTAACACCTCCCAACAAAGGATTCCCTCAGGCAGGAAATAGCCAGGCTTTGAAGCTGCAAGGCTTTTCCATGGCAACAGTCACACTGGCCTCTAACAGCCTCAAGCCCCTTCCTTTCCCCCCTTAGCCATTTAAGCTAAGGGGTAAAACCTGGACACAGTATATTATTTGAGAACACAGAAATGCTGGACCACTCTCACAACCACCATGTCAAACTACACAGAGAAGCCATTGAAATCCACAAGAAGCATGTGGACAATTTCAACAGAAAGGAGGAAACCATGGAAATGAACAATATCTGGCTACCAGTATTTAAAAACTCTAAATCAGGACAGTAAATAAAGAACAACACACACAAAAACAGGAATTCCAGACATGAATCAATCAGTGGCAGCTCACACCTCCCAACAAAGGATTCCCTCCGGTAGGAAGCAGCCAGTCTTTGAAGCTGCAAGGCTATTCAGTGCTAATCAAGGTGGCCTATTGCAACATTCATACTTGCCTCCAACAGACAAGAGTTCTTTCTCTTCCAACCTGGACTTACAACAAACATTTAAGCCCCACTTCCCTAGTTTCAAACAGACCTCACAACCACTGGGGATGCTTGCCATAGATGTGGGCGAAACATCAGGAGAGAATGCTTCTGAAACATGGCAATACAGACTGGGAAACCCACAGCAAACCAGTGATTCTGGCCATGAAAGTTTTCGACAACAGCTTCCAGAAGCATTCTCTCCTGACGCTTCACCCATATCTATGGCAGGAATCCTCAGAGGTTGCGAGGTCTTTTGGAATCTAGGCAAGTCAGGTTTCTATATATGTGGAATGTTCAGGGTGGGAGGAATAACTCCTTTCTGTTTGAGGCAGGTGTGAATGTTTGAAATGTATAGGGAGTATAGGGAGTCATGCTGCCACTCTATTCTGCCTTGGTCAGACTACACCTGGAATAGTGTGTCCAATTCTGGGCACTGCAACTGAAGGGAGATACTGACAAGCTAGAATGTGCCCAGAAGAGGGCAACTAAAATGATCAAGTGTCTGAATAACAAGCTCTGTGAGGAGCTGCTTAAATACCTGGGCATGTTTAGCCTGATGAGGAGAAGGAAGAGAGGAGACATGATGGCCATGTATAAATATGTGAGAGAAAGTCATAGGGTGGAGGGAGCAAGCTTGTGGTGCAATGGGTTAAACCCTTGTGCTGCTGAACTGCTGACCTGAAGGTTGGCAGCTCGAATCCGTGGGATGGAATGGGTTCCTGCTGTTAGCCCTAGTTCCTGCCAACCTAGCAGTTTGAAAACATGCAAATGTGAGTAGATAAATAGATACCGCTTTGTTAGGAAAAGGCAAAAAGATGCTCCAAGCAGTCTTGCCAGTCACAAGACCAGGAGGTGACAATGCAGGCTCCTCAGCTTGAAAATGGAGAACACCTCCCCCAGTGCCAGAGATGACCACTGCCTCCAGAAGCCAGAAATGAAAAAGGAGAAGCCTTTTCCTTGTCTGTGTTTGTGTATCTCATTGCATGTGATTGTAAGACATTGAATGTTTGCCTATGTTTGCTGTAAATGCTGTAATTTGCTCTGAGTCCCCTAGGGGAGGTGGGGTGGAATATAAATAAAGCATATTATTATTATTATTATTATTATTATTATTATTATTATTATTATTATTATCTGATAAACCACAAGATTAGTACACAGCAAACAAGATCACTATGCTGGCTTTTGTACTGGATTACATATCCAACACTTCCCAAGTGTCTAGGACTATGTAATGTATCAGCAGATAATGCATGCAGATAGTAGGATGGCCTTTTGCATCTGACAGATGGCAATTTTGTTAGCGTTGATTGTTTTCAAGTGCTGGCCAAGATCTTTAGGCACTGCACCCAGTGTGCTGATCACCACTGGGACCACCTTTACTGAGTTGTGCCAGAGTCTTTGCAGTTCAATCTTTAAACCCTTGTATCATTTAAGCGTTTCCAGTTGCTTCTTGTTACTCCTGCTGTCACCTGGGAATGCAGCATTGATTATCGATACTTTCTTTTTTTTCCCACTGTCAGGTCAGGAGTATTGTGCTCTGGAACTCTGTCAGTCTGAATTCACAAGTCCCAGAGCAGTCTTACACGTTCATTTTCTGTAACTTTTTCAGGCTTGTGATCCCACCAGGCAGGTGGTCACAGGCAGATGGTACTTGTGGCACAAGTTGAAATGGATCATCTGAGCAATGATATTATGCCTCTGCTTGTAATTTGTCTGTACAATCTTCTTGCACAGCAGCTGAGTATGTGATCAATCGTTTCATCTGCTTCCTTGCAGAGTCTACACTTGGAATCTGTAGTCGACTTTTCTCTTCTGGTTTTGATGGCATTTGTTTTAATTGCTTGTTTTTGGGCTGCAAGAATCAGGCCTTCAGTCTCTCTTTTCAAAGTTCTATTTGTGAGCCACATCCATGTTTTTTCCTCGTCAATTTTGTTCTCAATTTTTTCCCCAGAAACTGTCCATGGAGAGCCTTCTTTTGCCAGTTTTCTCTTCTGCTCTGCATTGTATTTTATGGTATTCACTCTTTGTTTTTTGCACTTTAAGCAGTTTTCTGTTATTGATGTCCATCAATGTTAATTCTTGACTGTCTTTTACATAATTTGCTAGTGCATTTTTCTCTTCTTCTACCATTTGTTTCACTTGCAGAAGCCCTCTGCCTTCTGATTTTCTGGGAAAGTAAATCCGTCAACATCACTATGTGGGTGTAATAAGTAGTTGATTGTCATCAGTTTTCTTGTTTTTCTGTTCAGATCATTCAGCTTTGCTTGTGTCCAGTTCACAATTCCAATAGTGTATCTTATGACAGGGATGGCCCAGGTGTTGATAACCCCCCCCCCCCCGCCCCCAATTGCATGCCATTGCTGCTGCTGCTGCTGTTGTTGTTGTTGCCATTGTTGTTTTCTGCTGCCCTGGAGACTAGGACATGGAACAATGGCTTCAAATTATAGGAAAAGAGATTCCACCTGAACATTAGGAAGAACTTCCTAACCGTGAGAGTTGTTCAGCAGTGGAACTCTCTGCCCCGGAGTGTGGTGGAGGCTCCTTGTTTGGAGGCTTTTAAACAAAGGCTGGATGACCATTTTTCAGTGGTGCTTTGAATGCGATTTTCCTGCTTCTTGGCAGGGGCTTGGACTGGATGACCCATGAGATCTCCAAACTCTATGATTCTATGATTCTAGGTTAAACCAACTGTTTAATGATATGTTTGAGGACCTTCCCTTATATTGTTGTCAAACTGGTAGGTAGTTGCCCATGCCCTTTTTTCTATTTTTTTAAAGATGGGGACATTTGCCTCTCTCTCTCTCTCTCTCTCTCCTTCCCCTACCCCCCTCTCTTTATATAATTGCAGTACCTTCACTCACTTCCAGAAACCACTGCGACCCCCAAAAATGATAAACCTGGACCAAATTTGGCACACAGACTCCCTATGATGCACTTTATGTCCCATTGAGAGTTGGGGAGGATGGACCACAGACAATGGGATTTGCAGTACCTTCACCTACTTCCACAGACACTGTGTCCCCCACGAATGACAGGCCTGGACCAAACTTGGGGCCAAAACGTACTGGAGGGATTTGAGGAACTGACCCACCCATGTGGGAGTTGTAGTTCACCCTGTACCCATAGCATTCTGAGCCCCACCAATGACGGATCTGAACCAAACATGGCACACAGAAACCTGGTGACCAACTGAACATACTGGAAGAGTCTGGGGGAGGACTAACCCACCCACATGGGAGTTGTAGTTCACCCTGCACCCACTTCATTTTGCATAGCATTGAAGTACACTCTAGAAAGCAACAGAAATGGCTTTACCAAGGCTAAAGATACATTGATAATTTTCCTAAGGTTGTATTGTTTTGTGGACCCAATCAGAATTGACAAATGTTATGTAATAGCCATACAAAATCTGATGATAAAGAGCATTCCCCTCTAGCTGTTAGTGACTCCTGCAATCACAATGCAAAAAAAGTGAAGGGCCACTGACAATGCCCAAGGCAACACAGCTGGTTTCAAAGCAACTAGATAAATCTGCATGCAATTATTCTCACTCCTTGGACACAGATCGAGCAGTTAGTAGTTAGTACCAATAATAATAATAATAATAATAATAATAATAATAATAATAATAATAATGTATAATAATATACCCTATAATATTATTAAGGCAGAAAAACAAAACTAGTCTTCTAAATCTCCCATTTCTTCATCTTATTCTTGTTTATTTAAGACATAACCTTGTTTCTGATTAAAGCCCATAATTGCCGAATACAAAAACACCAATTTCCTACTGTGCATTTTATCCTACTGCACAAAATGTGTCCAGATACACATTAGGATAATACCTGGGCCCTGATATAATATCTTTATATCAACCTGATATTTAACTGGAGCTTTAAAGCTACTACCATGCTTTAAGCTATAGAAATATCTGTATCTACACAAAGAAGCAAACTGCTGTTTAATCAGAATCACGAGAGCTCCCATTAAAAAAGCAGGTACTCACCTGAAAGGTCCCTGCATGGTCTTCTTCTTTGTCTCCCTCTTTGCCTTCTTTCAAAGCAATCAGTGTGAATCCACGGAAATAGGCTGGAGTGGCAGCAGAAAGTGTCACTAGGGGCGAAAGGAAAAATAAGTATTTTTCACATAGGTGTGTTTCTGCATAGCTTTTTAAACTCAGTATCTTGAAGGGTCTTTGGGTATGGCACGGTAAGGCCCCAATGGGGGCTCCTAAACTGGAAGAGGTGGGATAGGCAGAGTGAGGTTCACATGATCTTGGATGACCTGTGTACAAAGAGCAAATGGTAGAAGTTAAGTCAGTGGTCCTGGCAAATGGCAGTCTTGACACCCACTGGAATCAACTTTAAACTTGGTAAATACTAGGGTGAGGTTTTAACTAATGAATGAATTACTAATGTAAGTTTCAATGTGCCCAATAGCAAACAGAGTGGGCTTTTGGGTATCCATTGGGGTTTGGATTCAGGACCTCTCCCTGATACCCAAATCTCTGTATGTTAAGTCCTGTTATATAAAATCATGTAGTAAAATGGTGTTCTTTATATAAAATGCAAGAATCAAGGTTTGCTTCTGGATTTTTTAAAAATCTTGTCAAACTGTGGATGGTTGAATTGATGAATCTGTGGATATGGGGAGCCAATGAAAGTAACATTCAGCATACATTCGTTCACACAGAAATAGAAAACAATCATCCAATGAGAATATCATATAAATGGACTTTCATTCAGTTACTTCAATTTCCCCTTCCTCACCCTCCTGATTCCATCCTAACTTAAGTTTTAATGTGCCCACACGACTGACATTCCTGTTGGAATTTTATTCCTCAACAATACTTGCACTTTCACACTTTTATTTCATGAGTTTTCCCACAAGAGCCCAACAAAAAAAAATCCTGGTGTCTGGATTTTTAGGTCTGTTCCTTGGGTTATTTGGGATGCCGATTCAGAAAATGCATTGGATAAACTGCATCAGCTCAAGTTTGGCAGATTTACCACCTCATTACATGGAGACAAGGAAGCATCCTAGCATGCTGCCAGGACACTTCCTCAACAGAGTCTGCCGCACCATCAGACTACATAAGGCTACTTCTGGCAGGGCTCCATAGAGAAACTGTCCTGGCAGCATGCTAGGACGCTTTCCTGAGAATACGGCAAGCTTCCTGTATTCTCATTAAGCAGAATGGGGAGAAGCCGGGCAGTGATGCTTCCTCCCATGGGATAAGGTAAGGGGTGCAGTGGGCGATGAAAAGCACAGGGCAATAGTTTTCCCCTGCTGACCCGTGGAGTCACCATGCTGTGTGGCAAATCCCCCCACTACCCTACAGATTTGGACCTCAGTGTGATGAGGTCCAAAGATTGGTATATGGCATTTGTTCTGGATCTCTAAAACTAGAGCTGATGGAGCAAAACTTGTGTCATTTTTTGTAATCAACAAGTCAAATATACCCCAAAGCATGTCTAACATTTGAGGCACCAAAATGTGTGTTGGCCAGTGTAGTAGCAGCAGTAGTATGCCACTTTTTCTCAAAATGGTTAACAACATTAAAAACAATGCAATCTACAATTTAAAACCTAAAGACTATAGATACTAAAATAAAATTAAATGTAGAGCTATCTAAAATGCATAGTTACAACCATTAAAACCTATTCAAAATACATAAAACACCACACATCAGTCTGAAAAATTTTATTCTTTAAATGCCTGCCTGAATAAAAAGGTTTTAGACTATCACTGGAAGGACAGCAAGAACACTTTCCTAGGCAGAGAATTCCAGAGTATAAAGGCAGCCACCAAAAAGGCCCTCTTGTGCATTCCCATCAATTGTAATGGTGATAGGACTAAGAAGGGCCTTTCCTAAGGATCTTAGGGCCTGGGCATGTTCATACTGGGATGTAAAATCAGCCAAATAACCTGGATCTGAATTGTATAGGGTTTTATAGGTAATAACCAACACCTTGAATTGTGATCTGAATAAACTGACAGTCAGTAGAGCTGTTGCAACAGGGGAGTTGTGTGCTCCCTGTAATCCGCCCCAGTTAACCACCTGACTGCAGCTCTTTGGCCAACTGAAGTTTCTGACCACTTTTCAAAAGCAGCCATGCATTACAGTAGTCCACCCGGGATGTCCCCAAGGCATGTAACAGTTGGTGCAGTTGGTACACAGGTTTTCAACGAGCAAAGACCGTCCTGGCCACCGCAGATACCTGGGTCTCCAGGTTCAAAGATGAGTCCCGGAGGACACTCAAATGGTGGACCTGTGTATAACCCCATCCAGCACAAACTGGATCCCCATTCTTTGATTTGCTTTCTGACTGGCTAGGAGCACCTAGCTTCTTTAGTTGGGCCAGAAAATTAAGTTACGGAGCTATCTCTTGTAAGTGGTTGTGTTCTCCAGCTGCATAATCTAGGAAACATAGAAAATGTGGCCATGAGCCCCATTACTGATATCATCTAGTAAGGATTGTTGAATTATGCCAAAAATTAAATAAAACCCAATAGTCTAATATAGTTGGGATTGTTATAGGGTTGTGTGAATATTTAAATAAGCAGTGCTGAATGCATTCCTCTTCACATATTGTTGGCTAAAGCCCCTAACAATTTGTGATATTTGCCATGTAGGGCTTCTGGAGCTCTGATCTAACAACATATGGATGGCCAAATGTTCTTCAGCCTTGATAAAAGTCTTACTGACTATCCAGTACAAGGTCTCAGTAGGATCATTCTCAAGAAAATCACTTCCAACAGAAGAAAGCAGCAAAATATGTCAAGATTAGAAGGTAGAAAGCAGGAGAACAGGAACCATGATTCTATTCATATTTGATATGAATATAAATAATCTATGCATTTCTAGTCACCAGTCATCTATAGTAAGCTTCACTTCAACAGTAATTCACTTTAACAGTACTCACTCCCAGCTGAGTGTATATAGGATTGTATTACAAGTGACATGTGCTTTGAGGAACAGGTCTGTGGCTGAGATGTATGCAGCTATGTAGAGGGAAAAGTACTGCATATAGAATTGTGCTACATTTCCCCTTTTACATTTCCCATAAACCTACCTTTTAATTGCAGGACCCTCTGCTCCCTCTTTCCCCATAGATATTGAGTGGCCAGTGGGGAACAAGGGGAATTAGAGACACATCTCAATAGAGAGACAGATCTAGACATAGACAACAACAACAACAACAACAACAACAACAATTAATTTTTGTATCTCGCCCCATCTCCCCGAAGGGACTCGGGGTGGCTAACACGGGGCCAAGCCCAAAAGACATAATGTAAACAAGATAAAATATAAAACAAGACAATAAAAACAAGTAACAGCAGTATAAAATACTATTGTGCACGAGTTCAGGCACAATTTTAACAAATACATAAAACAAGATAAAGAGTTTTAAAACAATATCAGCTTCAACCACCAAAGGTCAGGTCTTTTATGCCCTCTGCTCTCTAGTGGAGATGAGGTGACTCCTTCAGTTAAAAGGTATATCTGGGAAGATTATTGTCATTGGATAAACAGATGATTCCAACCCCTGCAATAACTCAAAAAATGACTTATAAAGACAAAAATTAGACTTATGCAAACCAATAAGAGGATGCCAGTCATTGTCCTTTTAGGAATTGAGATTACTGAACAAAAAAGACTACTATTAACTACATTTGCATTGCTTGCTGCCAACACCTCTGGCAGCTGAAGTAGACTGCCACTTACAAACTCTTTAGTCTCAAAATTAGTAGCAGTATTTTTTTAAAAAAGGTGAGACTTAGCTCAAATTAACCATAATGAATAAGGACACCTCAGTATAGGAAAATAAAGTGTGTTTTTTGTGAGAATTGGCTTCAACCTAAGCTCTGAAGACACTGTTAATGTTTCAGTGTTTCACTTCTTTAGCAATGCTGTGGAATTGCTTGCATTTTTGGTCATACTTTGGTCATTGCTGTGTAGGCAATGAGCTCTTCAGGTGATTACATAAAACTTTAAAAGGAAGGGTTTTCACAGAATCCCAGGAACAAAAATAGGGACTTGGGGGCTGGAATAGATTAATAAAATTTCAATGGGAAAATTCACTTTGAGATAAAAGTGTTTTGAGTTAAGAACTCAGTCACAGAACAAATTAAACTCTTAAGTCAAGGTATCATTGTATTCTCGATTTTTGTGTGATATTTTGGTGCTAAATTCATAAATACAGTAATTACAACATAACATTACTGCGTATTGAACTACTTTTTCTGTCAAATTTGTTGTATAACATGTTTTGGTGTTTAATTGGTAAAATCATAACCTAATTTGATGTTTAATAGACTTTTCCTTAAATCCCTCCTTATTATCCAAGATATTCACTTATCCAAGCTTCTGCCGGCCCGTTTAGCTTGGACAAGTGAGACTCTACTGTACTAGCAATGGAATAGGGTTCCCCAATCACATGAGGCAGAACATTAATTGAGGGGTTCAAGGACATGCTTAGGAAACAAAATAGGAAAGCTGCTACTACAGTCTCTCAGCAAATGCTGCCTGAAGTAGTCAGCTCGATCTGCCTAACTAAAAATAAGGTTTCCCTGGTAGCCATCATGCATTGGAGAGAAGGAACTTCTTACAGAATTAATGAAGGGATAGGTGTGTTGGAGCCTCTGCTAAGTATTAGAGTAGCCTTCATTCCAATTGAATCGTCTTAGTTTGGAGATTAGTTGTTATAGAAAGTAAGTACATTGGCTTCCTGCCTCCATCATTTACTTTCTGTAGCAAAAGTCCAAGCTAACGAGTTAAGTGAGTGTGAATCTGACATTATTTACATTGCTTGAATACACATGCAAAGAGAGAAAGATTCCACTCTGGCCTCCACTCCATCATCACTCTCCTCATATGGAAAAGGACAAGTTTGATTAGATGTTCCTACTCAAGAAAGGTTGCTCTATGCAAGCAAGGATGCTGGAAAATAAGGGCTCTTGCATATGCTCTTTATGTAAAGGGCTCTTTATGACAACAGGAAATACCCCTCATTGCACTTAGTAACTCCTGTGTGAGGAAAGAAATGGGGATAGGACTAGGCCCTCACCCCTTCACACGTTAAATGAAACCATAAATAATGTTGGAGTAAGGTATCTATCATATGTCTTTGTCACTATTTGACACTAATTCAAGGCTGCTTTATGTTTCATTGCATCTTTCATACAGAGATATGGGTATGATATGTGTACCAGCTGTGGTGCAGGCTGGCGAGCAGCCAGCTGCAGCCAGCTGCTACAAATCACTCTGACCAAGAGGTCATGAGTTCGAGGCCAGCTCGGAGCCTGCGTTTGTCTTCTGTCTTTGTTCTATGTTAAGGTATTGAATGTTTGCCTTATATGTGTAATGTGATCCGCCCTGAGTCTCCTTCGGGGTGAGAAGGGTGGAATATAAATACTGTAAATACATAAAAAAAATATATGTGTGAAGACTATACTCTGTTACTATTACAAGCCTTGAAAAACTGAAGTATGTAGCAGTTCTAGCAGTTTTCATCAATTAAGATAGCTAAACATGTTTTTTCAACTGATAGAGCTAAACATTGAATCTAGAACATACAGTAGTTCTAGACGTGTCTCAAATCTCATACTATCCAGATGTTTTTATGATGTTACCAGACAAGTCAGAAACTTTCAAAATAGCTATGACACATAGTCATAAATTCTGTGTTCCATACTGTCATGAGTAACTTGGCATAAGCAGGAACTAAAATAGTTATGTTCATCAAGAGGCTATTTACTGGAAGAAGGAGAGACTGACAAATCCAATGGGGAGAGTCTGTCTCCTAGCACTAAGCTCTAAACTAGGTTGCCAACCAATCTGTCAGACATGGGGAATGGGATGAGCCAAACCACACTTGATGTTCATGCTGCCTTAACAAAGAATTGCCTCAACCCAAGAGTTATCAGAAATGTCTCTAGATATCTAAAATCAATTAAAGTCTTGTATGGATTTCTGTGCAGGTAAATCTAATAGCTATAAAAGTAATAAAAAGACACATTCAGTGAAAATGAATATGATTCTAGCAAAACAGAAAACAAAAAGAATGTGTATGTTATGCCAATGATTCCTTGGATCAATATCCATTTCTATTCATTCTTATATAAAACCCTTAAAGCTAAAGCCTATTTTATTCCCGATTAGGGTAGACTCTCTGAAATTATGATATCATCATCAACATGTATCATTCATTTCATGCATTTTATAGATAAATGTGATGGGATTATAGTTAAATAAATGCTTAATGTCCTTTCAGACAACAAAGCCATTGTAAAACTGACTAATGTGGGGCAAAGAAAAATGGCAAGAGTGTAATACAAAAGGGAATGGATCTCTCTCCACATACAGTAGTCTCACTTATCCAAGCTAAACGGGCCGGCAGAAGTTTGGATAAGCGAATATCTTGGATAATAAGGAGGGATTAAGGAAAAGCCTATTAAACATCAAATTAGGTTATGATTTTACAAATTAAGCACAAATTACAAATTTGACAGAAAAAGTAGTTTAATACGCAGTAATGTTATGTTGTAATTACTGTATTTATGAATTTAGCACCAAAATATCACAATATATTGAAAACATTGACTACAAAAATGGCTTGGATTATCCAGAGGCTTGGATAAGTGAGACTCTACTGTATATGCTTTTTGCTGAGCAATGTGCTTCAGTTTTCATAGTGCTTTCTCAGAAGAGGTCAATGCAAATGAAAATGTCACCATTAACCTGTCAAAAGTTGGAGATGTCAAGAGACTCTGTAAAAAAAGAAGCCCTTTCACGGGAAAAAAATAAAACATTTTCTGTTGACAGAATTATTTAAAATCCCAGCCATATTGATTGCATAATGTTAAACTAGGATCTAGATTATGATTAATTATCTAGATTAATCTTGGTCCAGATTACCTGAAAAACTATCTCACCCAATATCAGGTTGCTCATGTTTTAAGATCCTTAAGGAGGGACTTTCTCCTAGTCCCACCATCATCACAGGTATGTTTCATTAGGACTCCCAGACTGTGGAATTTCCCTTCCACCAGAGGCTAACTTGGTCATTTGCTCACTGCTAGCTGGCAAAGAACTTTATGTTTACACAAGCCTGTGCATTGCTGAAACTCATATAATTAGCTTGTACTGTATATTATAGCACTATTATTTTTAAAACTGTTTTGAAATTGTTTTAATGGTATGTTGTTTTAACTTCTGTTGCAAACAGCCTTGGCTCCTATAGAGATATGATATAAAAAAATAAGATACTATTACAATGGTAAATTGTTCATATGATATTATAATCAGCCTTCTTTTGGAAAAAAAAATCAGTAAAATATATTAATCTGGTTTAGTCTTTGGTCAACAAAGCCAAATCATATACAGCTTATAAGAATTGTTTTAGGTATAGTTATATTACAGAAAGTATTTTCTATCCTGAGCACCTAGCTCTCACAATTTGTAAAGTACATCTCCTAATTTTATCATCACATCCCCATCACAGTGGAATTGTTACTTCTAATAATAAGATCTTGTGTTTTATAGTTTGATGAGGTTTTTAGAATTTTCTTAAGGATCAACAAATGCATTTTCCTGAATTGAAAAAACATCTAGCACAGCCTCCTCTCACCAAATTACAAATTCCAGGATTCCACAGGATAAAGCCATTGCAGTTAAGCTGCAACAATGGTAAAATTAAAACATATTATTAGCTCACTGAAACCAATAAAGAACCATACAAGGCCCAGTCCATAGAGTCCAGAAAGCACTCACACCTCTTAATGATGATCAAGCATCTAGCACATCTGATCAGCCCTGAATTAAATGCCAGTGTGGATGTGCCCACAGTCTTGTCCCTCAATAGATGGCTGAATGCATTATGCTTTATAATAGGTAAAAGCTAAGCAGCTTTCTCTAACACAGGCATGGTTGACACTAGCAAACAGTACCAGCCAAAGTGAAAGCCCTGTCCTAGCAAAATAAGCTTAGCAAAGGGACCACATACCATTCAATGTCCCATCAATTTCTTCTCAGCAAAGGAAAGCAATGAAGTATGCTGGTACAGTTTATGACCTACTAAGCCATGTCAACCCATTAGGATATGCGGTGACTTTCTTAGTAGTTAGAATTGCCTCTGTTCTTCTTCCATCTCAGGCAGGAGAGAGATTAAGCATAATGCTGAAGTTAGGTCATTTAAGACTTTCATTGATCTTATGGCTCCCCTACATGTATTATTCTTCAGATACAAAGGACATAACTAACATTATTCTTCATCCTCTTTCCCACCACAATACTGTGCTTTACAACTGTCCACATTCCCAATGTTAGAGCAAAAAAAACAAACAAACAAGAAGGAGCATTTTCCAGTCCATTCTTTTTAAAAATAAAATAAAATAAAGAAATGGTAGCAGATACTCCAAGTACACGAAGCAAAACATTTTGAACCTCACAGTATCACCATGACTACAGGAATAAAACAGTTTACTTTCACTGCCCCTGTCAAAGACAGAACGCCACAAGATAAAATATAACAAAGTTTATTGGAGTTACAGAACCAAAAATGCCCGTAAAAGACAAGGGCTAGGCAAACACTGGCCTTAAAAGTAAAAAGAGACAAGAAAAACGTTCAAAAGATAAACCGGATTAAACCGGAGTTTAATCCGGGTTAAATCAAAACAGCTTGCTTCAGCCTGGGAATAAACAAACAGAAGCTGGTGAACAAAAAGTTCAAAGGAATGCAAATAATTGGCAGCAGATGCTTCTCTGCTGCCAAGAGCTATGTTTGAGTAACTTAGAGGTTACTCCTCCACACAGCAGGCAATTTCCAGATACAAACACAGCAGACGAGGGCAGATGCAGTCAGCGAAGTCCCAATCCGTTCCGAAGGTCGTAAGGCAGATACAGATGTTTGTAGTTCACCAGTTCCAACGATAGACACAGGTAGGAGAATCCGAGGCCGTAGTCAGTCAGTCCGTAAGTCCAGAGTAAGCAGATGGCGTCCGTCAAGAAGACGACGGAAGGTCAAAGGTAGTCAGCAAACGAATCACACCCGTCTTCAGGAAAACTTCCCACACAGATCCCAAGCGTTCGTCCAGATTACCTTGCCCAACGCAATTTGCTATTGCACCCAAACCCCATTTTATGCCAGTTACAAGTCCTCACCGCTATCAGCTGTTCTCCTTAGTCCGGGCGTTTCCTCATCACTTTCCTCATCAGAACTGAAACACCTTTGACTACGCCCCACAGCATCCCCAGCTGTGGATCTCGTCCCATCCCTCCAGCTTGTCCACGGGTCTAATCCTGAAGGTCCCCAATCGCCTTCCATACTATCATTACCAGTGGCACCCAAATCCTCCCTCACACGAGTCCATTCCATGTCATCCTCTTCCGAGCTAACCATCTCTTCCTCCATTCTCTCAGTAAACCCCTCAAAAGAATCCTCGTCAGATGGTTCTGCAAAGATATCTCGCAGCCGCTTCCTTTCTCGCTCCTCGAGAGTATCTGACTCTCGAGGAGTCTTACGCCCACGTCTCCCAGTAGTAGAGCCATGAGGCTCAACCATAACACTATCCCCTCTCACAAAGGCCTCCTCCTCCAAAGGTGGAGAGACGGCAGTGATGTCTTCAGCTACAGCACCACGACGTCCGGAGGTATCTAACTTTAACAGAGAACGGTGGAAAACTGGATGGATTTTAAAAGTAGAAGGTAAACGCAAACGAAATGCTACGGAAGAAATCTTTTTAACAATAGGAAAGGGTCCCAAATACCGTGGCGCAAACTTTCCCCCAGCCTGTTTAATGTACTTAGAAGACAACCACACTAAATCCCCTTCTTCCAACTCTTCCCCTGCCTGCCTATGATGGTCAGCCTGAGTCTTTTGTGTTGCCTTGGCTTCCAATAGTAAACGACGGGCAACATCATGCAACACAGCCATTTCAGAGGAACGGTACACCGGGTCAGAGGAAACCACATTGGTTGACGGCGCCACACCTCCCCGCGGATGAAAACCATAAGTCAGTTCAAATGGAGTATGCTGACTAGACGTGTGCACAGCGTTGTTATAGGCGAACTCAGCCACCGGTAGCCACTTTACCCAAGCAGTGGGTTGATCCAAACAAAAACAACGTAAATATTGCTCCAACAACCCATTAACCCTTTCCGATTGACCATCCGTTTGTGGATGAAACGCTGAGGAGACATTCAATTTAGTACCTAAACACTCATGGAAGTGTCTCCAAAAACGTGACACAAATTGTGGAGCCCTATCAGAAATAATCACCTCAGGAGCTCCGTGCAAACGATAAATGTGTTTGGTAAACAATAAAGCCAATGTAGGGGCCGCCAGAATGGTCGAACAAGGAATAAAATGAGCCAGTTTAGAAAATAAATCCACCACCACCCAAATACATGTGTAACCCCCAGACTTAGGCAAATCAGAAATGAAATCCATGGAAATAATTTGCCATGGTCTCTCAGGAACAGGCAAAGACGACAACAACCCTCTAGGGCGCCCAACAGGCGTCTTACTCTGCTGGCAAACAGCGCAGCTATCACAAAAGCGAAGAATGTCTTGCCGCATCTTTGGCCACCAGTAGTTCCTGGTGATGAGCTGTACGGTCTTAAATCTGCCAAAATGCCCAGCCATGGGTTCGTCATGATGGGCTCTAATAACCTCCAACCTGAGTGCCCCCACCGGTACATAGACCTGTCCCCTGCGTACCAATACTCCATTCTGATCTTGCAAGTGAGGCAGTATTGTACGGTTCCCTGCTGACAATAGCATGAGTTGCTCTTGAGTCCAAACATCTTCTTTCTGAGCCTCTATGATTTGATCATGTAACCCGATCTCATTTTCCACAACACATAAAGAGGCGGTAGGCAAAATGGTCTGGCACACTACCTGCTCATTAGTCTTAAACTCAGGCTTGCGAGACAATGCATCGGCCCGCAAATTTGCCTTCCCTTCCACGAATTGAACTTTGAAATTAAACCTGGAGAAAAACAAAGCCCATCGGATTTGGCGTTGGTTTAATTTCTTGGCCGTTTGCAAATGTTCCAAATTCTTGTGATCAGACCTGACCACGATTTGATGCCGCGCCCCCTCTAGCCAGTGCCGCCACACCTCAAACGCCACCTTGATCGCCAATAATTCTTTCTCCCATATGGTATAGTTTTGCTCAAATGGTGTTAGTTGCCGAGAGTAAAATCCACAGGGACGCAAAGTCCCTGATGAATCCCTTTGAGACAATACAGCCCCCAACGCATAGCTAGAAGCGTCTGCTTCTACTACGAACGGTTTGTCCACATCTGGATGTATTAGTATGTTGTCTGCCTGAAAGCTAGACTTTAATTGTAAAAACGCATCGTGAGCTTCCCGCCCCCACACAAATAGCTGTTTCTTACACAGGAGCTGCGTTAAAGGTACCGTGAGTTTGGCAAAGTTTGGGATAAACTCCCGGTAGTAATTAGCGAATCCTAAGAACCTCTGAACATCTTTCTTAGTCTTGACCTCTTGCCATGAGTTGACTGCGTCAACTTTATGTGGATCCATTTTGAGTTCCCTTCCTGAAACTACATGACCTAGGAACTCAACTTCAGGTACATGAAAAACGCATTTAGAAGCCTTAGCGAAAAGCCCATTAGCCCGCAGACGATGTAGTACCTGCTTAACATGCTGACGATGTTCTCTTTCATCCTTAGAAAAAATTAAGATATCATCCAAATAAATCACCACAAATTGGTCAATTAAGTCTCTAAATACATCGTTTATGAACCTCTGGAAGACCGCAGGCGCATTGCAAAGTCCGAAAGGCATTACATGGAACTCGTGGCATCCGAAACACGTGTTAAATGCCGTCTTCCATTCATCACCTTCCCGTATTCTAATCAAGTTATACGCCCCCCGCAGGTCAAGCTTGGTAAAGACCTTAGCCACTTGCACCCTCGATAGTAATTCCGAGATTAAAGGTAGCGGGTACCTATCTCGAATGGTGTGTTTGTTAAGAACCCGGTAATCACAAACCAACCTGAGCTCTCCTGTCTTTTTGGCAACAAAGAACACAGGAGCAGCAGTTGGAGAGCTAGATGGGCGAATAAACCCCTTAGCTAAGTTCTCATCGAGGAACTCTCTCAAAGCTTGCCTTTCTGGTACTGTTAATGCGTACAACCTTCCTGCTGGCAATTTTGCACCTTCTGCTAGTCTAATGGCGCAATCGTATGGTCTATGCGGCGGTAACTTATCCGCTTCCTTCTTACAGAATACGTCTGAGAATTCCCCATATTCAACAGGCACTCCCTCCATATCAGGCTGAGTAGGGTTTAGAGTAAAACATTCCTGCCTCCTAAAAGTTATCTTACGCATCACCCAGTCCACTTGAGGATTTACTAAGGCTAGCCAATCCATTCCCAGGATCACATCGTATCTTGGTAATCTCGTAATATCCCAAACAAACGTTCCCGTTACTCCCTGTACTTCCCACATTATTTCTGAGGTCTCATGGTTAACCACCCCAGTCTCCAATAGTCTCCCATCCGCTCCTTCCACCCATACGTCGCATGCTTTACGCACTACAGGAATGCCATGCTTCCTAGCAAATCCAATATCCACATATGAGACCGTAGCCCCTGAGTCCAGCAGTGCCAGAGTAGAAGCAAGTTCTTTTCCCCCAACAGATAACGAAATGGGTACAAAGACATGTTTCTTCCCCTCAGTTGACTGCTTTAAAAGCCCTAATGCATTGGACTCACGTCGCACTAGGGCTGGCCTTTTCCCGAAAGCTGGGAAGGTTTTACATTACAATTTCTGGCGAAATGCCCAGCATTTCCACAATACAAACACAACCCCAGTTGTCTCCTACGGTTCTTTTCTGCTATAGACAGTTTTTTAAACACCCCGAGTTCCATAGGTTCGTCCCCCTTTGTCACAGGTGCCTTAGATTCAAACATAGGTGGCGCACACATTGCTCTAGACTGTTTACGGGACTCGAACCGGGCGTCCAAATGCAACACTTTAGATATTAAGGCATCCCAATTTTCTGCCGGCTCTAAGCGTGCCAATTCGTCCTGGAGGTAATCATTTAAACCAGCAGTAAACAAAAGCATAAATGCATTTTCCCCCCAGTCTAACTGATGACGGTACGAGTTAAACTTATTTAAATAATCCAAAACAGTCCCTTTTCCCTGTTTCAACCGATAGAGAGCCCAACTAGCATTCTCCGTACGGAGGGGATCCCCAAAAGTGTCAGTTAGTAATTTTTTGAAATCACACAAATTGTCCTTGACTGGGTCATTTCCCAAAATCAAATTAGTGGCCCATTGTCCTGCGGGACCAGTCAACAAACTCAAAATAAATGCCACCTTGCTAGTGTCCGTAGGAAAAGCTTGTGCACTAAGCTGGGAAAAATAAAGTTCAATTTGTGCCAAAAAAGTTGGCAGTTTGCTCCTAGACCCATCAAAGCGTTTGGGAGTCAGAACATGTCCTTTAGCTGGCTGTGCTGCTTGCGCAGCGTAAAAAGCAGCCTGTAATTGATCAAAACGAGCCTTTAACTCCTCCATCGTCTTCTTGACGTAATTAACTACTACAGAAAAACTTTTTTATGGGCGTTGGGCAATCTGTCAAAGACAGAACGCCACAAGATAAAATATAACAAAGTTTATTGGAGTTACAGAACCAAAAATGCCCGTAAAAGACAAGGGCTAGGCAAACACTGGCCTTAAAAGTAAAAAGAGACAAGAAAAACGTTCAAAAGATAAACCGGATTAAACCGGAGTTTAATCCGGGTTAAATCAAAACAGCTTGCTTCAGCCTGGGAATAAACAAACAGAAGCTGGTGAACAAAAAGTTCAAAGGAATGCAAATAATTGGCAGCAGATGCTTCTCTGCTGCCAAGAGCTATGTTTGAGTAACTTAGAGGTTACTCCTCCACACAGCAGGCAATTTCCAGATACAAACACAGCAGACGAGGGCAGATGCAGTCAGCGAAGTCCCAATCCGTTCCGAAGGTCGTAAGGCAGATACAGATGTTTGTAGTTCACCAGTTCCAACGATAGACACAGGTAGGAGAATCCGAGGCCGTAGTCAGTCAGTCCGTAAGTCCAGAGTAAGCAGATGGCGTCCGTCAAGAAGACGACGGAAGGTCAAAGGTAGTCAGCAAACGAATCACACCCGTCTTCAGGAAAACTTCCCACACAGATCCCAAGCGTTCGTCCAGATTACCTTGCCCAACGCAATTTGCTATTGCTCCCAAACCCCATTTTATGCCAGTTACAAGTCCTCATCGCTATCAGCTGTTCTCCTTAGTCCGGGCGTTTCCTCATCACTTTCCTCATCAGAACTGAAACACCTTTGACTACGCCCCACAGCATCCCCAGCTGTGGATCCCGTCCCATCCCTCCAGCTTGTCCACGGGTCTAATCCTGAAGGTCCCCAATCGCCTTCCATACTATCATTACCAGTGGCACCCAAATCCTCCCTCACACGAGTCCATTCCATGTCATCCTCTTCCGAGCTAACCATCTCTTCCTCCATTCTCTCAGTAAACCCCTCAAAAGAATCCTCGTCAGATGGTTCTGCAAAGATATCTCGCAGCCGCTTCCTTTCTCGCTCCTCGAGAGTATCTGACTCTCGAGGAGTCTTACGCCCACGTCTCCCAGTAGTAGAGCCATGAGGCTCAACCATAACAGCCCCGTTTTTTGTTTTTTTTAATCTCAGTATTGTTCTAGAAACAAAAATGGGTTTAAAGCAGTAACAATAAAATATGCTTTTGCAATAATGTGAATGTATAGTGTACCCTGACTATAAGTTTTTGAAAAACAAGAGTGAAAATGCTGGCCTTGAATATGAGAAACAGGACTACAAAAAGATACTCTCAACAGTCATCATTCAAGACAGAGAATAACATCTAACTTCAATAAATATAAACTAAATTAAAATAGGTTTTTGATGTCCCGACATCTAAGAAAATGGTTCAGGCTCCAGATGTCCCTATTGGATTTCCCCCAAAGTAGATAGTATTCTACTGTTGCCATAAAGCCAGCAAGCACCAAGGTATCTGGGGCTTACTTCTCAAATAGGCAATAGAAAATAGCATTATAACTGAAGGACCTCACCCAGGCCTGCCACTGGTTTGATCATTTTTCACATTCCAGGTAGGTCAGCAATGGACCCAAATACCTATGGATGTTTCAGGCTTTATTTCTTTGAACATCTTCAGCAAGAGGATGGACAACTACCTGCTTAGGATGCTGTAACTGTAGATCCTGCACTGAGGTAGAGATTGGACTCAATGACCCTCCAGGTCCCCTCCAATTCTTGATTCCATGTCTATCTAAACTTCCAATTTGGGAGGTTTGAGCCATGAAGTTCAGCCTGAGCCACAAAATGGATGTAACCTCTGTTTCACTGGTTCTATAGATACTGTGCTGCATTTGGTTTAATAAGTTTTAAGGTCTGTGCAGGGTAGAACTTCTAGTATATGAATGGCAAATCCACACCTAATATTATGGATGCTCTTCCTATTTGTCATTGACAACCCTAGTAAGCAGTGATCCACTGGCAAATCCCCTTGCAAAATTTAAATCAGTTCCTCCATCCTATTGCACTTTCTTGAGCACTTTCCTGATAATTCCCCAACTTTCAGCAGAAGGTTTTGAAGAGTCATTGGGAAAGAAGGGGTGAGAAGACTTCTTTATATTAGCAATTTTGTATTCATAAAATATTCTATGCAATCTATCATTATCACCAACAACATAATCATCATCATCTTAAAGCTAAGCCATGTACTAGGATAATCCTTAAAATTGTACTCTGCTAGTCCTGAACTGTTGAAGGGATAGGATCCAGCCCCAGAATAGTTCCAAGTCAAAGCAGTGGTTAGTTGTTACCTCAATAGCAGGTTTAATACTAAGCTTGTGCATTTCGACTGAACATTGAGCTGTTTCTGCTATACAGATTGGGGGGGGGGGGCGGTTCTATTTTCGTGCACCTCCCAAAAACAGGCAGGTCCCTGAATGGGCATTTTTGGCCCGCAGCCGGAAAATGCGGCTCGATTTGGCCCTTTGACAGCAATAGGAAGGGGACTTCACAGGCTCCCCTTCCTATCATTTTTATAACTATAAGGATGAAAATGGCCACACTTGGAGGACACATCTACCACTGCTGGCCCACCAAGCTTCATAATGTTTGGGCCATCACACCCACAAATACCACACACCATCTACCCAAACTTTCCAACTCCCAGTCCCACTAAATAAAGAATCAGGAAAATAAAAGAAGATCAAGGAAAATATAAAAATCAATACTAGAGAGAGGCCAAGCCAAAAGCTAAAGCTGAGAGTGAGTGACAAGGTAATTGGACAGAAGCACCTCTCTCTAGAATCAGAAGTGTTTGCCCCATTAATTAGACCCAGCTTGCATAAGACACATCACGGTTTTCTTCTATTCTGACTGGCCAACAGGCAGGGCTCACAGAGAAAATCCGTGTGAGTACCTGGCAGCCTCTCTGCACACTGCGTGCTCCTGAATAGAGAGCAGAAGGAACTGCGATTGCCAGCCATGTGTTCTGGCTCTGTCAAAAAAAAAAAAACCATGGCAGCAGAGCCCTTGCCATTATGGGCATCCAAACAAGCCAAAGATGCCGAAGGAAAATGGCCAAAATGAATCCGTGCACAAGTCTATTTTCTACCTCATAGCAAGTGATGTGCCAGCCACTCCTAAGTTTAGACATATTGCATAACTGACTTAAAGTCTATCCAGGCTTCCAGACCATGTGTATTATTTTATGTACTATATCTCTATCCTTTTACTCAAAATCAATAGACTGGAAGAAGACACCCAGTCAACAGAACATCTTACTTGTGTGCAAGAGTAAAATAATAAGTAAAGTAATAAGTAAACTTTTAAGGGCATTTTTAAAGTCATGCATTTGAATTTTTCAACTTTTATATAAAAAAAACTTTTATAATATCTATCTTCAGTATTAATTTTTAAAGTAACAGAAATAAATAGGCGAACAATGAGTACTGTAACAAAAACATGCAAATTGCTGTTGCCAACATGATCATCTGTAAATGGCAATGGATTATTTGTAACCTTTGTAATAAGAAACAACAGGTTCTGCCTTCACTAGACCTATTGCAAATGTTTGCAGCTCTGTCTATCCCTGATTCTTTTATTTCATTTCTCTCTCTTTCTCAAACACTTTCTTCTCATCTGTGCAATTCCTGCATAAATATCTTCTCCCCATGTCAGTCTGTTTCCTTAATTCCTGCATGACCTCATATTCATGTTCCTCTTTCCTTCTCTAGACCCTTGTTTGCTAGCATCTTCTTCCTCACCAACTGCTACTTAAAATTATCCTCCCCACCCCATCCTCTTGTTCCTTCCCTCCATCACAACTTCTGATTAAATGTGCTTCTCCTCCCTCCCACACTTCATCTCTGTTGTGTTCACCTTTTCCCTTCCTCTACATTATTTTGTTTCTTTCTGCACTCATTTCCTCTACTTTCATTATTATTCTCCTTCCCATCTTCTCTCTCTCTCATTCTCCCTCCTTTTCCTCCCTAAGACAACCTCAAACCATGGGTGTGATTTGTTGTGACTCATCATCAAGTGTATTTGTCTTTGGCACAATATCCATTACAAAACAGTGTACTAGTAACATACTTACATTAAACAATGGGATCACAAAGATGATTTTTTTAAAAAAATGCTAGAACAAAACATTAGATAAAATTTCAGTCCAACAATAAAAATGGTAGATACAACTAGTTATATTTTTGGTTTTTAGTTTTAATCAACTTTAACTTAAGAGACATCAGTGTTTATCAATAGGCATACATATAAAAGACCTCAAAGACTTTCTTGTTGCTAACAACCCTGCTAAAGTTTTCATCTGAATCCTTCCTCTCTGCCCATTTTTACAAGCATTATTGTCTTTTATAATGAGTCATGTTATCTGAGATAGGAATAATAGCCTCAATTTAGTCATTTTGGCTCCTAGGGTGTGTTTAGTCTGGATCAGTTCATGGACCCATTTATTTGTCTTTTTTTAGCAGTCAATTAGCAGCCCATAGATCTCTTCTCTAGCATCACATTTCAAATGATTTGATTCTTTTCCTGTCAACTATCTTAACTGTTCAGCTTTAACAGCCAGACACAAAAATCAGAAATATTATTGCATTGATGATTCTGAATTTGATATTTGAAGTTATATCTTGCATCTGAGGATCCTTTGTAACTGTTCTTTTAAGTCCCAGGCTTCTGATTTCTTTGACTCAGACTCCATTTTATTCCATGACTGAACCAAGGTACAGAAAATCTTTAACTTGTCGATATCTTTATAATTCACTTCAAAGTTATATAAATCATTTGTAGTCATTTTCCCCTTAATGATCAAGTATAACTCTGGCTTATTTTTGCTAGTAGCATGGTGTCATTTGCATATTTTAGATTGTTAATATTCCTTCACCCAGTTTTCAAGTATACTTCCTCTGAGATAAATCCATCTTTCTACTGACAGTTTGAAAATATTTAAAAGATAAATTGTTGCCTTCACTGACCTGCATTGCCAGTTGAAACCCCATTCTTTTTTTTCCATATTGTGTCCTGACAGTGATGTCTTGTCCTGAGTCTAGGTTATGTATCAGAACAACCAATTGTTCTGGCAAGCCCATTTCTTTTAATAAGCTGTGGATTGTTAGTAGCATTATTATGTCGATTATTTGGAGGATGCAGGAAGACTCCAAAACCTGAGTTGAAAAATAAATATGGCCAGTAAGAGGCACTGATTCATGCTGCTGCTGCTCAGTCGTTTAGTCGTCTCCGACTCTTTGTGACCGCAGTCATTTAGTCGTCTCCGACTTCATGACCACATGGACCAGTCCACGCCAGAGCTCCCTGTCAACCATCACCACCCCCAGTTCCTTCAAGGTCAACCCAGTCACTACAAGGATACCGTCCATCCATCTTGCCCTTGGTCGGCCTCTCTTCCTTTTTCCTTCCATTTTCCCCAGCATCGTGATCTTTTCCAAGCTTTCCTGTCTCCTCATGATGTGGCCAAAATACTTTAGCTTTGTCTCTAATATCCTTCCCTCCAGTGAGCAGCCGGACATTATTTCCTGGAGGATGGACTGGTTGGATCTTTTTGCGGTCCAAGGCACTCTCAGAATTTTCCTCCAGCACCAGAGTTCAAAAGCATCTGTCTTCTTTCGCTCAGCCTTCCTTATGGTCCAGCTCTTGCATCCATAGGTTACTATGGGGAATACCATTGCTTTGACTATGTGGACCTTCGTAGGAACTATCTATTACAGAGGACTTTTTTGCCTAGAAAGTTTCTTTAGTTGGACCACATCTCCTAAGTGCTAGAATAAATGCATCAAAAACTATGAAAACATTTCTGGGAAAAATCTATATATTTTTTCTGAGACTTTGAAAAATTTCCTAAATAGGCCCACAATTCCCGTAGGTTGTTAAAAGTAGTGTTTGGGGCTGTTTTTAAAACAGGGTTCAGAAAAGTTTTTGTTATTCAGTAGTGGATGCTGAATAACATTGGCTGGAGCTTCTGCTTGTGATACTGACAAGTTCTGCCCTGTGACATCACCAGGGGTTATGCTTGGCAAGAGTTTGAGGCTTGTGGTTTCTTCCAGTTCTATGATTTTATGATCTCTGGCATGCTTTTCACATTCATTCATTTTATGACAAGCCTAGCAGGTAATGTTCCACTGGCAAAAAGAGCCTGCTTAATTTTGGCAATTTCTCCATCTGTGCACCATTTTGCATGACATTCCTGACAACCCCACAAGTTTCAGCAGAGGCTCTTGAGGAATTCCTTGGAATGGGAATACTGGGAAGGAGAGAGGTACTCATTTGCCTGAGAACCGCTGGAGTGGATAAAGTATTCCATACAATCCATTATTACAAAGTCATATTTGTAATAATAGGCCATATTACAAAGCTTCAGGAAGACTTCTGGGATTAGGTAAAGGTAAGGTAAAGGTTTTCCCTTGACATTAAGTCTAGCAGTGTCCAACTCTGGGGGTTGATGCCCATCTCCATTTCTAAGCCGAAAAGCCAGTGTTATCCTTAGACACCTCCAAGGTCATGTGGCCGGCATGACTGCATGGAGTGCCATTACCTTCCCGCCAGAGCAGTACCTATTGATCTACTCACATTTGCATATTTTTGAACTCCTAGGTTGGCAGAAGCTGGGGCTAATAGCAGGAGCTCACCCCGCTCCCCGGATTCAAACCGCTGAACTTTTGGGTCAGCAATTTCAGCAGCTCAGCGGTTTAACCTACTGTGCCACCAGGGACTTCTGGGATTGTTGCTGTTGTTGTTTATTCATTCAGTCGCTTTCGACTCTTCATGACCTCATGGACAGCCCACGTCATAGCTTCCTGTTGGCTGTTGCCACCCCCCGCTCCTTCAAGGTCAAGCCAGTCACTTCAAGGATACCATCCATCCATCTTGCCCTTGGTCATCCCCTCTTCCTTTTTCCTTCTATTTTCCCCAGCATCATGATCTTCTCCAAACTTTCATGTCTTCTCATTATGTGGCCAAAGTACTTCATATTTGCCTCTAATATCCTTCCCTCCAGTGAGCAGCCGGGCTTTATTTCCTGGAGTATGGACTGATTTGAACTTCTTGCGGTTCAAGGCACTCTCAGAATTTTCCTCCAACACTGCAGTTCAAATGCATCTATCTTCCTCCACTCAGCCTTCCTTATGATCCAGCTCTTGCATACATAGGTTACTATACCATTGAATACCATTGCTTTAACTATGCAGACCTTCATTGCCAGTGTGATGTCTCTACTCTTCACTTCTGGGATTAGCCATGATTAAAAATCCCCCTCCACCATTCCCCATTCCCATTACCTTTCTGCCTATGGTAGCTACCACACTTTGCCTCCTGACAGAACCTGCCTTTCATTATTCACAAAGCAGTACCATTCACATGCTGCATAGCTTCACTGGACCCAACAATGGAGTTACAGCTGGGGTCATGTGAATAATCTCAGGCAGTTCCAAATATCCACACAGGGAGAAAAAGAATGAAAGGTAATTAATTCTCTCCTTTCCCCAATGTAAAATTCCCCCTCCTAGTCACAGATCAGAACCCCCATAATATTCTGGACCAATGGCAACTCATTCTGTTTCCTTTCTTTTTTAACTAAAAAGGTCTATTTAAAAAGAACAAGAAAAAATTGTGCTTTAAAAGAATTGTGCCTTTAAAGTATGTATGTATAGTTTTTGATACTTTTGGTTAATCTTCAATCATACTTTAATGCTTTACCTTTATAATCATAAAATCAGAAATGTGTTTCCAAATGATTGTTTCAACATTTTAGCAGCTGGAGTGTTAAGAAGACACCCACACTGATGAAGCCGATGAAGGAAATCAAAAGAATGTGACAGTTCTGTCACTCTGAAAAAGAACTGAGTGTGTGTTTCTCTGCTTTCATTTCAGGAAGCAAAGGACAATGAACACCCAAACATGACACATATAGCAATCATATATGAGTCCTGGGTAGTGCTTAAAGGGGAGGCTACCAATGAATACCAGGTACTATAGACTACTTTTAAAAACTCTATGAAATTCATGGGGTTGCCATAAGTTGACAGACAATTTAAAAGTATATACACATACATGTGCACAACTATCTTCTGGGGACTTTATTCTGAGAATGTCCTTGAAAGCAGCCAGAAACAAATGAAGAAGCTTACTTTCTATGCCTTTGGTTCAGCATTAAGCTCTGTGAGATGGCCAATCCAGATACCAAATGTAAAGAATGTCATGAAAAGGCATATAACGTTCGGGCAAATTTTGAAAAGAAGGTTATGAAAAAATAACAAGTGTTCATTATTGGATGTGTTATTATAGTATGTTTACTATTAGTATGGGTAGGAGAGAAGCACTGATGGCATTTCCTACCTCATGTGCCAAAATAAGTCTAGTTCGCAGCACTATATATTTTGACATGTGTGGTGGAGGCTACAATTTGCTGCTCTACCTCAGGCATCAAAATGTTTGGGAACAACTCTGTATCATTTGTGGGAGCTGGCATGTTTAGTCTGGGTAAAGAAGACGGAAAGGTGGCATGCAGTCTTTAAATATCTAAAGGTGAGGCAGTGGTATAGAAAGGTGAAATGAGCTTATTTCCCATGACTCTAGAGATATAGACCCAAACTAATAGAGTCCAAATATAAGAGAGATTATGATTAAACATTAGCAATAACTTCCTCATGGTAAGCGTAGTCTACCAGTGAAACAGAAAGGCTTGCAGAGTGGTAGACTCACCTTCCCTGGAGGCTTATAAATAGAGGTCAGGTGACTACCTCTCAAATGTAGTTTAGAAGTGGATTTCTGGGCTGGCAGGTATGACACTTGGGATTCCTTCCAGCTCTATTATTTTATGAACTCTTTTAGGCACATCTCATTTTTCTTCCTGCTTCTGAACAATACAACCACCAAAAATATAGTCTGAGGGCATATGTGCATGACAGTTATATGCCAGTTTAAATGTCATGGCTTCCCAGTAGAGCTTTGTACAAATGTCATCGCAAAATTCTTCATCCCTATTTATAAGCAGAAAAACTAGGCAGATTTCTCCCATGTGTATGTGTGTGTGAAATTTTCCCAATAATTTATTAGTAGTTAAATTCACCATTAGTAATGATTGTACCACACATTATTCCTTTCATAAGGGTTTGTATTAATGTAAGTTAGAAAAGGGGAAAATAGAAAATATCTTCAGGAAGATCAGATATAATTTTTATCCTCTTCAGTGGTTTTGTCCTCTCCAGTGGTTCTCAATCTTTGGTCCTTTAGACTCTAGCTCCCACAATTCCTAACAGCTGGTAAGCTGGCTGGAATTTCTGGAAGTTGAAATCCAAAAAACCTGAAGAACCAAAGTTTAAGAAAAACTACATTCCATACCTTGTTTCTTAGGGGAAAAAAACCTCCTAAGAAATTTCAGCTCTGCTCTATTTACTCCTTAATCTTGGAGGGACCAATATGGTAAGATACTAAGAGCTATTTAGGAGATTCCTAGTGCTATTCTCTCAAAACCTCAGGATATTCAGAAGGAGAAAAGGACAAATTTATTTACTTCTAAAATGGAGACATAATGGATAATATTTATAGAATATTGTCCTTGGAGTTCTTAACATGAAGAAATCTTTATTGAGCCTCCAAATACTTTCAGCTCAAATAGTGCCAAGGCCACCCCAAAACACAATTGGCTTGAATGATTAACATTCTCATATTTGGTAATTGTTATGATTAGTATGTGACAGAACCCACATGGAACCAGCTAGCAGATGTTGAGCATGATGGATCAGCAATGCATGCTGATAGACAAAGTGCGACAACTTTTTTTACATCTTATCAGATCTGCCATATGGTAATTGGAAAAACAATAACCATGTCCTGTGAAAATGGGTTGTATGAATGATCTGCTATGTTGCAAAAGAAAGGGATCATGAGTAGATTGCTCTCTGTGTAGAAGAGAAATGCAATCCTTTGTTGCCAATGGATCAAACTTACTTGCCCAAACATAGAGGGCTGGAGAAAATGTATCAAAAAAACATTGTATTTGTGGACCGGTGCCTACTCCTGTTCTATTCCTTTGACTAACCGCTTCAAACAGTAAGAAAAACATCAGGGAACGGCTATGCTTCCTCCAGGATCTGGCACTAGTTGTTTTCCACAAAAGCTCCCAGCTCATGCTAATACTTTGTGCTGTCAAGCTTTGGCTCTTGTGCTGAATGTTTCTACTTTCCTGGCACTTCACAAGAAATGAAACTTCAGTTTGTCTTTAATTAACCAGCTTTTCTTCTGCGATTTTCCTGCTTCTTGGCAGGGGGTTGGACTGGATGGCCCACGAGGTCTCTTCCAACTCTATGATTCTATGATTCTGACATAGAGTTTGCATAGATAAGAACTTTCTAGGGGAGTCACTTAAAGGAATCTGGAAATCTGTTTCCAGACTCACAGTGATGTAATTTCAAGTTGTAAGAGAGAGACTTGTTAAACTCCTGTGGCAGTTAATAAAAATAAAACCAAGTGACAACATTAAACTGCTGCAGGAAACATAAAGTTACACTTAACTCTTTTTTTCATGCTCCTTCCATCTGGTTAAGTTTTAGGAGGTTCTGGAATTATTTAACTTTGAAAATCACAAGTAATGCTAATGTGTGCTAAATTTCTGATGCCACATTCTCTAATGAGGTAAGAAACAAGGATCAGAAACTTTTACTACTTGCGACTATGTGAGAAATTACTACTATCTCCATTTGATTGGCAAAAGCATTGTGTTCCCACCCCCACCCCCTAAATCTGTCCTGGAACTTTCTTTGAAAGGCTATTTTCTCCTTCAGTTCCAAGCAAGAACCTTCTTGGCAACTAAAAACAATATCCAGTACAACTTTTCACAGGACATAATTTGCAACCCTCTTTGAGAATATTTGCATCTCACTGTAATTGCCAAGAAATCTAGCATGCTGCTGCTAAGCTAACCTGGTGTAGTAAATGTTGTAAACTCAAGATTTAGCTACTCACATTTTCCATTAATGCCCCCACAATGCTATTTAACTTTGTTTCTCTTGCTGAAGTCTTCTACATGCAACCACAGAAAGAACTAAATATCCACCAGTAGTTAATTTCTGTTGAAAATGTTCTTTCTCCAGAAAGAACTGTAGGCCAGTCTGTTTATAAATCCCATCTAAATCTGTGTTTGCCTTGTGGGAGAATATAGATGTTCTTTCGCTCACATGTAGCACAGAACGTGCCCGCTCAAAGAGTTCCTTTCGCCCTTCCGAGAATCACAAGTTTATGATAAGAGATCTGACACTTTCTTGGAGGCCCTTGTTTTTCCCAAGTTATTTTTCTTTTAAAAAGCCACTGCCAAAGTTTGCAGACTGGGAAGTTAATTACTCCAGTGCCAATCTGCAGTTGAAGGAAAGGGGAGGGAAGTGATTTGTGATGGTTCCACCTGTTTCAAACAACAAGCTGTGCTGACTGAGGGAAATGCCACTCTGCTCACCTTGGGTCTTGAGCAGGAGGAAAAATGGATGTAAATTACCCAAACAATCCCCTGTATTTCTCCTTGAACATTCAATCTTCAGAAGCCCTTGAGGTCTTTTCCTCTGCTTGGACTTTTCCTCTCTTCCTAAACTATCTACTCAACCTCCCCTACACAAATATATAGGAAGGAGAGATGGTAAGGGAAAGAAGAGTACAGTGGACTTTTGGTATCAGCTGAGGTTTGGTTCCTAAAACAAAAATCTGTGGGTGCTGAAATCCCATTATATACCTTATATAAAATGTCAGAAATCAAGGGCTGATTTTGGATTTTGGGGAAAAAAAAGTATCTTCAAATCCAGAGTAGTTGAATTCATGAAAAAAAAAACCTGATGGTTTTAGCTCAGGCAAGGGCAAACCTCGGCCCTCCAGGCTGTTAGGAATGGTGGGAGTTGAAATCCAAAACATCTGGAGGGCCAAAGTTTGCCCATGCCTGGTAGGTAGGTGCACTTGTTGTTACATCTTTGCCGGAAAATAATTCTGTGTGCATTTAGAAAAGCATAAATACTACATAGTTCAAGTAATGCATCATCATTTGATCATTTCATAGAATTCCAGCAGATTCTCAGGATGTGTAGGATGCATGGGAGTGGGAATTTATGAGTGGCAGAATAACAAGGCAGAATAACCCACAATATCTGCTTTGAACTGGGTTATCTAAGTCCATACTGCCCTATATCCCTATTCAATGTTTGGTGCTAAATGTGCAAATATAGTAATTCCTACATAACATTGGAGCCATAACAAGTTTAACATAACATAACAAGTTTGCCTTTGCCTGCTTTAGCTCTTGAACTCAAAGCATGGGTGTCTGACTGGGGCCACTAAAGCCGTGTCTACACTGTGGAATGAAGGCAGCTTGACAGCCCTTTACCTGCCATGCATAACTCCAGCCTGTGGAATTGTAGGAGTTGTAGTTTGACAAGCTCTTCAACTTTCCTGGTCAGAGAATGTGCCTCCCCAAAGTACAATCCCTAGGCTTCTATACCACGGGAGCCATGGCAGTGAAAGCGGTGTCAAACCGAATCAGTTCCATACCGTAGGCTTCGGTGTGGTTTTGGCGCAGGAAGGAGCCCCTCCTTTTTGGGGCTGGGAAGAGGACCAGGGAAGAGGACCAGGGCAGGAACCGTGAGCCGCCTTGTCTCGGCCCGCTTAGGAAAGCTTAGGAAAGGACCAGCTGCGCAGCGAGTGCAAGCCTTTCCACTCGCCGCTCCAAGTAGATGGGAAGAGGGCAAGGGGCAACTGAGGTGAGGAAAGGATGGAAATCCTGTGCGTCTCCTTGCGGAGAGAAAAGAGGGGTGTAAATGAATAGGTGGGTCCATTACGCATCCCCCCGCCCCAGAAAGGAGATGAGAGACCCAGTCCGGCCACAAGAGCCCCACGGAGGCCGAGAGAGCCACCAGCACCCCCTCCCCGCCCCCGAGACGCGAGCCTTACCCCGGTAGCTGTTTCCGGGCTTGTAGAAGTCCGGGTCGCCCTCCACGCGGAGGCTGAACTCGTTGTAGCCCTCCCGCCGGGTGCCCTGGGCTCGCAGGATGCGGCTGCAGTAGCCCTCGGACTTGGCAGCGCGCTCGAAGGAGGTCTCGTCGCCGAAGGAAGCGGCCCAGGCCAGCGCCGGGAGAGCCCAGCCCCAGCACCACCAGGCGCTCCCCGAAGGAAGCCCCGTCCTTGTCCTCATCCTCCTCCGCGCTGCCCCCCCGCCCGCCCCGCCGCAACTTCGAGGGGGACGCGCGTGGGGTTCTTCCGGAGCCCCAAGAGCGCGCGCGAAGCTCTGCTGAGCCGGCTTCGGGGAGCGCGGGAAGGGGGAGCCCTCGCCTCAGGAGGGACGGGGCTGCGCCTGGTCTTCGCAGAAAGACAGGCAAACTAACCAGCGCAGCCCTTGAATCACTTGGAAGGGCTTCTTGCTTCCCCCCCCTCTCCTCTCCTCCCCTCTCCTCTCCGCCGCTCAGCCTGAGGGAGGGTTGTGAAACTGAAAGAGAGCGAGAGAGAGGAAGGGGAGGGAGCGAGCGAGCGAGCAAGGAAGAAGGCAGGAGTAGAAAGCGGAGAAGAGAGAAGCGGCTGAGGCTGGTGTCAGGAAGGAGGAGGAGGAGGAGGAGGAGGAAGGGGGCCGAGCTGGAGGTCGGCAGGGCCAGGTTTGGGCTGGGGAGGCTGCGGTTCACTGCAGGCGGCTCGGTCGCCTCCCAGGCTGTGCGTGTTTTGGGCGGGAGAGGCGGCGTGTCCCTCTCCTCTGAAGGGAATGTCGAGGGCTGGGCAAACTCTGTGTGGAGAAAGAGGGGCGGGCGAGTGGGGAGTGGAGCCCGCGGCTTTCGCCCACGCGCGCCGTGAAAGCCCTCTGCCGGGCAATGGGGAGCAGGGCGCACACTTCCACGCGCGGCACCTTCTTCCCACCCCTCCAGGCTCCCCACTTTCCACGCAGACGCCCTCCTTCCCACCGCTGTGAGACCCCACTTTCCACGTCCTCCTTCTCACCGGTGTTAAGCCCCACCTCCTTGCACAGGCATTCCTTTTCTACCACTTTCTCACACACGCCCCCTCTTATTTCAGTGGGGCACCTCACTTCCACACCCTCCTTTCCACTGCTATGAGATCCCACTTTCCACGCCCTTCTTCCCACCGGTGTCACACCCCACCTCCTTGCACTGGCATCTTTTTCTACTGCTGCGTGGAACCCCACTTTCTTGCACACTCCCCTTCCCATCACAGTGGGGCACCCTACTTTCCATGCCCATCTTCCCACGGGTGTCACGCCCCACCTCCTTGCGCAGGCATATCTTTTCTATCACTGCGTTGCATCCCACTCTCTCGCACACGCCCCCTTCCGACCCCTATGGGGCACCCCACTTTCCTCGCCTTCCTTCCCACGGGTGTCACACCCCACCTCCTTGCACAGGCATATCTTTTCCACCACTACGTGGCACCCCATTTTCTCGCACACGCCCCCTCCCATTACAATGGGCTGCCCCCCTTTCTACGCCCTCCTTCCCCCCGGTGTCACGGCTGACTTGCTTTCCACCGCTGTGAGGCCCCCCACCTCCACGCACACGCCCGCGTTCCCACTGGAGCGAGGCCCCCACCTCTCTTCCCAGTGTTGTGAAACTTCCCCCCGAGGCGCCCCTCGCGTGCCTCAAGACCCTGAGTGGAGTTTCCGAAGAGCCGGCTTGAGAGCGGCTTTGAAGGGCCGAAGCCCGGAGGTGAAGGGTGTGCGGCGGCAGCAACACCGGCGCCCGGAGACCATGCCCGTTTCCTCGCACGCCGGCCCCACGGGGTGGTTGTTATTCGGGAAGATGGCGTGCGTGACTGAGCAGGGTTGCGTAATTTCCCCTTGAATCCAGACACATTGACGTGAGTGTCTCAGGATCGTGGCAGAATGGAACGACTTCAGATCCGGAGATGGGACTACCTCCTTGGGTTCTTTGGGGGGATTTTTTTTATAAACAGGATGGCTTCTTTAAAAAAGAGATTCGCACCTTTAAATTGAGTGCCAAGAGAGCAACAGCCTTCACACACGCACAAACACATTTACCAAAGTTCAGACACTAGTGAAAGACTGGCTCAGAAAAATGTCAAGATATGAAAACCAATCTACCTTTACAATCTAAATAAAAATACAAGGTAGATTCATATTATGGTCTTGCAAGAAATTTAGTCTTCCAACATAAATATAAAGAAAATACTTCTACATAATTCAAGATGTAATTCTTACTCCACAATAATAATAATAATAATAATAATAACTTTATTTTTGTAAGATGCCTCCACCTCCCCCAACGGGGACTCGGAGCGGCTCACATAGGGAACAAGCCCAATCAATCACATTTAATATCAAAAGGTCATCAGTAATACAAGAAGCATCATAATAAAATCAATTTAAACAGATCATAGTTAAAAATATCATTAAGACACAATAACAAAATGATTAACAGTCATCACATGCCAGTAAAAAGTCCACTATAGGACAAAAATGGGCAACAATCAAAACTGATAAAAGTGTCTATATCAAAATAGACATACATGAAAGGAATATAAAAGGGAAGATGAATCTAGGTGGAAATCAGCTATAAAGTGACCAAGGAAGTTTCAATATAGATAAGGGCCACAACCAACCAGGGCTCCTACTTTCTTGAGCTTGATCTTTAAAACGCACACACACTCTCTGACCGAAGCTACTAAAGCTCTTCCTTAAAGTTTTCCCACACACTGGGACAGACTGATAACTGCAAGATCTCACAGAGTGCAAAGTTGCCACGCAGCCGCATTGAGGTGTGTGGTTTCAAAAGATCTGTGAGCAACAGAGCAGTGGGTGAGAAGTGACTGGGTGGGAATGAGAGAGAGAGAAGCTGGTTATTGTTTATCCTGACATCTGTAGTTTTATTTGACGGTGAAGGTGAAGAGGGGAGACCTGAGACTGCAGAACTGGTGCAATCACTCATCCAAGTTCTGTATGCGTGATAGATCAGTCTGCCCCATGTTTGATGGCCCAAGTGTTCTTTTCCAACTCTATGATTTTATGATTCCAAGCTCTCTATTTTCCTCCAGAGTTTGTCCCATATTGACCAAATACATAACCCAAACACCAAATTCCTACCACTTTTATGCTCATATATCCTAAACATGTTAGTGTCTATTACTTATCCAACGTAAGTAATATACACCTTCCTTGCTTAGTTTCTCCATACCTCACAACCTCTGAGGATGCCTGCCATAGATGTGGGCAAAATGTCAGGAGAGAATACTTCTAGAACATGGCCATACAGCCCAGAAAACATACAACAACCCACTTATCCAACAATTGCTTAAATTGAGATGCCCCTCACCCAGCCCTCCTGAGTCCCTTTGGTGGCCCTTCATTCCCTAAAATAGTCTATCCTATCCTGTTGCCAGCCAAGTCAGAACTAATATTGGAGCAACATCATGTTCTTTACCCTGGGCAATGAAATGTTTTGGCTGAGCTCTATAGCACCCTGATGTAGTTCGAATGATGATACTGCAAAAACAATATTTAACTGCCTTCTTTTGATGCACACATGGGTATAGTGGAGATTTAAAGATATTCGATTGTGAGATAATGCAAACTGGTTCAGCTTTTTAATCTCATAGTCCTCAACCAGCTGACAAAGTTGAGTCAAATATGACTATTACAGCAGCAGTCTTACAAATAATACAGTTCCCTATCTATATATATAAAAGAGTGATAGAATCCTGGCGACCAACAAAACAACAAAACTAAAGGCTCCCCCAACCTCAAAAATTTGACATCACAACCCATCATCCATGCCTCTAGGTTGATACAACAAAAAGAAAAAAATAAAGTCCTAATTAGAGGGAGCGAAATAATTGTTTTTATCCAGTTGCTGCCATTTAGAAGGCTAAGCTCTGCCCACTTGGTCTCCTAGCAACCCACTCGGCCCAGGAGACAGGCAGAGTTCGGCCTCACTTAGGCCTCTTCCACACTGCCTATAAAATACAGATTATCATATTTTAACTGGATTATATGGCAGTGTGGACTCAAGGCCCTTCCACACAGCTATATAACCCATTTAGAATCTTATATTATCTGCTTTGAACTGGATTATCTTGACTCCACACTGCCATATAATCCACTTTAGTGTGCATTTTATCCAGCTGGGTAGAAGGGGCCTCATATAATCCAGTTCTAAGCAGATAATATAAAAGTATAAATATACAGTAGAGTCTCACTTATCCAACATAAACAGGCCGGCAGAACCTGTTGGATAAGTGAATATGTTGGATAATAAGAAGGGATTTAGGAAAAGCCGATTAAACATCAAATTAGGTCATCATTATACAAATTAAGCACCAAAACATCATGTTATACAACAAATTTGACAGAAAAAGTAGTTCCATGTGCAATAATGCTGTGTAGTAATTACTGTATTTACAAATTTACCACCAAAATATCACAATGAATTTAAAACACTGACTACAAAAACATTGACTACTAAAAGGCAGACTGCGTTGGATAAACCAGAACATTGGATAAGTGAATGGTGGATAAGTGAGATTCTACTGTGATATGAAATAATTACTGTGGTAGAATAATACACAACAATATAGTCTCTAAAACCAGGACAGTAAATAAAGAACAACACTCTGAAAGCAGGGAAATTGGGAATTCCACAAAGGAAACAATCAGGGCCAGCTAACACCTCCCAAGAAAGAATTCTTCCAGAAAGGAAGCTGAGAAGGCAGTGAAGCAGTGTGTATTACCAAAGTTGTTTATTATTATTATTATTATTATTATTATTATTATTATTATTATTATTATTATTATTATTGTGTTGCTGTGAACCATGAAAATGAATACAATCTGGCTCCAAGTATTCAAAAACACTAAAATCAGAATATATAAAAATTACTGTGGTATCATAAAACAGAACAATACAATCTCTAAAATCAGAACACTAAATAAAGAACAACACTCTGAAAACAGAGGAATTCTAGACACGAAACAATCAGGGCCAGCTAACACCTCCCAACAAAAAAATCACTCAGGGAGGAAACAGCCAGGCTTTAAAGCTGCAAGGCCATTACATGCTAATCATTTTCCCTGATTACAGCATTCATTCAGGTTTGAATCAGGGGAGCGGACAGAGCCCCCACTGTTAGCCCCAGCTTCTGCCAACCCTAAAGTTCAAAAACGTGCAAATGAGAGTAGATGAATAGGTACTGCTCCAGCTGGAAGGTAACGGCGCTCCATGCAGTCATGCTGGCCACATGACCTTGGAGGAGTCTACGGACAACGCCAGCTCTTCGGCTTAGAAATGGAGATGAGCCCCAACCCCCAAAGTCAGACACGACTCAATGTCAGGGGAAAACCTTTACACTTTACCTTAACTACCACCAATTCCTCAATACTTTATTTCCCATACCACCATACTTCGCCACAGCAATGTGTGGCCGGGCACAGCTAGTTACCTAATATAAAGATATATTGCCACATATTTTCACTATGACCAGTAGCCATTGATGGAAACATCCTTTATCAATTTGCCTAATTCTTTTGTCCCGATCAATATCCATTACCATTTCTTGGGCTGCCTATTTAGTATGCAGGATTTCTTGGAGGCTGCTAGAAAGAATCCTTGAAAGCTAACAATATTTCAAACATCTTTTAGTTTTTTAAACATAATGTAGAGTGTTTAGGTAATCTAACTGCTACTTTCAATGTATATATAGACCCATTTAATTTGCAGGATTTATGTAACTATTGTTTAACCATTCAGCACATGATCCACAACAGTTAATTTTATTAAACTATTCTGGTTGAATCTGGTAAGGAATCCAACCAAGGAATAGTTCTCTTTGCATTGTTTCACTACATGCTTCTGTAAACCACTAATGACTGAGCAAATTACAAAACCCCATATTTAAGAAATAAAAAAATGAACACAGAATGTAAAACAAAAAATAATAATTTTCCATCCATTTTCCTGTATATCAAAACAAATATTGTTTCAGTGCAATATAATGGTTTGAGCAAAACTGACAGAGCTTGAGTTTTTGAATTACATTTTCTAAAATGTGGGATTCTGAGCTGTAGTTCAAACCCTGCCCCCAAATATTCCAATCTCTGTCTTTGAACATTGGAATAAGAAGTTCCAAGTTCTAATCATGACTCAGAGCTATTGCATGAATTGAGAGAGTTGCCTTAACTAGGGTGCTCATACTCATATGTATTCACTATCACTCACACAGTTATTTAAAAGGAAAAATTCAGCACACCTAAATCTTACAATCAGAAGGACTATTGGAGAACATGAATCTGTGGAATGGCCCATTTTATTCAATTTTTAATAGTATGGATGCTACCTCAGAGTCTAGTCTTGGAAATCAAAGCACTCTTCCTGGATTTTATTGAGACAGAACAGTTACAGGTAATGGACTTTAGCAGTTAAAATGTACAATGATTGAGCACAGTCCTGGTAAGTTTTCGAAAGCACCGAGGGGTTCACCTGTCAGATAAAGAAAAAGACTTATTTAAAAGGTTAGTGAGGTGAACTTTCTTAATTCTGACCCTCTTGGACAAGATGAAGAATATGCAGGAAATGAACAAGGGAGTGACTAGAAGGGATGCTATGGCTGGATGTACAGGAGTAGTCTTAATATTTATTTTTTGGATAATGTACACTTAGCCAACTTTTTCCTTCCAGTGTACATGATGAAGAAAGCCTGAGCCTTTTGTTTCTTTGTTTTGGAGCAACTTTTTAAAAAGCAAATATTCTCAAAATCTGTCCCATTGCAAACACAGTTTTTCCACTGTGCACACTAATTGCCACTGCAACATCCCATGGGATCCTGGGATTGGCAGTTTAGGGAGCTGCATTTAGAATTCCCAATCAGAGAACTCTGGTGCCTCAGCAAACAATAAATCTAGAAATTTGATTGTGTCTTCCTACATCGCAGGGGCTTGGACAGGATGACCCTTGTGGTTTCTTCCAACTCTATGCTTCTGTGTTTCTCTGTCTGTAGGCTACACCCATGCAATCAAGGCAGACTCATAGCACTTTAATTGTGTGATGTGAAAATAACTAAGGTTCCATCAGAGTACGCTAAAATATATCTCAAATACACCGAATTTCACACTGTTTTGAAAGCAAAATAAGGCTAGCACTATGACATTTAGAGAACACCAGGTTGGTTGAGGAATGAGTCCTGCAGGTGGCTAGGAAATCTGGGATTATTTCACTCCTTATCATCATAAAAGATATGTGTTGTTGAGGGTTTTTTTTAAAAAAAAATCTTTATTTGCACCATAGTCCACCTTGTATTGTCTGATGGTGAAGATCTTCAGATCAGGAAATGCCTGGAGTCCAGAGGACAGCTCTCCCCAGAACCTCAGCAGACTGGGGCATGATCAGGGAATGCAGACTTCTGGGCAATGAGACCTTGTTTCAGTGGCAACAAGTGGATACTGTAAAGAAACTTATTTTCTTTAGACAAACATGGAAGGCAGGTAGGAGCAGTGGTATATCCAACACCTTAGGGCAGTGGTTCCCAGCCTTTGGACCTCCAGGTATTTTAGACTTCAGCTCCCACAGTTTCTAACAGCTGGTAAGCTGGCTGGGATTTCTGGAAGTTGAAATCCAAAACACCTGGAGGCCCAAAGGTTGGAAACCACTGCCTTAGGGATTGATTTAAAGACCAGATACCTGGCTGGCAAGCTTAGGCAAGGAGATAATATTCAAAAATATTCTCCCCAAATGATGAAAAGATGTATTTTTCAAGTTTCAAGAAATCTTGATTTAAAAATCTTTGACTGATGAGATTCTTCAAAATTTGTGGTTATTCTGCCTAATATTCAAATGTGATTGTTTTTTTGTGAAAAACACTTTCTATACAAGAAAGGTATTTTCTATGATGAACATATTTCCATTCAGAAATATTTCTTACATAGAAAAAACTCTACTTGAGAACTCGTTTTGCAGCAAAGTTGCACACAGATTATTTTCAGAGAACAGCATTTTCCATATACTACTACATACAAATATTACTTTGTATATAGAAAATGCTGGTTCCAACCACACACAAATTTTGCATAGAATGAATCCCAAGTTGCAAATAGTCTTCAAAAATGGTGTGATTTTTTTAGTGGGAAGAAAATTGCTAAAATTACCAATTGCTTCTTTTGAGGAGAAAGGGAAAAATTATATTTCTGGTCAAGGTCAAGCCATTATAAATAATCTGCCAGCAGAGGAGAATCTTTGTTGGAGCAAACTGATTGACAACCTTGCAAGTGTATGGCTTTCTTGAATTCCTGACCCCCTTTGACCACCTATAAAGGTATATAATGTTTCTCTCCATTTCCTTGGCTTTGTTCTTCTTTTCTGTCAGCAACTTTGGAGCTTTACTACGCCTCTCCTAATTCTCTAGTGGCTTGCTTGGCATTTGCTGCTCTAAGCACAAGGCACAGTCTGTCCAGTATCAAAAAACTCCTAAAAGTTTCTGCAGACTGGGCCTTTAATTAATGGCTTCTCTTGTGTCCATTTTCTTTTAACGTGGCTTCTGTTTACAATTTGTCCCTGGCCAATCATGTAGTTTTGGCAATCCTAAACTGGCCTTTAATGAGTCTGTTTCTGTTCTCCGAGAAGTAGTGGAAGTTGGTTTCTTCCCTGCCAGGGGGGTAGTGAATTCAGCCCAGGTTTTATCCTAAATTAAAAGGAGTTATCCAAAATGCTGGTCCTGGTTTCTAGATAGTAAAAGAATTTTGTATAGCTAATTTAACTTTTAGTCTTAAGCCTAGAGCAGATTCACTGCTCCACATACTAGGAAGTCATTGGCCAACAGTGTCAGGAAAACTTTAGTTATTGTTTTTCCTTTCCTGCACTCATTATCGTTTCCCTTTTCTTTCTTTTGATTATTGGCTGATAGTGATTTAGTGGAAGTGGAGGGTTATTATAGAGATTGGAGTTCTTTATTTTTCCAACATAAACACACAGCCTTGCTAGAGCGTCAATTTGTCATGGTGAGGGGCTTGTGTGTTCCAGTGAACCTGTAATCTAAGCCCTTGGTAGTCATGTGCTCCCAGCACGGCCACCCATGGTGGCAAGGTCACAGGGAAGGAACCAGACCAAGCACAATCCGAAGACCTCCATGGTGGAGCAGGTGAATATAACACCATACATGATACAATGGCTGTGACAGCAGATGAAGGTGGCAACAGATCACAGGCCATAGGTCACTGTGTTAACCATGCAATTGGACCATATCTCTTTCTGTGAAGATCTTTACCCATAAAACAAATTTGTGCACAGGCATCTTCCAGGCAAACCAAAACCAACAAAAATCCAATGAGAAATGGTGAGTGGCGACTGTGAAATTGGGAAACTCCTAGCTTGTGATGTCTCATGGGCCTTGTAGTCCCGTTCCTAGTGCTATTGTGGCAGATGAGGAGGAAAATTTGGGATTTCCACCGGTTCAGCTTGAATCGGAGCCTCGCCACCTGGAGGATGTTTGTCCTCAGGAAGTTAACCAAACAAGCCTTGGGCAGAATTCTCCCCCGTTTTCCCGAAAGGACAATTATAACAGAGATAGAGGAGCGAGGGAGGCTAATCGCCGGAGCCTCAGAATCGCTGCCAGACAATTCGCTGATTAGGTCTGCTTCCCTTGGGAAATTCTAAGGAGTCATGCATCTGGACACAGTTTGGGTTTCACTTCTTGTTCTCCAGGGAAAGTGTTCTATTGGCGGGAAAACAAGATCCTATATAGGGGTTTTGCCGCAAGGGGAACCTTGCGGAGTCAATTTGGTCAGCTTGAGGAGAGAGATCGTGTGTAGACTTCGTACCCCAGTTCCCTGTTTCCCGGATCAAGTTTCCAGCCTTGCCTTGTTTCACGGACTTCTATGGACTCAGTTCATGTTTCATGTTTGCCTTGTTTCAAGTTTTGATCTTGCCAAGTTTCAAGTCTTGCCTTGCCTTGTGTTTTACCACGGACCTTGCTTTCTAGTTTCAAGCCTTGTTTTCCAGTTTCCTTCGGATTTACCTTAAGCCTCGAAAGACTTTGGACAGTTCCCCACACTATTGCTTGGCAAATAGTGTGTGTTTCGGTCAAGTGGATTATAACTTTGAACTCTAATATCTTATATTGGACAATATTTTCCTGGACTATATTTGGCCTTTCCTGAAAGGTCTGCTTCTGAACTATATTCTTCACTTGTTTTTATTGACTTTATATATTTCTTTAATAAAGATATTAGATAGATTCTGGTCTCTGCGCATGGTTATTGGTGCTCTGCAGCCTGGGTCCTGACATAGCTATAGACTCGCACACAGGTAGTGGATATGGATTCAGTCATTCTAACACAAAGGCTGAGGCAGTTGAGCAGTTAGGCAGCTGTATTCATGACTGAAGGGGTCTCTAGAATCCAGCCTGCTCACCCAATACAGGGAGGGGCGCTAGAAAAGGTGACTTAAACATATTATGCCTCTCTTACTTATCCCTTACTGGACTGCTGCATCCATTGGGGTCACCACATTGTGGTCAAAAAAGAAATGAATTTTGGAACATGGAACATATAGACACTGTTGGATAATACAGATAATGAATATCCTGAATATAAGACTGCTATTATTGCAAAGGAGCTGAGGTGCCTTAACATTAATATAGCAGCACTTCAAGAGACACGGAAAGCAGGAGAGGAACAGCTGAAGGGAGAAAAGGGGGCTATACCTTATTTTGGAAGGGAGTGCCTGAACAAGAACAACAAATGCACGGAATTGGCCTTACTATAAAAAACGACCTGGTGAAGCATCTTTCTGAAGCACCCATTCACATTCACAAATTACTCTCATCCCTCCAAATTAATCTTGCCAAAAACCAGCAGGCAACTATCATAAGTGCCCAAGCACAAACACAAGATGCTGATGAAGACGTCAGGGAAAAATTCTACTGTCTGCTGGACACAATCCTATCCAAGATACTTAAGGACAAAATCATCCTCCTGGGTGATTTTAATGCAAGAGTTGGATGAGATTTCGACCTGTGGCCAGGGACTATAGGGAAAGGTGGGGTTGGAAACAGCAACTTGACTGGCATCGCACTTCTCATCAAATGTGCAGAATACAATTTTGTCATCATCAACATGCACTTCCACTAGAAAAACAAGTTGAAGACATCTTGGGAGCATCCCCAGTCAAAGCACTGGCACCTCTTACAAAAACCATGACAAGTGCTGATAACTGCTTGACAGATTACCAATTAATTTGATCCATGATGGCCATCAAGATTGCTCCCAAATGGAGATTCCAAGAAAGAAAGATAAGGTATAAAATGAATATTCAAGCCCATCAAGCGCCTTCTAAACAAGCCCTTCTCCAAACAACATTAAGGATCATCTAGCTACAGAACACCCTGAAAGTGTTGAAAAACATTGGAATTAACTGAAGACCTCCATCATTATAGCCTGTGAACAATACCAAGCTAAGAAACATCAAGGCTGGTTTTATGAGAATGATAATGAAATCCAACATATAATTGTTAAGAAAAGGAAAACCATCCAAATGTGGCAAAGAGACATCAACTGTGCTGCTAAGAAAAAAAAATCTACACTAATGCAAAAGTTGATGTCCAAAGAAAGACCAGAGAACTTTAGAACATCTAGTGGACAAAAAAGGTTCAAGAAATCCAACACTTCACAGATGTCCATGGGGCATGGGTATTCTTTAAAACCACAAAGGCCATTTATGGCTCAACAAATCATGGCCTACATCCTCTATGTTCATTAGATGGAAGCAAATTTCTAAAGGACAATAGATCCATTGCACTACATTGGAAAGAGCATTACCCTAACTTCCTTAACTTTAACCACAGTTCCAACATGGCTGAAGAGGTTATCTCACAAATCCCACAACAAACCAGGGATTAACTTGCAGCACTGTCTACCTTGGAGAAAATCAGCAAAGCCATCAACAAACTAAAAAAATAACAAAGCCAATTGACCTGATGAAATCCCTGCTAAAATATTTAAAACCCTGGGAAAGAACAGACCATGGAAAGTATTGAAGTATCTCCCTTTTAACGTCCACTGGGAAAATCCTTACAAACTGCCTTCTACCTGTCTCAGAAGACATCCTTCCTAAATACTAGAATGGCTGCCCCTCGAAAAGAACAGTGGGTATAAATTGCACTGCATGACAGCTCTAAGAAATATGCAGGAAACAGGCATGTAGCTGGGGGGGGGGGGCGGCTTGAGGGGCTTCAGCCCCCCCCCCCCCCCAAATTCTCAGGGTGGTCCATGAGAAGGCCTTACATTTATTATTTAAACTGTTATGTTTATTTATATCATGATCTGATCACCATGCTCAATATATCCCATATGCATGGGGGTATCGGGATAACAATACAAAAGGTTTTAGGGTAGACCCATTCCCGCTTAGACTCAGCCCCCCCCCCCCCCCCCGAACCAAAATCCCAGCCCCTCCCGAAACAAAATCCTGGCTACGGGCCTGGCAGGAAACAAAATCAAGCACTTTGTGTGACATTATTAATCTTGCGAAGGCCTTCGGCACAGAGAGTCGTAATGCTCTCTGGAAAATCAGATGCCCTGATAAATTTGTGAACATCCTGCAGCTCCACCATGATGGCATGATGGCAACAGTCTTGGACTCTCAAAGTGACTATTTTTAAGGTGGAATCAGGTGTCAAACAGGGATGCATTATTGCCCCAACCTTATTTTCCATCTTCACAGCTATGATTATACGCTTTGTTGATGGGAAGCTTCCAACTTCCCCATTCAGAGGAAGACCTGCAAGTGATTTTAAACATCTTTGTAGAAGCATATGAAAAACTTGGCCTCTCACTAAACAGTGAGAAAACCAAGGTGCTCCACCAGCAGGCACCAGCCAATCCCTCTGCAATGCTAGAAATAAAGCTTAATGGTGTAGCCCTAGAAAACGTTGATCATTTTCACTACCTAGGCAGCTACCTGTCCACAAAAGTTGACATTGATGCTGAAATACAAGATCATCTGAGCTCTGTAAGCACAGCATTGAATGTTCAAGGTAGAGAAACATCCACCCATCATCTTATAAACTGGACAGCATTAATGGCATTCTCCAAGACTTCTGGGGCTCTTTTTTTAAGGTCTTGGACAATGCCTCATCACTGTGCATCCAGCTATAGGAACATAACAACACTTCTCTGCCACTCCTCCTCTTTCTCTGTTGTGGATATATTGTCAATGTGAGTGGGGGGGGGGGGGGAGAGAGATTGCCGTAGCCAAAAGATTTGTACTTGTTATTCTGAATAAATTAAATTTCAGGGCTCAACAAAAACAACAGTAAGATATAATTGACCTTAGCAGTTCTGTGTAATGCAGATTTTTTTTTGACACAAATGCTTAAATGCATGGGAAAAATGGGCTTTGGTCCATCAATACCAGGACTGAGAAACTAGTAGCCCTTCAGATATTCTTGGAATGCAAGTACTATCCGCCCTAATCAACATAGACAATAAGGGTAGCTAGAGTCCTGTAACATCTGGAACAGGGGCCCCTCAGACTGTTGGAGGGCTGGACTATAGCTTCCTGTTGTGTGCCTTCAAGTAGTTTCAGACTTAGGATAACCTTAAAGAAACCCTATCACAGAGTTTTCTTGTCAAGAGTTATTCAAAGGAAATTTGCCTTTGTCTTCATCAGAGCCTGAGAGTGTGTGATTTGCCTAAAATCACCCAGTGGGTTCAGAGCCACAGTATGTGGTTCAAATCACTACATCACATTTTATGAATGCCTTCCCTCTCTTTTTCTTACCTACCTTTCTTATTTCCTTTCTTCTCTTCCTTCCCTCTCTGTTTCCTACCTGCCTACCTTTAGTCCTTTTCTCCTTCCCTCTCTTTTTCCCACCTGTCTAAATGCCAAAACAACTGGAGGGCCAAAGATTGTGTAAGCCTGGTTTAAAGTTTAAAGCAGGTGCCAAGTAAATGACCTTGGGGGACCAGATCCAGCCCACAGACCCTAGTTTGGGGACCCCTAATTTTGAAAGCCTCACCCTGACCTATTTCATTCTGTCATATCTCTATTAGACAATTTTCAAAATGTGTGGAGCTATACCATGGCAGCTGTTTAAACTTTAAACTATATTAATACCTAACTGTTCCAGTTTTTATTCTTTTTTTAAAAATAGCTTTTTATTGAGTTTTAGGACATGTAGAAAAGCAAATAGGGCATAGGTAAGTGTATATATAATGATATAAAGGGTGGGAGGAGAGGGGGGAAAGAGGTGGGGTGTGAAGAGGGGATAAAAAAAGAGAGGGATGTGTGGTTGGGAAAGGGACCGGGTAGAGAAAAAGAGAAAAAAAAAGAAAAAAAGAGAAAAAAAGTGGGTGGGAGGATTAAAATGGTGCGACTTTCTTCTACTCCTCGGTGGTTTTATTCTTGCTTTTCAGTTCTTCCAGTCCTTACTGGAATATTCCTGATCTTCCTTCTCCCTTTCCTTTGTCTAATAGTTTAGTTGTTATTCTTATCTCTATTTTTTAAAAAATATTCCTCGATAGGTTCCCAATTTGTTTGTTTTATGAGATTCCCCGAGTTTCTTCTCATAAAAAGGTTAATTTGTCCAGTTTTTATTCTTAAATCCATAAAGTGTTCCAACTAGGATGGCCCCTGAACAAGACTCAGCACTGACCTCTCAATCTTACATATGCACATAAGAAATGTTGGAAACAGGTATTTCTCTACTTTGTGCAACAGCAGAAGCTTGAATTTTATGATATGGGTGTGATCTCAGCGTAAACTATCCATATATATTAGTTATAGTTTTTTTTACCTACTTATCACACCAACACCATGATTATAATGTAATGTGAATGGATAGGATATGGTGTAATGATTTGAGTATCTCCAGGAGATCAAAATTCAAATCCCTGCATGGCCAAGAAAATTGACTAGCTGATTTTCAACAAGTCACATTCCATCAGCTTCAGAAGAAAACAATGGCAAACCCCACTCTGAATAAATATTTCCAAATAAAACCCCAAACAAACCCAGTGGTGGGGTCAATCAAGATGATGCTCTAAATTCCACAAGGGCAGTGGCAGATCAGATCTAAAAATGTTGGTTGCCAGGAGACAAAGGAGGTCCACACTCAAAAATAAGGCTATTTAATTTTTATAAGAAATACACAAAATGTTTAAAAAATACATAAGTGGAAAAGGTATAATATTATTAAAATAGTAATACAATATAAATTTTAATTGCATACAGTAATAATATTGAAACCTCTATTTTCAAGTTACGAAAAGGTCATTAAAATTTTAAAATATTGTTTAATATTTAAGGGGGCCCACTTACCATTGGGAAAGTTGATACCATGGCCAGTTCATCATGGCACAAGGGCCATCCAGCTCAGCCCAGCTCCCTGCCATTTCATTTTTATTGTGTATGAGTAATATTATACATTTCTCCCTGTGGAGATTCATGTTGTTAGTTTTGATCCAGTTCTCCAATCTGTTAAAGTTAAATTGGATTCTCATCCTGTCTTCTGGTGGCATCCACAAATTTGATAAATATGCCTTCTATTCCATCATCCAAGACATTGATATAAAATGTTGAATAGCACCCCACCGGTCACTTTTCACCAGGAGTAGGAGGAGTCATTGGTGAACACCTTTTGGGTTTGGTCAGTCAAACAATTCCCAATCCACCTTAAACTTTACAAGGTTTATAGGTGTATAAATAGGTATTTAAAAGCCTCCTTCCCAGACAGTTAAATTATTTAATTCTGCTTCATTATGTGAATGATGGAGCCATTGGTGGCATAGTGGGTTAAACCCTTGTGCTGGCAGGACTGCTGACTTGAAGGTTGGGTTGCTGACCTGAAGGTTGCCAGTTCAAATTCAACCCAGGGAGAGCGCAGATGAGCTCCTCTTATGCGGGGACATGAGAGAAGCCTCCCACAAGGATGGTAAAAACATCAAAACATCCAGGCGTCCCCTGGGCAATATCCTTGCAGATGGCCAATTCTCTCACACCAGAAGCAACTTGCAGTTTCTCAAATTGCCCCTGACATGAAACAAAAATGTGAATGACCACATTGCTCCCTAAAACAAGGAAATAGTACATTTGACAGATCGGTCAGCTTGATTGTGATCGATAAGTTCATGATTGCATTATCCATGGCAAGTACTTTCTGTTCTGCTTAGAAAATATTTGAAATGGCAGCATTCTGTTCTCTGTGGTTATAACACATGTTCAAGAAAAAGAACAAAATAAAACTAATTAAATGTGATTTCATTCACTATAATCACTTATCAGATATGCATTAGCAGGTAGAATAATAGAATAATAGAGTTGGACTGATCTATCAAGTAGTCCAACCCCTGCCATGCAGGAAAAGCACAAAGTACCCCTGACAGGTGGCCATCCAGCCTCTGTTTAAAAGCTTCCAAGAAAGGAGCTTTCACCACACCCGAGGCAGAGAGTTCCACTGCTGAATAGCACTTATATTTAGGAAGTTCTTCCTAATGTTCCAGTGGAATCTCCTTTCCTATAATTTGAACCCATTGCTGTGAGTCCTAGTTTCCAGGGCAGCAGAAAACAAGCCTGCTCCCTCTTTCTTTCAGGTAGAATATAGAAATGCAGTATAGTTTATCTGAATGACTTAAGGGATATCAAAACCTGGAATAAAGAGGCTTCAGTCTTCTACCAGATGACAGTGGCAAAAAGCTACTTGGGAAATAAACAGTGACTGGATATGTTATGATTGAGCCTCATGGCTCTGTTACTGACAGACGTGGGCGTAAGACTCCTCGAGAGTCAGATACTCTCGAGGAGCGAGAGAGAAAAAGACTGCGAGACATATTTGCAGCACCATCTGATGAAGAGTCTTTCGAGGGGTTTACGGAGAGAATGGAGGAGGGGCTGGTTAGCTCGGAGGAGGATGAGATGGATTGGACTCGGGTAAGGGAGGAATTGGGTGTCACTGGCCATGATGGGATGGAAGATGAATGGGGACCTTCAGGATCAGACCCATGGCTTAGCTGGAGGGATGGGACGGGATCCACAGCTGGAGATGCTGTTGGGCGTAGTCAGAGGTGTTCCAGCTCTGACGAGGAAAGCGATGAGGAAACGCCCGGGTTAAGGAGGACAGCTGACAGTGATGAAGATTTGTAACTGGCATAAAATGGGGCTTGGGAGCAATTGCAAATTGCGTTGGGCAAGGTAATCTGGGCAAACGCTTGGGATCTGTGTGTGTGGGACGCTTTCCTGAAGACTCGTGTGCTTTCCTGTGCTGAGACGTAAGTTGTTTGGAATCCAGGGTCAGACGGCGGGAGGAATTGTGTGGGCATTTGTTTGTGCAAACCTGTGCTTACTCTTATTAGCTTGACCTTCCGTCGTCTTCCTGACGAACGCCATCTCCTGCTTTGAACACTCGGACTGAACTGACCACGGCTTGGCTTCCCCCTTCTTGGACTTGGAAAAACTACAAACGTCTGCTTCTGGCTTTGATCTACGGAACGGAACTGGTCTACTCTTCTGCTAATATCCCTGGCTGAGCTGTTCGTGTTGGAATCCTGTCTGCTGTGTGTGTGTGGGAGCGACGCAAGTTACTCTAAACACAGTGTTGGCAGCAGAGAGGAATCTGCTGCCAATTAGTTGCATTCTTTGTATCTTTTGTTCCTGACTCTCGTTTTGTTTATATTCAGGCTGAAGCAAGCAGTTTGTTTTTACCCGGATTAAACTCCGGTTTAATCCGGTTTATCTTTTGAACATTTATTTTGTCCCTTTTTGCTCCTAAAGGCAAATACTGCCTGGCCCTTGTGTTTTACGGGCATGTTTTGAGTTCTGTAACCTAATAAACTCTGTTACTTTGAATCTTGTGGCGTTCTGTCCTTGACAGGATAACTTGAAAATTGGGGCTAGATTGTTTCAGGGGATGTCAATTATGTAGGTTCATATTAATTCCCTTCACTGTAAGTTTAATCAAATTCAATTTGATGTAGCTCTGAATCACACTACACAATGGCAGCACTTTGACTGCTATGGTGCCATTTTATGGAATCCTTGGATGTATAGTTTCATGAGATATATAGAATCCTGTACTAGTGATCTGTAGCACTCACCAAACTGCACAGAAGATTGGGCCTTGTTGCATTTGTCAACTTTGCTTCTTCGCATTACTCTAATGTGTTCCTTTCTATGTTCTCTTCATGCTCCTATTTGTTTAAAAGTTGAACTGCCAGAAATATTCCTGGGTAGGCACAGCATAGTATATCTTGTCAGAATTGCATGCTTTAACTTAGCAATTGATACAAATAAATTAACTTGCATTGCCTGCAGCCATGAAATGAGTAATTTCTGTAGTAGAGACATTACAGAATACCAGCGATGTCATTAAGCATGGGTGTCCTTAGGGTTTTGTATTTGTTCTATCAATTAGAGTCTGTTTGCCTAAAATGTCTGGAGTGATGCATCAGACTTAGACACTTGCAAACTGATGAATTTACCAAGGATGGCTACATTTAACAAGGAAACCATGGCATCTTTCAGCCTGTGGCATTGTCTTCTTCTTGTCCATCTTTCATGAGGCTCCATGTGTCACTGCTGCCTATCATGGCAATGATAAATAATGGGGGTGGGAAACTATGGCTTTGGTGCCAAATGTAGCCCCCAAAGCTGATTTGGCAACCTTTAGTTCCCCTCAAGATGCCCCAGACTACCCCAGGACTATAGAAATGGAGGTAGGGCAAATGAAGGCATTGCCCACACCCCAATCAAAAATTTCTCAAACTTTTTAAAACAATGTACCTTCACATGGAACCTTTTACCAGAACATATACTTTGCATATGGCAGGACTCACCTTTGATGCATTGACAGCTGTGAAAATTCATTCTCAGTTCTCACACATGTGCTGACACTACAGAGGCGTTTGGTGCTTTGTGAGAGAAGAGCAAATTTAGTAATTGTGGTTTTTGAAAATAACATACAGTATGTTCCTCTGCATTCACAGGGGATGCATTCCTGGTCTTTGTGAAGACATGCAAAACAAGCTTTCATCTGTGAAAAGCTGGAGAGTTTCTCTGAATGCATCTACACTATAGAATTAGCCCTAGACGGTTCGGGTCCAGGCTATTTGGCTGACCGCATCCCCTTGTACAAATCTGCCTGGGCCCTGAGATCTTCAGGAGAGACCCTTTTCTCAGTACCACCTTTTTTAAAAAAAATTTTTTATTACATTCCAACAATTAACAAAATTTTAGCGATGCATGTCTTATTTCAATATACATAATACCAAAAGTAACTAATGCTTAAATGACATTTTAAACGATCCTTTGGAATGTAACACCCACCCCCCTCCCCTCCCCCGTTCCCCCTCCCCCCTGGAACAGCAATTCAATATATTATCATTGTATCATTTTAACTGTTTGGAATGCCTGGTTCAAGGTGGTGTATCTTTCGTCTCCATCTATTTTGTTAATTAGGACTGACCATTTCCTGAACCAGTCAGGTTCTTTTAGACAATTTGTATATTTTCTTTTCCTTTGATTAATGAAATCATTGATTATATATTCTGATATATAAGACCACCAAATTTCTACGTTCCATTTTGTCTCATCCCTCCATCCTCGGGCTATTGTGGCTTGTATTGCGGCTGTCATATATGTTAGAATCTCGGTCCAATTATTGTTATCTTCCCTTACCTTTATTGTAAGGGACATAAATCTGGCTTTGTCCCATATTAATTCTTTCCCTATAATTTCTTCCATTTCTTTTCTTATTTTGCTATAAAAGATTTGAATTTTTCTACAGTCCCACCACATGTGGGAAAATGAACCTATTCCCCCACATTTATGCCAACATTTGTTCGAGGTACTTCCCATTATATGAGCCAATTGTAGGGGGGTTCTATACCATTTTGTGATTATTTTCCTTTGTGTTTCTTTGATCCTTATATGATTAATTTTATGAATATTATTGATCCATGGCCCAATTAGTTTCTCAGTAAAGTTTTTTTTCCTGTTTCCAGATCTCTGTAAGCGTTTCTTTCGTATTATAAGTTAAGGTAATTAGTACATCATACCATAACCCAATCATTCCTTTATCTGTTTCTAATTTCCTTCTAATTATTCTATCCAGGGGGGTTTCACCTGCTTCTCTTCTTTTCATGGCCTGGGCTTTACTGGACAGACCTAACCATGCTATCCAGTTCCCTTGGCCACATTTATCTTTTATTTTATCCAACTTTAATATTTCTCCTTTGGGGTCCATAAGGTCCCCAATCCTTTTTATACCATTTTCCTTCAGTGCCTTAATTATATTCCTAAATGTCTTATCCTTATTTTCCAATGTTTCTAATGGGAAAGGGTCAATTTTATTTATTTGTAATTTAGTTTGCCATTTTTTCCAGATTGACAACATTGTTAAGCAAGGGCCTGCTTTTATGTTCTTTAGGTCTTTTATATCTATTCTCTCTCCCATTGACGTTCCCTTTAGCCAATTATTTGCTTCCTTTTCTATTTGCACCCATTTTTTTGACCCTTCCAATTCGAATTCTAGTAATCTCACTAGTTGACTTGCCTCATAGTATAATCCCAATGAGGGAGCCCCCCATCCACCCAATTCTTGTTTACTATAATATAAGAAGTTAGCAATTCTGTTTTTGTTTCCTCCCACTACCCATTTTTTGAGAGAGTTATCCCATTTCTTCAACAAATTGATAGGGATATTCACCGGGAGGGTTTGGAACAAGAATAAAAACTTGGGCAAGATCTTCATCTTGTAAATTTTCAGCCTTGAGGAGATATCTCGAAATTTCTTTCCCCATGAAATATTTGTTTGCTCATATTTTTCCATAAATGATTGTAGTTCATTGGTATAATATTATTAATATTTTTTGGTATATCTACTCCCAGGTATTTCATCTTCTTATTCCCCAGTTTTATTCCCATGATGTTTTGAACCTTCTTAAGTTCTTCCCATGTTAGATTTTTATGTAGAATCTCTGATTTCCCTAAATTAATTGTGAGGCCTGAAGTTTTACCAAAATCCTTAACTGTTCTGACTATTGATTGTAGTGACTCCTCCACCTCCCCTAAAATTATCATAACATCGTCAGCGTATAGATTAATCTTGATGACTTCCTTGCCCACCTTATAACCTTTAATAGCTGGGTTGTTCCTTACTGAATTTGATAAGGGTTCAATGGCCAATGAGAATAGGGCTGGGGAGAGGGGACATCCCTGTTTAGTTCCCCTGTTAATGTTTATTTGTCTAGTTTGTTCCCCGTTAACTAAGATAGTAGCTTTGTTTTCAGTATAAAGTTCTTTTATTACCTTACATACTTCCCCCCCCCCCCCATATTGCTTTCCTCACAGAGTCTGTTCAAATATTTATGGTCTAATGAATCGAATGCTTTGCAAAAGTCCAATTTTAGTATAAGTACTTTAGATTTTTTTTCTGTGGCATGATTCAGAATGTTCAGAATATTCCTTATAGGGTCTGCTAATTTCCTATTTTTTATGAATCCGTATTGATCTTCGTGAATTATCTCTGGGATTATATCTTTCAGTCTATTAGCTAATATTTTAGTGAATATTTTGTAGTCCACATTGCAAAGTGATATTGGTCTGTACGAGTTAGGATCCGTTTCATCCTTATTTGGCTTTAAGATTGTGAGAATTTCAGAGAGTTTCCAAGAATTTGGTACAAATTGATTCCCCAATATTTCATTAAAGAGTATAAATAGGTTGGGAGTAATTTCATCTTTGAATATTTTATAAAAATTTGATGTAAATCCATCTGGCCCAGGTGATGTATTTGTTTTTAGGTTTTCTATTGTTTTTTCAATTTCTGATTTCTGGCAGTCGAGCGGACAGGGGAAAGGAGAGCGAGAGACAAAGCATTTTAGAATGGCTTCAGAAAACCTCAATTCCACTGATTCCAAGCTGGATAAATTGATGGAAATGGTACAATGGCTGCAAAACTCAATGGAGCTTCTTTCTACTGAGGTCACAAATACTAAGGAGCAAATGCAGCTTATCCTCCAGCTACAGACAGGCTTTGAATCTAAACTAAAAGCCTTGCAAAATGATGTGCACTTCTTGAACCAGAAAGTGGTAGATTTGGAGAATCGCCAACGGCGCAGGAACCTCCTATTTTTTGGAATACCAGAGTATATAAGTGATAATGATCTGATCATTTCATTGAGTGAATGGTGGATTGAACTGCAGGTTCCAGCCACAGGAGGAGATACTGACCATGCACACAGGATTCCTTCATATGTTAAAAAAGATAAAAACAAAAAACAAAGACCAAGAGCAGTGATAATTGCTTTTGCCAGAGAGTCCATCTGTTTAAAAGTCTACAAGTTCCTGAGAAAAGTGCCGGACTTAAAATATAATGGAAACACAGTATCAGTCTTTCAGGACTTGGCAAAATCAACTAGAGATGAAAGAGCCTCTCTCAAGGCCATTACAGATAGACTCAGAACAGAGAAGATTAACTACACCTGGGCCTTTCCAGCTACTATTGTTTTCTACAAAGGGGAAATAAGATGCTAAAGGAGCTGAAATTAACTTGTCCTTCACCCAAGAGTCTCTCAGCTGATACAGATCCAGATGAAGGGACTGGCACAACAACTGAGGAGGAAGAAGGAGCCGAAGCTCACACGAGGCCAGATCATTTAAAAAAAAAGAAGGGTCTTAGGAAAAAAAGAACTGGGAAACAACAAGCATCCCAGTACAGGCCCCAAACGAGAAGAAACTACAAATAGTGGGACTGGAGCTATCTGAGGTGTGGTATATGCACTCTGAACAAAAAAAGTGCTTATAAAATATGTGTTAAACTGACAGTTATAATTGTTAAAACACCTAATACATTGTAAGAGATTTAAGACTGACTATTCTCAAGAAGAAAGTACTTTCTCTACTAAAAGTTGAAGAAGGGAATTTAACGTAAGGTGTTTACAAAACAATGTTTATTAAGGGAATCTAGAAATTGGATCATTAATTTTGTTTTGCTAATTAGTTGATTAAGCAGGAAGAGAAGTCTGTATCTGCCTACATGGGAAGTAATAAGTGGGTGTTATATGGGTTAAGGGGTAATACACGGTAGGGGGAAGCTGCAGCAGGGGACTCTGCCTTCAAAATTCTCTTGATGGGTGTGAGGAGGTCTTTCCAAGCAGCCCCGTCCTCAAGGAAGGGGGCTAGGGATCCAGAGGGGGGGAAGCAAGGGGCTTCAGGACAGGGATTAGGAACAGCTTTAAACCAAATTAATATAGTGGAAGAGACCTGGGGAAAGGGTGGGAAAAGTTTGAACCGGATTAATGGGGAATGAAATAATTGTTATATCAATAAATGTAAATGGACTATCGTCTCCCGTTAAAAGGCAAAAAATTGCCAAATTGTTATTGGAGGAGCATGCAGATGTATGCCTACTCCAGGAAACTCACAAGGGAAAGGACACATCAAAATTGATGAACCTAAATGGATGGGAACTACAATATGAATCCCGGGGGTCAAATAAGGCAAGAGGAGTGGCAATATTAATAAAGGATATACATAAATTTGAGTTAGAGAAACAAATAGTAGATAGGGAAGGATGTTTTGTGATGATTACGGGAAAATTAAATAACAAAGAAATTACTATAGTAAGTATTTATGCCCCCAATAAAAATCAGTTAGGATTTATACAAAAGTATTGCGCTAAAATTGTAAAACAAGCAAAAGGAGATACAATAATAGGGGGAGATCTTAATATGGAACTCTATAAACAAACCAAAAAAAGGGGCAGAATCCAGGCAGACTTGAATGCAAAATAAACTTTAAAAAATGGAACCTCATAGAGGCTCAAAATAGATTAGGAGAGGAGGGAACTACCCCAACCTTTTATTCCCACAGGCACACAAAATTCTCTGCAATAGACTATTTCATAGTTGGAATTAACAATATACAACCAATAAGGGAGGTTAAAGTGGGAAATCACTGGCCAGGTGATCATGCTCCCCTCCTGTTAAAATTAGGAATCCCAATAAGAAAGTCCCCAAGGAAATGGATTTTCAACCCAAAGGTAACCTTTAACGAAAAGGATAAACAGGTCATCAAACAGCAGATTCAAGAATTCTTTCATTTTAACAGACAACCACAAATAAAAGAAGATATCTTATGAGATGCTTTTAAAGCAACCATAAGGGGTACTAGTATTTCAATGGAAATAGAAATCAATAGAAAAGAAAAGATTACAATTCAGAATTTAAGATCAGAGGTTGAAGATGCATTCCTTCGTTTTCAAAAAATCCCATCAGACGAGAATAAAACAAAATGGAAAGAGAAAAAACAGCAATTAGACAACTTAGATAAAATAGAGACCACAAAAAATACCTATGGATTAAAAACGATTATCAAATAAACTCAATTAATAATTCGAAGAGGCTGGCCAGAGTCCTAAAATCAAAACAAGCTAGAAACAGAATACTCAAGCTGAAAGATAATAGAGGACATCTGAGAGCTTCAGATAAGGAAATTAGGGAGATTATGGCTAGTTATTATGAAACACTTTACGAAGGTAAAGACTTAACCAAACGAATTGGCCTCTTGGGAAAAACTATAAATAAACAGTCAGAATCTATTCTCAGTACCACCTTAATCCCAATCACAGTTGGTGGAAACAAGAGAGCGGGCCTTCTCAGTGGCTGCCCCTTGACTTTGGAACTGCTTGCCCAGGGAAGCCAGAATGGCCCCCTTCCTGCTGTCCTTCCGGCAGCAGGCTAAAACATTTTTATGCAGACAGGCTTTTAAAGATGAAGGTTTTTAAGATCAATTCAAGGGGTGCTGTGGTTTTTAAGTTTGAATTTGTTTTGATGGTTTTTAACTGGGAATTTTTAAAATACTGTTTATATTTAATCCTCTTTTAATGTTTGTATATTTGTATATTTTAAATGATTATACAGATGCTTTTATGTCAAGCCACTTTGAGTCCCCTTTGTGGGAGATAAAGCAGGTTATAAAGATGATGATGATGATGATGATGATGATGATGATGATGATGATGATAATTCAGTTTAAATGCTATGGCTCAGTCCTATGAAATCATGGAAATGGTAGTTTGTGAGGCACCAGCAGTCTTTGGCAGAGAACGCTAAAGTCCTTGTAAAAATACAACACGCATTATTTCATAGCATTGGGAAACTGTACTAATTTTATAATGGTGATCAACAAAGAAATCACCATCTGAGGTCAGTTCACATATTGTTTACTAGTTTGGTTAGAGAAATGGTTGTGTGTATTTATACTAAATGGAGTTCTGTGCTACTTATAAAATGTATTTGATGGTCCAATGAATTTCTTATTTCCCAGTAGAAGTGATTGTATTGCCTGGTATATATTTCTTTCCCTGGCAAGAATTTGATTTGTCAATTCTTTATTTCAAAAGAAAATACTCCCCCCCCCCTCTTTCCTGGTATCAAGTGAGGGAAAATAATATTTTAAAGTGCTGATGAAAGGGAGAAATGGCTGCTTCTTTTACTGTTCCTGCTCTTAAGCTTTTTATAGCAGTAGGGGCCTTTAAAAATTACGTAAGTGAATCTTTTCCAAGCATTTTCCCTTCATGGTAGGAAAAGCTCCAGCTGCTACTTTTCTGAATGTGAAAGCATTTGTAGATTTTAGAAGCCATAGAAGTGGTTGAGTTCCATTATGTACTGGCACACTTACAAACAATGAAAAGTCCTTCCCTCGGGAATTTGGAACCCCATGAAGTTTTGAATCATGCCTGTAGAATGCTAACTTTAATAAATTTGTTCCAGGAAATATGGAGAGGAAACAGTGGCCCAACATTGCCAAGCTTTATATCTCTTCTAATGGCTTTGGAAGGACAGTAAGAGAAAACTTAAAAAGTAGGTGTTGTCAGTTGAAACCTTTGGGTTTTCCTTAATGTCTCATATTCTAATGGCAAATATGCTTGCAATGAAGTGAACCTGGGCTTGTAATGTATATTATTACACATTTCATTTGTGACATAATGAAAACTGCTTCATACATTTGAAGAACATGGATATATAAATAAATTGAGGTGGGAATGGTGGCAGGAAGGAGAGGCCTTTCGGACAAAGAGGAGGAGGAAAAAGGAGCATGACTGCTCTGATCAGTGACCCAGGATATTGAAGGAGAGAGAAACACCAGGGTCGAGCACCAGCACCATTACCATCACAGCCCGACAACACCAGAGGCCCACTCCCCACAGTGCTCTCCACTCAACAGCCGAGAGACTTTTCCAACTCACCTTGCCATGGATAGTCTGGCTTTGGTGGCTGTTGACATCCCGCTGTTGGTCACTCAAGGTGCTGCTTCATACCAAAGCTCCGCCAGATTGCATGGTGGGTGGCTTTCATGGGACTGTTTTTCTGCCTGGTTGCCCCCCCCCCCCCGCTATTCCCTTTGAGTGACTGCCTATGCTGTTGCTGCTGTGCTACCATGTCCCAGCCCGCCTGGCTGGCCCTGGTTCACAGCTGCAACACACTGTCTTTTGCCGCAGGGCTATGGGGGGGTCAATGACAGTTCCAATTGTGTGAAGGAAAAGGTCTGATATTATAATCCAAAATGAGAACTCATTAGCTCTCCCAAGAAATCAAGTCCATGAAGTTAAACAGGGAAACAAGGCTGGTAGAAAACAGAGTTCTATCCACTGGAAATGCTTTGTAGCAATCAAGGTAAACAAGGTGTTAAAGCAGAGGTGAACTTGAATCAGGAACGAGGAATAACATCCGAAGTAATGTCAGGGTCTACTTGAGAGTCACGGTCTGGCACAGCCCGACTGAAAACTGGAAACTTGGCTTGAACAGGAACTAGGAACGGAGAAACCTTTCTCCAGAAAGCATTGTTGACACCGCAAAGAACTCTACCGAACAACACACTTTTAACAGATTCTGGTCTGTTCAGAATTTGGGGAGTACAAACTCCCAAAACTTTCTCAAGGGAACGCTACCCATTTTCCCATCTGTTTGCCAGTCTTTGGCTGCTGCGAATTTCCTGTTTTGCCCTCCTTTGTCTAGTCACAAAATCTCTACGATTAAACACTCAATTCCCAGGCATTTCTTCCACATCTGGCTCTGTCTGCGGTGGAGGACTAGAAGAATCCTCCCCAATTAACAATTCTCCAACCATTTTCAGGCACCTGCAGCTGTAAAGGCCCCTCTGTGGAGGGTGCAATGTCAGTGAATTCCTCCTCATTATGTATGTCAAAGTGCAGGTCCTGAAACGTGCAGGCCTTGGTGCCCTAGCCGGCTGGGCCCTAGCCAGCTGGGACCTAACACCAGGTCTATACCTTTTACCAACACCTTATACCTGGGACAAATATTCCTATCAGCATTTTAACATCTTTTTCTTCTTACAGCAACAAACGTGAAATCATAGCCTTGGTAGATGCCAGTTGTTTGCTGCAGGGGGTGGTAACTAACAAACCATTAAATGCTGCGAAGAGGTTTTATTAATTTTAGAATAACATCTTATAGATTTCAAGGGTGCGGGGAGGGTTTGGCCAGAGTGATATCAGATAAGCTAAGGATGATGCACAGTATGTATGGCAATTCACTACAATCTTAGTAAGTTGACACGAGATCCATTAACCACTGCCTTCCAGCTTCCTGAGAGGGATGTGCAACATCCCCAAGGGAAGGAGCCCCCAGGGCTGGGACGCACCTATAGAGGGTAGGGGAAGATGCAATAGCAGGAGATACCAACAACTGAGGGTGCAAGGGAGTCCTTGTTGCTCTGGACCACCCCTGACCACAAATAGACTGGATAGCCAAAATAACAAGTCCCCCGGGCTGAAAGTTTTACTGATGAATGCCAGGTGTATAAACAGGAAAACAGAAGCCATCCAGGAATTGATCCTGGATGAGCTAGCAGATCTGGCTTGCATCACCGAAACATGATTGGACAAAATGAGGAGGAGGTCATCTTTCATAGCTCTGTCCTCCAGGTTTCAGAGGGCACCAACAGGCAAGACCTGAGGGGCAGGGAGGCAGATTAGCAGTTGTCTATCGGGAGTCTATCTCTCTGATTAGGTCCCACAATCACCCATGTTTGAATATGTCTACCTCACAGTTGGTAACTGGGACAGATTAAGAATTCTGCTTGTGTTCAACCGACCACCCCATTGGATAATTATCTCCCTACCTGAGGTAGCCAGGCTGGTCGCAGGCCTGCTGTTGGAGTCCCAATGGCTAATTAAGCTGGAGGGCTTCAATCTCCCCTTTCTGGGATTTCAGTGCTTTCCTATCCTCTCTGCACCCCAATCCACCCCTAAAACCATTGTTGCTTCCTGAATCTGCACCAGTCAGGACATGACAGAGCTTTGTAGGAGAGGGGAGAGCCTATTGTGCCAAAACTCCATTGCATCCTGAATGATGCAGATGCAGAAAGAACGGCCCCTGCAGTGGTGGTAATGAGATTTTTCTGCAGTTTTATGTGGACAAATAGGGCGCACTGCCCATCACAGACCTGTCAACCTGGCACCGGCATAGCTGGGCTGTGTGGCTGGTCTCCTGATGCGAAGGCAGCTTACAACAGTCTAGTATAGAAAAAATGCACTCAGAACTGGCATTTTTAATGCCAATTCCAGATGAATTTTGTGGCTGCTTGGAATGACCTCAAGAATTCTTTTGAGGCATTTGCTGTGGACCTAGACAGTACTGGGTATACTTCAAATAGTATAAAATCTGAAGTCCACTAGAAGATGAAATAAAAAAGGAAATAAAAGAAAGATGAAATAAGGGAAATCTAGGTAATCCAGAATTGTTTAAAGTTTTTCATATGTTTAAAAAATCTTGCACAGGAAAAAGCTAACTGTGTAAATAACAAAAGAAATGTTCTGATTAAGAAAGAACAGAATCATCGAAAATAACTAAAGTAGATTAATCAGAGCTGTGAAAAGAGTTTGTGAAAGCACTGGAAAAAATCTAGCTCCTCATAAAATTACTGGAAAAAAAATCCAAATGTAAAAGCAAAACTCCTTTCTCTTTTAGAAAAGAAAGAGGTTATAGTACACCCCATATGCATAATTTAGTGGTGGGGGACTGCTTGTATGTCAAAAAGATGAGAATGTTCAAGCAAAATGTGATTCACTGGTCCCAGTGGAACAAAGGAACCTCATTTTCCAGTCTGGATCATGGTTTGCCAATGGGCAAAAAACAAAATAATACATGAATCTTTACTCATTCTAAGATTTTTTTTGCTCTTTGATTGTTGCCTTTTCTTTCCTCATTAAAGTAGGTTTCTCTAATGGTAAATAGTTGGTAATTCAGAAGGTGAAACCAATTTTGTCACTTTGCTTTACTGACCAGACACAGCATTTAATGTTGTGGTAATAGATGTCATGGGGCAGTAACATGACTCTAGAGTTTTAACAGGTTTCACTTTAGACATGTCATTGAACAGATCCAGCTCTTAGCACCTCCTTCTTGGCCCGTTTTCATGTATCTTCCTCAAGGTCAACAGCACAATTGCATGTCTGTATTTTCCCTGATCCTAACCTTTGGGATAAGAAAAATACTTGCTGTTCTTTCAATATCTAGCATCAGAAATTATAATAAAGAGGAAGAAAGAGAACAGTCAGTTCCAGAGCTTCAAAGTAGTAAGTTTTTGTAATGCAGTCACATTAGTTACATTTCATGAGATAACAAGGGTGAAACAAAGCCATATCTTAAAAGGACTGTAATAAGAAACAACAAAATTATTATTGTTGTAATGAAATATTAGTTTTCTAGTTACTTTCACATACCATATATATTCAAAGATAAGCCAAGTTTTTCATCCCTTTTTTGACCCGAAAAAGCCTTCCTTGGCTTATAATGGGATCAAGGCCATTATCAGTAGCTGCTGCATTTCCCATTCTTGGCTTATACTTGAGTCAATATGTTTTCCCAGTTTTTTGTGGTAAAATTAGGTGCCTCGGTTTATATTTGGGTCGGCTTATACTCAGGGGCAGCTCAAGCATTACGCAAACTACGCAATTTCTGAAGGTGCAATCCTCTAGGGGGCGCAGTTGAGGCTGCCCGCCCTTCTTCCCTCCTTCCTCTCTTCCCCTCCCCTTCCCTTGGATGGGGACAGCCTTTGGGTGCAACAGACCATGGCTACCAGGAGCGGAGAAGATGCCAAAGAGCCTGCCTTCCCCAAAGTCCCACATCCCTCTGGTCAGGGGCTCACGCTTGCCACCACCTCCTCCTCCTCGCACGTGTGGTTCCAGCTGAAGCCCGAAGAAAGCCGAGGAGGAGGAAGATGCAAGGCGATGACCTCTCTCTCTCTCTGTCTCTCTCTCCCCCCTCCCTCCCTCCTCCTCCTCCTCCTCCTCTGCTGCCGTCTCTCTTCCTTGTCTGGCACAGGAGGCTGTGGCAAAGCTCCTGAGGAAAAGAAGCAGGAGGAAGAGACGGGGGAGGAGGAGAGGTGCTATCTCGCTCTCGCTGTCTTTCCTTCCTTTGCTCCTCTCTCCTACTGGTGACCTGATAGGGGGTTCAAGGCACGGGATCCAAGGGGCGGCTTCTCCTCCTCCACCCCGAGGAGAGCCCATGCCCCGGGGGCACCCCACATATCCACTGCAACTGACACCGCCAGTTGCAGAGGTGGCAGCAGCAGCCTTCCCGCGTTCCCTCCTTTTGCTGCTATTGCTGCCGCTGCTGCTTCTTGCTGGAAACTAGGCCAATGTTATATCCCAGCCGCCTTTGGGTGCTGAACCTGGTTCAGAAATGAACTTTGACCAGGATGAAGCTTATTCTGACATTTCACCCAGTTCTCCTTCAAGTTCCTTCCAATTACAAACCCCAGCTGTGGATAGCTCCGAGGCTTCCTTAATTGGGAGAGATACTGATAACACTACTCCCGTGGAAGAACCAGATGTTTCAAGCTCCCCAGGGAATGCATCGTTTAACAGGAGTCAGTCTTTCCAGCAACAAAGATCCCAGACACAGCAGCTTCGCAGGAGTCAACGATTGGCTGCTAAAGCAGATACTGGATGGCAGATTGCTTTGGGAACATTTGGGGAGTTTGGTTCCCTTCGCTGTTATTAGATCTAACTTCTATAAAAGTGTCTTGCACTGTGAACTTCTTGTGGTGTCAACGTAGCGACTTCATCATTTCCAGTTCCTTGATTTCTCCAAGCCGAGTTTGCTGTTTCCTGGCGGCCAAGCCGAGCCGCGACTCCCGTTGTTAATCCGGAGTGAATTCACGTCCTTGCCTTGTTCCTGAATCCAGTTGCTTTTAACCTCATCTTTTGCCTGCCTTGTAACCCAAGACTTTTCAGTGACTTTGGACTTTGTTGTTTACTCCTGCTTCCTTGTTGCTTTCCCCGCTCAAGAACTTTTCAGCAGTTTTGAGCGTGTTTCAGTATCTAGACTTTGGACAATAATATTGGACATATCTCTTCAATGCTTTGGGCTATTTCATACCATTCCTTAAAGGACTATTGCTCACCCATCCCTTCCACTTATTCTTTCCTGAATTTATTATTGTTTTAATAAAGATATTATATGATTATTGGTCTCTGTCTGGTTTCCAGTGTTAGAGCTGCCTTGGGATGTTACAGCCAATTCTGAGCACGCACCAAGTCAGGCGCAGGGCAAAGGTGGAGGAGGTGCCTTAGACATCGCTGCCACCAAAGATGCAGCATGGACTGTGACGCCCTCCCTGCAGCGCAAATGTGAGAGAGGTATGGAGAGGCTGAAAGACGGGCCTGGCCAGGCCTGACTCCTCCCTGGCATTGCTAGCTATGGGTGCCTGCCCAATCTTTCATTTGTATTTGGCCTTCAGGGTTCATTATTATTACTAGGGTATTTATTGGGCAGAACCTCTGCTGGTACACTGGGTTAAACCACAGAGCTGCTGAACTTGCTGACCAAAAGGTTGGCGGCTCGAATCTGGGGAGCGGAGTGAGCTCCCACTGTTAGCCCCAGGCTGATCACTAATTCGACTCATGGTAAATCTCCTTGAAACTCCCTCCTCAACTCTTTTTGGACTTTAACTACCTTTTCACACTTCCAGTCACATTTTTAAATTAATTTCCTTTGTTCAAAACTTAAATCTGAGGCTGGATCTACACTGCCAGGATCTAATCAGATTTTCTTCTTATCTCAGATTATATGGCAGTGGGGACTCATATAATCCAGTTTGTCAGATAATCTGGAAACAGATCCTAGGATATAGAGCAGTGTAGTTTCAGCCTGATTCCTCTTCCACACTGCTCCTCTATCCCAGGATCTGATCCCAGATTATCTGCTTTGAACTGGATTATATGAGTCCACACTGCCCGATAAGCTGGGATAAAAATATTATCTGGGATCAGATCCTGAGATATAGGCACAATGTAGATCCAGCCTGAGGTTCTTTCCACCCTGCTTCTATATCCCAGGATCTGATTCTAGATTATCTGCTTTAAACTGTATTATATGAGTCCACACTGCCCAATAAACTGGGATAAAAATATTATCTGGGATCAGATCCTGAGATATAGGCACAATGTAGATCCAGCCTGAGGTCCTTTCCACCCTGCTTCTATATCCCAGGATCTGATTCTAGATTATCTGCTTTAAACTGTATTATATGAGTCTACACTGCCAGGTAATCCAGGATAAAATAATCTGGGATCAGATTCTGGGATATACGTAGGGCAGTGTAGTTCCAACCTGAGGCCCCTTCCACACTGTCCCTATATCCCAGGACCTTATCCCAGATTATCTTCTTATCCCAGATAATATGGCAGTGGAGACTCATATAATCCAGTTTAAATCAGATCATCTGGAATCAGATCCTGGGACATAAGGCAGCGTAGAAGGGGCTTGATTTCCATTATTAATTCCAATGGGTTTAACATGGGGGGAGGGGGGGAACAAACCTCAATTAAGGTATCAGTTTTTAAGTGTGTATATCTCTTTTGGGACACCCTGTTTAGAGCAAGTTGAGATGGAAAGTGGGGCTCTTAATACAGGAGGATTAAAGGCAAAATAATCTATCCACACTGACATTTCTATGCAGTTTCAAACCAGTATTGTAAGGGGGGAAATGCACAAAATCCTAGAACAAAGGGGAGGGGAGGGAATTGCACCAGTCGCAGAGCCTTGATCCCCATTTAAGAAGTTTCTTGGAGTTCTCAGGAATTTGTAGGAAGCTGCATGTAAAGGATAATCTTATATTGGGATGAGGGGAGGGGACTTGATCTCTCCTCCATGCAATCGGAATAGAGGGATCCCAATTATCTGCTTTCTCAAATGTTAATTGTCTCCCCCATTAGTGTTTCTTTGTATTGACTCTGGTTTTCCAAAGTTTTAATTTATATTTATTTTACTCTTGGTAATTAAGGGTTGATATATATATCTTAGGATCTGATTGGGGGGTTTTTTTTTGGGGGGGGGCACCAAAATACTCTTTGCTTACACTTGAAAAATACCTAGGGCCGGCCCTGCTTATACTCAAGTATAGACCGTATATATATTTTTTTTTACTAAAGGGCATTTCATAGACATTTAAAAGGATTTTTTTTCAAGTTGTTTCTCATTCTTTTGTTACTTTTATTATCTCAAAGAAGTAATAGAGGTAATGAGAAAACAATAAGTAGTATTACAAATGCCGGGGGTTACTTATTTTCATTGTGGTAATGAACGATAGCAAAAAGTTACATTTCAAATGCTGTAATGAATAATGGAACAAATTACTGTTTAGAAGTAACTTTACATACTTTGGTCAGCATACAGATTATCTTGTATTCACCACTGTGCATTTGTAGGAGAACTTATTGACTGCATTGATAAGTAATTTAATATCCTAAACTTAATGGTCTTATGGCAAACCCAATAGATCATAATGTGTGTTAATGTCACTTCAAAGGCCAGTCCTGAAATATTTGAGACTAAATGTCTATTTTTGCTGGATAGAATTGTGGACTTTCCTCCCAAATCCTGCTTTGATGGAACTTCTTTTAATCTTGTTCCCTGAAGTAAAGTGGGAGAAAGAAAAGATTGTGAACAGTTCTGATATTCTTGAAAGTATTTCTGGAATAAAAAGGAGTGAAAACTGTCACAATTGAGTAAAACTAATTTTGGGAAATAGAAAAATTAGTTTAGAATTATATTATATCAAATAGTGACTTTATTCAGAAAATTGGAGTAAAAACATAATTTTGTGTCAGTTTATGTCAGTTATATCCCAATGGCTTTTTCTAAAACAAGTATACTAAATTTACAAGTAGACCTCCACATTGTTTTTCCAATTCTCCAACTATATTATAGATTTAAAAATAGTGGTGTCCTCTTACATTTTGTAATAAAGTTTTCTCCATGGATCAGTTATGACATCCCACTGTCATCCTAGTATATTACATGCTAACCTACTGTTTTGAGTAATTTATCACAGGTACAACTGTTGGAAATTTAAGAACTAGTTCTGTACAAAGTAGAATATAGCCATCAGTTCCGTTGGTCCTTACTCTAATATAGATAGAAAATATTTTTGTTTTGAAAACTGAAAGGTGTTTATAAAGGTGTGTATATATATATATCTGCAAAGTTACCAAAAACTATTTATGTATAAAAAAGATATATTGTTTCCCTTTAGGGAACTAATCTGCTCTCAGGGGCTTTTTTTGTTTGGAAAACCTTTACTGAAAAACAAGTCCATATTTCATTGGTGTCAGATGCTGTCATCTGGCCAACACCAAGAAAACACTGCCGCAGACCTGAATTAAATGAATGAAGTTGTCACTGCTTATGCCAGTAAAACCATAGTTGGAATAGACATTGGAAACATATAAACAGAACAAAAATATACAAAATAGAAAATAAATAAGTTCAGCGAATAATTTGAGTATTAAACTTATTATACTGTTCAAATTCACAGTAATCACAAACAATATTGTGTGGGTTTTGTCCAATCACTCTGAAATAGTATTGACGCCATTTGTTCTTATGTTGAGTTGAACATGAATCAGCCGCCCACTACCAGTTTCGGCCTTTCTCCAGGCCTTCTTCTGGTGGTCTGTAATTGTTATATATATCAACATTTGCTACAAATATATCCATTGAGCATCATATACTAAAACACATTTTAAGGTACTTATAAAGTTATAAACTTGATATTTGTTCTCCTTAGCTTACCAACTCAGGAACCCATTCAACTTGTACTTTTCAAAACATATAAACAGACCACGAGGGAAAAGGTGCCATTATTCCATCAGGTGTTTGTTGATGTTCTAGTGCATCTGTAACCTAGTTAAGATGCTAAAGTAAGATTACATGGCTTTAGATATTACTTGGTGATTAATTTAGTAGATAATATTGGAAAATTTATTCTTCAGAGCATTGCCTTCTTCTGGCAATATCTGTAGAGAAATATTGGCCTATTGAAAAGCTGTCATATCAACTGTCTTTATATAATGTTTATTATATCATCTCCTACTATCCCCCCTACCACTTGCTATTCCTAAGCTGTTTATTTTAAAATTTATATTAATTTTCCTCATTAATAAACAATTGCTAGAACAGCAGAATTGTATTAAAATAATAAAAAGAATAAAAGAGCAGCAGAAATGCAGGAAGGTGAGGTTATAAGAATATGCAATCAAAGTGTGGCAGCATAGATTGGCAAATTCTCACAATTGCACAAATGGGGGGGAGATCCAATAACAAGGGTGCTCATGCCTGTATGTGTCCACACTTAATGCTTCCATGACTGCCATGGAATACCAGATTGTGTTGCCATATTTTGAATGATCTATATCTTCATCAACAAAAATAGTTCTTCATCCATTGAAAAGGTTCAAGTGTTTATTTCTCTCCACCTTTCAAATATCCAGTGATTCCTGTGTCTATTTATTTTATTTATGCCCAATTACAACACTAAATTGCTATGGGATTTTTTCCCAACATCTCTTTAAAAAAAAGTATTATGTACTCAGCAAGAGGCACAAATACAAAAGTGAACAATAAATAACAAGGTACAATCAATATCATTGCATATAGATCATATTTCAATACTTATATATGAAATAGAGTTTCTCCCAAAGTTTTCATTTATTTTATCCAAATGCATTTTTCCAAGTGCTCTATAGACTGCAGAAGCTTGCTTCATTAGGCCCCTATGATTATAACATAACTAATAAAAGGAAACAAAGTTTTCTGTGAAATTGTTCATATCTATGCCATCATGGTTTCTTTCTCTTGCTTACTAATTAACGTCTCTTCCTTTCCCAAGTTAGAATAAAAAAAAATATATAGACAAACAAAGCTACCTGGCAGCCAGGTAGGGGATGTTGACCCGATCATTTTTAATGAAAAAAAAATCAAACACTTTGGAAGCCAGGTTTATGCTTGTTTCACCATCTATGGAAGCATGGATAGTGGCTATGGGTACTCCCAAAGACATCTCAGAAGTTTGGTGCAGTCAGTTTGGAAAAATAATACAGCACATTGAATTCCCCAGTTAGCATGGTCGTGGGCATAATGGCTGGAAGATGCTGGGAACTTCGGATCAGGGTACGGATGGTAATTCTCACTGTGCACTGTCCTGATGTGTGTTGAGACAATTTGCATATATTTCTTCCCTCTACTATTGAGAGTTGTGAGATTTTTTTTCTCTCTCAAGATTAGGAAACTGCACAGCTTTCTCTGGAAACTGCACAGCTTTTCATGGAACATTATGTACTGGATACAGGGTTTTTTTTGCAATTTACCTTCCATTCTCCCTCAGAGGCCAAATGTTGCACAACTGTGAAAAATGTTACAGCTGTTAAACTGCTGCGGGTTGAGGGGAAGCAGGGATGTTGCCAGAATGTTGACATCTCTTTTCTGAGAGATGCAACCTCTATCTAGCATTTATTTTTAAAAATGGGGGAGGGGAGTTATAGAGGGAAGTTTGGAGTGGAAAACTGCAGATGTTTGACAGCGGGTGCTTTAATTTCTATTTCTCTCCCTGCAAGCCCCAATTCTGACAAGAGGCTGTGAAAAGCTTTTTCAGCTGTCAAAGCAGCTGGGGGGGGGAGGGGGGGCGGAGAGGAAACTGAAACATCTTTTCACGAGGATTTCTGTGAAAGAATGAAGCTTGTGGGGGAGGGAAGTTGTGGGGAAAACATAAACTATATTGTCAACTGCCAAACATTTGCAACTTTGAAAAGATGTTTCTGCTGTCAAACCAACTGGGTGAGAGGAGGAAACTGAAATGTCATTTCACAGGCTCCAGTCAAACTTTGGGCTCAGAGGGAGTTGTGTGTGTGTGTGTGTGTGGGGAGGGGGGGGGGATAGAAACTAGATCATGAACTGCCAAACATCAACAACTCCCCCTCCTTGCAAGGATCCTCCACAACCCCCCCCCCCCCCTCACCCATCTTTCACTAAAATCCTGGCTAGAGGCTGCAGCTCTCAAGGAAGGGCTGTCAACTTTCCTGCAAACTTTCCTCTTCCCCCACAGCTCCTTAGAGCTTGTTTCACAATTGTAACATCTTTCCACAGCTGATAATTTTTGCACAACTTCAGGGATGGAGAGTTGCAGAATAACAGTACTCAATATGTGTCATCTGGAAAAGCTGAGTTTTTTTCAAAATACAGCTGTGCAGTTTTGTGCTGGCAAAATGCTGGCAAAGCTGCGGAACTTTGCCTCTCCCTCCCTTTCTGCACAAATTTCCAAAAAAAGATTGGAAATCAAAACTGGAAACTACAATTTTGGCTTCATTTAAGAAACTGGGGGGTTTCCATCCCCATCCATAGATCAAGATGCAAAAATAGGACTGCAACATTGTTCTGTATGCACACTTTTCTTGGAGAAAGCCTCACAAAAATATGAACACTTTGCCCTTGATTACTTTCAAGTTGTCATGCATACTTACATTTGGGAATTAGAAGTTAAATTCGCTCTGCATTATTAATAAAAAGTAAGTCCCTCTGAACTCAACTTTCTGCTAGGTAGATGTGTATGAGAGTGTAAATCCCAAAGTCCTTACTATCAAAAGTGAAGTTCTGTCATACAGTCATTAGAGGACTGGGTGCAGTTCACCATGAAATTTGGTTTAGATTTAGAGTTCACTGAAGTGCATTAAAGGGCTTAACTCAGACTTTCCTATGCCTTGGCTTGATGCACTTTAAACCCTTTAATTCACACTATAGTGTGCTTTCACGCCATGCATTGTGTAACCACCACAGATTGGAATTGTCTTCAAATTGTATTAAATGGTTAGTGTAGATGTGCCCCTAGTTAAACACCACTCTGATATTCCTCCTTAATTCCATTTGAAATCCATTATAAGTGGCCTTAGGGCCCTTCCACACAGCCATATAACCCAGAATATCAAGGCAGAAAATCCCATAATATCTGCTTTGAAGTGGGTTATCTGCCATGTATTCCAGTTCAAAGCAGATAATGTGGGATTTTATTCAGCTGTGTGGAAGGGCCTTAGTTTCATAATCTGAATAAGAAAAATCTTGCTGTCAATTACTAATGTAGAAATAGCTTGTGTATAACTCCGTAGTGATAATCTAAAGATAACACTGTTAAACTAATTTAATTTTCATATAACGTCCCCACCCAATATGGATGCCTATTCTCTTCCTGAATACCCTGAGATTTTGCAACATGTAGATGTGTATCACTTTCTTGACATCTTAATTAATTTTGGTCCAAATTTGATTTGGTGAAGATCTTTCTTCCACATTACAAACCCTGGCTCTTTTTATTCTGAATTTTAAAGATTGCAAGTTCCAGTGCACATCAATCTGATAGTAAGCTCTAAAAAGATTGTTTTGATGGACATAAATGCATATAATAGAACTGGGCAAAAGTGTTCATGGACAATTAGTTTTCTTTATTAAAAGGAAAGCTTTAATCAGTTGATAGGAATCATTCCTAAATAAAAGAAAAGCTAAACCTCCAAAAGATCTTACTGTTAGATTCCAGCTTTCCTTCCAAATTAGACTCTAGGGATTTTTTTTTTTAGTGTGAGAGAATTGGCCATCTGCAAGGAAATTAGCCAAGAGTCACCCGGATGTTTTTGATGTTTTATCATCCATGTGAGAGGCTTCTCTCATGTCCCCGTATGGGCCTGGAGCTGATAGAGGGAGCTCATCTGCGCCCTCCCCGGGCTGGATTTGAACCAGCAACCTTCAGGTCAGCAACACAACCTTCAAGTCAGAGGTCCTGCTGGCACAAGGATTTAAACCACTGTGCCACTGGGGGCTCCATGTGGGAAATGAAAGTAAAGGGTTAATCCATGGGGTCTTTAAGTTTTAAAGTGGAAAAAGAGAAAAGGAAGTGGAGTTGCCATTGCCCCAGCACTCCTCAATTAGGGTTATCAAGACAACAAAGGTATGTTGTTGGTGGGGGAATAGAAGGGATCTTTGTTAATTGCTGTAATAGCATGTTTTATGCATATATCTTTGTTTGATGTTTTCATAGTTTTAATGGATTTAATCTACAGTTGTATGTATTTTATTTAGATACGTTATATATTTTTATATATTTGTAAGGCATTGAATTTTGCCATTTATTATGTTGTAAACCGCTTTGAGTCCCCCAAGGGGTGAGAAAAGTGGTATAGAAATGCAGTTAATAATAATAATAATAATAATAATAATAATAATAATAATAATAATAATGTTGTGTGTGTGCACTTGCGCACACAAGCATGTGCTTAAGCAATCTATCCCTCCCTAAACTCCTTCCCATTCTAACCCCAAACTTAATGGGCATGCACAGTTAGCAACTTATCCTTATTGGTGCAGCCTAGATGTGTGGAGACAAGTATGCATTGTCAGCTCAAGAGAAGAGAGCCCTTCAGACAGAAGTGAAGTCCCCCTCATTGCTTCACCAGGTGGACTGCACACTCTGTACTATGCTTGGTATGCCATTGCTTTTATCACAAATCTGAAATGCAGAAATTGAGCTGGTATAATTTTTGTCATCGGTGTTCTCCAAAGGCACATCTACATTGCCCACACAATTCAGTTTGAAGAGTGGCTACAAAACGCATGCCGCCAAAACTCACTGCAGTGCAAATTAGGGTTACTAAAGCACATTAAGCAAAATCAGGGGAAAGTACAAGTTAAGCCAAGGATACTGCATATTCTGGTACTGGTTTGAGGCAATTCTCCATGGTTAAGGTAATCTCTAGGGGTGTGCATTTTTCTTTAATCCTCAAAATTCAGATCAAATTCATTAAATTTGTACTTACAAGGCGATATCCAATATGTGGGCATAGCCCGCGTGAAAAATTTAAGAATCAAAACTTACCCATACTTTTTTGTTTTAGTTTTGTAAATCTTGGAAGGCTCTCAAAGTCAGTTTCATATCCAGTACAAGGAAGTAAAACAAAGCAAAGCCAAAAATGCTGCCGTAGTCCCTTGCCTTCCCTCTATAAATTAATGGAGTCTCAGCATTAGGAGCTGGGGGAAAGAGGGAGCAGTTTTTCTGGGAACAGCACAGAACTCTGAGAAATGCAATTTGGGAAGGGAGGAGCCCTATACCAGAGAATTCAAAAGGCCCTGTCCTAAACTACATTTCCCAGAATGCAGTGCACTGCTCAGTATCAGAGAGATTTGCCCTTCTGTAGCCAGCCAGAGTTCCAGTAAATTATGATTTTTACTCCTGGGCTATAAATGTCATTTTCTAATGGGTTCTATAATAAAAAATGGTGAAAGTTTATTAAACCGCAAAAACCTTCTCTTTCTGTGAGGGACATTATGTTATAGGACATTTTGTTGTAGTATTCTATCCAGTCAGCCAACTTAAAATTGTTATCCACCCATTTAACAAAGTTTTTGGTACAAAAACGAAGTTACTTGGGTAGAACTACTACTTTCAAAATAAGGACTACACAATTAAATAGAAAATAACACTTTCAAACTTTTCCTTATTATTAGAAAAATGTTATTTATACAAACTTCTGTGGATAAGTGAAACATTCTGAAATTTGCTGGGCTAAAAGTGGTAAATGTGTTCTAACATTGTAGCAGGTTTCACCCTAATAGCTGTAAAAATGAGGGAGGAAGTAGCCCCTGAATTTCCCCAATTATAGTAATTATGCACAATAATAATAATAATAATAATAATAATAAACAACTTTACTTGTATCCAACTCTCTCTGCCTGTGGGGACTCAGGGTAGTTTCAACAAACTAGGCAAAACATTCAATATATCAAAAACAATGACCATAAAAATTTAAACAGAAAAAACACTAAACATTGTATAACAGAAAGTTAAAATAAACAATTTATATTGGATAATAACAATTTAAAAAGCCAGTAATGAATAGTAATAAATAGTAATAAAATAGTAATGAATTTTTCACTAGCTACATTTTAGAAACACTTTAGAAACAAAACTTCAGCACCCCCTAGTTTTGTAATGACTTTTGAATCGTTTTTTTTAATGGATCTCCCAGTCTTAGATATTCCGGGCTTCAAATCTGTTCCCAACATGTCAATCTAATAATCAGCAGAGAAAAACCAGTTTCTTCCAAATGAGTTCGAAACCAACCTAAATGGTCATTGTAGATGAGCAAGGTTCTCTTGCAAGATTGAGTGTCAGGAAGCTGTGTCAGCCAACATAGCAGAATAATCAACCATCTTAACCAATAAGCAGAATTTAAAATGTCTGCTGTTTTCATTTATTTGTCTACTGCTTATGTAAAATAGATGCATTGAAGGAATACTGCAGTGTGACTTCTAAATGTAATGTAATGTAATTTTTTCATAAAGTGACCATTAATGCAGTAAAAAAAATTGCTTTTTTATAATTAGGACTAAATGTTCCAGTCATGTTTTGCAATATACAAGTAACTTTGTCCAAGTATGTCAGTCTTTCATTGAAAAGAAAATATTTTGGATTTTAAAAATTTGAAATAATTAAGGATCTGCATGCCAAGGAGTATTACATAAGAGTATATTTCAAGCCAGAAGAAAACAACTTAAAAAAATAATGAGCTTCATCCCACAGTCCTCTCTAAATCAAAACACCCACTGAAATAAAAGGGCAACACAGGATTATATCTTAGTCATTAAAAATTAAATATTCAAGAACTGAGGGAAGAAGAAATGAAAGATTCAACCATCTGTGTGGCTCACAACAACAGACAGTCAAGAAATGAGTGGGGGAAAGGTGTGAAAAAAGAAAGAGAAAATGATGCCATTGGTGAATATTTTAATTCACTGTTTTGGCGTCTAAGAAAGTTATTTTTTGGACAACTCCCACACTGCACCTGAAATCCAATACTTCTTGAGCATATTTACACACTTTCTTCAATCTACATGTAGAGTAATTTCGACCTATGTGCTAATGCAGAGACTCATGTATTTAAAATTGCATGCACATATATGCATCTGTTCTTTAAAATTGCAGTTATTAATTTGCCTGTTTTGTCCCATCACTCAATGCATGATTAAAGGAATTTGCGATGGTTTAGGGACTCACACAGTTTCCATGAGAAAGATAGAAAAATATGGTATTTCATACTTTTAAATGTATATTGTTTTAATCTGAAACAATATTTTACCAGGGGAACCAGTATCCCACCTCTTTGCTTGTATGACATAAAATGACCAAGATTATGATATTCAAAATAATTAATAACTTCCCTCTCATGTCCAAGAATGTATCTTTACTACACAGTTAGCATAATATATGAGATGTTTACACTACACTACACTACAGTCACAGGAATGCTGGGTTGTGTAATTTGCTGACCTTCATAGAATTTACAACTAGGAATCTCTACTGCTTAATTCAAGGACTTGAATTACTTGTAAAATTAGTCTGCAGAATAATTAAATATTAAAATCTAAACAGCTATCCAATCAGAGTCCATGTTGATGTAGAATAAAATAATAATCTAGATAACTTACATAACAATAAAAACAGAAGCCTTCACATTCAGAGAAGCAGAAACCCAAAAAAGACAGACAACATTAAGACTTATATTGAGTGTAATACTTAATTTCTATAATTTATGCAAAACCAGTATTTAACAAAGAAAAGGAAAGATCCCAGAAGAGTGGAAGAGGGCAAATTTTGTTTCCACCTTCAAAAAAGGGTGAAAAGTCTACAAGCTGAACATCAGTCAACAGCAATATGGCAGAGAAATGTCAACTTAATGCTAGGCTGCATTAACCAGGATATAGCACCACACTTTTCTACTTCAATCAGTCTACTCTGTGTCTAGTCCTGGGCACCACAGTTCAAGAAGGATATTTATAACCTGGAACATATCTCGAGGTGGGCATCCATGAAGGTAAAAGGTCTGAAAGCCAAGCAATTGAGGAATGGCTTAGAAGGCTGTCTATGTTTAACTTGGCGAAAACATTTTTGAGAAGTGGCATGGTAAGTCATCTTTAAATGTCTGAAGGGATGCCATGTAGAGAATGGAGATAGCGTGTTTTGTATTTTGTTTTTGTTTCTTGCTGCTCCAGAAACTAGGACACTAAACAGTAGATTCAGATTACAAGAAGTAGATTCCACCTGAACATTTCAAATAATTTCTTGACAGGAAGAAATGTCTAAGAGTGGAATAGATTTCCTTGGAGAATGATAAACTTACCTCCATTTAAAGTCTTTGAGCAGAAATTGGGTGGCTTTAGCTATATTTCTCTGCATGGCAGGTGATTGAAGTAGACAGTCCCTAACAACTGTATGTTTTGATTAGTCTATGAAATATAACAAACGTAATAATCACAATGGGTTGTGTCTATCCTTGCCCATTCCTCAGCTGAAGATATTGAACTCTAGGCTTGTAGCCGGGGGGGGGGGGGAGGGGGTAGGGATTCATCTCCCCCCTCCACAAAATTATTCCAGTTTTTAAAAACTGGTTTACTCATGAATTGAACTGGTTAAGCAAATCCCCATGCTAAGTCTATGAGAGGCAAAAATTAAACAAATCCCCCCAGAACTTCAAGCACAATTTCAACCAATTTTTGACAATTTATTCATACTGACATTACTTCCAGCAATAGCCGATATAATGGAAGCAACCAAGTTGACCCATCCATAATTGGCAGACAAAGCCTGAGGTATTTGGGGGGGGGGGGAGAGATTTGAAGGCCCTCATGAATAATAATAACAACAACAACAACAACAACAACAACAACAACAACAACAATAATAGCTTTATTTTTGTATGCCGCCTTCATCTCCCCAAGGGACTTGGAGCAGCTCACATGGGGACAAGCCCAATCAACATCACAAACATCATAAAATAGACAGTTTTTTTTTTAAAAAAACACATGCATCAGAATTAAAAACAGTAATCAAACTGTAGTTTAAATTACCTTAAAATTATAAAATATAATTTGGTGGTGGCAGTTGACAGGGGTAGAGGTGTAGGCTATTTAAGGCTGTTCCACCCCCACCAAACCCCCGCTGTGCTATTTGAATCAGCTTGAGGTAGAAGGCAGGTTCCTAATGGAAATTAGACCTTTCTCTTCTTGCTCCCTCCTCTCCCCTTTTCCAGAGGATAGTAGTGTTTCAATTACTATGCCTTTATCCCAGGGATTCACCTGAAAATTTAAGCAGCTTTTGCCCTTGGCATTTATTGGCAGGGATTTCCCAGCAGCAGAGCATGCTGGGCTGGAGATTTGGGTGGCTGAACTAAGCAGATTTCCCCTCCTGGGCTGCCCCAAAGAAAGCACATTCTGTAGCAAAGGAGGATTGCCCTCCCTCCCCCTTTAGAATAAACTCTTAATAAATTGGGTTGTTGTATGTCTTTCGGGCTGTGTGGCCATGTTCTAGAAGTATTCTCTCCTGACGTTTTGCCCACATCTATGGCAGGCATCCTCAGAGGTTGTGAGGTATGGATAAACTAAGTCAGGAAAGGAAAGAATACAGTAGAGTCTTACTTATCCAAGCCTCGCTTATCCAAGCCTCTGGATAATCCAAGCCATTTTTGTCGTCAATGTTTTCAATATATCATGATATTTTGGTGCTAAATTCGTAAATACAGTAATTACAACATAACATTACTGTGTAGTGAACTAGTTTTTCTGTCAAATGTTTTGGTGCTTAATTTGTAAAATCATAACCTAATCTGATGTTTAATAGGCTTTTCCTTAATCCCTCCTTATTATCCAAGATATTTGCTTAACCAAGCTTCTGCCGGCCCGTTTAGCTTGGATAAGTGAGACTCTACTGTATATATCTGTGTAGAGTCCAGGGTGTGGCAAGAGTCCTTTGTCACTGGGAAGCCAGCATTAATGTTTCAGTTAATCACCCTAATTAGCATTGGAAATGTTTTTGTCTCTTGCCTGGGGGCATCCTTTGTTCAGTCATTAGCCCTCAGAGTGTTGGTTCCCATCTACTGTTTTGATTTTAGAGTTTTGTAATACTGGTAGCCAGATTTTGTTCATTTTCATGGTTTCTTCCTTTCTGTTGAAGTTGTCCACATGCTTGTGGAGTTCAATGGCTTCTCTGTGTAGTCTGACATGATAGTTGTTGGAATGGTCCAGCATTTCTGTGTTCTCAAATAATATCCTGTGTCCAGGCTGGTTCATCAAATGCTCTGCTATGGCTGATTTCTCTGGTTGAATTAGTCTGCAGTGCCTTTCATGTTCTTTGACTCTTGTTTGGGTGCTGCGTTTGGTGGTCCCTATGTATACTTGTCCACAGCTGCATGGTATCCGGTAGACTCCTGCAGAGGAGAGAGGATCCCTCTTGTCCTTCGCTGACCGTAGCATTTGTTGGATTTTCTTTGTGGGTCTGTAGATAGTTTGTAGGTTGTGCTTCTTCATCAGTTTGCCTATGCGGTCAGTGGTTCCCTTGATGTATGGTAAGAACACCTTTCCTCTGGGTGGATCTTTGTCTTGACTCTCATGGCTTGTTCTTGGCCTTGCAGCTCTTCTGATGTCTGTGGTGGAGTATCCATTGGCCTGTAGAGCCCAGTTTAGGTGGTTGAGTTCACCTTGGAAGAGGTGAGGTTCGCAGATTCTTTGTGCACGGTCTGTCAGGGCTTTGATTGTGCTCCTTTTTTGACTTGGGTGATGGTTGGAGTTTTTATGAAGGTATCTATCTGTGTGTGTAGGTTTTCTGTAAACTGTGTGGCCCAATTGTTGATTGGGTTTGCGGATGACCAGAACATCTAGAAATGGCAGTTTTCCTTCCTTTTCTTTTTCCATGGTGAATTGGATGTTTGGGTGGATGCTGTTAAGATGGTCCAGGAACTTGCTGAGTTCTTCCTCTCCATGGCTCCAAATTGTGAAGGTGTCATCTACGTATCTGAACCAAACAGTTGGCTTTTTTGGTGCTGTTTCTAGGGCCTGTTTTTCAAAGTATTCCATATAGAAATTTGCTACTACTGGGCTTCGACAACACATCTTAATAAATTGATGCCTGAGTGAGTCACACTCTCTTCATCTCAAGTCATTATTGCTGGGCCACATAAAAACATAGATGAACCATTGAAGCTCAGTTTGTGCAAAATCCACATACTCCATTGACAGGATATGTATTTCCTGTGGATAGGGAAATATATCTAAGTTTTCAACCCAAATAATTCAGCAGATTTTCCTGGTTAGCCCATTCATTTCATGTACAAGGTGCACTCTGTAAATACTGTGTGGTGTTTGGAGGAGAAGTTGGGAGTAAAGGTAGTCATCAGCAGTTTGGTGCACTGGGTGCTAAACCATTGCTGCGATGGAAAGATGCAATAGAAGTCTTCAATGGACAGCAAAAAACAGAGTACCATCAGAACAACTTGTGCTTAGCTGAAAATGTCGTACTAATTCACAGTGGAAAACGTTTTGATGTAACCCATCATTACAATAAAGGAAATAAGAAAGAAGCAGAAGAAAACAGAAAACATCTTCTGCCAATTCTGGAAACTATTGACCTTTGTGGACAACAAGAACTGGCTTTAAGAGGGAGCAAGGATCAAGGACTGAAGAACCTTCGCACAATTATAGTAATTTCAAGGTCTTGTGAGATCTTGTGCCAGATCAGGAGACACTGACCTGAAAAGTGGTCTCAAAACTGCAGCTATGAATGCCCAATATACTAGTTCTCAAATACAAAATGAATTAATAAACATTTGTGGTGACAAGATAGTCCTAAACATTTTTTGAAAGATGTAATGCATCACAGTGTTTCTCTGTTTTGGCAGATTAAACTTTGGATGTGAGGACCTTGGAACAGTTAGCACTCTTAGTAAGGTACGTTGATGTCAAACTTGCAGGAATAAGAGAAGACTGTATAAGCTTTGTTAAGATAAGTGATATGATAGGTGGAGAACTTGCAGACATTATTTCGAAAACACTGGAAAAATTGGGCTGAACTTGCAATATTTGTGTGGACAGGGTTATGATGGAGCTGCTATTTATTATTATTTATTTCACATATTTGTACCCTGCCCTTCTCACCCTAGAAGGGGACTCAGTAGTAACCATACACATTCTTAGAAAACTTCAGTCATCATCCCTTCAGTTTAGCAAAACATTTTTGGGAGTCTGCAACATGTTGACAATCTCTTAGAAAAAGCCAGGGAGATGCACAAAGAATCTGTGAAAGAATTTTAGAAGATTTTTGACACAGCAAGATCAGTTGTGGAGTATATGGGTGGAGAAGTGAGGATTCCTCAAATCTGTTCAAGACTTGTAAAAAGCAACATCCAGGCTACTTCACCAACACCAATGAAATATCATATGCTAAATGTGTACATCCCATTTCAGAAGTTTTTCTGCAGCCAATTCAAGAAATATTTTCAAGACACAGGAAAGTAGTTAAGGAAAAGCAAGTGTTCCTCCTTATTAAATGTGGCCATTTAAAATCCAACTTGAACAAGTGCACAGAACTTTACAATGAATTCCTTCAAGACACACTGATGGAAGAATTTGTCCTGTGGTATAAAAATGGAAAAAGATTGCACCTGCAGAAAAAAACCATCAAATGCACTGGAAGCATATTTTGTCTGTGATGGACAGTTTTTTCCAAATGTGAAGAAACTTCTTCAGATTACTGAAACACTGCCAGTGCCAACAGTTACTAATGAACTGTTGTTTGAACTCTGAAATGTTTGAAAACAGACATAAGAGGCACAATAGGGCAAGAAAGATTGACTGGACTTACACTCTTGAGTGTCCACTGAAGTTTATTGATAGAGCCTGATTTCTGTCAATGTATACTGATACAGTTTTCAAGTGTTTCCAACAGATATTTTGGTATTCTTTTGCAACTATAAATTACTAATTAAGAGTCATTTTCATTTTTAAAGACTTGAAACTTTATAACTAAAATAGAAATTTGATTTAAATAAGTCTATATAAAAATATAGAATGAGTCATATAATTTAAATTGTTTTGTGTTATGGACCTACTCTTCATGATTCACTAAAAAAAATTACCTCCTCCTCCCTCAATTTTTTTCTGGCTATGGCCCTGGCATGCTGCTTGCTTTAGATATTTGCTCATCACATCATGGAAGGTTACAATATGTTGGAGCAAAATGAATTTACTTTCATATCCCATTTTCCATCAGTAAATGGTGGAAAAGAATGCCTGAATAAGATGCTTTTAAGGCAGAAACAGCCAAAGTCTTCAATATTTGCAGAGACCTCACAATAATGTAGACATCAGCTATGCATCCCTCAGGAAAACTTTTTTAGTACTTACAAGAATGCGGACAAGAGAGAGGTTAGCCATAATGAATGCTTTAACAGTTTGTTCTGTAGCTGGAACCATTCTATAAAGCAGTTGTACTTAAACTGGCAGGGCAGCAGGAGCTAATTACCAAATACATTCTAGAGGCATAATAGATCATGTCTCCTTGAAACAAATGCAAGGACCTCATCACAAAGGTCCATGGATTCGCCACACATTGTGGCAAATCCATGTGGTCCCAGCAGGGGGTGCGTGGAGAACCCATTGCTCCACACCCCTCATCATGTGACTTATCCCAACCCCCATCCCATGGGGGGAGGTGTCACTGCTCAGCTTCCCCCATTGTCCTGAAGGTTGCACAGGAAGTCTACCATGTTGTTGTGGTGGCAGCATAACCATTTGTTCTCCCCTTTCCCAATGGAACCCAGCCAGAAGTGCAGGTGCTCGTGTAATGGGCTCCGTCCTGAAAGGGGAGAGCAAGCGACATACGATGGGGAAAGTAGCCCATCTGATGAGGTGGCAAGACTGTTAATTTGACTCACATTGCAATTTAAACTGTTGTATTGGCGTGATAAATATCACTGTAAATAATGAGATTAAATGAAGTTGTTTTAAAATTATAATCATAGTGTGCCATTCCATGTGACCTATTTTAAAACCTGTATGGCCATGGGAAAATGTTTTTTATTTTGTATTTTTCTTTTTCTTCTTAAGAATCTTTCACAAAAATTTAAAGATGCTTTATTTGAAAGCAGACCCAAATGCTACTATGGTAGTCCAAACCAATGTGGATAAATCAAGTTGGAGATGGGAGCATTAAATGACTTTGTTCTTCTTCAATTACTGGGTCAATTGTATGAATTTCTGATTGAATCATAGTTCTTCCTCATCCCTAATGTAGACTGATCTTTCCTTTGGGAACTGCCATGTGATGCCAGGGGAAAATGGATGAGTCCATCAAACAAGATTGCCAAACGGATTAATATTATCACCTAAAGACGAGGAGGAGCTGAGGAGCCTTATCACCAAGGTGAAAGAAGAAAGTGTAAAAGCTGGGCTGCAGTTAAACATCAAGAAAACCAAGATTATGGCAACCAGACTGATTGATAACTGGCAAATAGAAGGAGAAAATGTGGCGGCAGTGACAGACTTCATATTTCTAGGCATGAAGATCACTGCAGATGCAGAGTGAAGCCAGGAAATCAGAAGACGTTTACTTCTTGGGAGGAGAGCAATGGCCAACATTGATAAAATAGTGAAGTGCAGAGGCATCACACTGGCAACGAAGGTCCTCATAGTCAAAGCAATGGTATTCCCCATAGTAACCTATGGATGCGAGAGCTGGACCATAAGGAAGGATGAGCGAAGGAAGATAGATGCTTTTGAACTTTGGTGCTGGAGGAAAATCCTGAGAGTGCCTTGGACCGCAAGAAGATCCAACCAGTCTATAGTCCAGGAAATAATGCCTGGCTGCTCACTGGAGGGAAGGATATTAGAGGCAAAGATGAAGTATTTTGGCCACATCATGAGAAGACAGGAAAGCTTGGAAAAGATCATGATGCTGAGGAAAATTGAAGGAAAAAGGAGGAGAGGCCAACCAAGGGCAAGATGGATGGATAGTATCCTTGAAGTGACTGTCTTGACCTTGAAGGAACTGGGAGCAGCGACGGCCGACAGGAAGCTCTGGCGTGGACTGGTCCATGAGGTCACAAAGAGTCGGAAATGACAGAACGAATAAAGAAGAAGAAGAAGCAAGATGAGGAATATGATTTCAAAACTTTCCCTCATTTTCTGAGCTTTTCATTCAAATGAATACCCAATCAGCTGACAAGCATTGTAACTATCTTTTCTGGAGGTTTCACATGCGCAGCATTTCAAATCTTTCTTATTCTGTATTTATGCATTCCTTTGTAAATGTGAGTTGGATCCTTTCCATCAAAGATACCAAAGGACGGTGGATGCATGAGATTTATCATAACAGAGGAGTTTTAATTCATTTTAACTTTGTTATTTAATAGAAGGACCAGTCCGGTTTATAGTTACTTTATACTATTTTATGGTGTTTTTTATGGGTAATTATCTTTTATTGTATTGAAAGCCATCTTGACCTCAAACATTTATATAAATAAAAAATAACTAATAAAAGTATAATTACTTGCATTATTATTATTACCTAATAAGGAATTATGTGTTCCACATATTATTTCATAGATTTTGTGATTTTGTTGATGTGGACACTGAAGAAGAATATCACATGGTTCAAGTTCTGGCTTTTGCTTTGCCTAGAGCTCAGTTGTGGGAGTTGATATGATGAGAAAATAGACGAAAAAATAATTTGTTTCATAACACAGGCCAGTGGTTTGTGCATTTGCAAGTTGCATATATTTCTGGAAAATAAGTTGCATATATTTCTAGACCTACTACGGAAGGTCTTTTAGTTTTGTTGGGGTTAGGGGTCCTCAAAAATGTGGAAAAAACATGAATAAAATACTATTTGATTTACCTGAGAGAATATCTTTCTGCATTCTAAGTTGCAGGTGTCTTGATTCACTGCTTAGTGCATCATTATTAAGAACTCAGCACTGGAAACTTTTGTATTTGCGAGGTATAACAAAGTAGTTTTTATGTGTTGTGAGCTGCTTTGAATCTTGAACTTGCAAAAGCGCTGATTAGTCAAAAGGAGGAGAAAGACAAGGAGGATTGACAGACAGACATTCAGATAATCCATGGTGGACAAGATATATTTTATTTATTGAGATATCTATATCCCACCCTTTGTTGTGGAATTCATAGTGGCAATTACCACAATACCAAATTAGAACAATCAAACAGATTAGACAGGATACAATTATACAAAACATGGCAAATAAATAGCTTAAAAGACTGCAACTGTTTAATTTCATGTGTATGTATATTTAAAGAATGTTCATCAGAAGAAGTTGTAATACACTTGGAACCAAAATGTTGACAGAAGTTGGATAATCAAACTGCATTGTAACACCTAAGGCCCATCCAGACAGGCCTTAAAATCGAGATGACACATCCAGGAAAACAAATGACACATCCAGTAAAACAGAATTAATTAGGAGCATAGCAGAGAAACCCTGCTTTGCAAGATCCGAGTGTTACCAGGTATGGACCCTGTGTGGATTGAGCCCAGGGACTAAGCCACATGATACCCGGGCCCCATCCATGCAGCCATGTTGTTTTTTCAGGCTCTAGAAGCCCAGAAAACTGAGAGGACATCCTCACCCCAAAAACCTCAAAATAGGCCCTTAAAAGTTTTAAAAACTTACTTGGCCGCAATCATCTTCCTCCTTGCACCTTCGTGGCATGAGGAAATGATGCACCAGGAGACCTAGGGGGAGGGGGGATTTTACTCTTGCCTCCTCCCCAATGGTGACCAGTTAAGTTTTTAAAACCTTTAAGAGCTTATTTTGAGGGGCTTTGGGTTGGCTGCATGTCATCCCGATTTTTATCGGAACAGCATGTAGACAACCCCCCTCAGGAAATTCCAAGTTTCTTTTGGGGGGGGGGGACTTAAACTCACGCCACAAATTGATGCACATTTAGGTCATGTGTGGAAGTGCCCCAAGAGGTTCTTGTCCTATGCCTCCTATACAATATGGGCATCAGTGCATAGACATGCATATATAGAGAGGGCATGCACATTTTCACTTGAAGTGTCATATTAATAAGGTATTTTTCTTCATTTTCTGTACTGACACCATGACATGGGGGAGAGTTTGTATAATTCACTTCTTTCTCAAACTATAGGGCGAGGGCAGTAACCAGTAAATTCCCACCAGATTATAGTCATCTGCTAATGAATATCTGCTGGTGGAAGTCTGTCTTTTGATTAATCACAATTTTTTTTCAAAATCAGATTAACACAGAGATAAAGCTGCTATATCCATAAAACCCTTCCCATGTATGCAGCATATATCCAGCACTGCCCAAGATGCCTTGCTTGTCCTCCTATGAATGTGAATGATTCAGTTGCCAGGTTATAGAGGACAAAGAGTTTTTCTTCTTCTTTGTGTCTGTGTTGACTAGCAGAAGGTGGTTTATTTTCCTAATGAGTTTCATTTGAGTCTAATCTTACAACCTTTGGAAGGGTTTTCAAACATATTAATTTTAGATGGCTTTCATGATATTTTAATGTGACTTGATTAAGTATTTGTTTTTAATAGTTCTATGTACAACATCTTATTTATTAGACGTTAAGCTTCTTTTTAATTAACTTTTTGTTAAATTTATAGTTTGTGCATTATTACCATTAGCATTATTATCATTATAATCAATTCTGTCATTTTCACACATTTGAGGTTTGTTGCAAATTGTTGATTTGGATTTCACTTTGGTGCAAAGATAAGACAGTAGTAAAATAATTAAAATAATGCTTGCAGAAATAATACTTGAATGTATATGGTTAACAACAGACACTTCTGTTTTAGCACAAGACAAGAAAACAACTTGCCTTAAGCAGGCCCGTAGCCGGGGGGGGGGGGGGTGGCCCGAGGGGCTTCAGCCCCCCCCCCCGCCTGAAATTCTCAGGGTGGTCCGTAAGAAGGCCTTACATTTATTATTTAATATGTTATGTTTATTCATATCATGATGTGATCACCATGCTCAATATATCCCATATGCATGGGGGTATTGGGATAACAATACAAAAGGTTTGCTAGGGTAGATCCTCCCTCACTCAGACTCAGCCCCCCCCCCTCCCGAATCAAAATCCTGGCTACGGGCCTGGCCTTAAGTAATTTGCATGCTTTTAAGAGGATAATTTGCTATCTATGCAAATACCACTTTATATTTAGGAATATTTCCTATTCTAGCAGGAAAAAGGTATCCCTCCCATACTATTGCAAAATCCAAATCAGCCTTTTCAGTACCTCATCTGTCTTTTGAGCCTCAGGAGGATATATCTTCCAAGGGGAGGTGTGAGGAATAATTGTTATTGTTCCTAGGCATTGATGGGTAATTATTTACAAATAGAACTCAAATTCAGCAGAAGAAACAAAAATCAAAAACAGATGTGATTTAACTGAGCCAAGTTTTTTCTTGCTCCTGTTGGCCCATGAACTAGAGAAATGATTGTTTCTAAGTTTGAACTGGTGCCACAAATGCTTGTTATTTTTCCTTAGAGCTGTCCTGGAATCAAAATGCTGTAACCTGAGGAAATGATTCAGTTACAGAAGCCTAAGGAAATTTACACTCAAGGTTTAATTGACTTTCAGACAACACAAGGAGCCTCCTGTAACCTAATGATTTGAATCAACCACATGTTATTTGACTTTCTGTGGCAATATAGACATGAAACAGGAAAATGGCCATAGCAGATGTTCACATTTTCACAGCTGCACAGGGAGTTGTATTCAACTTAAAATTGCTTTGTTGTTTGTAGGAACAACAACAAAGAGAGGAAAACTATAGAGTTGGATGTTGGACAATTCCCTAGTGGTCTATGGATGTCACGCTCCACGTCATGCAGAAGCATGGCTTGGGACAGAGTTAGGTATCAGACACAGAGGGACCAGGAGGATTTAATGCACCAAATTGCCACGCTTCCTTGGCCATAGTAGGTCCCTCATATATTTTATGTGATCATGTGTGGGTTTCAAATTGGAAATTGCCAAATGGACTTTTCCCTCTGCTTCTCCACATCAATCCACATTTTACAACATTGTATTTTAGAAGGTAAAAGGAGGGAGGGGACAAGTCCACCAATATAAAACACAAAGCTGTTTGCTGACAGTGATAAACAGAGAAATACTTTTGAATACCAGTATATAATATATATACATTTGATGTCTCAGAAATACGCCCCCCTCCATAAAATTATTAATTATACCAAGGTCTGAAGTACATTCAGATCTTGGCTGGAAGTTCAAATTGCTAACAGGGAGCCCCAAGCCTTGAAAACTGAGAAGCTGAGGAACCAGGGAAAATCTACAGCAGCTACCAGCAACAGAGGATACATTGTCTCCAGACCCCCTTTATGAAATACAAAATAAACCCTTTAATAAACGGACACTCCAGTGCCCTTTTACATGCATGCTTGTGTCAATGTAACTTTCTTTGTCTCTTTTTCCTGTCTCTTTTTGTCTTAAACTGCCTGCCTAGGCTACCGTGCAGCCACCCAAGCCCTGAATGGAATCCTTCTCGGTCCTCTTTCCCCATTCCCAGTATCCTTGAAGACCCTGGTATCTGCCGCTGATGGCCCCTGTATTTGTGGGTCAAACGGTACCAGGACCCTTGTGTGTGTGTTTTATTTTTTTATGTTTTTATGATTATATAAAATACTTTCAGGGCCATGGAGCCACTGTGAAGACCCTGATGACCTTTTACCAGCAATACATGACCTGGATGCCTCTTGTGTCTTCCTGGTATTCACTTTAAAAAAGACTCAAATACTCCTCATCTTTAGCCAGCATGAACCAGCTGCACAAAAGGATAACTGGATCCTGAATTGGGCCAACTTTCTTTTGTGTGGCTACCTGGACAAAAAGGACTCATTATCATATGGCACCCACTCTGAAGTTGGGAGGTTCTGCCATTGTTCTCCCTCAATGCCATTTCCCCTTTCCCAGAGACGGATCACTTAATCCCATCATTCTGGACAATATACTGACTCGATTAACAATGGACACAGGTGACAAGGCTGTCAGACCCACTTGATGGGTCACTCACTGAACACTTTGAAAGACAATAAATCTCAGGAACCTGATGGCCCCGCTTTGTTAGTCTCACGATTGAAACACTATTGCCCACTTACAAGTTCATATTTACTTTGTTCCCCATAACCATCCTGCCTCGGGCGGCCATTGGAGGGCCAAAAATCTGTATTGGAAGTGGTGAAAGCACTCTGATTGGCTGCTGGGTGCTGTAGACTAATCCCACAGAGGGAATCCTTCCAGCTGGCCATGATGTCAGCATCAGCTCCACCAATTAACGCAAAGCCAGCCTCTCTGGGGCGGGAGTGGGAAAAACAAAGGGTTTCAGTGTATAAAATGTATGTTTTATTTGTTCAAGTATGTTAGCTTCTTTGAGCAGCTTACCGCTGGCTGTCATCCTTTCTGGATGGGTCAAATAAAGTACCTCGGTGGCTTCTGCTTCAACTGGTGAGATTTCTTCAATTGGGAACTTTGGGCTTGAGGTTTCATTTTGCCAGGCACGGACTCTGCAAGCATGGTACCATATCTCATTATGCTAGTCAGGTCTCGTTATCCATGTACTGGGTTTTGTTTTTGGTCTGGATCTCACTATCCACAAACTGCTTTAAATTGCTTGATATCACATTATTATTATTATTATTATTATTATTATTATTATTATTATTATTATTATTATGTGTACTCTTAGCTATATGTCTTTTAACTTTTGTAAGCTATTTTGAATCCCAGTGCTGGGGAAAAGATGAGAGATATCATAATAAAATTCTGTCTAAAATTCACCTACCCAGATGAATTGAAATTAATATGTACATACTGGTGCTTAGTATTCACGGTGTAGCATCATAATTATGATGACAGAGATACATAAACATCATAGTTATGGTGTTACACAGTGAATCCTGCCCCAACCTCACCCAATTCCTATTTATCAAGAAACCGCAACCATAATTTACACTCCTTCATGTGAGCAGTTGCCAGTGTGCGTTGCAGAAGCAGGGTTGCTGTTTCAATTCCTTCATATACTGGATTTTGCTTGTGCAAGGGACATACGATTCCTGATAGTCAGGGAAACAAATCCCCATTGATTGCAGTGGCTACTGTTTGTAAATAGAAATTTCGTGACTTTCACAGTCCCTAAATACCCATCCTTAAGTGCCCCCTAAACTAGGGGTTGCATAGGGATCATGAATAGGCAACAGTTGTGAATGTATGAATTTGTAACTATCACAGATCTTTCTAGCCAATTGCACAATCAATAGAATTAGGATTTCATCAGATGGAGGTTGAGAAGCTGGGGGACAGCAAGGGAAACTGTGGGCCAGTGTAACTCTGCATTCCCTGGCTGTCATGGGTTGTGGGAATCCTTTCCACAGTGTTTCCTACTGTCCCCGGCTTCCTTGTGCTTTCTCCCTGACTTTTTCTATGAGGAGTTGTGTGTACACCCAACTCCTCTGGACTCCACTTCTCTGCACTGCCAGCATGGTGCCGGCATGGAGCCCAATGGAACCCTGTCAGAAGTAGCCCTGCATCATTTAATGGGCTCAAGGGGACTCCGTGCCAGCAGCGTGCCAGCAATGCAAAGAAGAGCAAACCACCATGTGATGTGGTCATTAAAAGCAATTAAGATATATGCATCAAAATTGAAAAACAACTGTTACATGCAATATAGCACATTATTTTGTATGAGTAATCCATCTTCAAAGACATGCTGAAATAATAATAATAATAAAAAACTTAACCTCCCTATGGAAGGATAGGAAAGCCAGGCAGTAGTAAGGTGATTCCAGAACCTGGAAGCAGAAACGGAGAAGATTTACCTGTGATGGAAGTGACACAGAGAGAAAATCACCCCCAAAAGATTTCAGAATATAGATAGGCCCAAATGGAAAAATGTGGTCCTTCAAAAACCCTGGTTGAGACATAAGCAACATTTTAAAGGGTGCCCAAAAACTTGCCATGGGTTGAGCTGTTCCAGCAAGGAAGTTGCAGAAAACATAGAGCTGCCTTATGCTATTTTGAAGCAAAATAACAATGAAACAAGCTTTGGTCCAGATGTTTTTGGCACTGCCCCAGCACCTGCTACTTTGGTTGGTCGTTTGAGCCCTCCAGCAGTCTGTGGGGCTCTGGATACTGGCCAAAGATTTAACCCAAGTTGCACCAATCAAATGTTCTAGAAAGATAATACCCTCCCTTTTGTTGCTACATTGTTTTTGTAAGAGTAAGAGGGAACAAAACCTATTAATATGATCCTTTTCCTTCCATAGTGTTTCCACTTGCTGTCACATTGCAGAAAAAAGAATAAATATGCTATCGGCTCTGCAAAATGAATAGCTTTTAATTTTCATCCTCAAAACTTCACTGGAAATTAGTCTTCCACTTATATAATAGGATAGAGTTGTACCATGCTCTGGAACTAAGGCTGGAAATTAACGTAAAAACATTACTACACATGAATAATCAATATTCCCCACCATAATAACTTTTGGAACTAAATTAAAATTTGCATATTTGAATTAGTAACTGCCTTTGTACTTGATTAAAGCTTTTCAGATTTACACATTTAAAATACATAATGTATTTTGATCACATTCATTTTCAGTGTTGCTAAATGTTAGGACAGTGAATGTTTCTTTCTTCAGATAAATGTCAAAATCATATCATTACTTAAACTGTAATGTTAAATTATCTTTTAGAATGAGAATATTTCCTTGTTATTCAAAATTTTGTTATGAAAACAAAATAGACTATATCATTATGCAAGAAATTCATCAATAAATTACTCTCAAACTGAGTCTCCAATTTTGACATGTTAACAAGCCTTGTAAAAAAATACAAAATACTTGAATGTTTTTAAACTGTTCTTTAGGTTTTAGTAGTAGTAATTAGCTAAATGTTACGTTGTTAGCAAAATGTCAAATTAATCGGGTATAGCTACAGTGTAGTCTATACACATTTACTGGGCTCTAAGTTAGTGGGACTTACTTGTGAGTTGACATACTATGATTGCATTACACATTCCCTATTTATTCCTTTATATTCTATAAATAATAATAATATTCACAACAACAACAACAACAACAACAACAACAACAACTTCATTTATATTCCACCTTATCTCCCCGGGGGACTCAGGGCAGATTCCAACATACAAAAAGGCAAACATTCAATGCCTTAATAAAACAAACACATACTGACAAATAATCCTGAATAAACCTACATGTAAATGTAAAATTAGAACCTAACATTAATAATTTAAACAAAACATAATCAAACAAAATTATATAATGACATAAAACCTAAGCATAAAACATCCACGTTGATTTACATGAGCCAAACAAATTTCACCAAGTCATATGGGTTGATTGTTCTAATTATGAACACTTAGTGTTCACTAAGTATTCTAATTATGAACACTTAGAGCTGGTCCACACTACACAACAGTAATGCTATGATTTTAATTTAAATGTCCTATAGAATCTTGGGATTTTTGCCTTAGGGAGAGAAAGTTGTGTTTTTATAATAATTAATAATTTAAAAGTTATGGATCATGCCTTTTGGAAAATGACTAGTACACATGTAAAAATAATGCCAACCAAAAGCGCAAGCATTTTAATGCATCTGTTACATCATAGTTGTACTAAAGCTAGCCGTTGTAGTCTTCCTAAGAAGATCTTATTATATCTTCTGATCTTAAGCCATCACACTTTATCTATATTCTCATAGGTAGGACAATCCTAACTCAAAGATACACTAGCTGCAGGGGTTTAGGATTACGAGCAAATGACTCCTGGTAGCAAAAATGCTCTTCTGCCAGCAAAACTATCTTCAGTTGACTGATCTCACATTATGCTGTTGGTTAGGATCTACTGGTAAAAAAAGCAGGGAACAGGTAGAAACAGAGTGGGTGATGGGTGAGCTGTGTTGATGTAGTAGGCCCTTGACAATTCTCACCACAAGGCTGTATTCTTAGTTTCTGTTTCAAAAGGTATTTCTCTCTTCTTCTACACTACTGATAGTGTCGTAAAATAAGGAATATTAATTTCCACTTGTTCTTGATTTAGTGATGGTCCATTTGTGTTGTTGTTGTTGTTGTTGCTAGCGTTGCTTGACTTCAAGTCATTTCTGATGTATGGCAACCCTAAGATGAACCTACCATAGCGGTTTCTTGACAAAGTTTTGTTAAGTGGGGGTTTGCTTTTGCTTTTTCTGAGGCTGTGACTTGTCCAAATCACCCAGTGGATTCTCATAGCTAAGTGGATTATGTGAACTTTGGTATCTGAACTCTCAGTCGAATGCATGAACCACTACACCATACTGGTTCATGATGAAAGTTTCTACAGTCACATGGAACAAAGCAGGATTTTAATGAGGATTGCATCATGAATAGAAGAAGAAAGAGTTGATACAAAATTAGAGACATATCTTCACTCAACTAATGAGTATCTACAATGAGCTGGGTGGGAATTGACAAAGGCAAGGGATGTACTGGGACTTCATTTGTACATTACAAGTGAGCACACTCCCTAGATGCAAGCTGAATGTCTCCAGCTTGCCTCTGGCAAGCCAGCAATCACTTAGGTAAGTGAACAGTGGGCTATCCTCAAAAGGGATCATTACTCTATCCCTATCTCCATCCCTAGGTTTCACAGCACAAAGAGCCTGTCTAAAGAGCCCTCCTTCAACACAAAGATACCCTGCTGTGCCACTGAGAACTTAGCAGTGCTCAATGGTCATCACCACTCTACCTTAGTGACTTGCCCGTTTAAAGCTAGTGCTCCTATATTTCACCCATCCAAATTAGTGCAGAGGACTATTTTTGCCACCAAGCACTACTCAAATGGCAGAATGAAACTATTCTCACATGGCTCATAAATGGCCAGTCAAGTGATCCTGACTTCTCCCCTCTTGAAGCCTCAAATATCCATGGGCAGGTAAGATAAACTTTTATACCCAGTTCTATGTCAGCTGTTACACCATGATTTCCCCCACTTCTTCCAGAGAGGTATGTAAAACAGTCCCTGTGACCCAAATACTCTGTGATAGAGGTGTGTAGATTTTTTTGGCTCACCTTCTGTAGTAATGAATCTCATAAATAGCCAGATAAATTGATCACCCACTACATTTGGAAGAAAGATGACAAATTCTTTTCCATGCTAGGATCAATCTCGACGACATCTTAATTAAATCCACCTTCTTAATAAAAGAAGAGACTGCATTTGCCTCTAAGGAGCTTCTGTCTAAAAGTCACAGCATTCTTCATCAAAGCTTGAAAAGATGCACTTGGCTTATGCAATCAATAATTATCAACCCTTTGTTTCACAAATAATGACTCCTGGAACACTGCACCACTGCAAACCTAACAACTAGCCAGCATTAAGCCTGTAATGAGAGGTCTTCAAATAAACCCAAAGTATAAACCCCAGAAGGATGTGTGAATTACTATAAATAATTTGTGGTATCAGAATGTGGAGGCTGGCCAACTTAGGGAATGACACAATTACACTGAATTCCTGGAGTTAACCTGGGTTGGGGGATGTGGAGGTGAATTGTCAATAGATTAGTGAAATTGCTGTAATACTAGATTTAGGGGAATTGGCTTTCCCCATGGATCGCTCATTATAAGATGTATATCTGGAATAATACCATGTTTCCCCAAAAATAAGACATTGTCTTATATTTAATTTTTTTCCTCAAGAAGACACACTATGGCTTATTTTCAGGGGATGTATTATTTTTATTAAGTACTAGCTTGGGGACACGGTGGTACCCGGGTTATTTGAAAAAGACATTACAGTGTTCATAAAAAATTCCAATTTACAGCCTAAAGAAGGGAGGAAGGAGAAGCCAAATGGAGAGAAAAGGAGCCCAATCGGCAACGGGAGGAAAAGGAGGCAATTTATCAACAAAAGATTGGTTGATAAAAACTTACAATAGTGTATAACTACTAAAATAATGTATAAATATTAAAATAAATATAGTGTCCCTACTTCGCAGATTTTCACTTATTGCGGATGGTCCTGGAACCTAACCACAGTGATAAGTGAGGGAACACTGCATTTGTCTTTGCTGCGTGTTATGTATTCTCAGTTTGGACTGGATGACCTACAATTCCCAGAATCGTGGGTCAATCCTCCCCAAACCCTGCCAGTATTCGAAGTCGGCCATTTTGGGTCTGTGTAACAAGTGTGGTCTAGATCTCTGGCTGGTCATCGCCTGGCTGCAGCGCTCTCAGGATGAGGCTGAACTACTACAACTCCCAGATTCCTGGGGCAATTGTCCCAAAACATCTGTCAGTATCCACATCAGGCTATGTTGAGTCTGTGTGCCAAGTTTGGTCCAGATCCGTCATTGGCTGGGTTCAGTGCTCTTTGGATGCAGGTGAACTACAACTCCCAAAATCAAGGCCCAATCCCACAAACCCCTGTAGTATGATTAGTTGGTCATGAAGCCTCTCTGTGCAAAGTTTGTTCCTGGTCCATTGTCGGTGGGGGTCACTGTTTCTCTGGATGCAGGTGAACTATAAGTCCCTTTTCCCCAAACTTGTCCAATATGTTCTATTGGCTATGGGGGCTCTGTGTGTCAAGTCTGGTCTTGGTCCATCATTGGTGGGGTTTGATTGCAGGTGAACTATAAATCCCAGTACCTACTACTCCCAAATGTCCAGGCCAATTCCCCTCCAAACCAACCAGTATTCAAATCTGGACATATCGGATATGCATGGCAAGTTTGGTCCGGACCCATCATTCTTTGGGTTCATAACGTTCTGGGTGTAGGTGAACTACAACTCCTCTAAATTCCCTAGTAGGAGTCACACTGCTCTGGATGCAGGGTGAACTACAACTTCCACCATGCGGAGTCAGTCCCCCAAACTCCTCCAGTAAGTTTAGTTGCTACTCAGTTCTGCTCTGTTTGTTATGCAGATTTGAAAGGGAAGGGCAGTAGGCGGGGTCATGAAAATTTCACACCAATGGAGAACCCTGGGATGCCTGCCTGTGGTGGAGGACAATGCAAAATCTAGGATGAAATGGACCCCAAATGAAAGCATTCCTTGGGTGGTGGACCGTAGTGTTTGGGGAGGACAATGGCAGGGGTTGGGCTACGTGTTCCTAGAGTTCGCTGTAACCGCAATGCCAGTAGAAGGGAGTGACTTGGTGGCTCCTCAGCACTGGGAATTATAGCCTGTTTGTGGAGGCCAGAGGCCGTCTGTGTGAGCAGACACTTGTGCCACATGCAAACATATGAGTTTTCACTTTTATTATGGATATAGATGGTACAACAATCTGCATTTATGGGATGATCTCTCTGGGCTCAGTAGCAGACTGCTTGCTGAAGCATTTCCCCTATCCCCTGGTGTTTATTTGGGGTGAGAGAAATCCACACACTGTTGCTGGTCACTTCTGGAGAGCAGCAGCATTACTGGTGTTTGTGGGGGGTGAGAGAGACCCATTGACTGTTGCTGGTTGGTGCTGGGGGAGAGAAACCCACAGTGCTGAGTAAAACGGCAGCCACAGCTTTACTTTTTAACCCTGAGGACACACAATACCTAAAACAGAGCATCCTGTTCCACACTGAGAAGACTTTCAATTTCACTTTCTATGTCTCCCTCTATGCCTCAGTTTGCACCACACACAGAACTACCGGGACCTGACAGGGGGATCCGGCCTTGTATGCTGGGTATATCTGGATTTCTAAGAACAGAGGGTTTTCATGATGTAACAGAGTGTTTCTTTCTCATCCACAAATAATACATTCACAGATAATACAGATGTCTTTCTTTTCAAACATTCATTCTCTTTGAGATTTGGTAACAGGTTAAAGGATGCTGTTCAAATGCCTACAAGATTCATCATTAACTTGTATAGCTGTGAGGGGCAATTTGGATAATTTCCTTAGAAAGGAATTTTTACATTCTTGGAAACTGCATCCCAATTCTCCATATTGTCATTCAATTCAGTTACAGCTATAGTGGAATCAGCTTATAAAAATTTACAAAGTTATACAAAGCTCTTCCCTTGCCGCGTTGTTTTAGAAGAAGACGAAACTTTACATTCTTAAGCTTTTCTGTTCCTCCATCTCACTGTTTATTTAAATCCATTATGGAGCCAACCTATAAAGATTCATTATGCTGTTCAACTCAACAAAAAGCATGTCTTTCTGTAGGTTTTTTTTACATAATTGCCAAAACAATCTTCTGAAAGAGTACTGATGTAAGTTAAAGTATTTTTGATCAGAGTTATAAACACTGTACAAAATCACATGTTCATAACCACTAGTGCTGGTTTACAACTGCCTCTTTCTCTGTGCGGGCGTACCTAGGTTGTCAGTGTTCTATTTTATTGCTGTCTACTAGGTTGTAAATGCAAAAAAGAGGAAAATATTCCATTTTCCTGCTCCTCACTGCAAATATCCCAAGGATAGACTATTAAAATGAACTGTACATAACTTTAACAATTAGAGAAAGCAAACATCCTTTGCAGCCTAATAGTACACATCCCAATCTGTGAAAAAAAAAAACATCCATAAAGAAATTTGTGATAGTATTGCTTGCACTTATGGAAACATACTCTTCAATTCCACTTCTGCTATATTATTATAACCCTGACCACCACAAAATGCATTTTATTATGTACTAGCTTTGCCCGGCTGTGCGTTGCTGTGGCTTATGGGAATCATTTGTTGGCCAGGTAGAATAACAGTGAATAGCCTTGCAGCCTCAAAGCCTGGCCGTTTTCTGGAGTAGCTGGAGTAGCACCTCAATCAAAGAGCCGCTTTGAAGCCTGGCTACTTCCTTAGTAGGGGAATCCTTGTTTGGCCAGCTTGAACTGCACTGAATAGTCTTGCAGCTTAAAAACCTGGCTGCTTTCTACATAGGGCATCCTTGCTAGGCCAGGTTGAAAGGGACAGAGTAGCCTCGTATCTTCAGAGCTTGGGGGTTTTCTATCTAGGGGAAATCTTGGTTGGCCAGGTTGAATAGCATGGAATAGCCTTGCTGCTTGCAAACCTGGCCACTTTCTACCTTGCGGAATCCTTGGCTGGCCAGTTTGAATAGCAATTAATAGTCTCAGTGTGGCAGTATGAATGCTGCAATTAGGCACCTTGATTAGCATTTAATGGCCTTGCAGCTCAAAGCCTGTTTGATTCCTGCCTGGGAGAATCCTTTGTTGGGAAGTGTTAGCTGGCCCTGATTGTTTCCTTTCTGGAATTCCTAATTTCCCTGCTTTCAGAGTGTTGCTCTTTATTTACTGTCCTGGTTTTAGAGATTATAATGTTCTGTATTATTATACCACAGTAATTATTTCATATTACAGTCTCACTTATCCAACATTCGCTTATCCAATGTTCCGGATTATCCAAAACATTTGGCTTTTTAGTAGTCAATCTTTTTGTAGTCAATGTTTTCAATACATTGTGATGTTTTGGTGCTAAATTCGTAAATACAGTAATTACTACATAGCATTACCGCACATTGAACTACCTTTTCTGTCAAATTTGTTGCATAACATGATGTTTTGGTGCTTAATTTGCAAAATCATAATGTAATTTGACATTTAATAGACTTTTCCTTAATCCCTTCTTATTAACCAACATATTTGCTTATCCACTGTTCTGCCAGGGTGTTTATGTTGGATAAATGAGACTCTACTGTATATTGATAATCTTATATTATCTGCTTAGAACTGGATTATATGAGGCTCCTTCTACACAGCTGTATAAAATACACACTGAAGTTGATTATATGGCAGTGTGGACTCAAGATAATCCAGTTCAAAGCAGATAATATAAGATTATAAATGGGTAATATAGCTGTGTGGAAGGGCCTTGAGTCTACACTGCCATATAATTCAGTTCAAATCAGATAATCTGTATTTTATAGGCAGTGTGGAAGAGGCCTAAGTGAAGAGGCCCTGGGCGCCATTAAATGGCTGAGTGGGTTGCTAGGAGACAAAGTGGGCGGAGCTTAGCCTTCTAACTGGCAGCAATGGGAAAAACAATTAATCCTCTCCCTCTAATTAGGACTTTATTTTTCTTGGTTTTTTTATGTCTAAACACAGCGGGAATGACCATGGTTTTTTCTGGCCAAGTTTCATGGGTTTTGGGTGTTTAGTTTCGCTGTTTACTTTAAGGCAGAAATGGTCAGAACACACACACACACACACACACACACACATATAATGTACAGTGATACCTTGAGTTAAGAGTTTAATTTATCCTGTGACCAAGCTCTTAATTCAAATTGCTCTTATTTCAAAACAAATTTGCCATAGAAATGCTATGTATCTGTTCCGGTCCCCTGCCCCCCCCCCCCCATGTAACAAAATACAAAACATGTATTTTGTTACATGTTTCAAAATAAGAAAATGCATTTCATAAATAGCAAATAATGTATAAATGCACATTCAAATAGAACATTAAAGAAAAAATGGTAGAAGCACAAAGTTGTGGCAAGGCAGATAGCACAATAGAGGCAACAAAATGTGTGTTGGCCACTGCAACAGCAAAGCAAAACCTACACATTCACATGGAACAATAAAAAAGAAATATTAACTTTCAAATATTAGCAGCACAAAGCTGTGGTAAGGAAGCACAAAACACAAAGCAAACAAGGCAAAATCATCATTGTCTTCATACTGTACTCATTCCAGCCTCCCTCTCTCTCTTGCTCTTTCTCCCTCTCTTTCTTCATGAAGCCAAACATACCAGCAATAAAAACCACACAAAATCAACTAACCCAAAGTTCCTCAAAGTGGATAAGAGCAAAGCAGACAGCAATCTCCCAAAGCGACCAAGAGCACAAAGCATGAGGCACAGAGGCTGCCCCCTTGAAGTTCTAAAGCCCTGGACTCTCGTGCTAGTGCTCCCTCTTGTGCTAGCGATTAACTGAAGACACTGCCGGTATGTCAAGGTGAAAGTTGGGTCGAGCAATGGCTCTTAACTAAAAACCTCAAGTTGGGAGGCTCTTAAGTCGAGGTTACACTGTATTACTTTTTATTTTGTTGTATTGACTATGATAGCATTGGCATTTGGGTCAGAATCTGAATTCCTCTTGCAGCCTATGGAATCTTGGGGTTTGTAGTTTGGCAAAGAACAAGAGGAGTTCTCTGGCTGAAAATTCTACATGCTCCCCTGTAAACTGCAAATATTAGATTTCATTGTATGGAATAATGGCAGTTGAATTAGAATCAAAATACTTTAATTGTGTAGTCCAGGAACTAAGATAAGGTTGGTAAATCACTGAACAAATCCTAATTCCCCTAATCAAGATAGAGGACCCTAAGACAAATGGGCTAGTAGCCTGATCTACTAGTTAAATTCAACCTCACATACTGTACTATACTTGGAAAATGCCATATCCTATTTTAAAACAAAACTAGAACAGGTTCTAGCACAAATCAATGAAAGCAAGACCCTAAGGTTCTTTTACAACACTAGGCTATAGGTAATGGTAGGCTATTGTTGCAAATACACATAGGCAGATGGATATATATTCTGATTCTGATTCTTGTATACTCTCTGTGATTAAAATTCTGTGGAAAGCATATGAAATCATGAGGTGCTTTTCAAAATGTAACATCTCTCTCAACAGGACACTTCTGGAAATACAAATGCTCAGTGTACAGGATTGTGTATGGAAATTATTCTAAATCACAGCTTAGTCATGCAGTAAAACTTCTGAAAGTGTTCTTTTGCTATCATTGATTGTGGGAAGTAATCATAATCAAGTAGTCTGTTTGCAATCTAATTAACATTAGGCAAGGTATACTAGGGCACGTAGGTAAGATAGTAAACAGACCACGGAATCGGAATTATTCAGATATATCCTAACCACGGACAAGTGCAAGCAAGAATTTCTCAGTACAGGAATCCCAAATTAGCTCATCAGTTTCTTCAGAAATAGCTCATGATTGTGGGTAACACTTCTACATCTTCTCATGTAATTTATCTATTTCTTATGCAAAAAATATATCTTCTATTCCAGTGAGTATTTTTTCCAGTTTGCTCTTTTTTATATCCCTCAGTGATTTGGAAATAAAATTCCAACGGTTTTGATATAATAAATCAAGGCAGTAGAGACCTACATCCACGTACAGATGTGCTTTATTTAATTGTAATGTTTTTTCACCAGAAACAGATAGCACACAATAGAGGTATTTGAAACTTTAGAGTTGAAATTCACCCAAGTTCAAAAAAAGAAAAGAAAAAGAAAACATGTAAAAGCAAATCAATGGCCTTCAGATTGGAAATACTCAATAAACATACCAATTCCCAAGAAAGTGGATATCTGGATATTCCATAAAAGAAAAGTAATTCAAAATTTTACAAGACAGAACTTTAGCATACATGAGGTGAGAAATATTAGTCATCCAAACAGTGTTCTGAAAAGAAAGAAGCGCAAATACTTCAATGCAAACAATGTTGGATCATGAAGTGCACCATTGAGTTGTAGAAGAAAATTAATGTATGCTTTATAGACTATTGCAAAGTCTTTGATTTATGTGAATCATGAGAAATTATGAATTACTCTAAAACAGTAGTCCTCAACCTGTGGGTCCACAGGTATTTTGGCCTACAACTCCCAGAAATCCCAGCCAAATTGCCAGCTGTTAGGATTTCTGAGAGTTGAAGGCCAAAACATCTGGGGATCCATAGGTTGAGAACCACTGTTCTAAAACAACGAGTGCACAACAACATCTCATTGTCCTTATGTGTGACCTATATACTAGGCAAAAGACCACTTCCAGGACACAATATGAAGAAACAAAATGGTTTTCCATTGGCATTTTATCATTCTCATTGATTTTATTGCCCATCAGTTTAATTTATATGCAAAACATATCATATGGAAAGTGGGATTAGATTCAGCGGAAGAAGGCATAAAACTGGGTAAAAAACATAATAAATTTGATGGTACCAATTATACCATGTTACTAGAAGAAAATAGCAATGATATGAAATGACCACTGGTAGTAGTTAAAGAATGTAGAAAAGCATGGATATATGTGAATATTAAGAAATCAACAAATAAAAGACACAGATTATTTACATTACTTTAAAGCTGATAAAGACATTAGATTAGCTAAAAGTTTTCTATGCTGAGCAGTCAGTAATCAATTTGGAGACTGTAGTCAAAAAATCAGAAGGATAAAATTGGAAAGGGAGCTATGAAGAAACTAGATAAAAATCCTCAATTACATGGAATTGCATATTTAAATATATCTTATTAAATAAATACCAGACAGAATCATCCATACCAGAGTAGTACCAATTGTGATTTTAAACAGTGAGCAGCGAAGAAAGTTGACAGGAAAACAATCAACTAATTTCAAATGTGGTGCTGGAGGAGAGTTCTGTGGATACCATGGACTGCCAAAAAGACCAATAAATGGGCCCTAGATTGATTCAGTCCTGACTTCTCACTAGAAGCCGTAATGACTAAATTGAAAGTATTGCATTTTGGACATACAATGAAAAATTGGAGAATATGTTATACTGAGTGCAGTAGGACAACAACAACAACAAAAAGACCAATAAATGGGCCCTATAGCACATCAGGTCTGAACTCCCCCCCTAGAAGCCAGGATGACTAAAATGATGTTGTCATACTGTGTCCATATCATGAGAAAATATTACTTATTAGAAAATATGATAATGCCTGGTAAAGTGGAAAGCAGTAATAGGGGAAGACAGCTTATTAGATGGATAGACTCAGACAAGGAAGCTATGGCTCTGAGTCTGCAAGACATGAGCAGGACTGTTGATGACAGGTTGAATTGGTACTCTCTCATTCATAGGATTGCAATAACTCAAAGTTGACTTGAAGGCAATTAACAAGAAGATCACTTTACACATGGGTTGATTCAATAAAAAGGTACAGCCTTGACCCAAACAGGGCTGATGAGGACCACAGTTCGTCAAGATCTTACATAAATCTGAACTCCACATGCTGAAGCCAATGTCATGGTAAATAGCAACAAAATGTTTCTGTTTAATTCCTTCTTTTGTTTATTCCAATTACTATTGTTTGTGCCAGTATAGATATAGAGGCAAGCTACTCATAACTTTCAAAAGCCATGACATAGATTACCCTCTTCCTTCCCACAGCCAGAACATTTTTCCATCTTTTCTATGAGTCATGTTCTGATATTTGTTCCCTTTACAAAAGTCTGCAGAAGTTATAATATATCACATTCTCTTCAGTGAAGATATTGCACACCCTATTTCTTGGCTATCCAAATGTGGATCTCTCCAAGCATACACTCATGCAAACAAATACTAATGTGTGGCATAGACTGCTTGATGCTCTGGATATTGTGTACCTTCCATTCTTTTAAGTAGCAATGGCCTTGCAAGGTAGTCAGGGTCATGGATGATGACAATTTAATTCCAAGGGATGCAATTGAATTCTACTTTTAGGAGCCTTGTTGACTGTCAATGCCCCTTTCAAATTATTGACGTGAATTTGGTACCAGCTGTGAAGTTGTTTCATGATGGTGCTAAAATGAAATCTATGCATGAATCTTGTCTATCTGTATTGTGTCTTAGCCACCTGCAATTAACCACAGCCATTTTATGATTGGTTTACTGACAGAATTTTAATCTCTGTCATGTTTGGAGGGCTATGTGAAGAATATGGGCACAGGGACTTTTCCGTACTGCTAGGTCTAATTGTCTACATTCTCGGAGGAGTATCACTCTTAATGTGTATGCTTACTGATGAGGCCATGTATGCACTGTGAGTACAAATTGCTTTTCTGTGTGAAACTTAACAGTGGGGTACTGGCAGACAAATGGAAGAAAAAATAAGCTAAAAAGCTGCTTGCATGATGGTGGCTATTAATGCCAGAAGGATATGACTTGGACAAAAACACCCAATGCGGAGTTTCATCAGATTCTCCTTGGCATTTCCACATCCATGGGGAGGGCACAGTCGTGTTTTGCCAACACTTCTAAAACACTAGAATTGAACACCATTTGTTTTCAATATACTTACAAGCTCATGGACTAAAGATGACTCACGAACTTCACACTATAATTCAGTACTGCAAAATTCTCAGCGCTCTTTCTTTGATTATCTGAACTGAAGTCGCTTTTTCATGTTAAAAAGTACTTTGCTGCTGGGAATCCATCAGTTAAAAAGTCCAATTTTCACATTTTCTTCTGGTGAGGAAAACAGCAGCAAGATTGATTAACAGGAAAGTATAAAGGAATATTGATTTCCACATTACATAAACATAAACGTGTAATGAAAATCTTTTAGTCACCCCACGTATTTGTTATGTTAATTTTGAAGCTTTAGTTTCCATGGAACATCCAAATGAGATGCTCAGAATATGTTAGCTAACATATGTTAGGCAATTCTGGTGTGTATTACACCAGTTGGTGGAGATTCTTGCTCTCTCTCAACCCTTGATTAACTATGAAGATCCATAATTCATTTCAGATTACTTATAAATAGCCCTGACAAAACAGCAGGGCAATTAATGTAACAATAACATTTAAAAGGATTTTGGGGGGTAGACTGGGGAATGAGGAAACCAAATTAATTATGGATTCAAGGGAGATATTTAGAGAATAATGGATAACTTTAGAATGTTGGAGCAAAATTGTACTACAATATAAGAAAAGACCTTTATCGAAAATCAACTTTCAAAATTCTGCAATCCGGAAAGCAAACTTTCACAAGGAGAATTGGTTATTCAAAACACCAAATACAATATTATTTGGTCTAATTAATCAAGAAACCAAAAGTATTCTAATACAAAGTGATATAACAAGTCTTTTACTATGTTCTGTATTTTCTGTGCTGCCATGAGGGGGTGTATCAGAGGTTCTCTTATCCTGTTTTCAAAGATCTGATATCTGCTTTCAGGATTTATTCTGGAAGCTGATTCTTGAGCTCAGACAAAAAAAATGATATAGTCTTCCTTTCTATGAATGGGTGAATCCATTTAAAAATGAATTATCTGAATTCAGGAAATGCCAATCTCACTTATGGGTAAACAGCTACTGGTACTGATGTGAATCCATTTTCTCATTGTTCAAAAATCAGCTGCCTGATTCTCCCACCCACTCCGCCCCTGTGGAAGATCTCCAGCACAATAGGCAGAAAAAGGACCATTGCCACAAACCCACTCTGTGTCAGAGATCTCTCTCACACAAGTGGGTACATAACACAGATGCCTTTTGATAAACAGGTGAACAGACCATTTGTCAATCCCAGAGGCCGCTTACTGGTACATAGAATCATAGAATCATAGAGTTGGAAGAGACCTCATGGGCCATCCAGTCCAATCCCCTGCCAAGAAGCAGAAAAATCACATTCAAACCACCCCCAACAGATGGCCATCCAGCCTCTGTTTAAAAGCCTCCAAAGAAGGAGCCTCCACCACAGTGTGGGGGAGAGAGTTCCACTGCTGAACAGCTCTCACAGTTAGGAAGTTCTTCCTGATGTTCAGGTGGAATCTCCTTTCCTGTAGTTTGAAGCCATTGTTCCGTGTCCTAGTCTGCAGGGCAGCAGAAAACAAGCTTGCTCCCTCCTCCCTATGACTTCCCCTCACATATTTGTACATGGCTGTCATGTCTCCTCTTAGCCTTCTCTTCTGCAGGCTAAACATGCCCAGTTCTTTAAGCCTCTCCTCATAGGGCTTGTTCTCCAGACCTTTGATCATTTTAGTTGCCCTCCTCTGGACGCTTTCCAGCTTGTTAACATCTCCCTTCAACTGTGGTGCCCAAAATTGGACACAGTATTCCAGGTGTGGTCTGACCAAGGCAGAATAGAGGGGGAGCATGACTTCCCTGGATCTAGACGCTATTCCCCTATTGATGCAGGCCAAAATCCCGTTGGCTTTCTTAGCAGCCGCATCACATTGCTGGCTCATGTTTAACTTGTTGTCCACAAGGACTCCAAGATCTTTTTCACATGTACTGCTGTCTAGCCAGGTGTCCCCCATTCTGTATCCTTGCATTCCATTTTTTCTGCCGAAGTGAAGTATCTTGCATTTGTCCCTGTTGAACTTCGTTTTGTTAGTTTCGGCCCATCTCTCTAGTCTGTCAAGATCGTTTTGAATTCTGCTCCTTTCTTCTGGAGTGTTGGCTATCTCTCCCAGTTTGGTGTCGTCTGCAACTTGATGATCGTGCCTTCTAACCCTTCGTCTAAGTCATTAATAAAGATGTTGAACAGAACCAGGCCCAGGACAGAACCCTGCGGCACTCCACTTGTGACTTCTTTCCAAGATGAAGACGATGCATTGGTGAGCACCCTTTGGGTTCGTTCGCTTAGCCAATTACAGATCCACCTAACTGTAGTTTTGTCTAGCCCACATTTTACTAGTTTGTTTGCCAGAAGGTTGTGAGGGACTTTGTCGAAGGCCTTACTGAAATCCAGGTATGCTACATCCACGGCATTCCCTGTATCGACCCAACTCGTAACTCTGTCGAAAAAAGAGATCAGATTAGTCTGGCATGACTTGTTTTTGGTAAATCCGTGTTGACTATTAGCGATGACTGCATCTGTTTCTAAGTGTTTGCAGACCACTTCCTTAATGATCTTTTCCAGAATCTTGCCTGGTATCGACGTGAGGCTGACCGGACAGTAATTGTTTGGGTCATTCTTTTTTCCCTTCTTGAAGATAGGGACCACATTTGCCCTCCTCCAATCTGCTGGGACTTCTCCCATTCTCCAAGAACTCTCAAATATGATTGCCAGTGGTTCTGAAATTAGTATCTTGGTTCGTTCGTTGATGGAGTTTTTGTCATTAGTTTTAAGTCCTTGTTAACTGATTGTATGTCTTGTGCACTTATGTTCACTTTGTATTATGTTGTGGTTGCCGTATGGTTTTAAATTATTGTATATTTTCTGTTGTTGGAAACTGCCCTGAGTCCCTTGAGGAGATAGGATGGTATATAAATAAAGTTTTATTATTGCTATTATTATTATAAAATAAACTTGCTCCTTTCTCCCTATGACTTCCCCTCACATAGCCATCATGTCTCCTTTTAGCCTTCTCTTCTGCAGTCTAAACATGACTAGCTTTTTAAGCCACTCCTCATAGGACTCCTCTAAACCCTTGATTATTTTAGTCACCCTCCTCTGGACACATTGTCGACACCCCCCTTAAATTGTGTTGCCCATGTTTTATTTTATTGAAAAACAGCAAAAATGACTTGTAAAAAAAAATCTAGGTTTTACATTAGCTAATTAATGGGAACTATGAGTACAAGCAGTTACTTTATAATTAATATTTATCTATTTACAATAGCATTTTCCCACTGCAGTCTAATTCACAGATCCTATAAAGTGAGCATCTTTATAGGGATCATGGACCATTCCCACCCTGCAGTAGTTTTATTCTACTCCACTGCATTGCAAGTCCAAATGCCTTAGTTTTCCTAGCAGTTCCTCTCAAAAAGCACCAAAAAGTGGTGTTAGTCATTTCATGCCACCATATGGGAAGGACTACAGGAGAAAATTGAGGTATGTACAAGTACAGGGATCTCTGATGAATGTGGATATTTCTGCATGTTTTCACAAACTGAGGGGGCTTTATGGGGGGCTTTTGGGGGAAAAGGTTGCCCAAAAATTTTGATGATTTTTTTCCCCAAAAAAACTCCCGCTGAGGGTAGAAAGTTTGGGAAACTGGTTAGAGCTTCAAAGCCATGAAAATGGGGGCTAAATTTTGCATGTAGCTTACAAGCTGCATCATGCCCACTTTTATTCTAGAGGTACTATCTTGTTCTTGGAAGAACTGTTGATCTAACTGATGGAAGCAATTTAATTGTGTCACTTCTAGCATTTTCCAGGCAAAGAAACTAAAAAGATGAAGAATATTTCATTCAAACTCTTGAATTCAATTCACATGTACAAGTGAAGACCTATGGCCCAAACTGCTGACATATTACAGGTCATCCATTTGTCTCCATCTCTTTTTTATCATAATTCCCCTATGTCTTTACACTGTCAGCATTACCTCAATGGGAACCAAATTATGTCATTCTTGAATCAAGTTATAACCCTGCATGATTTCACATTTTCGATATGCTTTGACTCCATATAGAGTGAAAAATGATATCTTGCCCATTAATTAGGAAAAAAAACTAACACATCAGTTCATGATAATTTTTCAGAAATAGTTTTTGGATGCACAGCTTGAGGAGTATGAGAAACATTGTTTTCCAAACAGTGATAAGAAATAAATGTAAACTTGGTAAATAAAAGTAATATAGACACTTTTAATTTAAAAAGTGGTTTTGCAGTAATATAAACTGTAATATTATGTAATGTTGAGAAATATTAATTTCAGTTTTGTCCTTCACAGTATATGGTTGTTACATACCCTAGTTACACTGACATTTTGGGTTTTTTTTTCCTTTTGTTGACAAAAAGCAGATTCTTGATCACAATGACTTTAAATATTAACAAAGTATTATAAAATAAATATTTTAATGTATATAATCATTTCCAGTTGCTTTGGCATTTAAATATGTTTTAAATAGATGTAAGAGTCTCTTGATATTTTCTAGGCATGTGCACAATATCATTTTGGAGTAGATATTTGGGGTATTTGGGCAATTCAGCCGGTGATTGGAGGGTTGTTGTATGTTTTCCGGGCTGTATGGCCATGTTCCAGAAGTATTATCTCCTGACGTTTTGCCCACATCTATGGCAGGGATCCTCAGAGATTGTGAGGTCTGTTGGAAACTAGGCAAATGGGGTTTATATATCTGTGGAATGAATATCCAGGGTGAGGCAAGTAATTTCATACTCCCAATTTCTGTATGTGGGGTAAGACTTATGTGCACGGTGATAATCTTTTTTTCATAGGTTGAACTTAAAAGCTTGCATGTACTTAAAAGCAGCTATCCTATTTATGACCAAGGGGGTGTAAGGGTTGTTGTGTATATACCTCACAACCTCTGAGGATGCCTGCCATAAATGTGGGCAAAACGTCAGGAGAGAATACTTCTGGAACATGGCCATACAGCCCAGAAAACATACAACAACCCTGTGATCCTGGCCATGAAAGCCTTCGACAACACTGCTGCTGATTCCCCAAAAATGGGTCTGGTGGGGGGCAGCTGAAGCTTTTGCTGATACGTATCACAGTAACTGAATATTTCTGCAAATAGGGGCTAATGGGGCTGAGCGACACTCTACCTGAAACGAAGGCAGCATGTGGGTGGCCTCACAAATCAGGCAATAGCAGACACATGGCAGCTGCCGCTCCTTGTCTTCTTTCTTCCCCCACAACCTCCTCCATGCCTTCCCAAAGGTGCCCCCAGCACCTTCTTGAGGCAAATGGAAACTTGCTTGCACAGCAGCATTTTATGAGGCGTGGGCATTGAAGGATCCCCTGAGCTCTCTCCTGGGGCATGATGGATATTGAGGTTTTTCTATCTGTGTGTTTCTCACTTTCTTAGCCAATCAGAGGCCTGGTTGACTGTGTCCATTCTCCTCCCCTCTTGTGGCATGCACTTGGGACTTCAATTCCCAGAACCCCCTTTTGTGTGTGTGTGTGTGTTTTTTAAAAAAAATGTTATAGTAAAACTTTTTTAAAATTTCCAAAAATCAGTGGATTGGTGAAATGTTCTGAAACTTGGGAGGCTTGCAGTCATAAATGTGGTATACACGTTAGGCAAGTTTCATGCTGTTAGGTCTAAAATAGCAGAGAAACAAGCCTCTAAAGTTTCCCCATTGAGGCCAAGGACTGAATCTTACCGGCATGAAAACAGAACCCTCCTCCTGATTTCAGAAATTCCCCAGTAAACAGGATTGGGTGTGGGGGGGGGGGGGGGGAGGCTGAAAATGGGACTAAAAAAATTGCATGGTTTTTTGCCGAGTTGCACACTCTTAATATTTTCTGACTATGCAGCAAAGATTATTGACTAGTGCTCAAGTATTTTGCTTATGAAAAACAATGAGATGCAAATCTTAGATGAATCAGCTGGTTCTCATATGTCATGTGCTAAGAATATTATTTTTTCTCAATTCACAGGAATGCTCATAGTCACAAATTTGCCCAAGGTTCTGTAAATACATCTTCTTTGCAACAATATCGGAGAACATCAGTGACCTCATCAGACAGGGTTTTTCCTGGAGTCTACTGGAGTCAATTATATGACAAAGGGCTACTTCCAGTAGAGCTCCATGTTAAGAGGGAGCCCTGAGAATACGTGTGACTTGAAGAAGTCAGGAACAGCACAGGAGGAATCCAGAGACAGCAGGAAAATGTCGTGGCATGGCAGCCCACAACCAACCATGGTTAGGGGACACGCTTCCCCTGCAGTCCTCCAGCTTCTAGAACTCCATGTGATGAGGTCTCTAGTCTTTCACCAGCTTGTTAGCATCTCTAACACAGCCAATCTAATTAGAATAAAAAACATCAAATCCCTGCCACATTCATAAAACCGTTCCATTGTGTGTCAGACAACCTTTCCTTTTTTGTGTGGGAGACATATGCCTGTTGCCAGACATATTTTTAATTCCTTGCTCTCATTTTCTTTAGCTTCAGCTACCTGGTTGTTTAATTACATTCCTTGTTGATCCATATGTTTTGTTTATCTGTGACCTCATTGCATAAAATATAGTGTCGTGATGGCAGCTGGAATTCATTAAAGCAATTACAAATACACAACTTATACTTACAGATTCATGATTGGTTTGTATCCATAACCCCTACATATTTCTTAGTTCAGTGAAAGTCTCCCAGTCCACATTGGGAAGCTGGTGATGTGAACAATAGGATTCTGTTCACCTGCTGATTGGTAAGCAGCTGACTGATAGACCCATCCAGTCTACTGAAAATGATCTTTGGTACAAGGGGGAATTGTAGTAGGGGACCTGCTTGTGACCGTTGCACTAAATATCACTCATGGGAGGGGTGTAAACAGCAGCCATCTGTTTTCCAGTTGATGGAGGAACAAACCCCTACTGCTTGCAGTTTCTGCTGCCCAGTAAATGAGGACTGGGAAAGTTGGTCAGGTTGAGAGACACTACTTGGCTATCTAACTAAGGAGGTTTCATAGCTAAGTAGGTGATAACAGAATCACATCCATCATCAGCATATTTTGTATTTCACAACAACAAATTAAATTATAGAGCAGGAAAATAGTTGGATTGATTGTGAGGGTGTGCATAAAGAAAAAAGAGGCTTCACAGCGTGGAATGGCAGAGAGAGGGAAACAACAACAAAAAAGGATGAAAAACACCAAACCTACCACAAATACATTCACAATGATACAATTCACAAATCACAGCTTCCCAGTGCTATAGTAGACCCTATTGTTCAATCCTTTTTCTGTCTTACTTTGTATGGCAACTGTAAGCCAGAAGGACGTATATAACTAATTCTTAATTTTGCACACAGAGAGAGGGATGGGAGAACAGCATTTTAACCCAATAGTATGTTTCCAATGGTTGTCATCTACAACTGAAAAGATAATCTGAAAGAAAAGTGGAGTTTGCTCTGTTTCTATATGTATGTCTGTCTTAGTGCTAAATATAGGCCCAATTTGGTATGCAAATCATCTTCACTACATGACTAAGGTCTCTAGAACACATCCTTTTGTTCAGAGAAATAAGAGAGGGAGAGATAGAAAGACACACGGAAAAAGATAATTTAATGACAGGGTTTATGGAAAAGGGTAGCAACTTGCATGTTTATCTTTTTGGCTATAATAATATGGCACCTATGCATGCACAGAATCTATGAAAGCATTCATTGTCTTAGCTTCTTGCACGAACTGAAGCAATTGCCACTTGTTTTTTGAGATTCCAAGAAGCTTTTACAGTATTGGCTTAAAGTTGGCACAAGTAGGTTTCTGTTTACAGGGAGCAGCTCAGAAGCTGCAAATCATCTCTGTATCGATATTCTGTCTAATACTAACTGCTGTAACACAAGTGTAGTCATCTCTTATTGCAACCAGCCTCCTTGTAGAGACAGTGGCTTCCAGCTGTCAGAATATGTGCTAAATAGTCTGCTAATTTGGAGATAATGCCAAGCAGAACAGAACAGCAGTCAGTGTTTTTAACCACTGTGGTTACGCTCTTTTCTGCCACTTAACATATGCTTGTCTCATCTACCTATGTATATACATGAAATAGTAAGTCACATCCAACTCATAAAGAGGAGAGACTTTTTTTCATTTTATCTGAGCTACTTTCCTGATGTCCTCATATAGAGGCTGCCTTTTACAAGCACGTTTTATATACTAGTTCAACTCTGTCTCCCCCTCCACACATCAGATCAAGATGTATGTTGATGTGGGTTGATCACATATGGATTAAATCAGGATATACGCTGAAGCCCACATGAGGATAATTGCCTTACTGAGCAGTCAGGACACCATTTCTCCAGGATCTACTTGCACTTTGGATACATGAAGGAGCCTTGAATTCTCTAAACCAGTACTACCTACTCTGTTAGAAGTTTTCAGAGGTAACATGTTTTCCTTAGACAGATTTTGTATACAATTGAAGGGCAGCAAGTTGATACCAGTGTTGCTTTTTATTTTATTATTCTTAACAGTGAAAGATGTTTGTTTTTTCTTAACAGTAAGATGGATTGCTGCTTCTCAGGACAAAATAACTTGCCTGGTTATGGATACGATGTATCTTGCATTTGTGTGTGAACACACCTCTTTAGGCATCAGAAAATCTGGACCAACCGTCAATAAGAATTGGAGGAATAAATAGAAAACCGTATTTCCAGGAAAAATAAAACATCCTTCTGGTGCATTATGTGCAGTTACAGTAAAACCGCAAAATAAAATGCACCAAGAGCTTTTAATACATTGATTTTCAAAGTTTTAGTGTAGTGTGGGTCAACTGGAGGACAGAAAAAAAGATGTGGGGGGCTTCAAATCCAAAGATTTTAGGATTAAGGATTATAATTAATGTCAAGATGTTTGAGTTTTCAGTATGTTGACTTAGAAGACCTCTGCATAGCATTGATTGGTGAGGAGGAAGGGGAATTCCATCCCAACTTTTTAGGGTTAACATGAATGGGAGTTACTGTTCCATTATTAATACAAAACTGACTTAACACATCTGTTCAGTTCTGGGACTCTGTGTGGATACAAAATCCCAGATGGTGATTGTTGGGAATCACCCTGGACTACTCAAGTCTAAATGTAGTCAGATAGATGATAGAGTTAGATTGAGGGAATCTTTCCCTGTTTCCAAAGCATTACTGTGTTTCACTCTGTCCTGTTTACATCACATCCCTTACTTTGAAGTTAGTAGAAATGTGAATCTTCAGGGACACTAACTTCTCATTGGTCAGAATGTCTTTTATGGCCCCAATAAACTGGACCATGAGGTTGGAACCATTTTGGTTCACTCCTCTCCCTTTGTTCTTCTAGCTAACAAATAGCATCTTGCTGTCTCTCCTGGCAAGATGTAACTATTTAGATGCTTGTTATTTTTCCTTTCTTATTTTTCCTTAGAAATCAGTCTAGAGTAGACTAGACAGCTCCCAAGCCTTTCTATCTACAATGGAATTCTTTTTACCTGAATAAATGCTTTTTTTAAACTTTTACTGAGACTCTGCACTCCATTGCTATCCTAAGCTGAAAGGCTACTCTTTGCTCACCGCGTGTAAGTAACTGCTGCATTTGAAAGTTTTGCTTTTTTGCTACTCTGCTACATTTTGGAGGAATCTTCCCCAGAGAGGGTTAAATTGAGTCTAACCACTCAGAGTTTACCGCAACAGTTATGCCCCATATTATTAAATGGTGGTGGCATGAACATGCACATTTCATCATATCTGTTTTCATTTTGCCACCGTTTAATAATATGGAGTTAATATGGAAATTACAGAACCAACATCAGTGGAAATTACAGAACCAAAATCCATAGATCTGGAGGACCCACTGTATACTGACTTGGAAAACCTGTGAAAAAAGAGGGGAAGAAGAAGGAATTTTGTTCCAAAGAGCTTTACAGATTGGGGTTACACATCCAGATATTAGGGTCATCAGTATAAAGATTTGGGGTACATACTTCATAGATGGACTAGTGTAGATGTCATAGACTCTTATCTGGTGTGTTCAAGACACCAGAACACCTCCATGCCATGAGTTGACAGCCAAGGTCAAGGAATGAAAACAGAATGAAAACATCTGGGGTCCTGCATGGGAAAGAGCCTGATAACATGAACAGGCTCAGACTGGAAGACCTGGCAGCTGAATGGATGTAAAGTAGTAACCTAGCATTAAAGATATCTTCAAGATTCCCTTGTGAATGTAATTGTTATCAAGATTCTTTCATCATTACAATGGAGAAGTAGAAGAGGGAAAGATGATGTCAGTTTAAGTTTCAGTATTTTAATGTTATTAGTCTCATTGACCTGAATAAATCTTGAAGATCTCTGAGCCACTCTTGTCCTTTTTTTCTCTTCCTTCCCAATGTCTTTAGCCTTCTCTGACAAATAGTGTTTGAACCTCACCAAACTACAACTCTCATGATTCCATAGTATTAAGCTATAACAGTTAAAGTGTTGTCAAACTGTATCAATTCTAGAGTATTCATGCACTTCGGTCTACAAAAACTTGTGCTACCAACTTTGTTCTCTAACTACCTTATAATAAAGCTCAGGTGAAGCATCCTGATTTGCCTGGCTTCCGGTGCAGAAAAAGAGAGCAGCAGGGCAGACCTGTCACGCCATGTGCAGCTTCCTCTCGCAATGCTTTCCCCATCAAATGGGGAAAGTGTCGCTCTTGCGGGGAGGCCCCATGCTGATTCTATTGGAGCCAGCACAATATGGGAAGCCCCCCGTGTTGCTGGGGAAAGCAAATGGCAATGCCTTTACCCCAGATGGGAGTGGAATCACAGGCAACATCGTCTGATGGCTCCCGTGGGCTCCGTCCCTCTAAGAAGGCTTTTGGCATCCTAGGATGCTGATTTTGAGCCATGTGATGAGGTTGTAGGTTAGTCTCTAAGGTACTTCAAGATATCTTTGCATAGGATAGTAACAAAGCAGTTAGTGATCTGTAACTCTAGATTAAAAATCTGTAACTATAATACTGAATGCTAGCAAATAGGGTATTTTTTGTGAAGAACTGAATTATCAAGTGTAGAGAATTTCAAAGATGACTGCATTTTTACTCAAGTATTAATCAAGGACAAAGAAAACCATGTAAGTTCATATCAGAATTCATAAAGAATGAATAAGTTAAAATATCTCTTTTCCTGAACCACTGAGCTGCATCAAACTTGATGGGTCTCAAATTATGTTGACTATATCATTATCTAGTATAATCCTAACTTGTGTAATAATCCCGAATGCTTTGTTACATTGGCAGTAAAAATGTCAGACCACTGTAAAAAGTATTACTCAATGGATTCCTAGCTATTGGAATGCCCACACTACAGCTCTTGTTCTGTGTATATTCTGTAACAAAATGTGGTATCAGAGAACAAAAATGATCTATTTTAATGTGTGGGGAAATTGGCAGTTAGTGTGAGTGAAAGTATTACACTACAGAAATTGGCAATTTATGTGAACTTGCTGCAGTTAACACTTTGTGTATCTAGAATAGTAAATAAAAATGTTTCAGGCACCCTACTGTCAGTTAAATTTGGTTACATTTTTGAAATTCATTTTTCTCTCCAGGGAGCAAACTCAGATCATGATAAAATTGTAGCAGCATTGTAGCAAGGGACTTAGATTAAACTAAGGTCCTCCAATGAAATATTAAAGTTTACCCAAGCTAAATCTTACCGGGTTCAGTGAATTTATTTGTAGTGAATGGATTTAGAAACACATCCTTACCCGTGAAATGTAAAGATTTAGCTTACCACTTCAAAATTAAGAGCTTTGAGGTCACCTATCTGGGTGATAGTGGTGGGATTCACCACAGATCGTGGTGAATTCGGTATGGGGAACCCATTGCTCCATGCCCTGCATTGGTCACATTGCCCCTTACCTCATCCCACACGGAGAAGCGTTGCCACTCAGCTTCCCACCATTGTTGTCTATGTAACACAGGAAGCCTCCTGTATTGCCGGTACTGCCTCCTGCTGCACTTGGACCTCACTTCAGGCATGGGACTCCTCCAGAAGTAGACGATATCATGTGATGGGATCTGGCAGGCTCCGTACTTGAAGAGAGGTCCAAGAATGCATCTTGCAGAATCCTCCCAGCCAGCATGGATGTTTGGAACCGTAGTCTTGAAAACCTCGACCTCCTGCCCAGCTCTCTCCCCCCCCCCTCGTCTCTCTCTGACTGAAACCAGATTGAGACAGTTGAATTTGGGCTCTCATCCAAATCAACAGGGCATGCATTGATGATTATCATGCATTGATTACCATTGATTGCAATGGGAATTCAGTTCAATTACTTTCATCTGATTTTATTTCACAAAAAATCTATTTTTTTCTTTTCTTCTTTACAAAAGAGAGAAAAACATGAATTAGATCCAGTAGTAGTTTCCATTGCGATATTTTTTTCATTCATGGCCTTCCACTTCAGAAAAAACTTCAGAGCTTGTGCTGATAAAAGACAGAACCTGTTGCCAAAACCTGAATTGAAGCAGGAAGGTTAAGTTTCTGGAAAGCTTACATTTTGGGGCTACAACTCTCAGTATCTTCCAGTGATAATGGGCACTTAGGCTGTGACTGAATGCATACCTCACAAATGAGGGACCTGTGTCTGAATATAGCTATCATTCAATGGGGGCTCTTGGAGTGAATGGGGTGAAACTCCTCCCGTCCAGAACCATTGCACTATCTGTGATGACTCATGGGCCTTGTAGTCCTGCTCAGGACATTGTAATTCCTGATGAAGATGAAAACTTGGGTTTTTTACCTTCCCAGTCTGAACTGGATTCCTCTCAGCCAGATCTTTCCCAGGCAGATCTGGGAACCTTGCACCTGCAAGAAAGTTGTCTCCCAGAAGTATGTCAAACAAGCCCAGAGCCTACTTCTCCCGTATTCTTGCGCCGGGAGTTTTGTAAACAACAGAGAAGTTTGGATTCAGCTTCGCGCAGGAGTGCGAGGATTGCAGCTAAGAATGTGGCCAATTAAGACTGCTTTTCGTGAGAATCTTTGGGGAGTCTCACATCTGGTCTCAGAGTTAGCTTTCGGTTCTGATTCCCAGAGAACTGCTTCGGCGGGAAGCTAGACTCTATTTAGGTGTTTTACCCGCGTAGTAACTTCGCGGAGTCAATTCGTCAGCCTACGGAGCGAGTTGTGTCTGGACAGCGCGCTCCGGTCCAAGCCTCGCTCCTGCTCAAGCCTTGCCTTGCTATCCAGCCTTCGCCTTGCTTCCCAGCCTTTGTTTATCTACGGACTTTGCCTTGTTTCCCAGGATTAATCCTTGCCTTGTTCCACGGATTTATCAAGTTATTCCACGGACCTTGTTCTTGTTCTTAGTTACCTTGTTCCACGTTCAAGCCTTGTTTCAAGTATCAAGTTATCTCCTAGCCTCGCTCAAGTTTCATGGACTAAAGGACCTTGTCATCTCCCCTCACTTTGCTTGGCAAAGTGAGTGTTTCGGTTATTGGATTACAACTTTGGACCTTAATATTTCTTATTGGTCATTGCTTTTTTGGACTAATTCTGACCTTTCTTGAAAGGTCTAATTCTGGACTATTTTCTACACTTGTTTTTATTAACTTTATATATTCCTACAATAAAGATATTAGATAGATTCTGGCCTCTGTGTATGGTTATTGGTGCTCTGCAGCCTGGGTCGTGACAGTTTGACTCCGCCACCCTAAGCACCAATTAACCTCGGCCAGAATGTCTACCGGAACCGTACCTGGGCCGAGCGGCCAGCCGATTACCTACACCATCGACAAGGAAGAGGTGGACCGAATCCGTGATAAGCTCAATGCACAGGATGGAGAAATAAGGGGTTTGAAGGAACACGGAGTTCGTCTTCCGGCCATGGCGTTGCCAACCAAGTTTACTGGAGAAGCTTCTAAGGTTCATGTCTTCCGTCGCCAATGTCAAGCTTATCTGGAGGCCCGTGCTGCCGAGTTTCCCCAAGAAGACATCAAAGTGGCATGGGTTTACAGTCTTCTAGACGGGCCAGCGGCCAGCTGGGCGACGGCACTGTTCGACCAAGCCTCTCCACACCTAAGATCAGCGCAACACTTCTTGGACCACCTCAAGGAGACTTGGGGAATCGAGGACAATTTGGAGGCAGCCGGTCACAAACTCCGTCGCCTTTTCCAAGGAGACAGACCTATGTCTCAGTATATAGCCGAGTTCCGAGTGCTGGCCCACAACACCGGCTGGAACGATGTAGCCCTCAGGGGACAATTCCGGGAGGGTCTCAACATTGAAATGCTGGAAGAAATCTCCAAGGTGGATCCTCCCCAGACCCTCGAGGCACTCATTGATCAATGTTTACGGGCTGAAGTCATGATTGCCAACAGGAAACAGTGGGTTCGAGGCCAGGGCAGTAGAGCCGGGGCAAAACCCCCCGCTCCCGCCAGCGTTCAGCCACGTCCGGTGTGGAGACCCCCACCGCCAACCCCGTACCCCAGAGGAGGCGAGGAGGTGCCGATGCAGTTGGGCAATGTGCGTCCCAGACTAGATGCCGCCGAGAAGGCCCGTCGTCAACGCTTAAACCTCTGCTGGTACTGCGGGAACGGGGGCCACTTCGCCAGAGAGTGCCCAGCCAAAGGGAAGCCTGCCGCCCGTCTTGCGGCGGCGTCCTCCACGGAGACGAAGGCGTCTGAGCCGACTGGCACACAGCCGGCGGGGGAAGCCAACGACCGGGTGTAGAGGGGCTCGCCAACCCGGTCAAAAAATCCATCCAAGAGCCGCCAACCGGGGTCCTGTTCCTTCTCGTGGTCACATTATGGTCAGCAAAAAGGGGACCCGTCATGATCCACGCCATGATAGACTCTGGAGCTACCAACAATTTCATCGATAGAGAGTATGCCGACTCTCTGGGATTACAATATCATGATTTCAAGAATGCCCGTGTGGTGCAAGCCATAGACGGCCGTCCCCTCAAGACGGGCCCCGTAAGTCAGTGGTCGGAACCCACCAGGATGTGGATAAGGGAACATATGGAAGAGATTTCCTTCTTTGTTACCGAGGTTCCCCATTTCCCTGTGATTTTGGGAATTCCATGGCTGACTCTCCACGACCCTAACATCTCCTGGTCCAACAGAGAACTGCAGTTTGCTTCACCGTACTGCCAAAACCATTGCCTCGTAGCCAAGGTATGCCATGCCACAGACACCGAGCCCATCATCACCTTGCCAAAGAAGTACTCCGAGTATTGGGATGTATTCAATGAGAAAGAAGCCGAAAAATTACCCCCACATAGACCTTATGACTGTGCCATTGACTTGGTGGAGGGGGCCCCGATCCCGCGAGGGCATCTCTACTCCCTGACTGAACCAGAGCAAGAAGCTCTCAGGGAATTCCTAGAGACAAACCTTCGCAAGGGATTCATCAGACCCTCTCAATCCCCAGCCGCCTCCCCAGTGATGTTTGTGAAGAAGAAGTCAGGGGAACTACGCTTGGTGGTGGACTACAGAGCATTGAACAATATCACCAAGCGGAACAGCTATCCCCTGCCTTTAATCTCGGATCTACTGGATCGGCTTCGAGGAGCCAAGGTTTACACCAAGCTGGATCTTCGGGGGGCTTACAACTTAGTTCGCACCAGGGAAGGGGACGAGTGGAAGACCGCCTTCCAGACCAAATTCGGATTATTTGAGTCCCGAGTTATGAATTTCGGTTTATGCGGAGCCCCCGCAACGTTCCAGCATTTTGTCAATGACATTTTTCAGGACTATCTAGACAGGTTCTTGATAATCTACCTGGACGATTTTTTGGTGTTTTCCAGATCACAATCAGAACATGAGAACCACGTCAAAATGGTGTTACAACGATTGCGGGATCATGGACTTTATGCCAAGCTGGAAAAATGCGCTTTTGATCTACAAGAGGTAGATTTCCTTGGTTACCGCATCTCGCCTCTAGGGCTTTCCATGGATCCAGCCAAAGTTTCAGCAGTATTGGAATGGCGGGCGCCAACTAACAAGAAAGAGGTGCAGCGTTTCTTGGGGTTCGCGAACTACTACCGCAAGTTCATTCCAGATTTTGCCCGCTGGTCCGACCCCATCACTAGCTGCATTCGTGGGAAGCAGCCTTTCCGCTGGACTGATCAAGCAGAGAAAGGGTTCCAGCAACTAAAGAAACTATTCACCTCCCAGCCAATTCTACAGCACCCAAATCCTGGAACCCCTTTTGTGGTGCAAGCGGACGCCTCTGATGTGGCAATTGGGGCTGTACTCTTACAACCGGTGGGAGATCACCTCCACCCCTGTGCCTTTTATTCTCGTCAACTAACCACACCAGAGAGGAATTACACCATTTGGGAAAAAGAACTACTGGCCATAAAGGCAGCCTTTGAAACTTGGAGACATTGGCTAGAAGGGGCCAAATTTCCCATTGAAGTCCACACTGATCATCGTAATCTAGAACATCTAAGAACTGCCCGCAAACTAAATCAGAGGCAGCAACGTTGGGCTTTATTCTTTGAACGTTTCAACTTCCAGATCCATTATGTGACCCCAGCCCAAACCAAGCAAGCAGACGCCCTGTCACGTAAACCGGAATACGCTGCAGGACGCAAGGAGACCTTTGAATCCCAACTGCTACAACCTGAGAACTTTGCCACGCTCACGGTGGGGAACACCAAATCCATTCCCATTGGTTCAACTTCCCCTACTCCAGGACCCATCTGTGCTCAAGAAATCAGGGCTAGTCAGCAAGCAGATGCCTGGGCGCAGGACCAACTTCGCCAAGGTCTGCATTTCCCCTTTTCGCTTAAAGATGGGCTGCTCTGCTATAGAAATCATGTCTATATCCCACCCGGACCGGGCAGGGAAAAAGCGCTTCGTCTGTGTCATGACTGCAAACCAGCAGGACACTTCGGACTATTTAAAACTATGCATCTGATCCTAAGGGATTTTTGGTGGCCCAAGATCCGCAAGGATGTGGAAAAATATGTCAACACCTGCCCAGTATGCCAGCGCTCCAAGATACGAAGGGAGAAGCCCTCAGGGCTTTTACACCCCCTTCCTACCCCATCTCGCCCATGGGAAATAATTTCCGCGGATTTCATCACTGACCTACCACCTTCCTGTGGATTCACCACGATCTTAGTGGTGGTGGACCTATTCACCAAGTTAGCCCATTTCATTCCCTGCGAAGGCCTCCCCACGGCCAAGGAAACTGCGGATTTATTTCTTCAACATGTCTTCAGACTACATGGATTGCCCAAGAGTTTAGTCACAGACCGTGGATCTCAATTCACCTCTCGTTTTTGGAAGGCACTACAAAAACTATTGGGCATAGACTCTCGTTTATCTTCGGCTCATCATCCCCAAACAGATGGGCAAACGGAGCGCACCAATGCCACTTTGGAGCAGTATCTTCGCTGTTATGTAAACTATCAACAGGACAATTGGGCTTCTCTGTTACCACTGTCTGAGTTTGCCTACAACAATGGAGTTCAAGCTTCTACAAAAGAAACGCCGTTCTTTGCAAACTACGGCTTCCATCCACGTTTCTTTCCCCCTGTCATTGAAACTTCAGAGGTTCCCGCAGCAGAGGATTGGCTGCAGGAACTCACAGCGGTGCAACAACTTTTGCTCCAGCAACTGGACCAAGCCAAGGAGGACTATAAACGCCACGCTGACAAACATCGCCAGCCGGGCCCCGAAATCAAGGTAGGAGATCGGGTTTTCCTGTCCACTCGCTTTCTGCCCTCCCACCGCCCTTGCCGGAAGTTAGATGCCCGTTTCATTGGCCCCTATCCAGTGGTGGCGCAATTAAACCCCGTGACTTTCAAACTCCAACTTCCGCGTTCAATGCGCATTCACCCAGTGTTTCACCGTTCCCTGCTCCTTCCGGCGGATGGTGTGCGTCCTGATACAGACCAACCGGCCCCCCCTCCTGTTTTGATGAATGGGGAGGAGGAGTTCGAGGTTGAGGACATTTTGGATTCTCGCTTTCACCGCCGCCGCCTACAATATCTCATTGACTGGGTGGGTTTTGGCCCTGAAGAACGCTCTTGGGAAGACGCCTCCACAGTCCATGCTCCTGATCTAACCCGTCGCTTTCATCAGACCTATCCCGCCAAGCCGCGACCTCGCGCCTCGGGGAGAGGGCCCCAGTTTGGGAGGGGCCTTGAGGAGGGGGATAGTGTGATGACTCATGGGCCTTGTAGTCCTGCTCAGGACATTGTAATTCCTGATGAAGATGAAAACTTGGGTTTTTTACCTTCCCAGTCTGAACTGGATTCCTCTCAGCCAGATCTTTCCCAGGCAGATCTGGGAACCTTGCACCTGCAAGAAAGTTGTCTCCCAGAAGTATGTCAAACAAGCCCAGAGCCTACTTCTCCCGTATTCTTGCGCCGGGAGTTTTGTAAACAACAGAGAAGTTTGGATTCAGCTTCGCGCAGGAGTGCGAGGATTGCAGCTAAGAATGTGGCCAATTAAGACTGCTTTTCGTGAGAATCTTTGGGGAGTCTCACATCTGGTCTCAGAGTTAGCTTTCGGTTCTGATTCCCAGAGAACTGCTTCGGCGGGAAGCTAGACTCTATTTAGGTGTTTTACCCGCGTAGTAACTTCGCGGAGTCAATTCGTCAGCCTACGGAGCGAGTTGTGTCTGGACAGCGCGCTCCGGTCCAAGCCTCGCTCCTGCTCAAGCCTTGCCTTGCTATCCAGCCTTCGCCTTGCTTCCCAGCCTTTGTTTATCTACGGACTTTGCCTTGTTTCCCAGGATTAATCCTTGCCTTGTTCCACGGATTTATCAAGTTATTCCACGGACCTTGTTCTTGTTCTTAGTTACCTTGTTCCACGTTCAAGCCTTGTTTCAAGTATCAAGTTATCTCCTAGCCTCGCTCAAGTTTCATGGACTAAAGGACCTTGTCATCTCCCCTCACTTTGCTTGGCAAAGTGAGTGTTTCGGTTATTGGATTACAACTTTGGACCTTAATATTTCTTATTGGTCATTGCTTTTTTGGACTAATTCTGACCTTTCTTGAAAGGTCTAATTCTGGACTATTTTCTACACTTGTTTTTATTAACTTTATATATTCCTACAATAAAGATATTAGATAGATTCTGGCCTCTGTGTATGGTTATTGGTGCTCTGCAGCCTGGGTCGTGACACTATCAGCTCTCCTTGCATTTGCATGCTCTCTATAACATCTCAAGCAATGATTGGTAGTGCCTGCATTTTCTAAATGCCTAATGGACACTGAAACATCCTCCCCTCTCCCCAGGTAATTCTACTAGTCATTAAGATTTCTTCAGGGATAATTAACATTTTCCTCCAGCCAGTAATGCAATTCAGAAATTCTTTATTGGACATTCAGAGTGAGGATGAATTTAATACCTCACTAAGACGGCTTCAGCAGGATTGTCAGTGGGAATTCAGTAACTGGGTTAGAAAATATTAATGAAGCATGAAAACAGCAGCTTTTAAGCAATTGGCAGTACCGTTCAAATGGATTTTCTTACTGCAGGTTAAATAAAGAGACCATTTAGAAGCATGAAAATTGCCCTATTTAGATAGTTTATTAATTTTCTTGCACAGAAAAGCAACCTAATATGGTAGATGTTATTGATATGTCTATTGCCATGTTTCATCTCAGCCTACTCACTGTCTTTCCATCGCTCTAAACAGTGGCCATTTACTCCCATCACAATCCACAAACAATTTGAGGCAGTTCAGTCTCAATGACATAAATCATTTGATTTGTTCTCATTTTTTAAGAAATCCTGACTTCTTTTGCTGCTTCCTTCTCAGTCAGTGAACATACATAATGGCATAAATTTGCAAAGCTGAATGGATTCATGCCCATACAAATGAAAACACCTACACTAATATATTTAAAATTACCCAGTGTATAGTAATTCTGAAGCAATTTTTCAGAAGCTTTAACTCCTATGTCTGGGAAAAAGCAGGTTTTAAAGTTTCTATCTTTCTGGTGATTCATAGTGGCCGTTGATGCATCTAGAATTTTCCAAATAATAATTTGTGTTCTCCAGTTCTCTGGTGAAAAGCTAAGCAAAGGAGCCTTCATTGGAAAATCAATGTTTGAGCTTGGGTTGATGTTGCAATTGACAGAACAATTAGATCAACTCCGTCCCACACTGGTCAATTTTTTAAAGTATATTGGTCATGTAGCACTTTCTCTTGTTAATATGTATACCTAGGATTCTGAAAATGAACTGGAAAGAACATACAAATGGCTGTTCCAAAATGCAAAAACAGACAGGGAATGAAGACTTTTGCAAGACTCTTCCTCTTATAAGTGCAACACAGTAGAGTACTTATTTATTTATTACAGTTTAAAGTATTTATTTTGTGCTCCATTCACAGAGAAAGCAAAAAGGGTGAAAATACACCTTTAATATTTTTCTCTGTACCGGGGAGTCAAGTATCCACAGAAGGTCTGAATTTGGAATGCCTCTAAAGTTTGCATAAGAATTTCATGTGAGAAGAAAACATGCCACCACTCCAGTTTTAGAATCATTCGATCCATATACCATTCTTTTTCAGGTGCTGTGTTACTACTATAGCTCTGTGTCCAAGATGTGAATACAGTAGAGTCTCACTTATCCAACGTTCTGGATTATCCAACACATTTTTGTAGTCAATGTTTTCAATACATCATGATATTTTGGTGCTAAATTCGTAAATACAGTAATTACTACATAGCATTACTGCATATTGAACTACTTTTTCTGTCAAATTTATTGTATAACATAATGTTTGGGTGCTTAATTTGTAAAATTTTAACCTGATTTGATGTTTAATAGGCCTTTCCTTAATCTCTCCTTATTATCCAACATATTCACTTATCCAACATTCTGCCGGCCCGTTTACATTGGATAAGTGAGACTCTACTGTACTGAGAAACAAGGGTGAAGCATCATAAAGCCTGAGGGAATCCCAAGATTTACAGAAAAATAAAAAAAAATATTTATGGGGTGGAAGAAAAGACTGAGGAAATAAATCCTTAACCTCAAACAAAAGAAAAGAAAAGAAAACCCAAAAAACAAAAAGTAGGGTTGCTTTTTGGCACTTGCCCCCAAAATATTCAAGTGTATGTTGGAGTGGGAGGTAAGAAAGAAACCCACAATGGAAGATGTTGATCTATACATTTATTTCAGAATATTTATAAACTACAGGTAGTCCCCATGTTACAAACAAGATTGGTTCTTAAGCTGAATTTGTATCAAGTCAGAACAGGTATAAATTTTAAGTATAACTCCAGCTATATATACTGTTCTAAAGGCTTCTCCATACCTTTTGTCCCTGATTTTGAAAAATTGGCTTGTTGTGGATTGGTGATAATAAGCTTCAGTGGAGACACCTTTTCCCCATGATAACTTTTTCAATTCAATTTTAAACTGCATTAGATGGTAGTGGAGATCCAGACTTACTATCATGACCAACTTTCTGATGTTCTGAAAAACATCATAATTCCTCCATGACAGTTCGAGGCCAGAGAGAGGCACTGCGGAGGAGACAGAAATAACTTCTGGGCATCTGGAAACACTTCTCATGGGGAAAGGACTGATAAGGACTTTTGATAGGAGGACTGCTTTGCGGGAGTGCTTTGAACTGGGTTTCCATAGATACAAGGGAGGGTGGTTCAAAGAAGGGGTAGAAAACTTCAACTTTCACTCGTAAACTCCATTTTCTGACTGTAGTAACAGATAAAATAAAAGATATTTTCCAAGACTTTTCATGTAAGAGACCTGAATTTACTGAAGAGGTTCTGCAGTTGCTTACACTTAGGATCTCATCACATGGAGGTCGAGAAGCGGTTTCTATGTGCTTTTCTGCGCTGCTGGCATGCTGCTGGCACGGAGTCCCCCGGAGGCCATCAGATGATGCAGGGCTCCAAAGCCAGGGAGGAAGGAGGGGACAGTAGGGAAACATTGTGGGAAGGGATCGCACAACCCATGACAGTAAGGGAATGTAGAGTTACGCTGGTCCACAGTTTCCCCACTATCCCCCGGTTTCTTGACCTCCAAGTGATGCAGTCCTTAAAGAGCTTATAGTCCACCTCATAAATCAAAGCAAAAAATTCTAAATCTGTCACCAAACTACAAATCCCAAGGATCAAAGGATGGAACCACTTTAGTGTTATATTATAGACATACTCTTGCTCTGGTAGTAAATAGCTAGCCAATGCAATTCTTTCAGTAGTTGTTTTATGTTCTGCAGGTATGTTACCGGAGCCCAAAACAGCCAAAGTATTCTGCAATAGCTGTTTCTAGATATCCCACAAGGCTACATACATCTGGACTGTTGTAGCCAAACTATTCCTATTCGGGAATAGCTACAACTGGCATACTAGCCTAAAACAACTCCAAAGGAGGCTACTGAAGCATTTTGTAACTGGTCCCAAATATTGCCCTTTTTTAAGAAGGTGGAACTTTCTACCCATGACATTTCAGATTACATTCAATTATTTTAGGAGTTCATGAAAATCTAGTTTTGTTTCTTTTCTTTTCTTTTTTTGAAAAAAAAAGGTATGCACAAAACTACAGCAGATCATAAATGCATTGGATTTCTGTGTATAGAATTTAATTTACACTATATTTGCTTTTTAAATTTTGTGATGATTTCCTCTGTCTGACATATAGAGAGCCCCCCCCCCCACCATCTCATGACACTGAACAACAAAAGACATCCACTGGTCCTTTCATACCAGGCAATTATAGCACCAATATTCCACTTTAACTGCCTTGGCTCTATTCTATGGAAGCATGAGGCTTGTAGCATGAGGCACTAGAGGAGCTCTTTGCAAAGAATTGTAAATACTGCATAACACTGTGGTACAGATTACAGAGCATGGACAGTATTATGCTTCCAGAACAGTATTATTGTGTAGTGTGGAAGAGCTCCTGGTTCATTAAGGAATCATTATTAATGTTTCTGCCCTCAAATTCATGAACAAACCGGAGTTTATCCAAAAATGTGCTTAGATCCATCTTTCTGTGCAAGAGTCCCTATGAATGTGTAATTTTGGTTATTCTGGTGGCATTTGCATGGCTACACATTTATTAAAATGATTAAAATCCTCAATATATATATTTTTCCTTTCAATTTCTTACCATGTCATTTTTCTAAAGCATTACTTTATGAGCTCTGGTGGTCTGCATTTATAATTCATACCTGCATCCGCTTCTTGGGACCCCTGAGTTGTTTGTTCTATATTGAGAATACATTGCTCACTTGTGCCAAATTTTATCTAACCAGCTGTGTGCTCCTCGTAGATAATGGAGACTTCTAAATGTGCCAAGTTTTAAGACAAGATGGAGGATCTTTGAAAAGGCAACTCTCTGAAGGGATTATGAATTTGGCAAGCCTATGCCAACATGAGGTTATGGGGTGGAGATAAGTTAAAATAAATCTTGCTTGTTTAGCTTAAGAGAAGCACACCATATTTACAATGAATTTACTCAAAACAGAAAACAGTGAACAACTTTAATGAAATATTATTGTCCATATCAGGCACATCTTCTATTTCAATTCTCCAAAGCCCTGTTTATAACTCAAATTCAATATGTGTGGTGCAGAAAAGTAGATTTAAAACACATATTTGTGTCCCTTCCTGTGTCCAAAATTCTCAGTTTTCTTCTCCTATTTTACGTATTTAACATCTTTGCTTGATGAAGGAGTCAGTGAAGCTTAGAAAGCTTGTATGATGCATATTGTGGCTTTTAGTTTCCCCAATAAAGACATAATTCTGTTGTGGATTTTGTATATTGTTGTATATTGTATCAATTCTTCATTCAATTATATAGGAAGTATATCCCCCTCTCTTTATATGAAATGTGTTCATTAACTACATTTTTTCCAGTTAATGAAGTTTTGGGATATCATGAAAAAGTCTGCTTTAGTATCTACCACAGGGGTCTCCAACCTTTTTAAACAGGGGGCCAGTTCATAGTCCCTTAAACCATTGGAAGGCCGGTCAATAGTTTTAAAAAAAAACCCGTGAACAAATTCCTTTACATACTGAACATATCCAATTTTGAAGTTTAAAAAAAACCAAACGGGGACAAATACAGCATCAATGTTAATAATAATAATAATAATAATCATCATCATCATCATCATCATCATCATCATCATCATCATCATCATCATAAAAATAATAAAGAGGGTTGGAAGAGATTCCTTGGGTCATTTAGTCTAGCCCCCTCCTGCCTTTGTCCACAAAAATCAAAAGCAAAGAACCCCTGACAGATGGCCAGCCAATCACAATGTTAGTAATAATAATGATAAAAATAATAAAAAGGATTAGAAGAGACCCTTTGGGCCATTTAGTCCAATCCCCTCCTGCCTTTGTGCACCAAAAGCACAAGAAAAGCACCCCTGACAAATGGTCACCCAGCCTCAATGTTAATAATAATAATAATAATAATAATAATAATAATAATAATAATAATAATAATAATGCAGAGGGTTGAAAAAGATCCCTTGGGCAATTTAATCCAACCCCCTTCTGCCTTTGTGCACCAAAAGCACAAGCAAAGCACCCCTGACAGATGGCCACCCAGCCTCAATGTTAATAATAATAATAATAATAATAATAATAATAATAATAATAATACAAATAAAAATGATGAAGAGGGTTGGAAGAGACCCCTTGGGCAATTTAGTCCAACCCCCTTCTGCCTTTCTGCACCAAAAGCACAAGCAAAACACCCCTTAATAATTAATAATTAATTAAATAATAATTAAAATACTTTTATAAACACAAAGCAAAGCTTTGCAAGGCATGCACCGGGTGAGGGAGGAGGTGGGGCAGCTGAGGGAGGAGGCAGGAAAGGCTCAAGACTCGTGCAGCAGAGGGAGGAAAGGCTGGAAAGGCAAGGCTCCAAGGCAGCGAGAGGGAGTTCAGAGGCTCATGCAGCAGAGGGAGGAAAGGCTCAAAAGGCAAGGCTCCAAGCCTTGTGCAGGGAGGGAGAAGGCAGGAAAGGTGGCAGTGGCATGCACCTTCCTCAGGGGAGGGTGGGGGCCGGATAAATACCTTTGAGGGGCCTCATGTGGCCTGTGGGCCATAGTTTGGGGACCCCTGATCTACAGCAACCCAAATGTATGCATGGATGTGCAAACCAGGTTTAGAGCCACATTTCCTATTAATTTCAAGCATGTGCAATTGTATATTAACACAGACCTTACTTCAAAATGTGAACCATAAAGCCCAGGTTGCCAACTAATCAAAAAATGAAAGTCTAATCTGCTCCACTACTTTTAAAAGAAGTTTAGTATGAAAAAGCAACAAGTGACATTTTAATGGATGAAGATGAATTAATATCATGAAGCAAAATTCACTGCTGCATTTCAAATTTATGCTAAAAACCAACAGAAATCAGCCCAATGTTGTCAACACTACAATAAAACCTATGGGAAGGGATGCTTGGCCCTCTAGCCACTCCTCATTTCCCCAGTGCAAATTATCAGTGGGGCCTGGTGATTTCTATGTCAATGAGGTGGTGAATTTCTTCATGTTTTAGAACAGTGGTTCCCAATTTTTGGGTCCCCAGTTATTTTGGCCTAGAACTCACAGAAATCCCAGTCAGTTTACCAGTTTTTAGGATTTCTGGGAGTCGAAGGCCAAAACATCTGGGGACTCACAGGTTGAGAACCACTGTTTTAGAGTACACTTTAAAAGAGCTATTCAAACACTTGGAACCTATTTGAGAAATAATATTCAGCACCTTGGATAGCTCCACTGATAGTTGAGCTATGAGCAGTAAAAAATATGTAATGAATCTTTCCCTTCACAGATATCCAATGCTTCCATATATGTATATATATATATACATACATGCATACACACACATACATACACACACACACACACACACACACACACATATCTATATCTCTGATAAAAATAGCATAGGCCAAGAAAAGAGTGACTGGCCAAATGGCAAAAAGTTCTCCTTTTAGCATTTATCCACTTCAAATTCCCCTTACCTAAATTGCTTTCCTTCCATTTGCATCCAAATAGACAAATCTGGGCTTCCATGCAATTCATATTGGACTGTATCTCCCATATACTGGCTATATTGACTGCAATGTGTGGAAGCTGCAAGCTAATAGCACCTGGTGGGGAACAAATTGCTCACTCTGAACATGTAGTTTCATGCCATGTTTGTTGACTAGCATACTGATTTCCATTTAGCCATTGAGTAATCTTGGGTTAGCCAGTTCTCAGGGAGTATTGAAGATTTATAACAAACTTCCCCTTCCCTCCTATTCCACCAATCCACCAAGTGTTCCTCTGGATTAAAAGTTTATAACAGAAGGAATAATCTATTACTTTTTATGTGCTGCTCACATACAGGGATCACCTGTTCAAAACCATCACCCTATAAACAGAATTGTGCATCACTGCAGATGCAGACTGCAGCCAGGAAATCAGAAGACGTTTACTTCTTGGGAGGAGAACAATGGCCAAGCTTGATAAAATAGTGAAGAGCAGAGACATCACACTGGCAACGAAGGTCCGCATAGTGAAAGCAATTGTATTCCCCATAGTAACCTATGGTTGTGAGAGCTGGACCATAAGGAAGGCTGAGTGAAGGAAGATAGACGCTTTTGAACTCTGGTGCTGGAGGAAAATCCAGCATCCAGAGTGCCTTGGACCGCATTAAGATCCAACCAGTCCATCCTCCAGGAAATAATGCCTGGCTGCTCACTGGAGGGAAGGATATTAGAGGCAAAGATGAAGTACTTTGGCCACATCATGAGAAGACAGGAAAGCTTGGAAAAGATCATGATGCTGGGGAAAATGGAAGGAAAAAGGAAGCGAGGCCGACCAAGGGCAAGATGGATGGATAGTATCCTTGAAGTGACTGTCTTGACCTTGAAGGAACTGGGGGCAGCGACGGCCAACAGGAAGCTCTGGCGTGGACTGGTCCATGAGGTCACGAAGAGTCGGAAACGACTATGCAACTGAGCAGCAGCAGCATCTACTTAAATCTAACCTTAGGTGCATGTATGGAACGATTTCCTCTGACTACAAAGAAACAGTTGTAAATTATATACACATTTGAATTCTGTTTTGATTATTCAAAACATTTTTTGAATGGACAATCAATATGTGGCCGCTGTATTTATTTACCAGAAAATTTCTTTTATTTACAAAGCCCATCTTAAGCAAACTCACTTCAGTTATTTTCTATGCCTCCAAAATTAGAGAGTTGAAAAGTGCTTCAGCAGCAGCAAATATATTCCTGAAGTATTTACAAATCTGTACAAAGAGAAAGATGGTGAAGAGCTTTGCATTCTTACTTAGCAGCAAGCTTTTCACTTCTGCTGTAGATTCCATGGAATCACAGCTGTGAATACCAACAGAGCTGAATCAGTCCTTTATCTTTCTGAGGGAGGTGCATTGAGTACCATGCAGCTCCCTGTGTCTTTTAGATAAGGCCATAAAATCAAAGGCTCTGTCTGCTGCTGATAGTTTTAAAAGATCTCCCACACTCTTCATGAGTCTAGGGATGTACAGTGCTCCAAGGCCTTTGCCAAAATTCACTTCAACAATATCTCTGTAGGTTGAATGCCAATCTTTTCTCAAGAGATGACTGTGAATCAGAATTCACCCACCAGGCCTCTGGACATAATTCATCCTTCTGTGCAAAGGTTCATTAATTTTGATTAAGACTGATATTGCATGCTTGTGTGATAAAACTATGCCAAAGGCTTATAAAATGCCAACCTTGTATAGTTATGGTAAAAGCTTGGGAAATTCATTCAGTGAAATGCAGGGACTTGTTTCACATTGAATTTGATTGTGCATGGAGATTGATAGAAAAGACTTATCATAGATACACAGGGTTCCAGGCTTATCCGCCAAATGTAAGAGAATTTTCACAAACTTTTGAGTTCTACTTCTGTATTTCCAAGAAATGAGCATATCTGGATTTTTACATGAATTCATTTTTGCATTTTTGTTCATTAGTTGTTAATAGCTAATTAAAAGTAAACTCTGTGTGAATCTGAGCTATACTAAATGTGTCTATACACTTAATATAGTTCAGATGCACATTCCTTCTATAGCAATGAATGTGCATACAAGCTACAATAAGCGGACATATGCAAACATATCCAACACATAGCACTACAGTGAGCCCTCGATATCTGCAAGGGTTTGGTTCAAGGATCCTGAAGGAGGTGGACTGCAGTTGAGACAGTCCGGTGAATACCTGCTGCTCTCCCCATACGGAACTTTCCTCTTTTTGGGTAGGGTGGGGTAAAAAGAGAGGATGTTAACATTCAACAGAACAATCTCAAAGCTTTAGAGGCATTGAGTGGAAAGATATCCCCACCAACACATAACCATCAAAGAGAAAATCTGGGCTGCTTCTGTCATAAGCAATGCAGACGTGTGCTGGGGTGACAAAAGAAAAAGAGTACATAAGAGTGGAATAGGTAGACTGAGGTTGGAAAGATACCTGTTCCTGCAGTGCAACAGACTCAGTGTGAGAAAGCCTGCCTGCCTCCCTGCCCTTCAAGACCCCATACCTTCAGAAGAACACTGACCATTTGGATGTGATGCTTCTGCTAATTCCTTCACAAAGCAGAAGCAGGAGGCAGAGGAGCATGAAGAACTAGTCAAATGAATGCCAAGGATTGATATGAACATGAGACAAAAAAAAAAAACAGACAGCTAAAAGTTATGTAATATTTATTCTGTTTCAATCAACCAGAAGTGACTTGCAACATGCAATCAACCAACCAAACAAACCAATGGACCTTTTCAGGACCAACTATGACAATAATCTCAATCAACATCAAATGCATGTCAGTTGTCAAAGAACAGCTGCTTTATGAACTGTGCCGAGATAAGAAATTTGACATGCTGTGTGTCCAAGAAACACACAGGGATAAACAACAGAACTGACCAGAAGTTCCAGAAATGATCTTAATGGCGAAAAGACCACATGTGCAGTATGCAAGTGCTGTTTTTGTAAAACCAGGCCGCCAAGTCAGCAGTGCCCATAACACTGAAGAAAACAATATAGAGGTTATAACAGTAGAGCTTAATAATATCACAATTACCTCAGTGTACAAGCTCCCAAATAAAAAGTTTTATTTCTCCTTTCCTGAGAACTTTGATAGACACCAAAGGACTGTAGTGATTGGTGACTTTAACAGCCATAGCCATGTATGGGGCTATCCTTAGGAGGATACAAACGAAAAAGCTGTCCTTTCATGGGCTGAACTGCATAAGTTATTGCTTATTCATGATAGTAAGCTTCCACCATCCTACAACAGTGGGAGATGGCACTGAGGATATAACCCAGACCTCCTATTTGTGAGTGACATCATTGTACAGCAATGCACTAAATCAGTGGGACTACCAATACCAAACACATAGCATCGGCCAATAGTATGCCAATTGTTCCCAACTATAAGGACTCTGGAAGTTTGATTTAAACAAAGATTCAACTTCAGAAAGGCAGATTGGTCTAAATTTTCAGACATGTTAGATGACAAGATCATATATGTTTCCTCAATCCCTGAAGAATATGAATGCTTTAACAAAATAGTAAAAACCTGCTCACGGGCTTCTATACCGAAGGGCTGCAGAACACACTACCTTCAGGGCATTACTCCTGATACAGCTGCCTTATTGGAAGACTATTACAGGCTCCACCATGAAGAAAAGGAAAGGCAAAAGCTGCACATCACAAGTGTTGAACCTGACTCAGCACATAGGTCGAGGCAGCAGATTACATGGGTTAAAAAGGCAGCAGATTACTGGAGCTGTCTTCATAGATCTGTCAGCAGCTTATGACACTGTAAATCATTGCCTTCTCCTATCACAAAGGACTACTACTTCACCCGCTTCATAGGAAATCTGCTACCAAACAGGACGTTTTTTGTAGAATTTCAGGGCCAGAGAAGCAGATGGCAAAAACAGAAGAATGGCCTGCCTCAGGGGACCATGCTTGCTCCATCAATGTTTAACATTTACACAAATTACCACTGTCAGAAGGGACAGAGGGTTTCATCTATGTTGACTATTGTGCCATCAATGTCCAAGCAGTGAGTTTTGAAATGGTTGAACAGAAGCTCTCCAAAGCTTTAGGTGCTCTTACTGTGTATTATAGGGAAAACCGCAGCACACCAAAATACTTGGGAGTTACCCTGGACCATACTTTGACTTACAAGAGGCACTGCTATCAAGCAAAAAGTGGGCGCTAGAAATAACATTGTACGAGAGCTGGCTGGCACAACCAGACATAGTGAAGACATCTGCCCTTGCGCTTTGCTACTATGCTGCTGAATATGCATGCCCAATGTGGAACACATCTCACCATGTCAAAACAATGGATGTTGCTCTTAATGAGATGCTGCATTAGCACAGGATGTCTACACACTACACCACTGCAGAAATTATACTGTTTAGCCAGCATTGCACCACCTGACATCCACTGGGAAGTAGCAGAGAGCAATGAAAGGACCAAGGCATTGACATCTCCGGCCCATCCCCTGTTTGAATATCAGCCAGCACACCAATGCCTTAAATCATGAAATAGTTTTCAAATCACAATGAACTGTTCAAATGGGAACAGTTTCTGTAAAGAAATAATATTCTACAAATCATTGTAAGAAAGGAATGAAGCAGCCCTATTGATATGTTATCTGTCTCCTTGTCCTCTGTCAATATTAGATCAACATTGCCACTTACTGAAATGAATGGTATAAACACGCTCACAAAAAAAGGATGTGGCTAGTTTTCTCTGCATTCCAACATAAGTATAGATCAGTTTGACATGAGCTGCATGCTGTAATGGAGTCTCACACACAACAGGTGGACAAAATCAAGATATAGGTATTTGGTAGTAGGGCTGTGCGATCAATGAAAAAAGTTTCAAAACTCATTATAAGACTAGAGGTCGCTGGTGTTTTTTTTCTAAAGTATAGTTAAAGTATAGCTATTTCATTGAATGTCTCTCATATTAATCAAGAGAACTTCCATTTAGAGATTTCTTCCCAGCCCAGCACAGAGATTTATTTACTAGAAGTATCCGTCAGTCCTCCTCTTTACAGATTTTACAATTTATTGGAACTCTGGCTGGCTGCTGCTACGGAGGGACAAATCTCTTCCCTATCCTGATTGGGGCTTTCTGATGCTGAGCAGCATTCTGGAAAAGGTAGGGTTTTTTTTCGTGTCAGGAGTAACTTGAGTTGCTTCTGAAGTGAGAGAATTGGCCGTCTGCAAGGACGTTGCCCAGGGGACGCCCGGATGTTTTGATGTTTGTACCATCCTTGTGGGAGGCTTCTCTCATGTCCCCGCATGGAGCTGGAGCTGATAGAGGGAGCTCATCCGCACTCTCCCCGGGTGGGATTCGAACCTGGCAGCTTTCAGGTCAGCAACCCAACCTTCAAGTCACTTAGTCCACTACGCCATCTGGGGGCTCCATGAAAAGGTGGTTTAGGGCAGGGCTTTTTGAATTCTCTAGCATAGATCTCCTCACCTTCCCAGACTACATTTCCCAGAATTCTGTGCCTTCTCCATCTTTTCCCCTGTGAACTCTGCTTTCTCCCTGCTGCTTCCCTCTCCTAATTGTGAGAGACCATTAATTTGAAGAGGAAAGGCTGCCTTTTTGGTTTTACTCTGCTTGCTTGCATTGAAAATTAAACTGACTTTGGGAGGCTTCTGAGATTTACAAAATTCAAATGAAAAATTATGTGCAATGACTACTGGAATGGCCCGGATTACGATTGCGGATAGCATGATTTTAATAGTAATTGTAATGTTTTTAAATGTTTTAATGTGTTTTAAATTTATTTTAAAATGTTAATTTTAATTGTACGTTGTTTTAAGGCATCAAATAGTTGCCTATTTGTCAAGCCCTTTGGGGTTGAGAAGGGCAGGGTATAAATATGGTAAGTAAATAAATAAAGTATTGGGTAAGTTTTGATTCTTAAGTTTTTGGCACTGCCATGTTCATGTGTCAGATATTGCATTGTAAGTACAAATTTAATGAATTTGATCCAACTTAAGATGACTAATGAAAAATTTGCACAGCCCTATTAGCTAGTTTAAAAAGAAGCATGCTTTGCTTTCAGAAATGGAAGCTTTCATATACAGTTTAACAAGAGTTCCACCAGCTGCATTTCACATGAGTTCAAGTCCTAATTAGCCCAAACAAGAGTAGAGCCATTGAATCAGTGGAATTTACTTATGTGCTAACTTACTGTTCAATAGTTTTATCATGTTTTTATCATGTTTTAATTGTTTTGTTTTTATAGTATATTTGTTGCTGGCCCTCGTGGCAGAATGTAAGCCGCTCTGAGTCCCCTCGGGGAGAAGGGCGGGGTATAAATGCATGTAATGAATAAATAAATAAATAAATAGTTGATTGAATGAGTCTTCTCTAATTAGGAGTAGTCCACGAGCATTACCATCATGTATTCTTGAATGTTTATTCCTAGGGATGGCATAAATAATTTCTATGAATACTTTCACAATGAGGCAATAAGCAGGCATACTGACAAATATAGAATAATTTGCAAAATATTGGTATTCAACAGAAGAACAGTGCAGACACTGTTGACTATGTGAGTGTAAATAGGTTATCATAAAACCTGCTTTAGACATTCTCTAAAAAGAAATCTCTCTACATGCTGTAGTGATTTCTTAATGGACAATTGAGACCAGATGCAAAGATTGAGCTTGAATAAGGACCACTTTAGTTAGCCTATTTAATTTTATGTCCTATTTAATGTATTTGGAGCTTAAAGAAACAAGTGTGGGGAGCAACTTGATGTGGGTCCAGCTGAGGCTAGGTGTCTGTCTACCTCAAAATAATTACCTCTCTGGTTTTCCTTGAGTGAAGTACCTGGACCACAAGGGTAGACCATGAGCAAATATTTGGGTTGCTTTCCAGTCAGCTACTTTCTAAAAAGTAAACCTCAGGCACTTCCACTCAAGTTGCATGACTTCCAAGTGTAATCCACCTACACTTTCCTTAGGGTGACTACTCCTGCCAAAGCTCCTCAAGTAGCATGATCTGGCGAGGGCATTCTAGATCCATACTGTACACCAAAATGGGTGCTGAACTCTTACACTGTCCTCCCCCCATTATCTGTTTATAGATACTACTTCAGTCAATAATCAAAGTGTCTCAGATACAGTATGGGATATGTGAAAAATTCTAGTTAAAAGTTAACAAACTAGCCCTTACTAGCCCTTAAGTGGTCAGATAAACTCATGCTGCACTGAGGGCGGGAGGGCGGGTTATATTAAGTTGAAGAGCCATGTGAGGTGGTGGTCAGCACTTAAATATCCTGTAAATTCCGCCCCCCATAAGTGGATAATTTTGGCACTTGGATCTATTGCAAAGCCTCCCATTCAAAGGGATATGCCCCCCAAAGTGTATGGATATGTAGGTAGGTAAAGGTTTCCCCTGACGTTAAGTCCAGTCATGTCTGACTCTGGGGGTTGGTGCTCATCTCCATTTCTAAGCTGAAGAACCGGCATTGTCCGTAGACACCTTCAAGGTCATGTGGCCAGCATGACTGCATGGAGCGCCGTTACCTTTCCGCTGGAGCACTACCTATTGATCTACTCACATTGGCATGTTTTTGAACCTCTAGGTTGGCAGGAGCTGGAGCTAACAGCGGCCGCTCATGCCGCTCCCGGGGTTTGAACCTGGGACCTTTCGGTCTGCAAGTTCAGCAGCTCAGCGCTTTAACACACTTCGTCACCGGGGTTCCACAATATATGTACAGTATCTGAATTCCACAGTTAACTAAACTAACAAAATGAATGGATGCCAACTTGTTCCTTCTTATTCTTTTTAAGGAGGCTTTTGCAAATACAGCCCCTTTAAACTATCCCATTATCTTCAAGGGGAAAAACAATCATACAATCAGTGTTGGGATGGACAATTTGAAGTATTTATTCCAATATAAAACATTATCCTGCTAATCTATCATTGGATCAACAATATAATGTCTCCTTCCTTTTGGGCTGTGAGTGTTTAGACTGTGCTGATGTTTCTTATAAGTCTGTGCCAATATTTGGAAAGAACAATGGACCATTAGTAGCATAACAGTATACATGATGAGGGAAGGTAGGAATTGATTGCATGTTGCCATGGCAGTGAAAAGCAGTCATTTTGAGTATTGTGCTGATTTGCTCACTTACTTTCTCTCTCACATTTTTTACATTATTATAGGAACGTTGATGCACATGAACTTACTGCAGCACAGCATCAAAGAGAAGCCATAAAAAAACAAACTCCAAATGAACAACTACCAATTTACTAAGAACTTATTTTTTACTCCACAACTTCTGCTGGTATTTTGAAACAAAGTACTTCAGTACCTCTCCCCCTTCTCCCTCTGCTAAATCAACCTGAAAAGAAGAGGGTGGCCAAATGGACAGTTGTAAAAGAAAAATGCACACAGAACACTCAATGCCACCAATAAACAACCTATTTCCACAGAACTGAAAAATCAAATTGCTACAATTTTCAAGTTTTCAGATAGAAAAACAATTCAATCACAATATGGTTCTCCCCATCTGTATTATAATTTAAAGTGTTTGCCTGTCTTTTAGGCTGTACAAATTCACAGAGAGATCTCCAGACTTGGTTTGTTATCCATTACCTACTTCAGGTGCCTTCAGATTCATGTATTTTTCTCTAGAATACACATTTATGAACATTTTATTTTGCATTCTTTGATTAGTTTATGTTAAAATAGATCCACTGAATAAATTGTTTACTGATGAGTCAATAGGTAGAAAAGTGTCACAGATTCTTTGGGCCACTTTTAGTTGGATCCAATCTCCAATTCACATAACATAATTATAGCACTATAATTCTATTTTAACTACCACGGCTGCATTTGAGGAGATTACAAGGCTTCTAGTTTAGTGAGACACTGGAGCAATCTGGCTGAGAATTCCAAATACCCCTCCCAAGATTCCATAGGAGTTGCCATAGCAGTTAAAGAGGAATAGCATACATCACGGTGTGAAAGAGCTCTAACATTAAGATTCAAGCCTTTAGCTAAATGATGTTTGGACTTAGCCTGTCATGTCAAACATTTTAAATATGTTGTTAACTGCATTAAGTTTGATTCAAGAGAAAGATGGGATTATGATGATGATTTCCTAGCTCCCTTCTCTTCCTAATTGAGAAACTTCAGGTTTGTTTTTTTTTAAATCTGCCTTTGGTCCATTTTGTCTGGAACTTCATGCGAAATAAGTTGATAATACAAAACAAGTATTGGGCATTGGCTATCGTCATCATCTCACTTTTCTCTTGAAGTGCCTGGCAAATATCCTATTTGATAAAAAGCAAACAACAAGATAATAGAACAAAAATACTATAAAAGAGGAAATTTATAAAAGGAACATGGTTATACACATTAAAGTTATTTGATTTAACAACAAAAAAGGGGAAAAAACATTAAAATAGTAAATTCCAGACTTTGGAGAGTGACTACCTTCTTATGCATTCTGGGTTTTGCTTTTTCAACTGCCATCTATCAGCTATTCCATCAGGCTGAAAAAGATGAAGTGCAGAAAAGCAAAGTCAGCATCAGGCCTTCTAATAACCTGGAATTATTGGAACCAGAAGTGGTTTGGATTTCAGATTATTTTCCCCAGATTTTGGAATACCTACATTTGGAAATAGTTACATAATATCTTGCAGATGGGACTCAGATCTAATCACAAAAATCATTTATGTTTTATGTTTCTATAGAGGGAAGGAGCTCCAGTTGGCACTAACCAACAATATCCCAGATGGTATATAATAGTCCATCTCTTGGTATAGACAAGATAAAACTTATTCAGCTCAAGATTGTTACTTCAATAGACATGATACTAATAGTTGTACTACTACAAGTGCTGGAGAGCGGGGATTGACTTCATACTAGGGTTTCAAGGCCAAGAACACTGAGCTTTGAATTTAACAACACTACATTTATAAAACTAGATTTCAAGCCAGAATTTACAGCTACTCATGACTGATGTGCTAGGACTATGACCCAAAATTTATGTGAAGAGGTTTAAGCACTGTTGAGTTGTCAACGTTCATCTTCACAGAAATTCAAGACCACTTCTGAAAAATTATCTTGGAAGCTAATGTTTCATTCAAAGTCGAGACTTTTTTTAAAAAAAGCAACACTATTTAATAGCGATACCACTATGAATTCTATGGATTGCACAACAAAAGAGAACAATAATTGTCTTGGGATTTTGCTTCAATGTTACAGGTCTATGTGGTAGGAAATGTTTTAAAATGGCAAACCTTTGATATTTTGAGAACCTAACCTAATTCTTATGGCAAACATTACTTTTATATATATATATATATGTAATGAATTTCAATAATTTCTCCTAACTGTTAGATAGTTTATAATTTCTATGCATAACTAGTCTGGCTTCTTCTCTCTCCCTTGCCCCTTCTTCCTCTCCTCTTAAGCCAATTTAATTTTAGTTTTTTCCCCTTGTACTGTTGATAACAGAGACAGGCCTTGTCTTTTTTCTCTAAGTAACAAATCTGGTATAATTTTGCCATCCGGTTAAAAGCTATTGTTATTAATATTTACAAAAAGGGTCTCAAAGATGATCCACATTATTGACCCATTACTTTGTTATCCGTCACCAGGAAGGGGTATGTCAATTATTAAGGGACCAATGAGGGAAAATCAGGTTAGTTACAAAATGGGCCACTCCACAGTTGACCATTGCCTGTTCTAGCCCATCTCACACTTAAATATACTACATCAAAATGCTACAATTTTTGTTGATTTAGAACATACATTTGATTCAATCCCACATACACATCTAGGGAGTAAATTGGAACAGAATTCAATTGACAGGCCGCTTTTATTCTTAATCTTTGTACTATGATTCAGCAGTCTAGGCTGTAAGACACATGAATACTGGAAGCAAAATGGAAGCTAGTTCAATTCTTGGGAAACTGTCATTAAATTCTAAAATACATATCCAATAGGCTTGTGCATTATAATCACATCTCATCGTAAGTTGTTACTATTTCGTTAGTTTCGTACTTATGGCAAGATATCAAGCACGTGTGTAGTCTGAGACAAAAATGTAAGAAATTGAAGCTTAAGAGGGCTTCTATACTTAAGTTTTAATTTCTTTAGAAGTCTGTGTAGTACCGTGTGTGATGCAACAAAGAAATCACAGAGCAAACAAGCCCTGCTAAGAGGCGAAGCCAATCTTGTTGGAATGCCTCTCAGCCAATTAGGGCTGAGGTATGCAAGGGACACGACCGTTTGCCGCCACCAAATTATAACATTTATTTCTTTGCTGCCACCAATTAATAATTATGTACTTTTGCTGCCATGTATGTGCCACTGCTCTCCTCTCCTTAAAGAGCGATGGTTAAATAAGCAGTCTGGACACCTCTCTTTAATGTTTATCAGAAAGACACACGAATACTTGAAGTGAAGTAAAACAGAAATAGGATGTTTATTTGTGCTTGAACAGAAAAGTTGTGCATTGGTTTCAATAAAAATAACAGGCTTTGCTTTTACAGTGAATGGTTCTTAAATGGGAGTTTCTTGAAAAAAAATAGTGTTCCATCACAAAGGAAGATTAACAGACTTTTCAAACCTTAGAGACCTCTTCCCAGAGGCTCCAAACTCAAGCACTCTATCCCTTTAGAGGCTCACTACAGTTCTTAGCACTTCTCCCTGAAGACTAATCACTTTTCCCTCAAAGAGATTTCTCTCAAACAATAATAATAATAATAATAATAATAATAATAATAATAATAATAATAATTTATTTTTATACCCCGCCTCCATCTCCCCGAAGGGACTCGGTGTGGCTTACATGGGGCCAAGCCCAGATAAAACAATAAAACATAGAGAAACATCAAAATGCAAACACAGTTATTAAAATCCAACATTCCAAATCAAACCAAAAGAAATAATCATGTTAAAAACATATTGAAACATGGATTTGGCACCTAAATAAAAGGATAAAAACGAGCTGGGTAAAGTGCAGTGTGTAAATATTGAGTCACGAGGTAGTTAAATGAATACAGCCATCGACAATGGGGCAACTTGGGTGGGGCGGACCAACTTGGGTTTCCAAAACCTTCCTCTCTTCCTTCTTAAAATTCACTTCCTATCTCTACAAACTCTAAACCCTATCTAAAATACAACTCTCCGGCTGAATAGCTCCAACTATCTCTTTGGCTCCGCCCACCTCCGATTGCTAAGCAACTCCCTCTAATTTTACCAGCCAATCAGACTGCACTTCCTCACATGAAGCTGCCTGATGACTACTCCCCCTTCTTGGGTTAACTTTTCCAAGCAAGGCCTTGAACTGCCTTATACACCAACCCTGCAAGGTAGGCTAATTCATTACAAGGTAGAGGGAAGGTGGAAGCAGAACAGTTTGTCTTTAAAATCCAGAATACTCCAGCACAGGCTTCATTCGCACTCTAGAAGGGATTGAGGGAGGAAAGTAGAGCTTGGGGAAGGAAGGGAGAAGGGAGACAGAGAAGGTAGTTTCTTGAACGAAGGAGAAGGAAACCATTAGGGCATGGGCTACTGGCTGGGCTAGGTGTTTTCCGTTTTGAGTTATTGCTGGCTGTGAAAAGGAAAGAAGGAGACCATTGGACTGGGTTGCTGCTTGGTTTGCTAGCGTTTTCCATTTTGAGCTATTGCTGGCAGTGGCTGTAAAAAGGAGAGGAGAAGGAAACCATTGGTGGTTGGGTTGCTACGAGGCGTCTTCCATTTTGAGTTATTGCTGGCTGGCTATTAGCAGCTGCATTACTTGCAAAGGAGTCGTGTACTTCTGTATTTTTTTTTTAGTTTAATAAATAATATATAGCATAGAATTAACAACTGCTGCCAGGGGCAAACAAACTTGGAAGTGAAATTATTTGGCGAGTCCAATATTATAGCATAGCAATAGCTAGTAAGTGCCTTGGATGGACCCACCCAGTACAAACGGGCAATTCAACTTTGAAACTGAAATTATTTGGAGTCGCATATTATAGCAAACAATAGCAGAGCATTAATATTAGCTGTAGCTGGCTGTTGCCTTGGATGCTGGCGTGGGCACATCACAAACCCTCCTTGGAAATTGAAACTCTTTAGAGTCTATATTTTAATAATAGCATTGTGCATAGCATTGCGTAGCTGCTTCCTTGTACACACACATGGATGCTGCTCCTGCTGCTGTTGCCATTGCCTTTGGCACATCGGCACAAATCCTGCTTGGAAACAGAAATCCTTAAGAGTCTAGAGTCTGACAGCATTGCACATAGCATTGAATAGCTGCTGCCTTGTATACACACAGGGCTGCTGCTCCAGTACTGTTGCTGTTATCTTTGGCACATCAGTACAAACCTTGCCTGGAAATTGAAATCTTTAAGAGCTAGAGTCTAATAGCATTGCGCAGAACATTGCATCGCTTCTATGTTGTACAGTTGGAATCCACCCTGAGTCCCCTCAGGGAGATAGTGCAGAACATTTAAAAAGTTATTTATTATTTATTTACACAAACATGGCTCCTGCTGATGTTGCCATTGTCTTTGGCATATTAGCACAAACCCTACTTGGAAACTGAAATCCTTAAGAGTCTAGAGTCTAGAATCTTACTGCATTGCACAGAGCATTGCATAGCTGCCAACTTGTACACACACACAGCTGCTGCTGCTCCTCCTGCTATTGCCATCATCTTTGGCACATCAGCAAATATCTCAGTCCTGCCAATAGCATATTTATCTACCACATAATTATTTGAAGGGGAGAACAGTGATAGTCTTATTTGGGCCATACACACCCCTATTCTTCTGGTGGAAAGCTATAAGAATATGTGTCTTAGGTTTAAATGCTGCTGAACTTTCAGATGCCTGGGTACAGGGTGAGAGTTAAGGTTGGAGTGGATTGTCCTGGAAGTCAAAAACAAGAATTGTTACTTTTTTCTAATATTTCAAAGGTTTTTTAAAATATGATTTATTTATTTTTTTGGAATCGGAATGCCTATCACATATGGTGAAAAGCAAAAATAAACAAGGTCAGAATTAGGATCTAGAAGTAAATGTCCATAAAGTGCATTAAACTTCCATAAAGCTTAATGAAAATCAGTGTTCACAGAGAGAAAATACATTATTGTTCTGATTTTCATTATGTAGTTCAGCAAGGCAAATAATTAAGGAAGCCAAGGATGAAAGACATAGTTAAACTGCTTTAATACATTCTTAGCGCTTGGGTTGGGTTTGGTCATTAGGGATTTTTATATAATGTTTGCCTGAGGCAATCCAATTCTTAAACTTTTGGGTTACTTTTGTTGAAAATGGCAAGTCTTTTAAAAATCATCACCTTGCAATGTGTTGTCGAAGGCTTTCATGGCCGGGATCACAGGGCTGTTGTATGTCTTTCGGGCTGTGTGGCCATGTTCCAGAAGCATTCTCTCCTGACGTTTCGCCCACATCTATGGCAGGCATCCTCAGAGGTTGTGAGGTATCACCTTGCAGTTTAGCACAGCAACACGCAAAGGCAGATATTTGAACAGATTCAGCCTACACCATAGCTATCCCATAGCTATCTTTTACCAATTTCAGGATTTAAAAAAACAGTTGGAGCAGCCATAGTGGATGCAAGACAGCTGACTTTAATCCATGATGCTCCACCAGTTAATCTCATTCATTATCAGTCACCAAACATTTAACATTTGTTTATCCACTATGAACAAATGCCAATAGAAGTATAGTTCTTACAACTACATGAGAATTCATGGAGAACAGGATACACCTTGAAGACTGCAGGAGGGCAAATGTTATCTCCATCTTCAAAAAGGTGAAAAATAGGACCCAAACAATTACTGCCCAGTTAGCCCTGACATCAATACTAGAAAATATTCTAGAGCAGATAATTAAACAGGAAGTCTGTAGGCACTTAGGACTGTTTTGAAAAACAAGTAATGCCATACTAACTTTATTTCTTTTTGGCCATAATTAAAAGATTGGTAGATGACAAAAAATGCAATGGATATAGCAAATCTTGAGTTCTATAAAGTCCCTCATGATATTCTCGCTAACAAGCTTGTAAAATGTGAGCTACTGTTAGGTGGATTTGTAAATGGTTGATTGAAGAAACCCAAAGGGCTCCTCTTCATCCTGAAGAAAACTGACTCGTGGGATGCCACAGGGTTTTTCCTGGGCCCAGTGCTATTCAACATCTTTGTCAATGACTTGGACAATGAAATAGATGGCATTCTTATCAAATGTGCTGATGACATGAACTTAAAAGGGATAGCCACTGGCGGTCACAGACCACAGGTTGGGAACCACTGGTTTAGATCAAGGAGTGTAATAGTACCACTCTATTCTGCTTTGGTCACAACTCCTCTGGAATGCTGTTTTCTGGGTACCACAATTTAAGAAGGATATGACAAGCTGGATTGGGTCCAGAGAGGGCAACAAAAAGGTAAACAGTAAAGTCAAGCCCTATGTGGAGTGTTGGCATGGTTGTGAACAAAGAGGGGTGTTTAATCACATGATATGGGAATGTGATCGAGTGCAAGAATACTGGAGAATGAAGGAGAAATAAATAGAATGCTAAATCTACAAATAGTAATAGTTAATAGAAATGTACTACATGCAAGGTGAAGTATATACAAAAAGAAAAAATTGTTGACAAATTCATAGCATGTGCACAAATAGTTTTAGTGAGGGGTTGGAAAGATAAAACAAAATGGACTCTGACAAATTGGTATAAGTATATAGTTGATACGTCAAATGTGGAAATAAATTGCAAATGGAACAATATAGATAAAATTGAAAAGGTAGCAATAATCAAGTGGATGTGTGGGAAGCAGTTAAAGAAGTATTTAGAGAATGTGCTAAGTTGTGGAGTGGAAAAATTAAGATTGATTAAATTAAGAAATGATAAAACAACAATAAAAAGTCCTATGTGGAGTGTATTAGAAAGCTAAATTTGTTTAACCTATTCACATATTTGATAGCCATGCTCAAATATTCAAAAGTATGCCATATTAAAGATGGAGGTAGCTTGTTTTTCGCTACTACAAAATCAAGAGCACAGAGCAATGGATATAAGAAAAGAGATTTCACTTAAATATCAGTAAAGGGTTTCCAAAGAAAAGAACTTTTTAGCAATGGAATATACTGCCTCACAGGATAATATAATCTCATTCTCTGGCGGTTTTTAAGTAGAAGCTGGATGGCCATCTGTTGAGAGTGCTTTGGTTGTGTGCTCTTGTATGGCAGAGAGCTGAACTGGATGGTCCTTGTGATCTCTTACAACTGTATGATTCATTGTCATGTAAAACTATAAAAATTGTTGTTGTTTTTTCTGAAACAGAGAGTATGCTATCTGTTTATTCTTTATTTCCTCATGGTCCTTTGTCCCCTCATCATTACTGCCAGTGTTTCTCTCTGATTGCCATTTGTTACCAGCTAACCTCACCTCTCTGACCTTCAAGCCTGTCCATATGACTGGATAAATATAGTTGAGTCTTCCTAAAAGTTTTGCCAGATGCACAAAGGTCAAGGGATACAAATGTCAGGGCTTAAGGTTGTGAGAGGCAATGATGCTGGTGTGTGCAATTCTGGGCTCTAGCAAGGAGGGAGAGTCTTGTCCTCCCTGCACACATCTACATTAGATTCCCACACAACAGGATAATACATAAATAAGGTTTCTCTGTGCTTCCATTCAGAAAGGACAACAAAAATAAAAACATACTTTTTTTAGAATGAGGGTGTGTATGGATCCAATTTATATGTGAGATCTGGTGAACTCTCTGCAGACCAGGTGCAACTATTGCTCATCAGTCTTCACACTAAAGGAAAGTTCCAGGTGTGTCTTTTAAAAAGAGGTGTAAAATGTTCACAAAATAATGCTCACTTTATAATCAAAGGAAAATGTGTTCATTCAATCCTTACAAGTTAATTTTACCTCTCTCATCATAAGCAAAGAGGATGTTTTCTTAGGCATAAATGTTAAGCATTAAAGTTTTTTTATAGAGAGAAAGCAGCAGATTATACTTATGTTCCAATTCCTCTGACAGAAACAACTAGGAAACATCTATTGATAAAACCTTCACTAGAAACTACCAACCTAAATCGTTATCATCTGAGTTCTTATCTTCTATTTTAAAAAATATTTTTAAAGAAAAAGTGGTGATTACTTTGGTTCCTTTCAGTCTGTGTTTTGCCTGATTTTGGCACAGAGACAGCCCTTGACGGATAGCTGATCGCTGGGTGGGAAAGTACATTCCCTGTGATTGTGTTGGATCTCTCAATGGCATTTGATAGCATAAACCAGAGTATGTCTGGGCCATTGGGCTAAAATAAATCTTGTGGCACTGGTTTTGTGTGTGTGTGTGTGTGTGTGTGATTCTCAACCTATTTATATGTGAACACATGCTAAAAATGACAAATTAAATGAATACACATTAACGGTAAATTAAGTTAATGTTAGTTCTGATCTTTATCCTCTGATTTAACACAGCAATGCTTCCCTTTTCCTAACAAAAAAAACCCTTTGGAAAGAATGCTTTCAGCAGTGAAGTACCACCAGTCTGGTAGGTTCTAACAGATTCTAAAAAGAATAAAAGGAATAAAATGTCACTGCAACTACCAACATATAAATCAGTCAAACAGCGTAACAGGATAAGATTTCAAGATTTAAAGTGCTGCTTTTAGAATAGATGTAGATTGCCATTCCCAATTTACAACAAGACAGCATAAAAAACTGGAAAGGAAAACAAATGGTTTGACACACATGCATTCAGCTTTGACTAAAAGAAATGCAAGCTCACCCTTCACAGGCGTGGCAAAAGGTAACTGTTTTTATTTCATTCTATGCTTGCACATATGTTGCACAGTGTTCACAAAGTGCAAGCACATTTGAAAAGTAAGCCAGAAGAATGGGTCCTCAGTAATATCCTAAGGGTTGCCTGTTAAGGAGTTTATTAAATGAGGATTGTGGTGAATGGAAGGCGAGGAGAAACAAAACAGACAGGAAATAAGATTAAATTCATGACTCAGGGTTATGTTCAAACGCCTAAGATAAGATAGGATGAAACTAGACATCAGACAAGATCCTGTGAAATCACAGTGTAGCATGTAGCATAAATCTCCACCAGCCTACTACTTAAGCTGGTCATTAGGGCTGGAGGCTGTTCCTTGCTTTCCAGCTCCCACACATCAAGCAGCCACTGTTTCCTGGATGCAGTTCCTCCCTAAGCCATCAATTAATTATTAGGGTGCACTAAGTGGCAGGCATTTTGGATGTGCCTCCTAGTGCAAAAGAAGGCAGAGCACATAATTTATGTCTATGGAAAGTCTAGGGAAATACAATACACAGCTTTTACTTAAGATTAAATGCTATCTCTGAAGCTTGAAGGGCCACTTGATTTTGGGTATCAACTAGATGACTTGGCTAGTCCCTGAACTTAGTAGACTCCTAAAGCTAAATGATAATGTTAGCAAAAAGAAAAAAAATTAGATTCAATTGTATCCTGATCTATTTTAGAGATCCCAATCAATTCTTGGCAATAATTGACATCTCCCTATGGCCTATATTGTTTGCTCTGTCATTTGTGCTAGGCTAGAAATGTTGCAATAATATGTTCTCAGGCCCAACAACCAAAGGTTACAGTTACATATAGTGCCAGACCCTGGGAACATCCTTGTAAGCAAACAATATCTAGTATATGGTAACATAGATCTCAGATAAGGGTTATCACATCTGCATTAGGTATTGCTCATGTGCATTTTGTTGTTCTCTCCACAACTCTGAGGTTCTATAAAATACTGATGTTTGGAAAAAACTATCTATCTCAACTAGAGCTGGACTGGTTGGACTGAAAGCAGTGCTGTTTCTTGATGGATCCTTTGACCAAAATTGTTCTTTGTTGTCTGTCTTCCTGCTCGGATTCAGGGCTCATCCCAACTCTGTGTCCCACCTGGAAGGATATTGTAGGGCTAATGTTTCTGTCTTACCCAACAATAATGTCTAGGAACAGTAGTCCATGTGGAGTAGTCTTCTGTTTGTTTAATGGGCCACACAGGAAGTCAGGAAGTTTTCCTTTGTTGGTTGCTCTGTACTATGAACCTATAGGTTTTTGGGTCCTTCCCTGGCAAGAAATGTTTTTTTCTTTGTGTGTTACTATCTGCTCAGGAGAATCTTTGCTATCTTCAAAAACTGCTGAATCCAACATCTCATTTGTCAGACTGTGATTGTATCTATTTAAATTACATGCTCTCAGCCACTACAGTTGAAACATAATAAATATATTAGAGACCAGCCAGGCCCTGACCTTTTGGAACATCACAAGGGGTTATCTTTAGATCTCAGGCTTTGGCTAAGAAAGCTCAAGGCTTGAGATGCCTTTAGAATAATCAGATAGTCTTATTTTGTCACCTTCATGAAAGCATACGGAGTGATGAGCTTTTCATCATTTGCTTATTTCTCTATTATGTCATAGATAAACTTACCCATATTTTCCTGATATATCTCTTAGTTTTTATTTTATTTTATTTTTTTAGAAAAGTTTCCCTCAATCTGTTGAAGTAAGAGGAAATTTAAGATTATGACAAAGCCATACTATTCAGTATGTATTCCTCAAAAGTATGCATGTTTGTTTACATCACATTAACTCACAGTCATTTTCTTACCTAGTACAAAAAGCAGCTGTTCGACACCTGTTCAGAATCTTCCTGTCTCCCCCTTCCCCCTCCCTCCCTCCATTCTTTTGCTTCCCAGCTTCCCCAGTTCTCAAATCTGTGCATAAAAATACTAATCACTAGATATAAGAAAGATCACCTTCAATATACCAAAGAATACATTGGCCAATTGAATAATGTTTTGTTATCATATGCATTTCCAGAACTTAATTTTATGGTATTGCAAAAATTACGAGATAACCTGCTGGAGATAAATAGCATGTATTCCCACATAATTAGCACAAAAAACAGAATAATTGCATACTTATTTGTGTCTTGTAAACAACATCATAAAATAAAGTTTCCATCCTACATGATTGCAGAGGCATAATACTGGTACTTAGAAATAATCCTCTTTGCTGGAGTCCTCCAGGGGTGGAAAACATATTCTCTGGGGATTTCTTAATCTATCATTTCATTGGGGGGGGGGGGGGGACAGAGGTTGGAAGAGCATAAAAACTGAAGTGTCCAAAATGAGATGTGATTTTTAACCCTTAAGTGTATTTCATAGTTTCTCAAGAGAATTACAGACTTTTGGAGATACAACAGCAGATTTTTAATGCTGTAAAGTCCAATGTCACAAAAGATTCCATCTTGTTTTCATTTCCACAAACTACAAATGGCATTCAAGGCTCTTCATAATTTTTCCCTAAAGAAGAAGATAGCAGTCTTTTAAAAATCTGACCCTCATTATCTTCCTACCTTCTTTCACAACACGTAGTGTTGAGCATTTTCCTGTGGCAGCAAAAAGTGGCAATATTAGCAGACCTGATGCAAAATAATGGCCCATAAACTTTTGACAACACAGAAGATAAGCTTTTGTCACTGCTTATGAATATTTACTATGTATAAGATGCTTCATCCCATTTCATAGTGCCAGACACATTTTGTAGATAATACATTTGAAATGTGTTATAAATAATGCTAAACCTGTTTATATTTATCCACTGTGAAGAGTACTGGAACTTTTAAATTTCAGATCTACTTCATTGAAAGTAGAAGTTGTTCCATCTTCTCCTGGTACTTGTTTGCTTCTACATTCCATTTAAATAGTGGAAACTGTGGGTTAATGTCAGTGGGTTAATCCATAACACATTTTCATCCATACTTTTAAAAAGTTATCCAAGGTATTGAACCTAGTTTAGGAATACTACTCAGTGCTTATTTAAAGTTCTGGGTGAAACATGGAGCAAATTTACTACCCCGCTGATATGGAAGTCATGAGATACCACTGTATTTAAATGTGTTGTGACTCAGCCTTTGCCTTTGTGTGATTCTGATAAGGATTCTGGGATGCAAGTGCATAATGATGGGAATCAGATTCAGGATGAGTTTCAGGATGACTCTGATGGGATTCAGCTGCAGAGTGTGCCTGCTGTGGGAAATAAAGGGCAAGGAGTTTTTCCCATGGGAAGAAATGAGGTTATTTCTGATGATGGAATTCAGGTGTTGGAAACAGAAAGTAGCTCTGATAACACTAATGGGCTCGAAGCAAGCTGTAAACATCTTAGGACGCTTGATTTGGTCAGTGTAATGAGGTCCCTAGTCTTAGAGGAAAGCCCTGGAGAGTATAGTCTCTAGTTATGGATTCTTATGGATTCATACTAGCCTCTTGCTAAACTGCTATACTTGGAGGTAAAGTGATATTGAAACTGAGAGACTTTATCACTTTCACCCTTCTGGGACCATCTTAACTGCTTCCCACAGCAACTCCAATCACTTGGAGACTTCCTGAGTACAAGAGAAAAATGTTGATTGCAAGTCACAGCCAGGATAAGATTTCAGAGATGCTCAAATCCTGAGTACAAATAGAAAGAATATTCTTTTAAAAAAAATGGTTGAAAGCCATTTTTCAAAGTATCAAGAAGCTCTGACAAGATGAATCATTGACTGACATGACTCTTTGCAGTTCAGGACTCGTTTTGCACAAAATTTGCATGTGATTCTTTTACACAGGAAACAGCATTGTCTGCATGGAAAATAATATTGCAATGCTTCAGCTTGAAACTCAGCCACTCATTGGTTCAGGGTTATTCCAAGGCTAAATTGTTGCCTTGATTGGAACCCTGGAAATACATATAAGATAGAATCTTAGAGTTGGAAAGACCCCATACGCCATTGAGTCCAACTTTCCACTCAATGAAAGAATTCCAGTTGGAGCATTCCCAGTCAGTAGTTTTCCAAGCTCTTTTTCAAGACATCCCCACCACCTCTCTAGGCAATTGGTGTCACTGTACTTAATGTTAAGAAATGCCTTCTAACATTCAACTGAAATGGACTATCTTTCTTATTGGCCAACATTAGCCACGGGCTTTAACTTTATGTTCTTAAAAATAGTTGAAAAATAACCTGTCACATCCTAGGGATGCACAACCTTTCTCTGGTGTACTACTATAAAAGGACACCCTCTTTTTTTCATACTGAGTTGTGATATCAGGTCATTTACAGCCCCATAAAGTAGTAAAGAGATGTTATGGTTGAGCCTTCTGGCTCCGATACTAGGAGACGAGGTCGTAAGACTCCTCGAGAGTTAGACTCTTTTGAGGAGCGCGAAAGGAAACGGCTCCGGGACTTATTTGCAGAACCAACAGACGAAGATTCCTTTGAGGGTTTTACCGAGGGAATGGAGGAAGAGATGGTTAGCTCAGAGGAGGATGACATGGAGTGGACTCGTGTAAGAGAGGATTCGGGTGTCACTGGTAATGATAGCATGGGAGCCGATTGGCGGGTTGCAGGATCAGACCCATGGACGGGCTGGAGGGATGGAGCGGGATCCACAGCTGGGGATGCTGTGGGGCATAGTCAAAGGTGTTTTAGCTCTGATGAGGATGATGATGAGGAGGCACCTGGAATTAGGTTAGCAGCTGACAGCGATGAGGAGTTGTGAACTGGCATAAAATGGGGTTTAGAATCAAGGGCTAATTGCGTTGGGCAAGGTAATCTGGACGAACGCTTGGGCTCTTGTTGGGAATTTCCTGAAGACGGGTGTGATTCGTTGCTGAATACGTAAGTTACTAAGGACACTGGGCATAGACGGCGGGAGGAACTGTGTGGGCTTTTTCTGTGCAACTTGTGTTTAATCTTGATAGCTTGGACCTCCGTCGTCTTTTTGACGGACATTAATTGCCTACTCTGGATTGACGCTGGACTGACTGACTGACTACGACCTCGGACTATCCCTTCTGTGGCTATCGGTGGAACTTGTGGAACTTGAGACGTCTGCACCTGGCTTTCGACCTTGGACCGGATTGGGACCCCGCTGACCATTGTTACCCTGATTGATGTGCCTGGACCCGGATTTCGCTCGTTGCACGGAGAAGTAACAGCCTGAGTTACTCAATTGTAGCTTTTGAGTAGCAGAGAGGAATCTGCTGCCAGTTAATTGTGTTATATTGAATCTCTGTTTACCAACTTTTGTTTGTTTAAATTGCCAGGCTGAAGTAAGCATTTTTGATTTAACCCGTATTAAACTCCTGTTTAATCCGGTTTACCTTTTGAACCGTTTTTTAAACTAGCGGAGTCTTTTCTGTTACTTTTCACTTTGAAGGCAAGTGTTTGCCTAGTCCTTTGTTTCTTACGGGCATTTTTTAGTTCTGTAACTTTAATAAACTGTGTTGAACTCTATTTGGTGGCGTTCTGTCTTTGACAAGAGAGCTAGCATGAAATAATGGTTTAAGTGTTGAGAGGTACACATTGTATCATATCCTGTATCAGCTTAAGTCCTGGTATCAATCAGTTTCTGTTATGTTTACTCTTCCCATTTGTGACCTCACATAGACCTGTCAATTAAAATTGCATTTGCAGGCAAAGAAGAGAGGAAGAGTCAGGGGAAAAGAAAACACTGATAACATAGGCATGAAATGAACTTCAATTTATGGCAACCCCATCATAGGTTTTCTAGGCAAGATTAATGTAGAAGAGGTTTGCCACTGTCTATTTATAATGCTGAAAGAGTTCAATTTGCCAAAGGCACCCAGTGGGTCTCATATCTGAGCATAGATTTAAACCTTGGTCTCTCAGAATCCTATGAAGTGTCTTCATTGGCACTTTAAGCCGGAGCTCCATGACTGTTACATGATAACAGAGCTGATTCAGTGTAACATGGGCCAAGACCACTTAATGTTGCCTTGAAGCATGTTAACAGAAATTTCTGGATACTCTGGAGTTTTCCCAAAACTTCAGAGTAACCAACAACTTTGGGGACATATTATTCCTGTCTAGGCAGCAGCATGCCACCCCACTTTCCCCAGACTCAGGCAAAACAGGGTAAGAGGGTGACATCCACCTTGCTCCCCCCCCCCCATTTTTGTATGCTGAAAACTGACCAATTGATTAAAAAATAAGCTCACTTAAAATAGATGGAACTTACTCAAATATAGATATATAGCCTGAGAGAATCAGCTTTACTGATTTTACATGGCCTTTGACAAGATACAACAGTCAAGGCCGCTTAAGGAATTAGAGCTTCACAAATTTTGATACACATTAACCTGATTTGCTTCTCCTGAATTCATGTGTAGATGGAAATGCACTTGTCTAATGGTGTTGCCCCCTTGAAGCTTCATGAATAATTGTTGATGTTGACTCCCCAAAACATTTTTTTTAAAAGTTCAAATATCCAAATGCAGTTAAGCTTCTTAGAGACTGGCTGGCAAGCAGCAGAATTAAAATGCAGTGTTTATCTTAGGATATATCTTTGAGTGCTATGGCTTTTTCCGTTACCTGGGTTGTTCTCTTTTTTGCTGCTTTCTTTGAAGATCTATTGCTTTCCCTGCCCTAAATTAATTTTATAAACATTTTCACAAGTGATTACCCAACACCATTGTCTCAAATGCACTCAGAGCCAACAATGATCACTCTTTATGTTGTTTAGAAACTGAATAAATATGTAACGTTGGCTCTGGCAAAATGTTTACTTTAAAAACAACTTTGCTGTCATTCCACAGATAAATGTGTCTACAGGGTTTTGCCTTACCCTTCTGAAAAAAGCATATTTGGGAAAGGTCAAATATCAAGGATTAGGAAAGAATCTTTGGCTGGACTTTTTCCCCAGTTAAGAACCCAAACTCTTCATCAAGAAGAAATCCTGGCTTCTTCCTCATGGTGTCTGTGAAATGAGCACATGTGGTAGTAATTGCACCTAAGCATTACTCTCGGAACCTTTTAACAGCTGTTAGAGGTACTTTGGTTGCAGCCCCGCCTCCCTCCCAGGAAGCATATATTGCAGAGTTGGGGCTGTGGCCTTAGTTCCTTTTTTTTCCGCCGTCTCACAGCAGCTCTCTAGGAACCTCTCGGTTAGATTATTGATTCTTGACATTGGACTGTTTGTTTGACTATTCTACTAATTCTATAAAGTACTTTGGCTTGACTTGGACTTCTCTACACTATTCTACCTTCTGGCTCCCTGACTTTGGAATTGGTATGGCTTCTTCTATTTCAAAGAACTGTTTGGCCTGTGGCTGTAAGCTGCCTGAGGCAGATGGCCATGATAAATGTCTTGTATGTTTGGGGGAGGCTCATGGAGCAAATAATTTTTTGGTTTGTGCGGCCCTTACACCGCAAGCCCGTAAAAGCAGGGAGAAAGCGCTGAAAGCTCTTCTCTTGGAGAGAGCTCTCTTCCTGGCCCCATCTACAAGCGGCTCCCAAATGCCACGGCAGGGTAAGCCAGCTGAACGCCGGCAACTTACTTCCTCAGCAGCCTCGCCGGCTCCAAAGAGGGCACGTTCCACTCCTCCTGCTCTCCCTACTCCCCAGAAGACCTCTGGTGCTGCGGCTGAGAGCCGCAAGGGGAAGAAGAAGCGTGCAGCGTCTGAGGCATGCAGCGTGGCCACGCTTACTGTGCTGACGTCGCCAGAAGGGATACGGCCGCTGGCTCTGCCCACGACATAGGGGGCAAGAGCATGGAGGCAAGGCGCGCATTATGCTGCCGACGCAGGCCTCGCCAGCTCCGGTCATGGGTGTGGCCCTGCTCCCCGAGGTGGAGACAGCCCACCCGCCGGGAGAAGAGCTAATGCCGCCCACTCTCCCTGCGGGGATGGGAGAAAGCCACAGGGTGAGGAAAAAAGCGGCTGAGCCCACTGCTGGGCAGCCTGCTTCTGGAGAGGCCAGTGTAAGGAGTACTATGTCTCCGTTTCTCACTGCCTCCCAACCTATGGATCCTCCTCGTGAGGAAGGGGTATTGTTTTCTCCGCAGCCAAGTGCTGCCTCTTTTCTTTCACATACTCCATTAAGCCGTAGCCATAGCCAAGGCTTTTTTCCATCACCTCCTCAGAGGCAAACACTGAGCACTGTCCCTACGGAGTGGAGTAGACCATTTACTCCCCGGGCAGATTATGTTCATCGCTCTCCAGGAAGAAGGGCTTATTTTTTCGGGCCCATATTGGTCCAAGACCAACAGCTGCCTCAACTAACCTCAATCCCAATACAAGCAAATCCTGTTGCACAATCTGCGCATCAAGGCCTCAGCACTGCTATCGTTCCGACTTTAGGAGCTGATATTCCATCACATTCTGCATCAGAATCTGACTCTGATGAAGGAAAGGAAGATGTGCAAGCAGTGGAACTCCCAGTGGACCCAGAGACATCAAGTTTTATAACCCTGATGTCACGCCTGTCTAGGGCACTGGAATTGCCTGTCACTGAGGCAAATCAGCCCCTGGCATGCCATCTTTTCCCAGCAGAAGAGCAGCGTCAAGCAGCTCATTCAGCTACAGCTTTGCCTGCAGTACCATATTTATTGCGGCTTGCAACTGCACAAGACATTGCCCCATCACTGATAGGCGCAGTTCCACGAAGGAGCAATACCTTGTATAAGATAGACCTAACTTCTGCTCAATGGGTCGCAAAGCCGCCTAGACCTAATTCGGTAGTCACCAAGGTAATGCAGAACAAACGTTCAGCGAAGACCCATTTGACAGCCTCAGATAAAGAGGGCAGGAAATTGGAAGCAGTAGGCAAGAAAGTACACTTAGGGGCAGGATTGTCAACACATTTTGCACATTATGGAGCCTACATGGCAGCCTACCAGGATTATCTATGGCAAAAGATAGCCCCTTACTTGGAGGCTTTGCAACAGGACAAACGTGCTCTTGCTAAAGTTATCCAGCAAGAGGGTCTGGCCTTAGCCAAGTCACAAAAGGAAATGGCAAAAGACACAGCAGAGGGAGCAAGCAGAATGTTTGCAGCTGCGACTGTTATCCGCAGACATGCTTGGCTACGGGCCTCCACACTATCTGAAGAAGGCAAGCTTCTAGCAGAGGACCTACCGGTCAATGACAAGGGTCTCTTTGATCCGGAGACTGATGCAAAGCTTAAGGAGGCCCAGGAGGTTTGCCAGGCGGCAAACAAATATGGTTTTCCTCCAGCGTCCCGCTATCGGGGCAAATCATATCCAACTGCCTCTTATACTAGGAAGCAGTATGACACCACTAGCAAACCCCTTCCACAAACCTCTCAGACAACTTACACTCGGCCAGCGGCACCATCTAGGCCCCGCTCGCAGGGTAAGGGGAAATATCAACCAAAGGGGAAGTGGCACTTTTAGCACTGCTTGTCCCTATTGCTCAATTCCTTTAGCACGGCACACAGGTGATCACGTCCCTTCTCTTTCTCCATTGTGTTCCCTTCCTGGGACACAACATGGAGATCACGAAACACTTCCTGTTAAATTTGGAACCCGACTGGCAGAATTTGCTTCAGTTTGGAAATCAATAACTACGGACAAGTGGGTCCTAGAAATTATAAGTTTTGGTTATTCAATTGAATTTTTTCATGAGCCGCAGATAGGCTCTGTGAAGACCACCCCGTCCTCAAAGGTCTTGCAGGACGAGATAACTACTTTGTTGGAGAAAGGGGCAATTGTTCCCCTCCACCCATCCTTCTATTCTCATGCTTTCTTTTCAAAATACTTTTTAGTTCCAAAAAAAGATGGTGGTCAGAGGCCAGTATTGGACCTCAGAGGCCTTAATTACTTTATTCATTCTCGTAAATTTAGAATGGTGACACTTGCAGCCATTCTTCCACTTCTGTCAGACAGGGCGTGGTTTGTGTCAATAGACCTGAAGGACGCATACTTCCACATTGCGATAGCCCCTCACCATCACAAATACTTAGCATTTAAGGTGGCACAGCAGGCTTTTTGTTTTAGGGTGCTTCCATTTGGGATTTCTACCGCACCAAGGGTTTTTGCTAAATGTATGGCCATGGTGGTGGCGCACCTCCGCCTTCAGGGCATCACCGTTTATCCTTACATAGACGATTGGCTATTAGTTGCACACTCCAGAGAGGCTCTGCTACGGGATCTAGACTATACACTATCCCTTCTCAATGATCTCGGGTTGGTAGTCAATCAAAAGAAATCACATCTTGTTCCTGTGCAGAGAATACAATTCATCGGAGCAGAGCTGGATTCCATCACCAGTATGGCATATCTGTCGGAAGATCGCTTCCGATCCCTACGAATAGTGTTGCTCCGTCTCATGCACAATGTGGCGCCAAAGGCCAAAGATGTACAGTCAGCCCTGGGACACATGGCTTCAACAACATCTGTAACACCATATGCACGTCTGAGAATGAGGCCTCTACAAGCCTGGTTTCTCAAGGTGTTCAATCCTATGCTCCACAGTTCACATATTCGTCTGTCTCTTCCGTCACATGTCCGCCAATCACTCCAGTGGTGGTTGTCTCGGACGAATGTGTGCAAGGGCATTCCATTCAGGCATTGGGAACCAACAGTGACGGTGACGACGGATGCCTCTCTGGGAGGATGGGGCGCCTATTCTGGCTCCCTAGTGGTCAGTGGCAAGTGGACGCCTCAAGAGTCTCAAAGTCACATCAACTTGTTGGAAATGATGGCAGTGCAAAGAGCCCTCCAAGCCTTCCAGGACATATGTTGTCACAGGGTGGTCCAGTTGAGGACAGACAATACCACTGTGGCATGGTACGTCAACAAACAAGGAGGCACACGCTCCCGCTCCCTCCTGAACCTCACCCTGCAGATATGGGAATGGTGTTTGCTGAACCATATCCATCTGGTAGCCATTCATGTTCCTGGTCAAGAGAACAAGATAGCAGATCGTCTCAGCAGGGGAGACAGTACCACCCATGAATGGTCTCTGTCACCAACAGAAGCAGCTTCTCTTTTCCAAAGGTGGGGCAATCCCCAAATAGATCTATTTGCAACAGCAGAGAATGCAAAATGCAAATTTTTCTGTGCAAGACAGGAACCCAACCAGCAGATGGGGGGTCTCGGGGATGCATTCCTTTTCAGATGGACAGGGCCCTGCTATATGCATTCCCACCGATTCCTCTCATAGCCAAGGTAGTGGCAAAGCTCTACTGCGACCAGGCATATTGCATAATTTTGACTCCATGGTGGCCGAGGCAGCCTTGGTTCTCACTTCTTCACACAATGGCACGGGGTCAACACTATCCCCTCCCGCACCGCCCGGACCTTCTTACTGCTCACCAAGGCTGCCTGCGCCATCCGGACATCAAGCAGCTCAATCTCACAGCTTGGCGGATCCGGCCCGACCATTTTCACAAGCAGTGAAAAGACATACTGTGTGCAGCGCGCAGGCCATCAACGAAATGATCATATTCCTACAAATGGAACAAGTTTGCCAAATTTGCATGGCAGCAGAATGTGGATCCAGTCACTGCTCCCACATCAGTCATTTTGGAATTTCTTGTTTCTTTGATGGATACCGGACTAAAGTTATCCTCCATCAAGTGTTATCTTGCAGTGATATCTGCTTGTCGTAAAGATGAGGGATACTCCTCCTGTTTCCAAGATCCCCTAATCCAACGCTTTCTGCGAGGATGCAGGAATACTCGACCTCCTGTTACTCCACCTGTCCCAGCATGGGACCTCCGGTTGGTGTTATCAGCCCTTCAGAAGCCACCTTTTGAGCCTATGGCAGAGGTGGAAATTTCATATGTGTCTTGGAAAACAGCATTTTTGTTGGCCATCACAATGGCCAGAAGGGCAAGTGAACTCTGTGCACTACAGGCAGATGCTCCTTATATGCGCTTCCACTCTGACAAGGTGGTAATGCGTACAGATATCTCCTTTCTCCCGAAAGTAGCCTCAAATTTCCATTTGGTTGAAGATATTGTTGTACCTTCTTTTTTTCAAAATCCATCTACTCCGGTGGAACGGGCTCTGCATCTTCTGGATGCTAGAAGAGCATTAGCATTTTATGTTGAAAGAACAAAAGATTTTAGAGCTTCACCTAAACTTTTTGTCAAATATAGGACAGACACTAAAGGTCTTCCAGTATCTTCACAAAGGTTGTCAGGATGGATCACAGCGACTATAAAACTGGCATATCAACTGGCACATCAACAGCCTCCATTCGGCCTAAAGGGCCATTCCACCAGAGCAGTAGCCACCTCTATGGCATATAGCCGAGGAATACCGCTACATGAAGTTTGTAGAGCAGCCACATGGGCCACCCCTCTGACATTTGTGACCCATTATAAGGTGGATCTGCTCTCAAAGAAGCAAGCAGCATTTGGCAGAGCAGTTTTGGGATCAGCACTGTCATGACGCCCACCAACCACGGTGAGTAGCTTGCTAGTCTACCACATGTGCTCATTTCACAGACACCATGAGGAAGAAAGATTGGTTGCTTACCTGTAACCGTGTTTCTTCGAATGGTGATCTGTTAAAATTAGCACATCCCCGCCCTTCCTCCCCTCTAATCATCATGCCTTCTTTCTCAAGCCGCTGTTGGCCGCGGGGAACTAAGACCACAGCCCCAACTCTGCAATATATGCTTCCTGGGAGGAAGGCGGGGCTGCAACCAAAGTACCTCTAACAGCTGTTAAAAGGTTCCGAGAGTAATGCTTAGGTGCAATTACTACCACATGTGCTAATTTCACAGATCACCATTCGAAGAAACACGGTTACAGGTAAGCAACCAATCTTTATTGAACATCAAAATAATTGGGCTAGCACCCTATTTGTTGCCTCTAGGTGGCTGTTTTCTTGGTTATACGAGGGTTATCCAGAAAGTAGATTACGTTTTGGAATTAAAAATGAACAAAGTATAGGAGAAATCATTTACTATATGCAGTTGAAAGCCACACCCAAATACCACTTCTCAACATAATCACCATTCAAATCTAGGCACTTATCATAGCGATAAATGAGCTTTGCAACTCCTTCCCCACCAAATTCTGCCGCTTGGGTCCTCAACAGTGTGCGACCCGCTGCGTGGGGCCGGGCGTCCCCATGAAACAGCAAAATCACCGCGCTATTGCAATGCTGAAACACAGTCAGGCTGAACAATGAATGCACCAGGAAGAGAGGAGCAAAAGCAAGCAAGGAAAAACCCCACTATCACTTCTTTTGCAAGGAGATCTCAAGAGAGAATCAAAACATTGTGGCTTCACTTCCCTTCCTGCTGGCTCAAGGAAAAGAAGGCCTGCTCGACCTGGCTGCCTAGCAAGCTCTGGAAAGCGGCCTGGAGGAGAGTGGCATAGGCTTCTGAGGAGAAGCAGCCAGGATCGGCCAGGGCTTGCAATTGGCCAGGGCTTGCAACCTTACCCAAGGACCAGGGTCTGCTGCTGAAATTTCTGTTATAGCCTAACACTGTAGTCAATACACTGTGCAATGTTACAGAGGGCTTTCTCAGCTGTGGCACCCCAGCTGTACATATACCTTGTGTTTGCATAGGCTTTGGGTCCAATGCTGACTTCATTAAGTAGCTAAATAAAAACATGACTGCATACTAAAGTCTGGGCCTAATGCTTATGGTTTGTTTTGAAATGCTTATGAACATAGTCTTAACCTGTCTTAACTTTAATGTGCTTAATAACTTGTTAGGCTAAAACAATAACATATTGAAATAGACTATTTCTATTGATTTTAGTTGTACTGCCCTGAAATCCCATGCTATGGAACAAAATTGAAATAATAAATAAGAAGCAAGATGATAGAAATATTATTCTAAACATTTTATTTTACATTATAGTTTAATAAAATGTATTTCTACAACATGGCTTATTTGTCAAAGGCTTTGTCAAAGCAGTAAAGGAAAAAATCATTTGTAACAAAATGGCGGTAAGAGGTAGAAAGGTAAATTGTGTTGGGGCCGGGCTGTGGCGCAGGCTGGAGAGCAGCCTGCTGCAATAAATCACTCTGACCATGAGGTCATGAGTTCGAGGCCAGCCGGTGGTGAGCACCCGTCAATTAAAAAATAAAAAATAGCCCCTGCTTGTTGCTGACCTAACAACCTGAAAGATAGTTACATCTATCAAGTAGGAAATAAGGTACCACTTATAAAGTGGGGAGGCAAATTTAACTAATTTACGATGTTGGAATGAGGAAGTGCCATCACAGTGGAAGATGAAGCAGCTGCTCCCCCCTGTGGCCAGAATCGAACATCCCCTCAGGAGAAGTTAAATTGTCTCTGCGTCTGTCTCTGTCTCGGTTCTATGTGTATATGGGCATTGAATGTTTGCCCTATATGTATATAATGTGATCCGCCCTGAGTCCCCTTTAGGGTGAGAAGGGTGGAATATAAATACTGTAAATAAATAAATAAATAAATATTTTCTTCTTCTTCTTCTTCTTCTTCTTCTTGAGGACCAAACTCCGGTGGAGAGGACAACAGCAAAACTTTTCTTCTGTCGGTTCCTGTAAGTGCATTTCTTATTTAAAGCAGAATGGAGAGGTCACAAATTCAACAGGACAAGCTGAGTTACAGAGAATTAATCCCCTGAAAAATGAAGGGCAAATTCTTTAATTGAAAGGCTGTCTTTGAAGAAATCCAGATAACTCTGTTGTCCTGATACTACTTCATTTTTCAGAGATTTGCTCCAGTGAGTGCTTCTTGACATGGGGCATTTCCTTAGGATTAATGACTAGATAAAATTAACACCCTGAGGTATAGCTCCAGGCTAGTAAGTTCTCTTATCCCCCAAAATGCTTCATACTGTTATATCTGCTGGTTAATTAGAACTGCAATGTATATTATTTCTGCAGGAAAGATCTTAGGCAAGATAAGATAGAACAGAGAAGCAGATATTGCAGGCCTTGGCTGATGACGGATTGATAGCATTCTGAATTAAATAAATAATCCCATCTAATATATTTTCTAAAGGGATTGTAGGTATTATGTTTAAAATAAGCATGCAAAAATGTGATATGCCCCAAAGTATCTTCAGTGGGTAGGTGGACATTTTGCCCATTGAACAAATAGGAGCTGATTTCCTTTGACAGACATTGTGTGGAAATGTGCCATCTTTATTTTGAAGAACAGAATTGTGTCCAAAAGGGATATGCCAGAAATCCTATTCAGCATATATGAAGTCAGATGTTATTAATATCTTCCACATCACTGAAAAACCAATATTTGAATGTTTATATCTCTGCTTAGGGCCAGTTCACACATACATTCTCATAATTTGAAGTCTCTCTAGATGACAGGCAACTGGTATGTGAGCCAACTTCCCTGAAGAGTCTTGAGGACATGGATACTGGGTTGCTGTAGTTTTAGCTGTGGTTGCTGATCTATAATGGTATTATATTTATATGGATGTTGCATAGCTGTCACCATCAAATGAAAAACATGTGTGAAAAAAACTCAACTCATGGTGACACAAGTGAACAGAGGAATTCCAGTATTCATAGGCAGTTCACCTTCCACGTGAAGAGCAATTAATTTGCAACTGCACACAGCTGTTCCCTCTAAAGATATACATGTAGGTGCCGCCTTGATCTTGAGCTATGCAGGGCATTAGGAACTCTGGAAGGACAAGATCCAAAGTTTATAGATCCCAAGAGGCTTAGCTACATGACAACCCCAAATATATACAGAGATTGCTGGAATCAGTGGATAGCAGGGGCAGCTCTCCTCTTAAGCTGAATGAGGGGGCTATCCTGGGCAGAAAAAACTAGAAAGCTGTGATTGAAGTAGAGGGTTGTATGTAGAGAGGCTCGTGTTCCTTAAGCAACCCGCCCCTTCTAGATGTGGTTGTTTCGGCAGGCCTTTGGAGATACAGTCATTAATTAATCAGCCCCAGAGGGTTTTTAATAATCTATCCCATTTTTATTACGATTTTACCATTTATATGTTTTAAATGCAATTTTTTATCCTGTATTTTTGTTTTAATTGATATATTGTATTACTGTTTTATCTTTTTATAGTGTGATTTGTATTTGTTGCCTATGTTTTGTTTTAAGTTGTTTGGGCCTCTGCCCCATGTAAGCCGCCCCGAGTCCCCACGGGGAGATGGTGGTGGGGTATAAATAAAGATTATTATTATTATTATTATTATTATTATTATTATTATTATTATTATTGGTAGATGTTGCTGTCCCATCAATTTGTCAGTCTAGTTAGCTTTTGTACATTCTTCTTTACTTCAGGCAGAAGGAATGTTTTGGGTTAGTCCAGATTCCAAGTTATGTAAATAACTATTTTTGAGACAAAATATTACATTTACCTTTTTCCTCCTTTACACTGTTCAGCTTAGGTCTCATCCAAATTTCTGTAACAAAAGTAGTGGCCTTAAAATGTAACATTGTCTGAAATGAGCCACTGGCTTTATCATGTGATAATAATACAAGGGAGACTACCATGTGGAGATTTTATAGCTTGTTTTTTTTTAATTTTTTTTTTTTTTTAGCAATCAGTGCTTCCAAGTGATGGTTTAATGTTGATCAGCAAGAGGGCAGGGACAAATGGCAGATGTTTTCTTTCTAAGAAAACATGAAGCCCTTTTTGAAGCAAACTTTTTTTGCAGAGCCCCAAGAAATGTTTATATATTATACATTATATTATATATAATTATATATAATATAATATACATTATATTATATATAATGTGTGTGTATGTACATACGTATGTGTGTGTGTATATATATGTATGTATGTATGTTTGTATATACACACACACACACACACACATCAATCAGGCATGGGCTGAGCCAGTGGCAGGTAGATGGAGAGTGCTTGTGTGAACTAATTCCCAGAATGCCAAAAAAGACAGGAAAGAATGAACAATACAATATTTAAAATAAAGTACAATTTTAACCAATATAAGTTTAACAGTATTTCAGTAGAAGACCCCAGGGGTTACCAAGTCCAACCCCCTTTTGCCATGCAGGTAAAGCATAATCAAAGCACCCCCAACAGATGGCCACATAGCCTTTGTAATAATAAGAAGAATTATAAGAACAACAACAACAATAACAGAAACCCCAGGAGTCATCCAGTCCAACTCCCTTCAGCCATGCAGGAAAAACACAATCAAAGCACCCCCAACAGATGGTCATAACAGAAACTCGAGGGAGGGAGGGAGGGAGGGAGGGAGGTAGGTAGGTAGGTGGAGGCAAGGGTCTGAGTGGCAAGGAAAAGAGTCTATGCAGTAAGGGAGGTGGTGGAGAAAGGGTCTATGCTTTGGGAGAATACTGCTGCTGCTGTTTCCGACAGCTCAGAACTTTAACTTCTCAGGAGGAGGAAAGAGGAGGAGGCCAAAAAGCAGAATGGTGCCACGGAGCCTGTCACTATCATCCACGGAGCCCCAACAGCTCCCCAGAACACAGTTTGAGAACCCGTTAAGCTATTACTTTTATTTTTTTCAGGTTCTTGGCCCTTTCTCCTACTATAGTTTTAGCGATAGTAAAGCAAAACATATTTCTGAAGAAGACCCAATTGTCACACCATCCTGAAGAAAGTTGTTTTTCCTTCTTTTTCTTGTTTTAGTATTTAAGCAGCTAACCTCTTTATTCAACATTCGAATATTGTTGACTTTCTTAGTATGGAGGGATAAATTCTTCATGCTTCTGGCACTCTCTCCCAACTGTAAGTACTCTACAGCTAATGGTCTGTTTTAATAGTCTGTTTTATGACCTCGATATGCCAGACAACAAATTGTTCTCCAGCAATGGTAGCTAGAGAATAATGACAGTAGGCATATTATTTAGAGAATTGAGACACATCTCAGTGGAAGTTCAAACTTTTGAAGTGCTCACTTACCTTAACACCAGGGCTCACAGGTGTTAACCCCTGGATTAGCATTTTGTAATTTTCATATTGTAAAGAACATCAATAAACTTGCCCTATTTTCTCATTTCTTATGTTATGATATTATATAGTTATAACATTCCTTCAAATAGCTTTTCTCCTGCACTCCCTCCTTCTGCCCTCTCTCCCTTTCTCTCTCTCTCTAGATATGTTACCCACTACTGCCAGAGATACATACTCAAGACGGTTGTTCTTTAACCCTTTATTAAACTTCATTCACCGTCTCATACCCTTCACAATAATAATAATAATAATAATAACAACAACAACAATAATTGTGTGGTTTTCTGGCATTGTATATTTCTGCGGCTTCTGTGACTGTTCATTTGTATTTTGATTCTGTAGCCCACTTGTCGATGGATGTCCAGAATCGGCAGCATCCAATGCGGTCCTTTTTATCCTGGGCGATGACCAAGCCAGTATAGACTTCGTTTTGGTTTGATTCTCCATAATGCTAATGGGTTAGGTGCTCTTAGTTCTACTCCTCAGCTGAGATCTCTCTGGCTTGGTTGGACCTGCCAGTAGTTACACTACTGAAATTTTGGAGCGTGTGCAGTCCTCAGTCCCTTTCATATTATGCAATTATAGCCCTATGATTCCTTTTCAACTGCTGTGGCTGGATCTTATGGAACGCTGGAATTTGTAGGCCTCTGTGTTTTCGGCCTCTGTTTCCTATCTTTGCTTTCAGATTGTTATATGCCTTTGCCAATTCACTTAAAATTTAAGTTATCTCCTGGAGAAGCAACATTCTAATGTTTGGAAATAAGCATAAATGCATGTATAAAATGACTGGAGGATGGACAATGAATAGCTTTCCCACTTTTGATCTATTTACTGATGCCTTTTTTGCTTCTTCTCTACCCATTCAGGTCAGAACCCCCATCTTCAAGGAAAACAGTATCATTGTCAGAGAGGTGGGCAACCATATGGAGTTCTAAACTCAATAATGCTTGCAAGTTTGCTTCAGAACATAGCAACAGGTTTTAGAGGCTCTGGTAACCATATATAGATTAACTATTTTTTATTTATCTCCTTTCATATGGTTGAATGGATTTCTCAAGACTATAAACACAAGACTAATTTTTTTTAACTATCCAGAGTAATTACTTCTGTTTGTGCAACCAGTGCAGATTGCCCATTGTACTCTGCTCAACAATCAAAAACTCAGTTCATGCTCATTCTAGCAGTTCCCAGAACTTTTTCCCAACTTTTTAATCCCTACTAAGGCTATGTCTACTCATCCACTCATTCATCACTTGGGACCTTCCTTCTGTATGTGAAAATGAATGTACTATACCACAATCCTTTCATCTTCTTTTTATGTCCTCTTCGTTATTCTCTTATCACTTATTTTTTGTTTCCCTAAGGCATTTTATTCTCCTCACCTCTCAATTTATAACTGTAACTAAAATCGCCATTCTTCTATTCCCATCTTCATGCATCTTCATTATCATCACCTAGTTGTTTATGATTTAAAAAAAACCTTTGACATGCTACTGTCTTTTGCACTTTGAAAAATGTCCTTTGATTTTCCAGTTGAGCTCAGTTTTTTCATATGTCCCCAAAATCTTGGGAAATTTCTTGCTTTCTACCAAGGCTTCACTTTCCCCCTTCTTTCTATTCTCTCTGTATAGGACTTTCTCTCTGAATACATATGTGATGGCACCACTTTTCTCCTTCACCTTCTTGCAATGGGTGTGCAGTAAATTCCCCACTAGGTCTGCTTATCATTGCAGAATGTGCACAGAAATTGACCTGCTATGCGATTAAGCCTACTGCGTTGTCTGCCTGCCAAACCACAAGTAATATCCCATGCACAGACAATGTGATTAGACTCATCTCATTGTTTGCCTACCAAACCACAAGGTGGAAGGTATTCCATGCAGTGCACATACTTCAGTGTGCATATTATTTCCTCTGTTGGAACTCTGGGCAATCATTAAAACCCAACTCATCCTATTCAAACTCCTCCCTTCAACTCAGCCCTCTCAAATAATGCATTTTATAATCTTTGTTTCATTAGAAGTATATACCATAATACCCAATATAGTGCAATACTATAATCTACTATACAGCCAGCCCTCCATATCCACAGTTCCAAATCCACGGATTCAATAAGCTTTGGCTTGAAAAAAAATCCAAAAGCATGTGCTAATGTATACCCTGCTGTAGTCTCCTGCCATTTCACAGATCTTCAGGCTCTCTCCAGCACTTATTTGAGTTGTTTGTAATTTTATATAAGGGGCACCATTTTACTATGGAACTGTATGCAATATGATTTGAACATCCAAAGATTTTGGTATCCATGCAGGTAGGGTGGTGATGATGATGATGATGATGATGATGATGATGATCCTGGAATCAAGCTCTGGTTGATATTGAAAGCCCACTGTACTAAAATATAAGAAAAACTATATAGTACAAGTAAAGTGTAAATGCAAACACACAATCTTCTTTTTCGCAATCAGTGGAACAAGTGAATTCATATCCCACATTTTACTCCACCACAATAACTAATACTTTGGTAAGATCTTTCTTGTTTCTCCTGTGTATCAAAATTGTGGTTATATGATTCTAGTCTACTAGGGAAAAATATCTTTTTTGCTGATATATGCTTCAATAAAGTCCATATACTTGGAACATTATTATTCTTTTGATGTACTTTCACTGCTTATTTTAGTTCAAGTAGTTCTTGTTTATTTGTTTTTGATTCTTCCAGTCAGATCTATCGCCTGTCCAAACTGACAGAAGTAGACATTTCTTACAAGTGTTTTATTATATTCAGTCTGCAAAGCCAACAAATCTTTGAGAAAAGAAGTTTAATTCTTTCTGGGTGTTATCAAGACATTCCCTTAATGCATTTTCTTTCACCTACTACATCTCAAGTGAAGTCAAAGTATTTGTTTTAAGTACTCCCAGTGGCATAATTTATCTTGTACCTTTCACAGAAGTAATGTTAAACAAAACCAAATCCAGACCGACTCTCCTAGAACAGGCTTCCTTCACTATGTCTTTTATTTAGCAAATGCGCTTTTCATATGGGAGTAATTTAAATCCAATAAATGTGGAATCCAATAATGCCTATCCTACAGAATAGATTGTAATCCTTTAGGGTATTTCCATTTAATGATACAGAACAAAGTGGCATGCAAAAATCTAAGCGATGACAGAGAATATGAACATAAGAGTATCTGTAAAACATTTCGCTGCTATGGTCCCTGAGGACTAGAGACTATTAAACTATCAACTGGCAAGAATGGTCCATCATCAATAGACTTTTCATGAGATACTTTCATTACACAGCAGGAATTTCATCATGCAATAGGTTTTTGTTGTTGTTATTGCAATTTCTAGGCTTCTCCCGCTTTTATATTACATGCCTTGTATTTTACCAATTCAATATTGTCATGTTCATTATGTTCCAATAGCTGTTTACTAAAAATGTCAAGTGAAGAACAGAATTAAAATTCAAATCTAAACTATGCATATGGTTGGGGAAAAGACTCACATTGGATTCTCGATACTGGTGAGATCTCATTACTTCATATTTACATAATATTGTTTTGAAATCCAACAAAATGTCAGTTTGTTATTACATTGAACCTCAATGATTTGTCTTCACTTAGAATCCAGGTTTTGCTTAACTGCATAGAACAAATAATGTTACATACTGTTGGGAAAATCAATACTATATTGCCTTTCTCTGTCTGAATAATAAATGTGTGGGAAAGGATTTCCTTTGATGACAGGTTGTGAGCTGCTATATTGACAACCCCTCTGCTTTTCTAGATATTTCCCCATTTTTTCAGTCTTAAACAGAAATGGTATGTTGTTATTGTTTGAACGCATTACCACATGCACAGGCAGATCTTGCCACTGGTATCAGGATCTGGAATTTGACTCACATTGAATTCATATCAACTGAAGGCCATCCTACTGGCTGTAAATAATCCCAAGAAGCCTTTATCATATAAAATTGGAAGTGTATAATGTCAGCTGCCTATGTCGGGACGTTCACCTGCTCACACAGTGAGCCAAGAAGGATATTGACAACCTAGAACTTGTCCAGAGAAGGGTGACTGAAATGATCAAAGGTTTGGAAATCAAGCCCTGTGAGGAATGGCTTAGGGAACTAGGGATGTTTAACTTGGAGAAAAGGCCCTTCCAGGCAGGTCCAAATGACACTTCCAATAAAAGTGAATTAATTTGAGAGATAGCAAGTAAACCCTGCTTCCTTAAGATTTAATTAGATACCCCATGAGCCTGGAGAACCAAGACGGCATCCATCTCTTCTACATACCATATTTTCCTCTGCCCACCCCACCTCCGGGAACGTAATTTCTACATGCCAGGAGTTATGCCAGAGCAACAATTGGCAGCCCGGTAAGTTTTTTTTCTTATTTTAAGGCTCTTTTTTGGGGGGGGGGAGTTGGGCATCTAGACATCCCCCTGGGAAAGCCCAGGTTTTTGGTAGACTTATGTGGACAGAAATTCCACTTTGGCATGCATTTCTGCCAAATCTGGAAGTTCCCTGAGCTGCAACATGATAGCCATATTTAAATATTTGAAAGGAGGTCACACTGAGGAGTGGGCAAGCTTGATTTCTGCTGTTCTGATGACTAGGATTGGATTCAAATTGCAGGAAAAGAGATTCCAACTAAATATTAGGAAGAATTTGCCGACAGCAAGAGCTGTTCAACAATGGAATATGCTGCCTGTGATGGTGGTCAGATCAAAATAAAGCTCCCCCCTTCCAAATCTTAATAATAATAACAATAATAATAATAATAATAATAATAATAATAATAATAAAACTTTATTTATACCCCGCCACCATCTCCCCAACGGGAACTCGGTGCGGCTTACATGGGGCCATGCCCAGGACAATACAATATAGCAAAATATAAAAACAACATATCATAATACAGTTAAACAATACAATAAATAATCATGTACAGTACAACACAAAATCAAAAAAAGCAATATAACAGGGCGGGCCGCATGAACACTCAGTTAAAACTTGGGGTGAGAAAAAGATAAGAATAAAAACCATGGGGAACAGGGACATAAGATAGAAAAACAGTCTAGAGGATAGATGTTGGGGGGAGTAACAAAAGAAGTGTATAACAGTTACTCTCTGAAAGCACACCGGAAAAGCCACATTTTTAAATCTTTCCTAAAGGCTAAAAGAGTGGGGGCTTGCCTGATTTCAATGGGCAGCGAGTTCCATAATCGGGGGGCCACAGCGGAAAACCCTTGTTCCCACAAGGCGGGTCTGGGATATAGGCAGTGGCGACAGGAGGGCCTCCCCTGATGATCGAAGAGATCGGGCAGGTTTATGGTAGGAGATACGGTCATGAAGGTAGGTGGGTCCCAAACCGTTTAGGGCTTTATAAATGATGGTCTGCACCTTGAATTGGGATCGGAAAATGAACGGTAGCCAGTGGAGCTCCTTAAACAGGGGAGTAGATCTCTCCCTGTAACTCACCCCCGTTATTAATCTGGCAGCCGAGCGTTGGACCAGTTGTAATTTCCGAGCTGTCTTCAAGGGAAGCCCCACGTAGAGCGCATTACAGTAGTCCAGTCTAGAGGTAACTAAGGCATGGACCACCGTGGTCAAGTCAGACTTCACGAGGTATGGTCGCAGTTGGCGCACAAGTTTGAGTTGTGCGAAAGCCCTCCCGGCCACCGCCGACACCTGCGCCTCAAGCGTCAACGCTGAGTCCAGGAGGACCCCCAAACTGCGGACCTGTGATTTCAGGGGGAGTGCAACCCCGTCCAGCACAGGTTGCCACCCAATACCCCGATCCGACGAGCGACTGACCAGGAGGGCCTCTGTCTTGTCAGGATTGATCCTCAGCTTGTTCCTCCTCATCCAGTCCGCCACAGCGGCCAGGCACTGGTTCAGCATCCGAGGGGCTTCCTTGGATTCAGATGGAAACGAGTAGTGGATTTGTGTGTCATCTGCGTAGAGATGGCAACACCCTCCAAAACTCCGGATGACCTCTCCCAACGGTTTCATGTAGATGTTGAAAAGCATGGGGGATAGGATAGACCCTTGCGGGACCCCACAGGTCAAAGGCCAGGGGTCCGAGCAGGTATCCCCCAGCTTCACCATCTGGGAACGGCCCTCCAGGAAGGACTGGAGCCACTGCAGAACTGTGCCACCGAGCCCCATCCCAGAGAGCCTCCCCAGAAGGAGGAGGGCATCATTTTACAGAGTGATATAGTTAGCCTGGACTCACACTCAGGCCATGGTAGGACTTTAAAAGTCATAACCAGCACTTTCAATTCTGCCCAGTAATGGACCAGTAGTCATTGAAGCCATTTAATTTGGGAAGTTATATGATCTTTGTAACCCAACCAGTAAGCAGCCATGCCCACAGTATGTTAGTTGTGCTGAACTTTCTGACCTGTTCCCAAAGGTAGCAGTGTGTGTTACTGTAATCCAAACAGAATGCAAACAAGGCATGTGTGACCTTTATGAGATCTGACATCTCAAGGAATGACTACAGCTGGTTTACTAGTTCAAGTATGCAAACATTATCCTGACCACTGCCAAAATATGGGCAATCAAGTTCAAATCTGTGTCCAGAAGTCCAAGATTATTTACTTGTGCATAGTCAAATATATGGTCTAATGGAGAATAGAGAGGGGAAATGGCTGCAGGTCAAAGCGGTGATGGAAAAAAAAGTATAAAATAAACAGGAACCCTGAAAAACTGTTAATTGCAAAGACTGCTCATTCCAATTAATTGAAAGACTGAAGATGAGGGTGTTTCTGAATCCCATGGTGGCATTTAAGGTGGGGTTCATGTCAACACCCACCTCCTTCTATCAGTCCTATATGCAAGTTGGCAATTACCTTCAGTAGCCTAGTTGTGGGCTGAGTTTTGCCATTTATTGATGCCAAAGTTATCTTCAGATTACCCAAATCCTGGTCCTATCATGTGTTTTTGTCATTTTACTGTATTTTAATTATCAGCTACAAAATGTTTACAATGGTGGGGTGAGTGTCATGTTTAGTAATACTTTAAGAATGGATTTTTGTTGGCCATAAACTAGTCACAAGGTGACTTAGGTGCAGCCTTTGTGGTTTCATGTAACTTATTGTGATGTCCCATGGGCCATGGAGTCCTGATTCCAGTGCCATTGTGGTTGATGAGGAGGAAAATAGAGGATTTTTGCCGGCTCAGCAAGAGCCGGAATCTTTCCAGATGCCTGATGTTGATGTTTCTACCCGAGAGCCCATTACGGAAGACCTTGACCAGGCCTTTCCCACTGCCTCCCCTCCTTTTCCCAGGAAACAGTCCTATGCGGCGGGCAGGAGTGTGAAAGAGCAGGTTTGGAGGAGCTTGAGAATAGCAGCTAAACAAGACACTAATTAGCCATGTTCCCCTGGGAAATTCTAGGGAGGAACGCATCTGGAGGGAGATGTGTTTCATTCTCCTTTCCCTTGGGAAAGGAAGCTAGACACCTGCTTTGCAGAGAAATGAAACCGGGATAAAAGTGCCCGACACGAAGAATTCCGTGCGGAGTCAACAGATCTACTTTGGGAGTGATTTCGTGGTTCCAGCCAAGTGTGGACTTCGCAAAGTCCGCAACTCCAGTTCCTTGCCTTGCCTTGTCTAGCCAAGTATTCAAGAACTATCTTGCCTTGTTCCCAGCCTTGGACCTTGTTTTTAGTTTCAAACCTTGTTTCTAACTTTGCTTTGGACTTACTCTGAACTTTGGAAAGAATTTGGACGTTTCCCCACTCTATTGCTTGCAAATAGAGTGTGTTTCGGTTTGGATCTTCAACTTTGGACTCTAATATAAAATATTGGACAATATAATTTTGGACTATTTCTGACCTTTCCTGAAAGGTCTTTTATTGGACTATATTTCCTACTTGTTTTTATTATTCTTACATATTTCTTTAATAAAGATATTAGATAGTTTTTGGCCTCCGTGTGTCGGTTCTTAGTGCTCTCGTTGCCCTGGGCGTGACACTTATGGAGGGGCCTCATCTAGATCAGGATCACAACTGTTGAATTCCCTATGCCTTTATGCCAAGTTTTTAACCTCAGCATGGTGCTGTGTGCTTGCTCTAGAATAAATTAAGGAAAAAAATAGTTGCTAACTTTAAAGTAGTGTTTGATTTAGCCCCTAACTGAAATTGACACCTGCCTTTCCTCATGCGAGATGTGTACTACTGAAATGATGCATGGCATAAAGGGATGAGGAGTGAAGGAAGGAGCTGTCATTGAGGTGTTACAGCAAATAAGTAAATCTGACAGACCATACCTACAGTGATTCATCATGCTTGTGATACACAGATTCTAGCTCAGCAATATGGGCAGACACACTCCTATAAAGGTTTTGAAGGGCTGGTCTAGCTATATTCAAAGGTTGAAAGTGCTCCTCAACTTCTAGAATATTGAAACTGAATATGCAAATATAACTGAAATATGTCTTGTATCTAGTGCACTGAACATATTTTTGTGTTATTTTACATCTTTTAAAAGTTTTTTAATGATCTTAACTAAAAATCATTTGAAAATGATTTTTTTAACTTGAAAATGTACATTTTTCTCTAAGCTGGAAGATAAAATGTTTTCTCATGATGTTGCCAATTAGCATTCTATAACAAAATGAATAGATTTAGTAAATTACCTTAAGGTAAACATATTTTAGTGCATTCTCACAATTACAAATTGATTAAAACATAATTTTACTGAAGACAGAATGCTAAACTATATTGTTGTTAATTTAAATAGCATTGGTTGGTGTACTATTAAAATATATGACACAGACACACAGAGGGAAGGAAAAAATAATAAGATATTACACTATACTAGGTATTTGTAAAACAAATTATCCAAATGGTGGGATCCTTAGGTGGGAATGGCCACATTCCTCTGGAATACAAAGAAAAGAGGGACCAAAACAATAACCTTTAGACTATGAATAAACTGTTTTCAGAAAACAATGGATGTTTTCAGAAAACAATGGATGAATCTGTACTGACCATTTAATGCAGTTCAAGGCTAGCTTCAAAATGTGGTGGCCAGTCCACCAGCACCAACAAAAGCATACAAAAGAAAGCTCTACATGTGCATTAGTGCTCTGTTTCTTCAATACCGGTTTGAAACTGCATTAAATGGTCTGTGTAGATGGGGTTAGTGTGATCCCATGGTTAGGAACACTAAAAGTGAAGGGATTTTATGATAAATGAGTGGGAGTGAGATACTGAAAGTGCAATTTCAAGCAGTTCCAATGAGGGAAAAAGGGAGGTGTCTAAAAGAAATCAAGATGGATGTCAAAAAAACTTGCAACTGAGCTAATATTTTAAAAGAAATATGTACTAGAAATAGAAAAGTGGGCGGGGTGAATAGCCATAAAGGAATTCAAATGAATTAGCCAGCATTGTGTCCAGTTCTGGGCACCACAATTCAAGAACGAAATTGACAAGATGAAACATGTCCAGAGGTGGGTGTTTGAAACCTTGATCTGTGTGGAGCAGCTTAGGAAGTGGGTATCTTTAGTTCAAGAAGAAGAGGCTAAGAGGTGACATGACAGCCAAATTTACTGTATTTACTTGAATCTAACACTCACATTTTTTTTTGGCTAAATCACCTTGCCAAAATTATGGTGTGCGATAGATTCATATAATATGGGAATCTTAGTGCTGAGCCAAAACTATAAGGGAACGTGCTTCAGGAGTACCTGGAGCTCTTGTTTGTAATTTAAATTCTCATAGATCAATGCTATGTAATCCTTGGATTTGTAGTTTGGTGAGACATCAGCACTCTTTGGCAGAGCAAGCTCAAGGCCTTGTAAAACAACAGCCCCATTACTCCATAGCATTAAACCAGTGGTTCCCAAACTTATTTGGCCTACCGCCCCCTTTCCAGAACAAATATTACTCAGCACCCCCTGGAAAGGGGAGTGTGGCTTCGAGGGATGAGCATGGCTCCTGCTCAAGAGGGTGGGGCTGAGCCTCTCCCTAGTCCAAGATGCAGGGCTGGGAAGGGGAGGGGGAGGTGGACGGAGTCCCAATGGCTTATTGTGCTGGGGGACTTCAATGTCCATGCTGAGACCACCCTGACTGGCGCAGCTCAGGACTTCATGGCCACCATGGAAACCATGGGGCTGTCCCAATTGGTATCTGGTCCCACCCACAGAGCAGGGCACACACTTGACTTGGTTTTCTGCCAGGGATGGGAAGAAGGTGGCGGTGTGGAGGAGCTTGCCATCACTCCTTTGCCATGGACCGACCACCACCTGATCATGTTTAGACTTGCTGCTCCTCCTAACCTCCGCAGGGGTGGGGACCTATTAAGATGGTCTGCCCCAGGATGCTTATGGATCCAGAGGGATTCCTGACGGCTCTTGGGGAGTTTCCCGCCACCTCGGTTGGTGATCCTGTCGATGCCCTGGTCTCTCTTTGGAATGGGGAGGCGACCAGGGCAATAGACATGAATGCTCCGGAACGTCCCCTCTCGAGTACCCGAGCTAAACCATCTCCTTGGTTCACCGAGGAGTTGGCAGCGATGAAGTGAAAGAAGAGGGGTCTAGAGCACATGTGGCATTCAAAGCAGAATGAATCAGACCGAGCACGGCTATGCCTTTATTTAAAGGCATACGCCGCGGCAATAGATGCTGCTAAGAATGTTTTCTTTGCAGCTAATATTGTGTCTGCAAAGAACCATCCGGCGGAGCTGTTCCGAGTTGTTAGAGCTTTGTTGAATCCCATCTCTCAAGATGGGATCCCTGACAACTCGGCAGCCCACTGTGAAGCATTTGCTCAGTTCTTTGCGGACAAAGTCGCTCTGATCCGCTCTAGCTTTGACACCATATTAACGGCAGCTTCTGAGGATGTAAAATGAGCACCTGCTTGTCCCATTTTGATGGATTCATTTCAATTGGTTGAGCTCGAGGATGTGGACAAGCTGCTTGGAGAGGCGAGGGCTACCACATGCTTCCTAGACCCCTGCCCATCCTGGCTGGTGAGAGAAGCCAGAAGGGGATTGGCCGAGTGGGTGAAGGTGGTGGTGAATGCCTCCCTTCGGGAAGGCATTGTTCCAGCGAGCCTTAAATTGGCTGTGATCAAACCGCTGTTGAAGAAGCCATCACTAGATCCCACACAATTGGACAGCTATCAGCCTATTTCCAATCTCCCCTTCTTGGGCAAGGTCCTGGAACGTGTGGTGGCTGCGCAACTCCAGGCATTCTTGGTTGACACTGATTTTCTGGATCCGGCACAGTCTGGCTTCAAGCCGGGGCATGGTACCGAGACAGCCTTGGTCGCCTTAGTCGATGATCTAAATCGGGAACTGGACAGGGGGAGTGTGTCCCTGCTGGTTCTGCTGGACCTCTCAGCGCCTTCGATACCGTCGTTCACGGTATCCTTCTGGGGCGACTTGCCGGGATGGGAGGTACTGTTTTGCAGTGGCTCCGGTCCTTTCTGGAGGGTCGTTCCCAGATGGTGTCATTGGGGGATGCCTGCTCAGCCCCACAACCATTGACTTGTGGGGTCCCACAGGGTTCAGTACTGTCCCCCATGTTGTTTAACATCTACATGAAGCCGCTGGGAGAGATCATCTGTAGTTTCGGGGTGAGGTGTCATCTGTATGCAGATGATGTCCAGCTCTGTCACTCCTTCCCACCTGTCACTAAGGAGGCTGTTCAGGGCCTGAACTGGTGTCTGGCCACTGTGTCGGACTGGATGAGGGCCAACAAATTGAAATTGAATCCAGACAAGACAGAGGTCCTCCTGGTCAGTCGTAATGCTGAACAGGGAATAGGGTTACAACCTGTGTTGGACGGGGTCGCACTCTGACCCCATTAAATGGTAACTTACAACAGTGTCTGTTCAAATGGCCCTCTGCTCCCATATCTCCTCCCGGTTGGAGTAGCTATCAGTTTTGTCTCACATGACTAATGTTATGGGAGAATTTGACAGCATACCATCACAGATGTGTTTAGAAAATGATGTTCTTCTGTATTCCTCTCTTTGGCCTTGACTAATGTTTACCACAAACAACTGTAGCTGGTAAGAAATCTTGGGACGTAGAAATGGTAAAATCCGGTGATCAGATTTAAGAAACTTGGCAGTTGATATTTTTATATTGATCATTTTAAATGTAGGCTTGTATCTAACACCATGCTGGCATCTGGCTGTTAGAAAAATTAAACTTTCTTCTGCTCTCAGATCCACTTCTGTTTGGCAGACTGAAAACTGAAAAGGACTTCTGTACTTTAAATTGTTGTGGGAAAGAGGGAATTTCAGCAAGTGTTTCTTCTTGCTTCATTTCATAACAAACATACCCATCGAATTTTCCTCTTCCACACAACCATTTCCAGTTTTCAACCTAGCACCCTTAGATCCACCAAATGCCCACACGCATTCCCTGAAAATCAGATGCAGGGCAAATTTTCGGGGGAGGGATGTTGTGGAGTGAAGGAAACTGTCATGTCAACAAAAAAGTCCTTCTTTGTATATATAGACAGGTAGGGGTTTTTGGATTCAGTAGCTAGTGTTTTTAAAGCAAGTTGGGTGGCTTTGGAGGTCACATCAGGAAATGCAAAAGTGGGGTTTGAGGATCTGCATGTGCCCTTTTGGTCCCTGCTTTCCACATCCCTGCTTTTAACACAATATCTCAATTGAACACTTCTTTGTGCGGCAGGGAAATCGGAGCATTCCCAACAACTGATGTGCTTTCTGAAGGACATTATAATGTTCATTTACTTTTCATATTATGTGTATAATGTAAACACCCTTTCATTGTTTTTATCTATTTTCTATATTTTTATTTAATTTATATATACCTTTAAAAAAAGGTGCTCTCTAACTAGAAAGATATTAGGACTACTGGCTGAGTTTTAATGATCAGATTCATTTAAAAAGCATCAATAATGCACAAGCTTCATCAGTGGCTCATTTCTGACATGACTGGAGAGAGAGCACAGCAAGGGAGCCCACATCCTGTGTCCCAGACCCACCCGAGGTCACCCTAACGTTCTTGTGCTGCACATTCTTATGCATGCAATAATGTTCTCTTGGCTCAAAAGCTTTACTTAGTTTCTGTGGCAGAAACATCTGAGATTCACAGCTGGCTGTAAGGATGATCCATCTATTCCGATCTTTAAAAGTCCTCTGCAGACCATCCATCAAGCATCCTCACAAGTCTTTTTGCTTTGAAAATGTAACATTCACAGAATCACTAAAAACGTAATAAATATCTGGTTATCATTGCGCAAAAAACCTCTCCCACCAGACTGATTTATGTTTAGGGGTACATCTGCACTGTAGAATTAAATCAGTTTGACATCACTTTAACTGTCATGACTCAATGCTGTGGAACATGGGAGTTGTAGCTGTACAGAAGCCTTTGCTACCCTTTGTTGACAAAAAGTACTGATGCCTCATCAAACTATAACAGCCAGGATTCCATGGCATTGAGGCATGGCAATTAAAGTATTAAATCTACAGTGCAGACGCACCATAAACCAAGCAAACTGACTGTTGTTTGGTATCTAAATGAAGTCCACTGGATGAATGTTGAGCCAAACTTGTGCCAAACAGCATAGTTATGAAGACATAATTTTGGAGAACAACAGAGTTCTTTATTGTTCTCGCATTCACCAGTCAAACTTTTAACTTTGATTGCTACAATGGGTTCATTACTGGTGGGCAGTTGCTCCTTCTGATGCTTCTAGAGTAGTTCCTCAGTATCCTGGAACATAAGGTTTTCCTGGGATATACACCTTACTGCCTCTGTTGCTTCAGGTAACAGAGGCTAGAAACTGCAGCAGATTACTGGGGTTTTGACTGTCCTGGGTTTCCCTCACTTATGGCTCTCACCCACCACTTTCAGTTGCAGTGAAGTAGCACAAACAACTGTCCAGCTGTTTTTGGTACTTGTATTTGTTAATGAGTATGCATAACCGGCCAGCTGGCTTTTGCTTATAGAATAGGAGAACGAGGCATCTGGTCTTTTGTCTCACCCAGCACAGTATCATGGATCAATCCTGATAGTTTTTCTTATGGCTGGGATACTTACATAGTCATGCTCCAAATGTTGGGATGTTGTGGCTCACTCCAGAATACTGACATGGTTTAAAGAACACCAAGTATGTATTCAAAAGTTTGGTATACACTGTTTGGTAACATGATATTTGGTAACATGCTTGATACTGTCAGGCCATCAAAAGCCCTATTCAAGGACATCATTTCAAATTTTCAACAACTGGTTTTCCATATATCCTTAAGAATATGCAGTATGGATTTCTATTATATTTTTAAACCTCTTGGCTAATTTGTTTCTATTCTGTAGAGTTGCTTAATCTAGTAGCCCCTCACTAGTTCATGCTAGTGCCAATAGCATTGGATTGATCTTTGGAAGACCAGTATAATTTGCCAGCAGGGTATTTATAAGTCGTATTATTATTTCATGACCAAACCATGACTCTCTGCACAGGGCCTGCTTTTAGTTCTGTTTTTTATATATATATATATATACTAGCTGTGCCCGGCCACGCGTTGCTGTGGCGAAGTCTGGTGGTATGGGAAATAAAGTATTGAGGAATTGGTGGTAGTTAAGGTAAAGGGTAAAGGTTTTCCCCTGACGTTAAGTCCAGTCGTGTCTGACTCTGGGGATTGGAGCTCATCTCCATTTCTAAGCCGAAGAGCTGGCGTTGTCCGTAGACTCCTCCAAGGTCATGTGGGATGACTGCATGGAGTGGCGTTACCTTCCCGCCGGAGCAGTACCTATTGATGCACTCACATTTGCATGTTTTTGAACTTCTGGGTTGGCAGAAGCTGGGGCTAACAGTGGGGGCTCTCTCCGCTCCCCAAATTCAAACCTGTGGCCTTTTGGTCCAGAAGTTCAGCAGCTCAGCGCTTTAACACGCTGCGCCATCAGGGGATATTATTTCCTAAAGGTTGTGAATATACAATATTTCTGATTGGGTTTTTTTTTGTCTGTTGGAGGCAAGTATGAATGCTGCAATTAGGAAAAATGATTAGGATGTAATGGCCTTGCAGCTTTAAAGCCTGGCTGTTTCCTCCCTGAGTGAATTTTTTTGTTGGGAGCTGTTAGCTGGCCCTGATTCTTTTCTATTTGGAATTCCCTTGTTTTCAGAGTGGTGTTGTTTGCGATATTTTATGTGCTTCTACTGTCTGTGGCCCTGAGAAAACAGAGGATTTTCCAGACTTTGATGATGGGAATACTTTGTTGGGAGGTGTTAGCTGGCCCTGATTGTTTCCTGTGTGGAATTCCCCTGTTTATTTACTGTCCTGGTTTTAGAGATTATATTGTTCTGCATTATTCTATCCCAGTAATTATTTCATATCAAAGTAGAATCTCACTTATCCAACATTCACTTATACAATGTTCTGGATTATCCAACGCAGTCTGCCTTTTCATAATCAATGTTTTTGTAGTCAGTGTTTTAAATTCATTATGATATTTTAGTGGTAAATTTGTAAATACAGTACAGTAGAGTCTCACTTATCCAACATAAACGGGCTGGCAGAATGTTGGATAAGCGAATGTGTTGGATAATAAGGAGGCATTAAGGAAAAGCCTATTAAACATCAAATTAGGTTATGATTTTACAAATGAAGCACCAAAATATCATCTTAGACAACAAATTTGGCAGAAAAAGTAGTTCAATACACAGTAATGCTATGTAGTAATTACTGTATTTATGAATTTAGCACCAAAATATCACGATATATTGAAAACATTGACTACAAAAATGCATTGGATAATCCAGAACATTGGATAAGTGAGTGTTGGACAAGTGAGACTCTGTTGTAATTACTACATAGCATTACTGCGCATGGAACTACTTTTTCTGTCAAATTTGTTTTATAATATGATGTTTTGGTGCTTAATTTGTATAACGATTACCTAATTGGATGTTTAATAGGCTTTTCCTTAATCCCTTCTTATTATCCAACATATTCACTTATCCTGCCGGCCTGTTTATGTTGGATAAGTGAGAGTCTACTGTTTATTGATAATCTTATATTATCTGCTTAGAACTGGATTATATGAGGACCCTTCTTCACAGCTGTATAAAATGCACACTGAAGTGGATTATATGGCAGTGTGGAGTCAAGATAATCCAGTGCAAAGCAGATAATATAAGATTATAAATGGGTTATATAGCTGTGTGGAAGGGCCATATAATCTTGTGCAAATTAGATAGCCTAAGCCTGCCTGTCCCCTAACTGAACCCTGGCTGTCCCTTGGCTTGCTATGAGTTGGTTGCTAGGAGACGAAGTGGGCAGAGATTAGCCCTCTAAACTGGCAGCAATTGGATAAAAAAAATTATTGCTCTCCCTCTAATTAGGACTTTGTTTTTCTTTTCTTTTTGTTGTATCAACCTGGAGGCATGGATGATGGGTTGTGTTGTCAAATTTCGAGGTTGCGGGGCCTGTACTTTTGTTGTTTTGTGAGTCGCCGTGATGCCATCACTCATATATATATATATATACACACACACACACACACACACACACACACACACACATACACACACACACACACAATATGACCCCTTTAACAGCTGGACTAATATCCATGGTTTCATTTATCCAGAACCAACAAAATATGGCTTTTCTGGGGATTGTCTAGGTCCTCCAGTGTGGGTCTATGACATTCTTGGGCCAGAGGACCTAAATTTCACTAGAATTTGTTATACCCACAGTTCCATGCATCCATGCAAGTCTAGAAACATCCCCATGGATAGAGTAGTTGTACTGTAACATGCAGGAGCAGCCATAGGTTTTTCTAGGTGGTAAGCCAACCTAGGGCCACGCGCCCTCCGCCTGAAATTGCAGCCCCCAATCCCAAACTTACCGGCAACAGCAGCAGGTGCCGGCGGCGACCATTGGGTTGCTCGCCGCAAAACCAGGAAGTAATTTCTATTCTCATGAGATCGCGCGAGATTTCCGTGCAATCTCGCAAAATATCGCGAGAATACCAAAATACTTCCTGGTTCTGCAGTGAGCGACCCAGTGGTCGCCGCTGTTGGCGCCCGCCGCTGCCGGCGCTGCCTTGGGTGCACCCAGGAAGGCGCTGCGCCCGAGGTGGGAGCTTCAGCGGCGTCCATGATGAACTGGGTCTGGTAACATGGAATTACAAAAAGATTTCAACAATGTATTGAGTAGCATGAGTAATTTTGACACCAGCTTTTCATTAATAGCTAGATTTGCAAGGAACAACCTGCCCAATAAGGCTTTTCTGGAATTTGTTGTTGACAGAGATTTTGTGTGTTTCTAATATGGTGTTGTTGTTGTTGTGTGCATAGGATAGAGCAGCAAGAATTGGATTGTACCTCAAGAGTCCCATATTTCTACAGTGCAACCCTTTACACATAATACTACAGGAATGAAGAGCTAAGAAAGACTGAGCACTCCAAATACCTTTCCGGCCCTAACTCCTTGGCTTCAGGTTTTTGGCCCAAACTTTACAAGCATTCTTCAAGATGCAAAACCTACAGCAGATTCACCACCCAATGACATAAAATCCACCAGCCACTTCTGGACTGGCTATTGATCTGAATGGACTGCTCTAGAACTACATCTACATTTTTTATTTTTAATGGACATTACATTGATTGGACACAACATTTTTACAAGTTTCACAACTTAGCAAACATCTCTTTAACCATGTCATTCATTCTCTTTATTCTCAGCTCAATTTCTGGCTATGAGCCTGTCTACTCTGATCTGAGTTGAGCCAAAGTCACCAAATACCTGAATTAACACACACACACAGTTATAGAATCCGGTCAGACTACACAGTTGTAGCATTTCGATCCCACTTTAACTGCCATGGCTCCATGTTATGGAATCCTGTGGTTTTGGAATTTAATCAAGCACCAGAGTTCTCTAGCTGAGGATTCTAAATGTGCCTCCCTAAACTACAAATCCCACGATTTCATACAATGCAAACATGACAGTTAAAGCAGAATCATAGTGCTTTAATTGTACAGTATGAAAGCACTGGCTGTTTAAAAGAGAACATGTTTCATAAAGATTCCTGCACTAGAACATTTTCTAAAGCATACTGAATATATCCCATTCATTATCTGTATTTATTTTCTTTTAAAGGTGTATTATCATTAATAGTAAATCATTTTATCTCATATACAGCTATATCAAATATCTTGAAGTAATGATGGAACTGGGTTGCTGTGAGTATTCTGGGCTGTATGGCCATGTTCAAGAAGCATTCTTTCGTGATGTTTCTCCTGCATTTATGGCAGGCATTCTCAGAGGTTGTGAAGGCCTCACATTCTCTGAGGATGTCTTCCATAGATGCAGGTAAATCGTCAGGAAAAAATGATTCTGGAATATGGCCATACAGCCCAGAAAAATCATAGCAATCTAGTGATTCTGGCCATGAAAGCCTTCCAGTTCAGCCCCCCAATTTCACCTTCCCCAATTTTTTACATGTTTTTAAGTAAGAAAATGTATTTTACAAATAACAAATAATATATAAATGCACATTCACATGGAACAATAAAAAATAAAGATCAACTTTAAAATGGTAGAAGCACAAAGTTGTGGCAAAGAAGCACAAAGTGAAGAGGCAGAAGCATCATTTTCTTCATACTGTACTCATTCTAGCCACCCTCCCTCTCTTGCTTTCTCTCTCCCTCTCACCCCCCCTCTCCCTCCCTCTTTCTCTTCATGAAGCCAAATATTCCAGAAATACAATCACACAAAATCAACTAACTAAAATTTGACAAGTGGACAAGAGCAAAGCAGACAGCAATCTCCCAAAGTGGACAAGAGCACAAAGCATGAGGCACGAGGGCTTCTCCCTTGAAGCCCTAAAGCCTTGTGCTCTCATTATGGTACTCTCTCTAGTGCTAGCTCTTAACTCAAAATGCTGCACTTATGTCAAAGCAAAACCAGGCTGAGCTCTTAACTCAAAATGCTCTTGAGTTGGGATGCTCTTAAGTAGAGGTTCCACTGTATTTCAAATGAGGTCCCATCTACACTGCAATATAAAATACAGATTATCTGCTTTAAACTGGATTATATGGCAGTGTAGACTAATATAATCCAGTTCAAAGAAGATAACATGGATTATCTGCTTTGATAATCTGGATTATATGGCAATGTAGAAGGGGACTCAATTTCATTGGATTAATTTCATCATCAGCTGGTCATCTGTTGAAGTGGTTCAAATAGGCCAAGAACTGAGTCTGAGGACACTTCCAGACTTCACTTAAACGCACACTGCAGTGGGTACCTTCTAGGAGGGCACTCAGACACCCAAAAGCCCTGAAAAATAAGCCCTTAAAATTAAATCAACTTTCCCGTCTGCCATTAGAGTACTGCTGGAGTCATCCTGACACATAGAAATGATGGCCAGGAGATGGAGGGGGGGGGGGGGGAGGAAACTCACTCCCCTCCCTGAGAACTACAGCAGTAATTTAATTTAGTTTTAATTTTAAGGTCTTATTTTGGGGGTTTGGGGTAGGGGGTGAGTGCCCTTTTGGTTTTCTGGGCTCATAGAGCCAAAAAACTCCAAGATGGCTGTGTGGATTGGGCCTCGGGATAATGTGACGTGGTCCCCAGGCCTAATCCATATTGGGCCCACACCTGGAAAGATCCAGATCTTATCTAATTCGGGACAAAGCAGGATTTACCAGAGCTGTCATTTGGATTAATTCAGTTTTACCAGTTTAATCGGAGACATCATTTGGATGCCTCCGTAACACCGAGACAGATCTCAGGTTAAAGGCCTGTCCAGATGGGCCCTGAATCTGACCAAATTGAGCCAGCTATAATGGTGGAATTAATTATTTCTACATGAAGGGGATTATGTTTTTCTTATTCCTGAGTACCTTCACCTAAGGAAATGATTACACAACTAAATTAGAAGTGGAGAAGCTTTGTCCTTAGAGATGGTGCTGCATTCAGACCTTCAACAGAACAAGCCAGTATGATCACCCCCACACACCCAACCCAATCCATTATAATTATCATTTCAACAGGAATTTATAATGTTTCTTGTATTTTGTTAACGTTAAGAAAAAACTTCACATGATGTTATAGTTTGACTAATTTTTTTTAAAAAAAATACAATGAAGTAGAAAGACACAATGAGAAACAACAGCACTGCTTTTTGGGGGGGGGTGCAAATAAAGTTTTAGATAATGTGAATTGGTCATTCATGTTGACAGTGTTTGAAAAGATGAACTTTGAGAAGAATTCATCTCATGGGTACAAGCAATTTATAATATTAATAAAGCTCAGATTTTGATAAATGGGGAGCTACTAAACCTTGTGATAGTCAAAGAAGGATTAGACAGAGTTGCCCTTTGTCGCCTTTACTTTTTATATTGGTTTTGAGAAGTTCTTAACGGAGCTATAAAAGAAAATGAAACAATGAAACAAGTGAAGATTAAAGGGCAATTTTTAAAATTGAGAGCTTATGTAGTTGACCTAGTGATTTTTCTTTTATGGAAAATCCTTTGGAAAAGGCTGACATTAATGTGCTTATTAAAAGACTATGAAGACTATAGTAGGGTTTAGAATCATAAGGTAAAAGGTGGTGTTGACTAAAAATATGACAAAAGAGGACCAGTCTGTTTTAATGGAGAAAACTGGGTTTAAAATGGGGAAAAGTAAATTGTTTAGATATTACTAATACAGCCAGGAAGACACAGCTCCATAGTGTCTCGTCTACCAGCAGCTGGGATTGAGCCCCAGAACTGATGGAAGGACAAGTGGCTATGGGTTCACAATAGCTAACAACCCTTCCGCAAAATTTAATTGCTAAAATACCTTAGTCAAAATATTATTTGAATTTAAGCTATTCAGCCAGTAATGGAAAAGAATAGTGCAGGATCATATATATTGACAAATGATAGATTTGTGTGAAGCCCAAAGAGTGGATCAACGACAAATCGGATAAAGAAATAAAGATAAAATTGCATCTTTTTAAAAAGTCATTACCATATATTAAAACACAATTCAAAATGCTACCCCTTCCCCAATAATAAGAAAAGCTGGCAAAAAGGTTTCCTCATTATAAGGAGAAAAGTCATTTTGTTAACAATCAAGTTATTTGGAAAAAATAACCTTATCTTTCAACTTCATCCCAGAAGGAAGGGGAAAAGTGGGGGGAGTTGTCTTCTTATCATTTGTATTCACTTTAAAGGAGTCTCATTGAGCCCATCAAACAACGCAGAATTTTGTCTTTCTATACACAGAGACTTGTTAAGAAGGGGAGGATTTGACTTTACTGATTTCCCTGCACACAGAAATGGGTGAAACCAGGAATTTAAGATGGGGTGGGAACTGTTGTATTTTAAGGTGGGGTGGAAACTATTGGATTTTAAGACAGGATGGGAACTATTGTTACATTTTCCATTTCCTTTGGAAATTGAAGTCCACTGAATGTCACCCCCCACTTCCCCACCAGCCTTGTGGGATGAGGTCCTTTGTTATCGCCAACAGTAAGAGGTGACCAGTAACATCATTATATATAACGTCTTATTTACAAGCTGTTGCTCTGCGCTAATTAATGCAGGCCTTTGGTTAAGCATGGTGTCATAGCTTGAAAACTCAATCTGAAACCACAGAGGTCTGTAATTTTCTGCCACTGTAGACAGTGCTGGAATAGGCACACTCCAACCACACTACTTGTCAGGAACAGTTCCAATAAATTACCTCAAATAAATTACCTCTATATCACTTTTCAGCTGCTTTTAAAACATCCCAGTTTCTCTCTCCTCCTCTCGCTTTCCGCCATTATCTACAACATATTTTAGTTGTTGCAAATTGAGCTCAAACTATAAACGCTGTTTGCACTGAATTAACTTGGCAGCAGAAAATGAGAACTAAGGGGCATAATATTTCCCTTCCTGTAGGCTCTGGGAAAAGCAAACTGCTGTAGCCTCTCCTTGCCCGTTGTTCTTCCTCATTAACAACCTTTCTCATCTTGGTCACACTCTGGTGTTACTTTTTGAACTGCATTACATGGCAGTGTAGATGCATATAATGCAGTTCAATGTACTTAAACTGCATTATGGAACTGCATTATGTGACAGTGTAGTTTTCATCTGTGAATTGTTAGAAAGTATGGAGTCTTTCCATATTCTGATTTACAATGTAGTGGGAAAAACTTTGTCCAGATATTTTGGATTAGTTCTCTCATAATCTTTTATCATCAGTTTTACTGAGTGGGGCTAATATAAGATACCAGCCAAAGCCGTCCAACAATATCATTCCATAATATAAATGAAATTTTGCCTCTTAACTACTTAGACCAGTAGTAAATACTTTTAGAATCTGAAATTTTTGTTTTTGGACTGTCACTCCCAGAATCCCATACCAAGAATAGCCAGTACCTGATTATAGTTAATTAGTTATATTAAAATTAAGTTGAACTTCATTGACTGCCACTTAGTTCCTGATGGCAATCTTATGTATTTAACAGACTTTAATATTTACTATATGTTCAAAATGTAATAAAGCTTTTCACAGAGAAATGTATCATAAAATGAAGGTGACCACAAGTTCAAATTTGAACTGTCTTTAACAAGATAATTTATTTAACATTTTCAAGTATGTCAGACATGCTGTGCTACCAATGGTGGTGGGCATTTTACAATTATTCTATATTTTTAATATGGAATGGTTATCCTTTCATTTTCAGTCTCATACACACACGGTGTGAAATTAACATTGAATCCTGCAAGCCCTCATAAAGCATGTCCTCTCAGAAAAAAACAGGTAGCATCTTGTAATGGGCTATTGCTTGTTGTGTTCTTGCTGGGCTCCATGCTGTCCTTTGTCCTATATAACATTTATATGATACAGCTGGAGGGATAATTTTTATTGCATTAGTGATGCTATTATATTTTCAGAAATACCTTTGAGACCATGAGGGCTAGAAACAACTCCTTTTTACTATGAATTCTTAATTCTCAGCCATACAATATGTTCCTGGGCAAAAGTCACAGATATGACCTGCAAACCTTGCCCACAGCAGAGCTTAAAAACAGTTTAGACTTCAAAGCACCTGTGGCAGTAAGGATATACAGCTCAAATTAATGAACTGATGCTAGATCACTATGGGAACAGAAATTTGCTTTAACCAAAATTGTTGCCCCTCCCCCCTTGTTTTGCTTAGACACAATATTGGATACTATTTGTAAGCTTCAGACTGACATTTATAAGGAAAGGTAAGAAGTGACAAGATAGCATCAACTACAGGAAATGTTCCTATCTGCAAAAGCAAATCTGTGCTTTCTTCCATTTGAGCTATATAACTGAAGGTACAAGGCTTACACTTTAATGAGAACAGTTCCAAATAATAATAAAAATAATAATATGCATCTTCTGAATTTTTTAAAAACCAATCTAGATTTAACAGTGATAAGTTTCCTACAATCTTTCCATTCTGCCTAACTCCTTATATGACTTTCAAAAAGGCTAAAAATGCATAGAAATACATTTTTAAAGAATAGGTATGGAAAATGTAAATAAAATAGAGAAGAAGATAATTTTTAAGAATCATAACATGGTATGCAATTGTGGAAAAACACTATATATGTTAATGTTATTTCCTATCTACATGAGTTATATCCAGGGGACACATTCAGATGGCATCACTGATATCTCTCTCTCCCCCACCCAGCATTTCCTTTTGCAGAGGTTACAGATCAAGTTGGAAATGTAAGAGTACTCAGAGTGTTTGATGGTTGATTTTGCAATTCCTAATCAACAAGCAATCATTTACAAATCTACAGTTTCTTCCAAGCTTCTCAAGCATTTGAAATGAAACTGCCTAGTTCAAGAACAAACAACGGAATAGGAATACATTAAGCTTTTTAACCGCTGTTTTAATAACTGAAACTTTTATACAGACTAGTATATGTACTAAATCCAATTTTAGTCCTACTTAGAGCTGAACCACTGAAATGAATGGGACTTGTTAGTCCCAACTAAGTCAAGTCTCACTGATGTTAACCCATATTCTAGATGTGACACACATTGGTTTCACCAAGAGTCAAAATTGTGAGGCCCTATAGAAGTTAGCTTCCAGCATTCTTCCTACTTTACAATACTGGCTGGAGCCACTGTAAACAAAAATCCAACAATATCTAGAAGGGTGCACATTTCTTGCTGTAGATTTAGCTTTATGACTTACTTACCTTTCAATATGAAATTACAACTAATTATCTTGCTAAAAAAGACAGAGGGATCTTCTGTCCTCCAAATGTTTTAGCCTAAAGGTCCCATCAGCCTCAGTCTGCCATGGGTAATAGTAAGATATTGTGAGAGTTGTAGCCCAAAATATCCAATGGGGAAAGACTCCAATGGAGACAAAGACTGCAGGGATTAAAAGGAGGGCACAAAACACCACAGTTTGGCAAGTAAAGATTAAAAGAATCATGGGATATCTTAGATTTGAAATTCAAATAAATGAAAACACTTGTTAATTAAAACCATTTGGAATAGATATTTGAATGACATTTTGTTGATTCCACTTAATTTTGTGGTTTTGGAGTCTATTGATGAAAGCAGATACCACATGAAACTTGAAGCTTAAAGTGTGTAATTATCATTGGCTTTCTACACAGTTTTTTGGTATTTCATATATGGGATGCTACATTCCTGCTTGAAGATAAGTCTGTATGATGCTACAATGTACGTAAAAACGGATTGGGTAGTAATACATACATATACAGAGAGATATATTTAACAGGCAGTTGCGGTGAATTTAATGATACGTGATTATAAGGATTAGATCTCTGATTAGATGATTCCGAGTCACTAACATTAGTATTTGGTTGAGATTATCTTCACTGGATATTCCTTTTGAGAAGCCAAATAAGCCCTTGTGTATTCTTATGTAAGAAAAATGACTTTGAGTGGTGTGTTCATTGCAAAAAGTAAAGGTCAGAAGGTGGGTGAATCTTTCAGTGCAGGTGAAGTACTGCTCTTGAATAGGATTGTCCATTATGGATTCTCTCAGATCCTGAGATTTTGTAGCCAAAGCCTGAAACCTAGGGCGCATCTGTATTGTAGAAATAATGCAGTTTGAGTTCACTAACTGTCATGGCTCAATGCTATGGAATCCTCAATGGTTCCCAATAACTACATTTTAGTAGGTGCTGGCAACTAATAGAATTTGGGGCCCTTCTGTCCTGGTCAAAAACAGGAGATAGAAAGAAAAGCTTTAATGAACCTTGGGAAGAAGTGGGCAAAAAAAGATATTATTGTATTGTTATTATATTGGAGGATGTCTGAGTGTTTATGGTGGAATTTTGTTTGTTTGTAGATAGTCCATGTGGCCTGCAGAGAATCCCAGGATATGAAAACTGGTCTGGTTTTGGAACTCTGGCTTCCTCCTTAGACCTTCATTCTCTCCTATTGTGATGCCTCATGGGCCTTGTAGTCCTGTGCCTAGTATCACTGTGGTAGATGAGGATGAAAACATGGGGTTTTCTCCGGATCAACAGCCAGAGTCTTTCCAGATGCCTGATGTTCTTGTCCAAGAACCAATTAAAACTGACCTTGATCAACGCTCACCTCCCTTCGCTAGAAAGCAATCCTTCTCGGCAGATAGGGGAGTGAAAGAGAGAATTCGCAGGAGTGCCCGAATTGCTGCCAAGCAGGACACTGATTAGCCATGTTTCCCCTGGGAAAATCCAGAGAGTCTCACACCTGCAAGTTGGGTTTCGTTCCCTGTTCTCTAGGGAAAGAGAACGCTGGACGCCCGTTTGGCGGGAAACGAGACCAGATAAAAGTATCGAGCTCTGTTGATTCTTTGCGGAGACAACAGCTCAGCTTCGGGAGTGAATTCCATGTTTCTAGCCTAGTGTGGACTTCGCTAAGTCCGCAATCCAGTTTCCTTGCCTCGCCTGTTCAAGTATCCAAGAATTGCCTTGCTTTGCTCTCAGCCACGGATTTTGTTCTTAGAATCAAGTTTTCGGACTACCTTGCCTTGTTTTGAACCACGGACCTTGTTTCCTAGATCCAAGCCTTATTCCCAGCCTTCTTGTGGATTTACCTTGTGCCTTGAAAGACTTTGGACAATTCCCCACACTATTACCTGGCAATAGTGTGTGTTTCGGTTATTGGATTTACCTTTGAACTCTAATATCATTTATTGGACAAACTATTCCTGGACTATTTTAGGCCTCATTTGAAAGGTCTGATTCTGGACTATATTCTCTACTTGCTTCTATCCTTCTTATATATTTCCTTAATAAAGATATTAGATAGTTTTATTGGCCTCCGTGTTTGGTTCTTGGTGCTCCGCTGCCTCTGGTGTGTGACACCTATTTTCCAATATAACTCAACAACCTAACTCATTCAACTAAAGCCCACAAAAAAAGGAAGCACATTAATGTGCCCTTTTTTGCTTTCCATTTAGTTCTGACATAATTCTAATTATTTCAAATGTCTCCCAGAAGTTGTCACCCATTTATACAGGTTCCATTATGATTTCTTTTCTGACAAGCTTGAACTATTCAGTTTCCAATCTCTTTAGTAACAGGCCTTTTATTTTCATTGCCTGTGTGATTCTCTTTTGAGTTTTAGCTGGGTAGATTGTTACACTTAAAAGAGCTCAACAACAAAGCCTATTATAGCAGTCAGGGGAGTTATTAAAATGTGAAAAGTACTAAGAGTGAACTTGTTAACTCTGTGTCTCCTGAAAATGTTTGTGTGTCAATAAGGAAATGTAATTAATGGGCAAGTAGTAGAATTTATGATGGTCAGGGATTTAAACACAAAGATTATGTCCTAAAATTGAAAATTCAATTAATGTAACTCCTTTACCTTTTAAATCTATTCTCTAAGGACCTCTTTACATGTCCCTAGCCCCTGTGCTGTTTCAATGGCAGTCGTACAAGGTGCCTCGTGGCGCCCCTTGCACCCTCCTTCCTTCCTTCATCGGATAGGGACAACAGGGAAAGGGTGGCAATGCATGTTGCCATGTTGCCCTTTCCCCCATCACATGGGAAAAGGGGCCCAAAATGCAGGTATCTCCAATGGAAAACGCTTACCTTTCTGTAGTTGCCGAGGAATCATCTTGCAGTCTCAATCTATAAGTTGTCCATACCAACACACTTGAAGGAACACCATTCCTTTCTGAATAGTCCAATGGAAACTGAGAATGACTAGGGGGCAAAGAATGCTAAGTATTGGGGAAGGAATATAAGGAAATGGAATTTAGTAGATGGTATGTATGGTAGTTTTGCACCCTTGAAGAGTGCCATACTACAGGTCAACAACGTGTTATGAGTCCTACATGGTGATACTTGAACATGAACAGAATACAGTTAGCCCTCTGTATCCTCAGATTCTGTATCCACAGATGCAACCATTCATGGTTAGAAATATTACAAAACATCCATAAAGCAAATCTTTATTTCATATTTTTGTATAAGAAACACAATTTCACTACACCATTGCATATAACTGGACTTGAGCATCCACGGAGTTAAGCATCCATGGGCGGTTCTGGAACCAAACCCTAGTGGACACTAAGGGCCTACTGTGATATATTTGTAATATGGGCTCAACATCTGCTTTATTTGTTATTTAAATTTGCCTCACATCAAAAATAAGCCAGTAAAGCTACAGCCTAATTTGCAAGCACCTTTACATTCTAGGATAAAAATGGATAGCCAGACAATTGAAATGTGTTTGGGACATTGTTGTCCTTAACAATCTTTGTTACTTTACTTCTCAAAATTGTGTTTGACATTATGAAAAATTATCGTTTTGCCCATTGCTAAAGCCTATTTTCATTTCCTGTTGTCAAAGTTCCTCCAGCAAGACTGTAACCTCTGACAGATTGCCTGGTTTTTAATATACATAGATCGTCTAGCAAGGAGAAGAATGGACGGATGCAGAGGAGAAAACTATGGAATGTGTACATCACATGATGCATGGGAAGAAGACCTCCACAACTTGCAATCCACCACAGCATGAAATCCAAGGGATAGTCCAGCAGAGGCTTAATAAACTTCCACATTTTGTTTTCTGCCTGAGATCGCAGAATTGGTGACAATCCAAATTAAGTACTTAGATGCTAAGATATATTTGAATTGGCAGAGTTTAAGTTGAAAAACCTGATGTAAGAACTCCATATGTTTTTGTTTTACAGCTATCTGACCTATCTATATCAGTTTCATGACTTGGATAATACACACATTTACCATTGGCTGAGTTAAATCAACACAAATAACTTAGTTCAGCTGCTATTCTAGGGGTGTAGTCCAGACATAGGCAAACTTTGGCCCTCCAGGTGTTTTGGACTTCAACTCCCACAATTCCTAACAGCCGGTAAGCACCTGGAGGCCAAAGTTTGCCCATGTCTAATATAGTCCAAGTACATGTGCAACCAGTAGCCAAATTTGTTGCATTGGAAGATCTTGAAAGTTACAGAGTGTGAGTGGGCAACTCTTGGTGCTTTGTGGTACTTATCAATGTCTAACTATATTCATCTTGGCAAAGTCATACTGGTTGTATCACTGTTATTTTAAACCTAAGAAAAACTTGTGAGGGCCATACATTGTGTTTTTAAGGAGACTCAAGCTCCTAGAAGCCTCCAGGAAGTAGGATTCTCTCTCTCTTTTTAATGAAGGCCTGCAACCCCCTCCATCTTTATATGTAAAAAAGTAATGACTTTCACCATCACCATCAGAACGGTGATGGATTAAACACCAAAAGAGGTGGCCACCCCATAGCTCTTGGGAAGAGAGAACAAGTGGGTCCTGGCTCATGGTCTCACCCAGTATAAAACATTGATAACCACCAGAGGTTTTTTTTTTGGGGGGGGGGGGCAGCTACTCAAGCCTCACACCCTGGGAAAGTTAATAAAAAGCAGGCAATTCCATGTTATAACCTAGACACGTTTGAACTATTGTTTTGTTCACAAACTGTTCAACACTAACCAGTTACTCTGCAATTAAGGCATCTATATATATAAAAGGATAAAAAAAAATCGGCCTAGGACAAAACAACAAAACTACACATCCCGGAAACACTAAACTTGGCAACACAACCCCTCATCCATGCCTCTACGTTCATATAACAAAAAGAAAAGAAAAATAAATTTATTTTTATTTATTTATTTACAGTATTTATATTCCGCCCTTCTCACCCCGAAGGGGACTCAGGGCGGATCACATTATAACACACATAGGGCAAACATTCAATGCCCATAAACACATCAAACAGAGACTGAGAGACACACGCAGAGGCAAGTTAACGTTCTTCTGAGGGGATGTTCGATTCTGGCCACAGGGGGGAGCAGCTGCTTCATCATCCACACTGACGGCACTTCCTCATTCCAGCGTCGTAAATTAGTTAATCTTGCCTCCCCACTTTTATAAGTGGTACCTTATCTCCTACTTGATAGATGCAACTATCTTTCGGGTTGCTAGGTCAGCAACGAGCAGGGGCTATTTTTTTTATTTTTAATTGACGGGTGCTCACCCCGCCACGGGCTGGCCTCGAACTCATGACCTCATGGTCAGAGTGATTTAAGGCAGCTGCTCAACAGCTGCGCCACAGCCCGGCCCCATAAAGTCCTAATTAGAGGGAGAGAAATAATTGTTTTTATCCAATTGCTGCCAGTTAGAAGGCTAAGCTCTGCCAACTTGGTCTCCTAGCAACCAACTCAGCCCAGGGGACAGGCACAGTTAGGCCTTACTTAGGCCTCTTCCACACTGCCTATAAGATACAGATTATCTTATTTTAACTGGATTATATGGCAGTGTAGATTCAAGGCCCTTCCACACAGCTATATTACCCATTTATAATCTTATATTATCTGCTTTGAACTGGATTATCTTGACTCCACACTGCTATATAATCCACTTCAGTGTGCATTTTATACAACTGTGTAGAAGGGGCCTCATACAATCCAGTTCTAAGCAGATAATGTAAGATTATCAATATACAGTAGAGTCTCACTTATCCAATATCAAAGGCCGGCAGAACGTTGGATAAGTGAATATGTTGGATAATAAGGGATTCAGGAAAAGCCGATTAAACATCAAATTAGGTAATGATTATACAAATTAAGCACCAAACATCATGTTATACAAAAAATTTGACAGAAAAAGTAGTTCAATACTCAGTAATGCTATGTTGTAATTACTGTATTTACAAATTTAGCACCAAAATATCACAATGAATTTAAAACATTGACTACAAAAACATTGACTACTAAAAGGCAGACTGCGTTGGATAAACCAGAACACTGGATAAGTGAATGTTGGATAAGTGAGATTCTACTGTAATATGAAATAATTACTGTGGTAATCCAGTCCAACCCAATTCTACCATGGAGGACACAATCCAAGCACGCTCAACAGATGGCCACCCAGCCTCTCAATAATAATAATAATAATAATAATAAGAAGAAGAAGAAGAAGAAGAAGAAGAAGAAGACCATACAATCATAAGGTTAGGAGACACTCCTAAGGATCATCCAGTTCAACTTCCTTCTACCATGCAGGACGACACAAACCAAGCACTCCTGACAGATGGCCATCCAAGATCTGCACAATAATAATACAAATCGAATCATACAATCAGACAGTTAGGAGAGACCCTAACTGAGACCCCTAAAGGCCATCCAGTCCAACCCAACTCTGCCATTGGATGATACAATCCAAGCACTCCCAAGAGATGGCCACCCAGCCTCTCAATACTAATAATAATAATAATAATAATAATAATAATAATAATAATAACAACAACAACAACAACAACAACATCATACAATCCTAAGGTTTGGAGTGACCTTAGGACCTTAGGATGATGATGATGATGATGATGATGATGATGATGATGATGATGATGATGATAATAATAATAACAGAAGCATAGAATCCAAGAGTTTGGAGAGACCCCTAAGGGCCATCCAGCCCAACCCTTTCTACTATGCAGCAGGACACAATCCAAGCATTCACAACACATGGACAACGTATAAATACTATACAATACTACACAGGGACATAGACCCCCTCTACCCTCACCACTTTCACAGTACACAAACAACCAAATGCATACTAAACATAAAGACAACCATACAACAGACATTCAATACCACCACTACCTCAACAATTTCTCACCAACACCACCAGACAATGCCACAGCAACGTGTGGCCGAGCACAGCTAGTTAATTAATAAAAATGTGTGATTGTGTAACATAAAAAACAGAGAACTTAGGCCTAGTATGGTGGTGAAGATTTTTAAAATCTCAGAGCTGTTCAGAAAATGAAGCAGCCTTCACAGGAAGAATTTAATGAAGTTAAATTTAAAATGAAAAAAAAAATCAATTAATGCTAACTTATTTGCTTAATAAGGAAATGAGGTAATGCTCAGCATGTTTCCTGGCGGTTCCCCATTCTGATAAATAAGGCTGGGGAAAAGTAAGGTCAAACTTTTCTTGCTTTAAATTTGTTCCCAGCTGAAACTTCAGGAGATTGTTCCCCTTCAAGTTTACAACTCCAAGAAACTTTATTACTGAAGTGATCAGTAAAAGAAGTTGTAAGGGCTTGTTGTCATATATATTGCAGGCAGACTATTCCAAGAGCTAATTACTTTAAAGAGTGCATATTTATGTCCAGATGTGAAAACTTTAATGAAGTGAAATTTACAGCCAGTCAGTAGCTAAGGTGTTATAAAATTCGCCTTACAATAAGAAACGCATGGAAGGATGTCAAGCTTTTGTTTTCCAGTTTACTGTCATCAGCTTGTATGAAACAGATCAACAACTCTCTAGCTGCCTTTCTAAAATTAATGTTGGTTTAAGAAAGATCAATGATTCCTCAGCTACCAGCATATCTTTTCATTATTATTTCAATCTTGCTGGTTTATTTGTTATAGGGAAGAGACAGCATGCATTTGAATTGTCTAGCCGCATAAATAAAACTGCAGAGCCAATGAGAAAACTGGAGTGGGAATTACTAAAAAGGGCTGTTTTTTGGTTCTGAATTTTATGGGATTCTTTGTTGCATATAACAACATAATTCACAGTGCCCTTAATTTCTTCATTCAACATTCTCCCCTTAGGGCAACATTTCCGACCAATTCTACTCTCCATCTGCAGGTTGGCTGACACTGGCACATTTATAATAAAGCTGGGGTGCACTTCCTTTCTCTGTCATCTATCACAGATACTGGATATAAAATGGTTCCAGAAACCAAGCAATTTAAACATTTCAGCGGGGTTAATTAGCGGCATTGACAATCTTCATTTATGAGATGAATAGGATAAACTGTCCAAAAATTATAGCATATAGATCCTATTAGTTTTTCCATGGCCATTAATACAGATTATAATTAAGTGTTGAGATTATGAAAATCCAGGTGTTGTTTTTGGAAGCACTCTGATGTAGTCCCCTTCATTCTCAGCATACAGGCCCCGGGTAGAGGTGATGTCCATAGGAAAGCATTCATATTTTATGTGGCAGGCTGCTTGAATAAATCTTCTAGATATGCTTGAAGGGTGTTATTTGATTAAGCGGCAAAGACAGTTGAGTATGAAACTAAAGGAGATTTTATTGTCAGAATTCCATTTAGAAATAGGAAAATAAGCAAGGGATACTAATTCTATGTATCTTAGAAGAAAAAGAAGGCAGGATTTAGAAAAAAGGAACTAAAGTCCTCCCTGAGAATATCAATCTAGGCAGGAAAAAAAGATGAAGCAAGATAAAACAGGAATACACAGTTGAGTCCATCTGTTTGGGTCACTAAAGCTTTCCAGACACATAGGGTGCTTCTACACTGATATTATAATCCAGCCCCCCTCGATGGATTGTCATCTTGTTGTGGTGAGGGGGCTTGTGTGTTCCAGTGGATCTATAGACAAAGCCATCAAAGTCATGTACTCCCAGGGGATCCCCCAGGCTGGCAAGGTCACAGGATGAACCAGACCAAGCACAATTCTGAAGTCCTTAATGGCGGAGCAGGCGGATGATAACAAGGTACATGTTACAGTGGCTATGAAGGTGGAAGAAGGCAGGAACAGATGAGAGGCCACTTGTCATCGAGTTAACCATGCACTGGATCTGAACCTCTTTCTGTGAAGATGTGTATTGATTGTGTGTGCACTGATCTCCACACATAAAACAAATTCATGCACAAGCATCTTCCAAGAAAACAAAGTCCCATGGCAATCAGCGAGTGGTGACGGGGACAGGACTGCAAAATCCGGAAGCCCCTAACCCCAAACTAGGACATGGGTGTTTGATATGGATTTAGTTGTTCTACCTCAAGGTCCGAGGCAGTTGAGCAGATTGGCAGCTGTATCCATTACTGAACAGCCCTATTTAGGATACAGTCTGCTCACCCCCAAACACAGAGGGGGTTAGAAAAGGTGCCCTAAGCATAGAAATATAAAATCTTAAAATCATAGAGTTGGAAGATACCACATGGGCTATCTAGTCACAGGAAAAGTACCCCTGTCAGATGGCCATCCAACCTGTTTAGAGTTTCCACCACACTCCAAGGCAGTAAGTTCCACTGTTGAATAGGTCTTATAACCAGGAGGTTCTTCCTAGTGTTCAAGTAGTATCTCCTTTCCTGTAATTGAACCTATTGCTCTGAGTTCTAGTCTCCAAGGCAGAAGAAAACAAGCCTGCTTCCTCTTTCTTATGACATCCTAGATTGAGTGATGCCATAGTGCCTCTCTATTCTGCCATGGTCAGACAACATCTGGAATGCTGTGTCAAATTCTGGGGACCACAATTGAAAAGAGATATCAACAAGCTGAAATGTGTCAAGAGGAGGGCAACTAAAATGATCAAGGGTTTGGAGAACAAGCCATATGAGGAGTGGCTTAAAGAGCTGGGTATGTTTAGCTTGGAGAAGAGAAGACTAAGAGGAGACGCAATGGCCATGTATAAATATGTGAGGGAAAGTCATAAGGAGGAGGGAGCAAGCTTGTTTTCTGCTGCCCTGGAGACTAGGACGCGGAACAATGGTTTCAAACTACAAAAAAGGAGATTCCACCTGGAAGAACTTCCTAACTGTAAGAGCTGTTTGGCAGTGGCCCATGATGTCTCTTCCAACTCTATGATTCTATGATTCTATGAAAAGAAAAGTCTTCCAAGTATGGTAAAGAGACACCAACTGTGCAGCTAGTGCAAAAGCTGAGGTCCAAAGAGGGACCAGAGAACACAAGAGCATTTAGTGGACAAAATGATTACTGTCTCCCAAAACAATTACTTTACTTTCAACGCAAGAATGTAAAATGGAAATTTGGTGGATAGCAAAAGAGATGTAAAAATGGGCTTGAAGCTGCAGCATAGACACAGAGAACTGGGAAGCCTTGAGTGCTGTAACTGGAGGTCAGCTGTTACCAACAGTGCTGTGGATTTCGAAGAGGCATTAATGGAGAGCGAATGTGAGAAACATATCAAGAGGAAGATAGGTCAAGCCAACCCTTTTTGGGACAGCCTTCCATCTGGAAAATCGATGTCCGCACTGCAAAAGAACATGCACATTCAGAATAGATATCTACAGTCACTTACAGATCTACTGCCAAGACTCTATACTTGGAAGGCAATAATACTTAATCACAAGTGATAGGCTAAGATCTTGGCACATGGGTGGTGGGTGTTCTTATCTCACCTTGCCTCATTTTGTCTTGCTCGCCAGCTGGCAATCCCATGGAGGGAAGTGAAATGCGTGTGCAGTATGTGTGGCTTTCCTTCACCACCCAGGCAACACAGGAGTTGTTTTTGTGTTGCCAGCTCCAGGCTTGGAGCTGGCAACACAGGATTCCTCCTGTATTGCCTGGGGGGGCATACAAAGCCGGCAGGTGAAGCAAGGCGAAATGAGGCAAGATTAAACAACCGCCTCCATGCCTCACCATTATGAACAGCACCATCGCCCACTGCCCATGTGACAAGGTCATATAATGATGATGATGATCCAGTTTAGAACTGGTTTGGGATGAACGTTTCAGTGCACAAGTGATCAGATTGCTTGCCTGGAACTGGTTTGAAGCCAGTAAGGTGATTTACATGAACCTGGCTGCAAACTGCTTTGTATGCCCCCCCCCCCCATTACCTGCAGAGATATGCATCAGTACATCAGAGATATATGAGGTGAAAAGGGGGGAAATGATAGTTAGCAGTGGAAGTAATCAATTTTCCCCTCCCAAGAAGTCAATTTGCCCCTTGCTGCCGAGCCATGCCCCTGGGATGTTTTTCAGCAACCCCAATTCAGGATTCATTATTGTGCTTCAGCAGGGGCAGGTGTCAGCAATGTGCTTTGCATTTTGTGGAGCCAATTTCTCCCTGGATCTGGGATGCACTGGCACCTGCTGCAGTACATTTTTTGGCGGACCTCAGACTTTCCTGAGAATTCATTATATACTCTTAATGAATGCTGCAGAGTTCATTGCTGGTGTATGTTTTGCGTCCACCATGGTCTCAAGTCAACTTTGAACTGCTTGATATGGTCAATATAGATTTGTTGTTGTTCAATCACTCAGTCATTTCCGACTATTTGTGACTTCATGGACCAGTCCACGCCCGAGCTCCCTGTCGGCCGTCACCACCCCCAGTTCCTTTAAGGTCAAGCCAGTCTCTTCAAGGATACCATCCATCCATCTTGCCCTTGGTTGGCCTCTCTTTCTTTTTCCTTCCATTTTCTCCAGCATAGATTAGAAGGGCCTATATTTTTAGTGCAAGGCTTTACTTCTAATAAAATAGAAATGAGAACTCCAAATCGTTGCCTTGTTGCAGTATCACCCAGCAGTCTCACACCATAAGAGAGCAACAAGAAAATGGAAATCTACAACACCACATAAGGAACATCCTATGGAAGAAGTAAAGTGCGGCCAGCGGCAGACTGAGTCTGAAAATATTGGTTGTCAGAGGACAAAAGGGACCTACCCACAACTATAAAGCTATCCGTTATTTTTAATAGGAAATTAAGTGGAAAAGTACGATTAACAATATTGTGAAATAAATGTATATTTCAGGAATGACAGTGTATATATATTGTACATATTACTTGGAGTATATAGATACTAAATGTAAATTATACAATATTTAAGGGGGCCCACTTGCCATTGGGCAAACTGACGCCCTGGCCAGTCTGCCAGTTATTACAGCCTTCCAAGACATTGCTTATGGAATTCCTCCAGAACTTCTTTATGTCTTCTGTCTTGTGCAACATTTAAATGAGGCAGCTGCAACCAGAAGTGTTTCTGTGTCATGGTGACACACACTCATTTCCTCCCCATCTCTTTCTCCTTTTTCTTCCATTCTGTTAGTATTTATGTGCCATGCTACCTCTCAATCTTTCTACTTGTCAAAGCAGGGCATGAAATATTGGTGTCTACCCAATATCCAGTCATGGGTGGGAATGAAATGTCAGTGAGTAGATGGAACATGGAGAAAGGTGAGATGAAAGTGATGATGAACAAAAGACTCTGCAAGTTGGGAGGAGATATTCCTGATGATTGCTCTGGTTTTCACCGTCATGTGCTTAGATTTTCAGGCTCATGGGACTGTCTCAGAATACTTTCAGACTATCCATCTACGTTTGAAATCAGACTGCTGGATGCAACCAACACTGGATTGCCCTAGATCACTGTTTTTATGGGTCCTGATCTCAAATGGGATCCTCTTAGCTCAATGTTGGGGTCATGAAACATTTGACAACAGTAAAAGGTATTGAAACACTACCCATTTACACAAATCTGTTAGCAACAATATACAGTCTTTACAATGGACTCTGCAAAAATGCTTCAGCTGTACTTCACAAAAAGAGAAATCAGCCTGTTTAGTAAGCCTTGCACATGCTGGTTTATTTTCAGTAAATGTTTGATTTTCATGCCTATTTTATATACCTGGATATCTAGGGTCATGTACAAATTTCTCAGGTAGAAAAGGGTCCCAGGTGGGAAAATATTTAAGAGACCTGCCCTAAATTGAGAATTTGAGGTATTAAGTGTGTACATATGAAGAAAATATACAGAAAGAGTTGGATGGGGGCTAAATGGTGCTTTTAAATATTTCACTTCAACTTGGAAAGCCATTGCATTTCTTTTTCACGATTAGTGATTCTTAAAATTACATTTCATGCATGTAGAGTCACACATGCAATCGCTGGAGTTGCGTGCACAGGATCCCTGTGAAAGTGAAAATTTGTGAATAAAAACGGTTTTTTGTTGTATTTGAGAGGACTTCTCACTAATAATTTCTAGATTTTCTAGCATAACTCTGTGATCACCTTATGCTGGAAGTTGACCATAGAGTTGAACCGGAGGACCTAGAGATTCCTAGAAAGAAAATTTTAATCAAATCTGTGAATAATCAAATCCACAAAAGTGAAACCCACAAACGCAGAAGATTGACTATATCTTTTGTGGAGCTAGGATTGATTGCAGCTGTCAGTTGAGTATACAGACAGCATAGCTTCACATAGAGAGAAATAGCAATAGAAGGAACCATGAAAAACATATTTACGCTTCTCTGGTGGAAGTCAAGTTCTCAAAAGAAGGTGAAGCCTGGTGGAAGGGATATGTATGGATGTCTTCTTCATTTTGCATCAGACCTAAACAATAGGAAACCGTTTCTTTCTTTCATTTATTAGGTACATTCATATCCTGCCACTCTTCGATGGTGTACACTGCTCTTCCCTGCTCCACTTTATCCTCAAAGCAATATTGTAAGAAGGAGTAGCTGGTCCAAGGTCATCCAGTGAGTCTCCTGCTCCGTGTGGATTTGAACCTGGACCTCACAATTCCCTAAACAACATTGTAAACATTACTGGAAGCCCTTCCTTTAGAGCTTCCCCATATTGTGAGAATGAAAAAACTGTATTTGAGTCTGTGAAATGCATAATATCTACCAAAATCTTGCAATTGAAAGTTATGCCTTTACTCTGCTCAGGAAGGAGAGGACATGTAGTAACACAATGGTATGAATCGGTTTCACAAGCTTTTCCAAACAGACTTCCCCTTGATTTTTCTGGCATTAACAACTGTCAATTCCAGCTGTCTGCTCCTTTTCAAATATTTGTCCCTGCTCATTCACATTCCAAATGGGTCCCCATTCTGCACTATCTACTCTCATCTCTTGCTTTGTCCCTTTCTTTCCTTTGTAAGCATTTCAGTTTTGCAGGCTAAAGTCAAGATCACAAACTGAATTTTTATAGATCTTAGTTGTCTGTGAAGCTTTTGTGTAGCAAAACTGTTTCTTTCTCTCTCTCTTCTCCCTCCACTGCCAATATTCTAATTTTCATGTTTTTCTTTCTCACTGCCCAGCTCATCTGTTATAGGCATACTTTTCTGCTAATCTTACTTTGACATTAATCAAGAAAAGTCCTTAAAGAACCTATGCTCAGCCTATACATTTGTTGAATTTTCAAATTGTCTAATGTCTCAGATTTGGATCTATAGTTGCTTCTGATTTTCTAATGACAGTTTCACAATGACAGTTATGAACACCGTGGTTTAATACATCTAAGTCTTGCATTAATTTTATGCTGAGTTAAATGCTATTCTGCTGTAATCTATATTTATCTATGTTTTCTCATGAAGAAGTAAGACAGAAACTAGAGCAATGTTGGTGGAGAACTCAAAGCAAATCTGACCAAGTATGGGCTACAGCTTATTTGAAAGCCTATTCTGCGGCAATGGAGGCAGTAGGGAAATAATTCCTTGCTGCCACAATTGCATCTGTAAAGAACCGTCCAGCTGAACTGATTGGGTGTTCAGAGGGTTATTACATACTGGTCCTCAAGGAGAAATCCCTGACCACTCAGCAGCCCGCTGTGAAGAATTTGTGAGGCATTTTGCAGATAAAGTCACTCAGATCCATTCTGACTTGGATACTGTTATTGATACAGTTCCAAAGGATGTAACTTTGGCTCCTGTTTGTCCAGTGTTGATGGATACTTTTCAATTCGTGCAGCCCGAGGGTGTGTACAGGATCCTTGGAGAGGTGAGAGCTACCACATGTATTCTAGATCCATGCCCTTCCTGGCTGATCAAACAGGCCAGAGGGGGATTGGCAGATTGAGCGAAGGTCTAATGCCTCCTTGGAACAAGGCAAAGTTCCAACTTGCCTAAAGGACACAGTTATGAGGCTTATATTTAAAAAGCCATCCTTGAACCTCTCTACAATGGACAGCTATTGGCTAGTGTCCAATCTTCCATTTCTGAGCAAGATTCTGGAGTGTGTGATGGCCTCCCAACTCCAAGGATTTCTGGATGAAACAGATTATCTAGATCCATTTTAGGTCTGACTATGGAACAGAGACCGCTTTGGTCACCTTGGTAGCTGACCTGCGAAAAGAGCTAGACAGGGAGAGTATGTCCCTGTTGGTTTCCTGAATCTCTCAGCAGCTTTCAATAGCATTGATCATGTTATCCTTTTGAGTCATCTCACTGAGATGGGACTGGGAGGCACTGTCTTACAGTGGCTCTAGTCCTTTCTGGAGGGCCATTCCCAGAAGGTGGTGCTGGAAGACCCCTGCTAGAACCCCAAGCCGTTGGCCTGTGGAGTTACTCAGGGTTCCATTCTGTCCCCATGCTGTTTAACATATACATGAAACTGCTGGGAGAGGTCATCCAGAGTTTTAGAGTACGGTGCCACCTATATGTGGATGACACCCAGTTCTATTTCTCCATTCCACCTAATGCCAAGGGAGTTGTCCTGACACTAAACCAGTACCTGTCATCAATAATGGACTGGGTGATGGCAAACAAATTGAAACTTAATCCAGACAAGACAGGAATACTCCTGGTAAGTCGGAAGGCAGACCAGGAAAGAGGGATTTATCCTGTGCTGGATGGGGTCACCCCCTGAAGGCACAGGTTCACAGTTTGGGCGTCCTCCTGGACTCAGCACTGAACCTGGAAGCCCAGGTATTGGCTGTGGCCAGGAGGGCCTTTGCACAATTAAAACTTGTGCACCAACTGTGCCTTTTCCTTGAGAATCCAGATCTGGCCACTGTGGTACATGCCTTAGTTACATCCCATTTGGATTACTGTAACATTCTACATGGATCTGCAAGCCAGGTTGCTCACTAGGGCTGGCTACAGGGAGCAGACAACTCTCCCGTTGCAGCAGTTCCACTAGTTGCCAGTCTGTTTCCAGGCACAATTCAAAGTGCTGGTTATGACCGTTAAAGCCCTAGATGGTTCAGGTTTAGGCTATTTATCCTGAAGAGCCGGACCCAGAAGGTGGTGCTGGGGGATGCCTGCTTGGACCCCTGACCATTGACTTGTGGAGTTCCTCAATAATCATTCTTATCCCCCATGCTATTCAACTTCTACATGACACCACTGGGTGAGATTATCCGGAGTTTTGGAGTCCGGTGTCATCTGTATGCAGATGACACACTACTACTCATTTCCACCTAAAGCCAAGGAAGCTGCTCAGGTCCAGAACCAGTGTCTGACAGCTGTGATGGGTTGGACGAGGGCTAACAAACTGAGACTTAATCCAGATAAGACAGAGGTCTTCCTGGTCAGTCCAAAGGCTGATCAGGGTATAGGATGGCAACCTGTGCTTGACAGGGTAATAATAATAATAATAATAATAATAATAATAATAATAATAATAATAATAACTACTTTATTTTTATACCCCGCCCCATCTCCCCAAAGGGACTCGGGGCAGCTTACATGGGGCCTTGCCCGATAAAACAATCAAATATCAAAACACAGCAATAAAACAGTTATCCAATAAAAACATCAGTTACAGTAAAAACAATCGTTAAAATCAACATAAAACATACATGGAGACTAATTCATAGAACCCAGGCAAAGTGCAACATGTGCTGAAATGGGCCGAAATGGGGAAGGTAATTTCACAGTTGAAATGGACAAATTGTAATATAGCATTGGCAACACTCCCTCTAAGGACAGAAGTCCATAGCTTCGGGGTCCTCCTGGACCCTTGAACCTCAGGTATCAGTGGTAGCTGAGAGGGCCTTTGCACAGTTAAAATTTGTGTTCCAGCTGTGTCTGTATTTTGAAATGCCATGCCTTGGTTACATCTCAGGTGGATTACTGCAATGCACTTTACGTAGAGCTGCCTCTGAAAACAGCTTGGAGACTCCAATTAGTACAAAGATCTGAGGCCAGGCTGTTAATGAGAGCTAACAACAGGGAGCACGCCATTCCCTACCAAAAAGGCTCCACTGTCTATCTATATGTTTGCAGGCCCAACTGAAAGTGAAGGCTATTACCTACAAAGCCCTACACAGTTTGGATCCAGTCTATTTGCACGACTGCGTCCCCTCCTATGAATCTGATTGGGCTTTAAGATCTGCCAGGGAGGCCCTTCTCATGGTCCCGCCTCCGTCACAAGCACGGCCAGCATGGATGAGGGAAAGGGCCTTTTCAGTGGTGGCCTCCAGGCTATGAAATGCCCTCCCCAAGGAAACCAAAATGGCTCCCATGTTAGCAATGTTCAGGAAGGAACTGAAAACATGGCTGTGGAGACAGACTTTTAGAAACGATCAACCATAACTTTTAACCGTTGGAATTTAAACAGAATTTTAATTGATCTTAGTGCTCAATCTAACAAGAGCAGGTCACATGATGTTTGCTTGTTTTAATGTTTATATGTTTTATGTTTTATATACTTAACTTTCACATAGTTTTATATTGATTGTGACATTCTTGAGTTATATTCCATCTTATTTATTATGACACGTTTTATTTTTAGTGATTTAAATTGTTTGACTTGTTATGTGATTTATTATCATTTATGTTATTTGTTTTGTTGTAAGCCGCTTTGAGTCTCTTTGGGAGATGGGGTGGAATATAAATAAAGCTTCATTCATTCATAGATAGCAGAAACATATCAGAATGAGCACCTTCATTATTGCAACTCTCTTTATTTCCACATAACATCATAACCCTGACTTATCACACTTTTGCTGTTTTTGCTGCTCAGTCATTTTTTAAAGATCAGTTTTGCAGTTCCACCAATGGTTAACCAAAAAAGCAATCATATCAGTAAAATATGGAATAAATACAAAGCAGACAATTTGTGAACAGTGGGAGGAGCAGAATTCTACCCCTGATGTCACTTGACTGCCAGCATGACAACACAGAAATAGAAGGTGTCCATCACACAATGTACTAATGGGAAAATTACAGCATTGGCAGATATTCATGCATTTTTGCCCATTTTTAGCAGGGGGTGGGTTAATGATGGGGAGGGGCCAGATAGAGAGCTAGATGTCCATGGCGTTGTGCAATGGACACTATCAATGCTGCTTTGTTTGTCCCATGCAATAAATTCCTAAATCCTTCTTAAAGGACTTTGCAGGATAATTCTATGCACATCTCAAAGATAAATTTGATTAAATTCTGTTAGACTTGCTTTTAGCTGAGTGTGTCTAGGACTATAAATTAGGTAACCCTAGTGTCCATCAAATTAACAGAGAAAGTATGTGTCACCCTGCCCTATACCAACTAACATAAACAACAGAAGGAATTGTTAAAAGTTTCCATAGGAAGTAAATGGTGGCAAATTTTCTTTGAAATACTTTCCTCTTTACTTTCTGGTAAGTTGTAAAATGCTGTAATTAGCTGAGACAACAGCAAAGCAAAGGACAAAACATTATAAGGATTCAGTTACAACATGGAATTTGGCCACAGAAAGAAGCATTCAGGAATTGTATTACATTGGAAACTGAAATCAAATTCCCTATATAAATCCTCATGATGGTCCCAATGTTGTTTTAAAAAAACAAAAGGACAATCGTGAAAAACAAAGCTATTTGAAGTAATAAAATAAACTCAGAGACTTGGATCATAACTTTTTATTCTGTACACAAAAGGAGTATCTCTGAGTTTTACTAACTGCCCTGGGTCCTAAATTTCTAGAGATCTGTTTCCAGATGAAAAATGTTGCTCACAGAAAGACGGTCTTCCATTCTGAATAGTTCATTGGATGTTTGTCACCTCTATGGGTCTTTTGGGAGGATTGAAAAATATGTTGTTGGAGTACATTACCCATGAGTCCTAGTCAACATAGCCAATGTAAAGTGATTATGAGAGTTCTAGCCCAACAGCATCTTGGAAGGCCTCATATTCTCCATTCCTTTCCTCTGGAGTGGTTCAGAAATTCTTCTGGCCAAGCTGCTTCTACATATATATGAATGATACCGTTAATACATATGTATATAACTGCACAATTCCAAAATTAGTGGTGCAGAGAATGAACAAACAAATTTTATGTATTTCTTGTTAGTTCTAATGACTCAGCGATGAAGAAGAGTTGGGAGGGTTTAGAATAGGAACTGTCGTGGAAACAATCTATTGACAATTAACATCATGAAAGGAGCCACACACCAAAATATCAATTCAATAAGAGTTTGCTAAAAAGCTCTTTAGCTACTTCCATAAATGAGAGGATATCCCAAAGAAAAGAACATGTGTCCTACCTAAAAATGGGACTGTTATTTTGAACATGAGGTGAGATGGGAGAGACATGAAACAACTGATTAATGCTCCTTGCTTCTGATGCCCAGTTTATGTTAATTATTGTAGCTACAGTAAAAGACAGCAACAAAAGAGAACTCTGCAGATCTTGGGGGTGCTGGCACTTCTTTCTTTCCCAACCATTCAAAGGTAGGCAGATGGTAGTAAGGATCTCATCATATTGGGGTCCTTAAGCTGGGGAGCAGTGTGGGACTTCATGGAGCAGCATGGCAAATCTGTGGGACAGCGTTGGAAACCATTGGGCAGCACCCCATATTGCCTCCATACCATCACATGCAGAAACCCACCTATCCCCGGCTTGATCCCATGCTGTCCCAGGCTTACTCTCTGTGAATATGGGTCATAACCTGTGTTCTCAGGGCTGCCGGTTATCATGCTGCCAAGATGCAGTGTGCATAGAGCCAGCACTAAGCCCCACTGGAAGTGGCCATGTATCATGTGATGTCCTCTGGCAGGTTCTGTCCTGTCTGCGTTTTGACAGCATCCTAGGATGGGGCTTAAAGCCCATGTGATGAGGTCCTAAGGCAACCAAAGCCAAACAGCAGCTGGCAAGAGTGGGGCAGAACTTCTCAGTGATATTACCCATCTGCCTTTGTGCTACTGGGAAAGAAGTATCAAACTTTTCCATTCGAAACCTGGCTTTTTCTTCTTTTCTTCAGCTACATAACAGTAGCTGATCTTCCTCCTTGACATTAATTGTTTGCATGGAGTGTGCCCCGGCACAAGGAAATACAGGCAGTCCCTGGGTTGCAAACACCCGACTTACAAATGACTCATAGTTAAGAATGGGGATAAGACAACAAAAAGTGAGAGAAATCTACCCCTAGGAAGGAAAATTGGTTCCTATAAGAGTTATCATGGGAAAAAGGTGTCTCAACTGAAGCTTTATCACCAATCCTTGTTTCCATAACAAGCCAAATTTTTCAAAATTATCACAGGAACAGAAAGTGCGGTGAAATCTTCAGGACAGGGTCACAGACAGTAAAATAAACACCACAGGGATGTTAACCCTTCCCTATGCTATCTGAAGCTAAAAGATATTATATTAGATTGGAGTTACACTTACAAAATGTATCTGTTCTGACTTACAAACAAATTCAACTTAAGAACAAACATACAGAACCTATCTTGTTTGTAACTTGATGACTCCCTGCACTGGATTTCTGTTTTTGCAATGCTCCAAACAACTGTCATGTCAGGGTGAGCCACCAAGACGTTTCCAGCAAAAATGTTGTATGTCTGCAGTGATGTTTGGATGTTACAAGGGGTACTAGACAAGGTGACACTATATGTGTAATCAACAAGTCAGATTACTATCAGTTCACAAGCAGGGAGGACAGCTGTATAACTTTTAGAAAGTATGCCAGAATTTGCTTTTTACCTTATTCCCTCCCAATTCTTCTTTCTTTTTATGTTATATTCTTTCTATTGCAGCTTTGTGGGTAAAGACTATCTTGAAAATTTCTCATCTGAAATATTATATTTGATAGAAGGGCTAAATGCATTTGTGAAGTCCCAAATGAATGAATGGAATGTATATAAGTGTGTCTGTGTATTAATAAAAGATCTGTTCCTTTTAACAGTATTACTGTAGTTGGAGCTAACAATTTGATTTAGGCCAAAATCTATTATATGTTTAAATTTAGAATTACTTACTAAATAATGAATATGATCATGCATGTATTAGTTAATAGATCACATATAATTACTATGAAATCAAACAAACAAACAAACTAGAACATCTCAAATGATAGCTCATGTACAACATGTGCAGGTTAATACAGCAGTACTAAACTATCACTTCAGTCCAGGAATTGGAATCCTTGTGTAGCAGTTGGATGAATGCAAATGCAGAATGCTTTCTTCCACATAGTGCTCCTCAAGTTCTCATCAAGCCATATGGATGTGCCCTTTTGATATGGGCTGAGGTGCATCAACTGATTACAGTCACTATCTAATGTTCACAGCTAGGGCTGTACCAGAATATGAGTCTCCTTTGCCTCATAAACCAGGTGCACCTCATTGGGCCAACATGAAATTGCTTCTCTTTTCCCCCAAGCAAAAAGGTCACAGTAACATAGAAAGGACTCAGGACAGCAATGCAGTATACTTCAGCCACATTAGCTTCTCCTGTCAAATAAATCAAACCACAATGTCCAGAGATTATACAGTTTCAGATATAAGATAAAATAAAAGAGGTATTATTCAATTAGGTTTCAATATACTTTGTGATATAATTTTCGAAACAGTTTAATCTGAAAAAGTCATAAACATAAAAATAGCCACCAGAAAAGCATTTCCAGATGTCAGTGATTCATCACCAAGGAGTTCATTTTCCTGAGAGAACCTCATTTCGGAAGAGACTCTTGGGTAGTATTTGATGACTGTGGTGACATCCTGGATTAATCACAGCAAGACTCAGTGCCATTGCTTTGAAATGTTTCCCACCCAGGAACGAATACATGGACAATGAGAGTGGGTAGGAAATCCCTCTCAGTATTTTACAATGGAAACATGGTGTTATTACGAAAAATAATTTGCACAAAATTAAAATAAAACAGAATAAAAATGCAAGGAGAAAAATGGAAACTGATTGCTTCATAAGTGTAATTTGCTCATTATATTTTGCTATTTTCTGACACTTGTTCTGGCATTTTATTTGTTTGTTTAGCTTTTAAGATGTGTTGGAATATCACATCTAGAAACTCCTAGATCTTCATGGAGAAGGCATACCATTTTTTTCTTTCAATTGCTCTAATGCAGGGGTTCTCAAACTGTGTTCTGTGAAGCCCTTGGGGCTCCATGAGTAATAGTGAGGGGCTCTATGGTGCCATACTGCTTCTTTCCTCCTCTTTCCTCCTTCTCCTTTTCCTCTTGAGAAATGTAGAGAAATTAAAATTTGGAGCTGGCAAAGCAGCAGCATTGTCCTACTACTACTACCACTACTACAGAGGCTGGATTGCCATCTGCCAAGGGCACTTTGTGTTTTTCCTGCATGGCATATAGGGGTTGGTGGGATGGCTCATGGGGTTGCTTCTATTACTATTATGATTACAAGGGCTGGATGGCCATCTGTTGAGGGTGCTTTTATTGTGCTTTTACTGCAGTGTATGTATGTATGTATGTATGTATGTATGTATGTATGTATCTGTGTATGTGGCAGCTTTCTGATTGGCCGCCACTATCACAGGCCATTGTGACCACCAGGAATGACGGACCTGGCCCAAACTTGACATGGTGACACCCCATGATGCACTTTATGTCCTGGTGCCGTTTGCGGGATGATGGACCATGGGTGATGGGATATGTAGTACTTTCAATCACTAAAACTCCCACAGGCCACTGCGATGCCCATCAGTGACGGAACACAAGTGCAATGTGGCCCACTTTACGTCCTCCTGTCATTTGAAGAAACAACTGACCAGGGAAGATGGGATTTACAGTATCTTCATTCACTTCCCAGACCACTGCAACCCCCACCAATGTCTGATCAAGACCAAACTTAACAGATCGAGTCCCCATGACCTACTTTACATCCTGGCGCTGTTTGGAGGGGGATGGACCATGGACTTGCATATGGGAGTTTTAGTTCACCCGCACCAACTGACACTGGATCGAGACTAAACTTGGAACAAAGGCAAAGAATTCCATTCTCAAATAACCTGGGCACTGCCGGGTCCCCAAGCTAGTATAATATAATATATAAAGTGCTCTACAGCTGAGAAGCCTTGCTTTAGTGCAACTAGCAGAGTGGGCAATTAATGGTTTTCCAAATTTTGCTAGATAGCAACACCTTTGAGCTCTTAGCTTTATATGCAGCGGTGAGGGATGATGGGAGCTGAACTTCACTGACACTGAAAGAGCCACACATACTTCCTCCCTGTCCTAGGATATCAGTTACATATCACATAGAATTTGATGGAGGAAGCTCCTTAAGATGTTCCCAGGAAATTCTGAAATGATAGCTCTTCTTCATTCTAGTGGTCTAAATTGAATTGCCAATCCAAATTAGGATCCACCCATGATACCAATGAAAATTTAGAAGGTTAACATTTGTGTTAAGTACCCTGCTGCATACATGGAACAAAGTATCCTTCCTGAATCATTGGTTCATGCCCAAAATGGCAGGACCTAACACCTGCCCTTTGAAGGAAAGTGAAAGAATACCAAAATATACCACTAGTTGTTAAAAGTATGTTTTCAACAGCTAGTCAGTCATATTCATTATAGATATATTAATCATTGTCAAAAAGCAACAGACATCCCTTGGATTTTTCACATGTGCTTTATACACTGCCATATAAATCCAGATTATCTGTTTTGAACTGGATCATATGGCAGTGAAGACTCATATAATCCAGCTCAAAGCAGATTATCTGGATTATCAACTTTGACAATTTGGATTATATGGTTGTGTAGAAGAGGCTTTAGAGATGTTAAAGGGGATTGGGTAAATTCATTAAGTCTTTCATTGCCTTTTATAATGGGTAGTTACATGATAGTGATGTGTCATGGAGACATCTGTCAGGGATACTTTGTGCTTTTCCTGTATGGCGGGGTTGGACTAGATGGTCCATGTGGTGTCTTCCGATTCTATGATTCTATCCAGTATCAATGGTGGTTGGTCACCTGTACTTAGCACCTTATATTGGGGGTACTGATATGGTATGTGAAAATTCTCCATAACCATATGCTTGGCCTCTGTGGGATGGCCATGCTTGATGTTTTATGCAGAACAGATGTTTTCTGTGCAGAAAATCCTGTTTTTGAACAGGAAACGTACTGTCTAGAAAATAACATTGCTCTGTGGAAAACATTTTCTTCATAAACCCTTCCACATATATCTTTTGCACAGAATAAGTCCTGAACTGCAAATATTCCTGCCATTAAAAATGATTGCCCAACACCTGAGAAAAGCTTTAATTGTCTGGGATTTGAATTTTTTTCCCACTTCTAACATCTATGGTAGAATCTGGTAGAAATAATTTCAAAAGGTGTAACTGTCTTAGATAGAAAGCCAGTATGGTTTTAGACTCTGGACCTTATCCCATGAGTGTGAGTGGGAGGCGGGGTAGTGTCATGTAACTGTGGCATTTAGTCCAGTAGTGGTACAAATCACAATGTTCTGTTATTTATTACTTATCCTATTTCATCAGAATTTAATGTTAAAAATGTTTAAAAGCAATGCTTGGGAAGGCCAAGAACTCGAACACTTTTTCCATCCTACATATCTTGGTGTCACCTTAGATCGAACGTTAACATATAGGAAACTCTGCATGAACACCAAGCACAAAGTAGCTGCATGCAATAACATCCTGTGGAAACTTACTGGCAGTGCATGCGGTGCAGACCCACAATTAATAAAATCAGCAGCCCTGGCCTTGTCTTTCTCAACTGCTGAGTACGCCTGTCCTGTCTGGCATAAGTCTGTCCATGCGAAGCAGGTGAACATAGCACTGAACGAAACATGCAGAATAATCACAGAATGACTTAAACCTACACCTGTTGATAAACTCTACAAGTTAGCTGGCATTACACCCCCCCCCCCCCGATGTGCAACGGGAAGTCGCTGTTAACTGTGAGAGAAATAAGGTCAAACATTGTGAAAGCCATCCACTGCATGGTTATCAGCCTCCTCCCTGTAGACTCAAATCAAGGAAAAGCTTCATGAGAACCACCACCCCTCTTAATGTTCCCCCAGCAACAGCAAGACTATCCCTCTGGGCAGCTAAACCAGGCAATTCCAACTGGATGGCCCCCCATGAGGGTCTTCCTCCAGGGGCAAACCAAGAATGGGCAACTTGGAAGTCCTTAAACAGACTCAGAAACAGAGTTGGTAGATCAAAAGACAAGATGACAAGATGGAGGAATCCTCCACCTTGTGTGACTAGAGAAGAACAAACAACTCTGCATATGTATGCTTGCCCACAATATCCTGCCTCATGTATGGAGGAGGAGCTGTTTAAAACTACAGACAATGAGATAGCTGTTGCCCGCTTTTGGTCTAAAATTATTTAGCTGCTTGTGATTCCTTTATTTTATCACTTTTAAACTTATTATGCAATGCTTTTGACACAAAATAAATAAATAAAATCAGAATTTAATGGTTTCTCTGTTGCTGTTTTCATCCTTATCCCATGAGCAAATGGATTGTCTTCCCTCTCCCCTGCTTTTTTTTTTTTAAATGGGGTTTTACTTTGATATCATGATTCTTCAAATGTTCACTGGTTCAAGATTTGCATTATTAAAGACAAAGAAAAAATAGCAATCTACTAAAGTAGCAATATTTCTTAGTTTTAAATGTATAATAGAAATTACTGAAAAGGATCGCGCAACTATATTATGGCATAATACCAGGGACACATTAATGGTTAGGAGATTGCCCAGAGCACAGCCCATTTAAACGTATCATAGAGTCGATTCAAAGCAGGTGATTCTGACAGGCCTTATCCCACGTGTTTTTATACTTTCAAAATAGAATATCCCAGTTTCTGAGTCCAGAAGATGATCTCAGACTGTCTTTTTTCTTCCTCCCTTCCTTTCTTTGGACTGTTTATGACTTTTGACTACCAGACAGGAAGTCCCCCTGCATCGTGGGATGGGATCCATCACTTTTAATTGCCACAATGACTTAGAAATGTTTTAAATTGGGGAGGGGGACATGGGATAAGGTCCTCTGACTTTTGAGACCAGGATTCAAACCCTGCACAGCCATGGAAACCTACTGGATGACATTAGGCAAGTTACACTCTCACTGTACAATGCCCCATGTTTGGGAATATATGGCAAAAAAAGGACATGCCATCCTGCTAAATCTGAGTTTGCTAGAGATTTTGTAGAATGATCTCTTCTCACTTTTCCTGGCTATGGAGCTGTAACCTGATGTCTGCCAGAGTGCACCCCTCTCATCCTCAGTAATGTGCCATGGAGACATTGAAGAGGTATTTTTTTAGAGAAAGGAAGTTGCCATTTTGTGGAAGAAAGCAATGCATACTTTCTTATACAACAAATTTTCAGATCATATGTGCTTTTATAATATCAATTTGAGTCAAGAGTATAGCACAATAGCGATCTAGCCAGAAAATATTGCAATACCTTAAGGTTTAACTGATATAGTATGAGCTTTATATTTACATATAATGAAGTCTGTAAAAGCTCCTTCTATAATAAAACTGATACTCTTTGAGGTGTGAAAGGATTCTCTGTTGTTGTTTTTAGTAATACATAAACTCACATTCTAGTCAAATTCAAATATATATGTTACGATTATGATCTGGCTGATAACATACACATCCAAACTGTTCTAACGTTTAGTGATCTTCTCCTTAGGCTACTTTACTCAATTGTCTTACAAGCTAAATATATACTATAATATACCATAAAGATTACAATCACCAGGTTTCATTTCTTCAATTATAATCTTGTTCTATTGTTATGTGTGCTCCTCATTTTGTTGCCTGTATTTTTAACTTTATATTTTTATAAAAATGGAAAAATTCTACAGAACTAGAACATAAATTAGGGGAAGAAGCAATTGTATTGTATTTGAATATGCAGAAAGAAGCTTGTTAATCTTAGCAAAATAAAAAAAATTAAAGACTCAAAATCCCAAGGAAGAATGAGTGTTATTATGTTTTGGCAAGCCACTTTGCCTGTCTTGTGCAATAAAGTCCTAAGGATGAATAGTGGCCACATTTGTGACTGGAGGAACCTTGAGAATAGCATGACCAGACCAAGGACTCATCACAGGATGGGCAGGAACATATAAGTACATATTTCCATACACCCCCTCACAGGCACCCCCCCCCCACACACACACACACACACAAATGCAGGCAAAAACACATATACCCTCCTCCACCTTGCATACACAGTCTTTCCTCACACCAACAGACACAAAGCTTCTCTTCCACACCCCAGTACCTTGCCTCTCCCCCTCCCCCCCCTCCCCCCTCCCCCCCTCCCCCCTCTCTCTCCTTAGCTGATTTTACTGGTTAATAATGAGATCCTGCCTAATAATCTGCTTATTTGCAATTTTTATACCCTCTCCTATAACATGAGATATCTAGGCAGCGTACAATAAAATAACATGGAACTATTTAAAATGTAGCATGGTCAGACTTGTAAAACTATGAGAATAATTCACAGTTTCTGAAAGTATACCATTAGATAAGCAAAACATTTACAGGATAAAACCATTTATACAAATAAATTGAATGAGGTCATTAAGACTCAAAGGTTTTTAAAATCTAAAGATTTTATCTTATATTGCTGCTATAGTCCCCCCACCTTTGAAGTTGACTGAATTGCATTGGTGTTTGTTTGATATTATTACTATTGATATTATTACTGTTGTTTAAATCTTTGTTTTAACTTGTTTTATCATCATCTTGTGTTTTAAACTGTGTGTATTGTTAATGTATTTGTGCTGTTACTTTTGTAACATTGTGAGCTGCCCCGAGTCCCCACGGGGAGATGGTGGTGGGGTATAAATTAAGTTTTTATTATTATTATTATTATTATTATTATTATTATTATTATTATTATTATTTATAAAAATGCAGGTTTGAACTTCATACTAGAATGAAGCTTCTGATATAGAGAGAGGGATGTTCCTTCAAACTATTCAGAATTTTAAATATTATCAGCAGCACCTTGAATTTAAGACAAATTTATTGTTAGCCAGTAAAATTCCCTTAAAATAGGTGTTATGTGGTTTCTTCATGGTGTTCCAAATAACAATTTAGCTGCTAGATTTTTCATTAGCCTCAGCTTCCAAGTCATCTTCAGTGACAATTCCATGTAGAATGTATTGTCATTGTCAGATGTTACCTAAGCATAATCTGCTATAGTCGGATTATCCCTGTCAAGAAAGGCCCACAGCTGGCCCCAAGCACTCCAGATAAAAAAGACAATTTGAGCGGATAACGACAACATAAGAGCATTTTCAAGCAGTGCAGCTACTCCTTCAGATGGACTTTTCCCTGGTTAGGATACTCAGCCAGTTCCTGGGCAAGAGTCTCTTTTTATTTCAGATAATAATCCCCCACCCCCCAAATCCAGTTTACTACAACATCCAGGTGTGCCATTTGCAGTGGGAGTGGTTCTACAGGGCCAAGAAAAAGTGAATTTTGCAAATACATTTTCACTTTAAATCTCTCAGCATACACACAATAATACAAGTTATATATTAAAATTGACACATATGCATTCCTTCAGAAGTTCCATGCAGGATTATCCTATCTATTTCTGCAACTTTTGGTGAAACCTTAAAGCCATAAATAAAAAATTCAAAATAGAATCAAATGTACTATCAAAATTAGGCTACAAAGAATGTACCCCTTTATTCCATCCTAAATGCAAAATTGAAAACATCACTACCTTGTTCAAAGCGAACAGGGTTTACTTTGTAGCCTTGGGAACTGCAACACCTCACCAGCACATGCTTTCCCTTGAGTTCAGAACTCAATCAGCAACTATACACTGTGATGGGCAGCATGCCCATCTGTTGCTGGGCTGTCATTTTAGTATCCTTGGATGCTATAAAAGGTAAGTGTGGTGAGGTCCCAAGAGACTGGATCTGTAGGGTGCAGCCTCTTGTATAAAACACTTAGTCAGACTAAAAATATAGATTTGCCACCCCACTAACATGGTAGAATCACAGCATCAAAATCATAGAGATGGAAGTAGCCACAAGGGCCATCCAATTCAACCCCCTATCATGCAGGAACACAGAATCAAAGCACTATTGGCAGGTGGCCATGGCCATCCAGCTTACACCTAAAAAAAACACTAGCCATCACTGAATCATTTCACTGTGCCCTGAAATGATGACAACTGAGTGTTCCAATATGATTACTATCATAAGTCTTCCTGAGACATTTGTATGATAAGACAGCATAGTAGTACAAAAAATAGAAGAATGTTTTGTCCGAGTTCCAGGTCCATTTGCTTACTGTCCTATCTTACGTTCCCCTTGGGATAATGAAGAAAAAAAATCAAAATGGAGTTGGTGTGGTTTTTTGCTAATTGGTGTTTAACCTAATCTTTGGGTGTTTTCTCTGAAGAAAATTCCACTGAATTCAGTGGGGCTTAGTCAGATTACAGATTTATTATTTGCCTCTGTGATGAAATATCCATTATATTTTGCTAATTTCAATCTATAATGACTAGCTGTTAAAATTAATATGGATTGGAGTTAAAAGTGATTGCACATTAAATAATGGATAGTGAATTTATAGCATTCAAAAGGTTATTTCTATTTAGAGGAATTGTGTACCACAGCTGTGTGGGCATCATGCCTATTTATCAAACCAAGAGATAACATTAGGATAAATAAATGCAGAAACACAGTCTGAGATCTTGTGTCAAGACAAATAGTTATGAGGCATTGCTACATTTCCATTTGTATATCCATACTTTTATTGATGTGTACCATTTGTGGGATACCTGCTAATAGGAATACACACATATAAACATCTAACATTAATACAACTTCACACATAAAAATCAAATATAATATAACATCTATAGAATATATAGTAATACCAGGCATCCCATCAGGATTTATATCTAGTTCATTTACTTTGAAAAACAAGCCCAGGAAACAGCAGCAAAAAAGCCCACTATATGGTCCAGATACTTCACAATTTGGAGCCATGGAGAAGGAGAACTAAACATCCAAACATATCCAACCATCCAATTCAACAGAGAAAAAGAAAATGAAGGAAACTGCCATTTCTAGATGTCCTAGTCATCCGCAAACCCAATCAACAATGGGGCCACACAGTTTACAGAAAACTTACACACACGGATACCCCACCTCCTCCAAGGTGAACTGAACCTAAACCGGGCTTTACAGGCCAATGGATACTCCACCACAGACACCAGAAGAGCTACAAGGCCAAAAACAAGCCATGAGAATAAAGACAAAGATCCACCCACAGGAAAAGGGTTCTTACCATACATCAAGGGAACCACTGACTGCATAGGGAAATTGATGAAGAAACACAACCTACAATCTATTAATTAACTAATTTATTAACTGCATTTCTATACCGCTTTTCTCACCCCTGAGGGGACTCAAAGTGGTTTACAACATAATAAATGGCAAAATTCAATGCCTCACATATATATAAAATTATATCACAAATCTAAATCAAAAATATATAACTGTAGATTAAACCATTAAAACTATTTAAAAAAAACATCAAACATAGACATAAGCATAGAACATGTTATTGCAGCAATTAATGTAGACCCCTTCTCTTCCCCCACCCCCATCTCCCTCTCCATAAAGTTTCAACCTTTCTTTTTATACCCTCCCTGCTCCCTCACCCCACAAGACACAAAGTTTTTTAGGTACAGATTGAGTCCAGAATGGGGAGGGTAAAAATGTCCTGGCCCTTCTTGTGGGATGGTAAATGTGAGAGATCCTTGGGGAGGGCGGGGGAGACAGTCTTATCTGATGATGGCAGTAGGTTACTGATCAGTTTGATAAAAATCCAGAGGAACATAAATTTTATCAGTTGTGGTGTCATAAGTGGATTGTGGAAGAGCCCACAGCTCAATCCAGTTGTGAGCTTTATGTAGCTGTTCCAATGCAGCCTGGGAGTGTCCCTGGAATCCTTTGGGCATCCAGATGGCTGGCTGGGTCAAGGGCACATTGGGGTACCACTGCATCATTGGCCCTGAGCGGGGGAAGAGGAGGAGGAGGAGGGGAAAGAAGGAGGAGGAGGAGGAGGGTGAAGGAGGAGAAGAAGAGGAGGGGCAGAAGAAGAGTGGAAGAAGGCAGAGAGGAGGAGGAAGAGGGGAATTTCACAATTTTCACATAAACTTTTCATTCCTAACTAACAATGTGCATATATGAAATGAAACCAGGTCAAGTAAGGCAATCTTCCCTACTTCAATTTTTTTTGTAATGTTTATTATAGGCAATGCTGCTGTAATGAGACACTGAATGTTTGTGTTTGTCCAGCCCTATTTCAATCCCTCCAATGCTGATGTTGCTAAAAACATTCAACTAGACAGAGGACATTGAGGAAAAGTGGATTGGGGCTGCTGGGAAGCCTTTGATAGATAATAAATAATACATTGTTTTGTTTAATATTTGATTAACATTGACTGGAGTGATCTATCTAAAATAGCATCAGCTACTTTGTACAGCCAGAGCTACTTCACAAAGATTAGGCAAGGACATAGGGTAGGGGACAGATTGGGAAAGAACAGAAACAGTTTGGAATATGTGTTGGCAGGATATGAAGTGAAAGTGAGAAGTGTGTACTAGCAGCACAGGTTGAAGCACTGATTATAAAATAAGGGGAAAGAAAGGGAAGGTAGTGAGGAGAAAAACCCTTTGGAAGTACAAGGCACAACTCTCTCCACACTTGGCACTTTGTGTGACTTCATTGGCTGCCTTGACCTTCTTAATGGATGGATCAGCTTTGCCTCTCTAAATCTGAAAAGTTGAAGCTCACCACATAGTGCCGTAAATATTTCAAACTTATAGTTGAGATATGTATGTCTGTGTATTTAAATTGTAATAATGCATTGAGCCACTGAGTTCTGCTGGAGTTTGATTCCAGGACCATCCTCCCCATGGATTCCAAAATCCATGGAATCTCAAGTCTTATTATACATATGATGGCATAGTAAAATGACATTGATTTTGGGGATTTGGGTATGAGGAGGGAGTGGAGATATTTTCAAGCCATGGATGGTTGATCCCAGGAATACAGAATCTGTAGATATGAAGGGTTGACAGTACATTTTACTATATCAAATTTTAAGAAGTAGAAGCATTCACTTGCTAAGGTGTGTACATATTTTTTCCTCCATCCTGCGTTTATAGCAAAAATGGTACACAGAGGGTTAACAAATGAATTTTGTGTGTATATATACATTAAAAATACTGAAACATGATGTATCACAAAAAAATCTGCTGCAGATATTAATTAAGGCAGTCTCTGAAGGGTGGTGGAAATTTCCTTTAAAGCAAAAATATCAGTGGCATCTGGAACTGTTTTCTTTAAGCTGGATAAAGTGACAGAATGGGGACATAATAACATAAAGCTAAAGAGAACCATTGCACCAGTAGCACAAACATCTGCATACATTTTAGACTTGTTTAAAAGACTATAGATAACCTGAATAGTTTTCAGTACCCATTTTTTTTAAAAAAAGAATTTTAATTTATGTTTACATTTGATGGAACAGTTTAGCAAGGAAATAGCACTTACATTAAGTAAACAAAATAACATCAGAATACTTTTCCTTGTGTGATATTTTGTTTAATTCAATCCTCCATTCCCTGAAATTCCTGGTATATTAATTTGTGTTTGTGCTGAACAGCCCTTCTGTAAATAGGACTCCCATTTCATTTCAGACAATAAGCTTTTTACCAAAGCCAAGCTCGCAGAGAGAGATTTGTGCTTCCATCTTGTCCAAGCCCTTCTCTTTAAATTTTAAAGATAGGTAAGAATTTCATTTTAGTGTGATTTTGAAAATACAGTTTGAATAAATCTTATTCAAAATGCTTGTGACCAGAAGTGTTTTGGATTTTGGATTTTTCTTCTTATTTTGGAATATTTGTTTTTGTTTATACAGACATTCATATTGAGATAGAATCTAAGTCTACATCTTAAACACATAGCCTAAGGATAATTTTATATGCAATATTTTTAATAATTTTATACCTAAAACAGCTTGCATACATTGAATCATCAGAAAACAAAGGTGCCACTATTCCAGCCACTGTTAAAGACCTGTACACAGAATCTGTTAATGCAGCCCCTCACTGTCTCGTAATCAAAAGCAGTCCATAGTCATACACAGCAAGCACTCCAACAAGGGCAAAGCATGCAAATAGTCCACAGTTCTTTCCAAGGGTCAAGGCCAAGTAATCTCACCAATTCAAGTCATTGTCTAAAAACATAGTCCAGTTACCAAGGTCAAAATTCAACACAAGAGTACACCAACAGAGATTCAGGTTGTAGCAGTTCCACAAACGTTGCTCCCAGAAAACAACCAGCTCCAGACTCCAGCTATTTGTGCCACTTCCCCAAGTGTTCTCACTTGTTGACCCTCCTCTGAGCCAAGCAATTAGATCTCCTCAGTTGGAGAGCATAGTTTCTTAATTGCAGCCTAGCTGGAATACTTAACTCCTGATCTACTTCCTGGAGCTCGTGATCCTGCCCTAACTCTGTATCTCTACTTCCCTGAGGCCCCTGGTCCTGCTCTGCAGGGGTATATTCCTCAGTGTCAGTTTTTGCTGCTCTCTGTGTACCTCTAACTCAAATGCTGGTGAAGAAGCCCTTCATCTTCATCCTCATCACAAGCCCTGACAACTACCCAGGAAGACAAATTTGGATTTTGGAATATTTCCGAAATTTTGGTATAGGAAGTTCAATCTGCAATTAATTCTCAAATGTTCTCATACCTAAGTTGGAAAGAACTCCAGATCTGTTAAAAAATGAATGTATTTGACCACTCATACTTAGATCTTTGAATTCCCATGAATTCAACCATGTTGTCAGGATGCTGCAGCCAGAACTTTGACAGCATAGACAAGTCAGCTCATGGTCAAACGCAGAAGGATTTTTTTTCTGAGATTAAAGACGCAGAGAATGCTAAAAGCCAGTCCAAAGGTCATATATATATGAAGCTCACGAACTAGTGCCAGTGCAGTCCAGGGTCATTCACTAAGACAGTCCAAACAAAGCAGTAGGCACAACACATCATCCAAGAATTCAGTCCAAGGGTTAGACACATAAACAGCTCACCAAAATATGAAATACAGATTCAAGGATCAAAGTCACCAGCTGAAACATCCATTGCAACTATTGCTTTCAGCAATGTCCTGTCACCAACGTCTTTCTTTTATACTGCCTCTCTAACCACTCTACAGCGGGTCTTCCATCTGTTGGGCCAATCTCTTTAACCAGTGCAGCTGAAGCAGGTCCACTCTTAGCTGCAACCGGGCAGGGCACGCCAAGTCCTGCCCTCCCTCTTGAAGGCTGTCATCTTGCTCTGACTCAGTTGCCACTATGGGATCCTGCTCCTGTGCAGTAGTCTTATTCTCAGGCATGTCTAGCTGTTCCTCACCCGTGGGCTCCAACTTGGCTGCTGGGAGACAAACCCCCTCTTTCTCATCCTCATTTCGGCCCATGGTCCTGACTCATGTTGGTGTTCAATCAACTTTCAGGAGCAAGAATAGATACTAAAAAGTACATTAAAAGCGAATCAGCAGAAAAAAGAAATTGCTTCCATTAAAGGTTTAAATTTATTATTTAAACTGTTAACTGCACTTTGGCCTATACATTAACTGATTGGCGTCCTTTAGGGGATATGCTAAAAACAAGACTAATTTTAAAACATTTTAAATGGACAATACATAATTAAAAATATATAAAATAAAATACTGTAATAAAATGTACTAATTTAGTGTAAGGTTATATACACATATCGTTCAACAGCAGACATTTCTGGATTGACAAATATACTCTATTTTTAACAATACTAGATACTTTCACCAGCCAAATGTGAATCAAAAGGCAAGAAGTTTAATGGCGACTGCCTCCTCACAAAAATGGAGCAAGACAACATGAGGAATGTCTTGGATACAAAGGTTGTGAAAACTGAAATCACCAATACATTTTTTAAAATAGACATGAAGGTCCTAGGTGAATCTAAAGATGCTGCAGGACTAAAATCCCATTTGGATTTCCATAGTAATTGCTAAGTAGCAATAATGAGAAGCCATTTCCCTTTGACTATTACAAACTGCATTCAGCCTGCCCATCGGTGACCTAGCCATTTTACAAAGCTAAGAAAAATGCTATCACTCTTCCAAGAAAAATCCAAGGGGATTTTACTTGGAACATTTAGCAGGCACCAGTGGAAGCAGCAAACATATCAACGTGCAAGTAGCAGCACAGAACAGATGGTGAAGGGGGGGGGGGACAAGAGGAGATTTTGTGGAGGCGAGTTTAAAGACATATAGATTAATCCCTCAGGAGACAAGCAAAACTAAAAGGTTTCATGATGGCATATGTTAATCTGTCTCAAAAAGGTATGTCCTTTTAAAATATCCTTGTTGAGTTGGAGGATCTATGGTCCTGCAGATGGCTTGTAGTGTTTAACCATTGCTCATAGTGAGTGAAGCTGAGGGCCAAAAACAGTTGGGGAAACAAAGCTGCTATCAAACACAAGATGGGGAAACAAAGCTGCTATCAAACACAAGTTCTGAATATCAGATTGAAAAAAATGTCAAAGTTGATGGAGGCTGGTATGAGATTTCACTTATTTTCCCTGGATAATAAAGTGTGTCCATCTTAACAAAATCTTGAAGCTACCTGTGAAATATTGGTGTGATTCAGGACATCTGTGAATTTCATCTGATGAGCAGGTGCTGTAAATTAGTATGTGAAAAAATAAACATCGTTTCATTTGTGATTGCACCTGCCTGCTATGATCATTACTACAGCTGCATAACTAAAAAATAGATATGTTCAGCAGTGGAGGACCATAGACCATCAGCACTTACTAGAGAATTCTACTTTACTTGCTCCTTGGACAAGTATTTTTTTTTGTATAATTTTTATTGATAGTTTTTAATACATAGTTGAAAACTTAGGGTAAATCACTTTGTGAGGGGGGAAGGATAGGAGAGGATTTGTGCTGCATTTTAAATAAGGGCATCCAAACCAATCATGTGAAGCAAGTGTTTGTGTGGTTTGCATCTAGAATTACAATCTACTATCCAGGTTCTCCCTCACCATAATCAGGGATAGGTCTTAACCTCATCTAACACAGAAGGTCTTATTGTAGGGCTATGAAGACTATTTCTTCATTGATATGACCTGCCAACAACTAAGCTCGACATCTGAACCTTACTGTTTCACCCTGGCAGTGCCTCAACCAAAGGTTTTACAAGGTCCTGCATATCAGTGCTGGAAAAGGACATGGGCAGTCCTCCTTTTTGAGACAAGCAGTTGATACAGAACTCTGGCAAGGTCTCTCTAGATGCCTGATGCTGAATAATATTTGAAAATTATGTGGAAACACTTAAATTCTCATGAAGGGCACTGCTGAAATTATTTGATGTTGCCTATGGGACTGAAATAACACCATGTAACATAATTTGAAAACATTTCTGTTCCTGGTTTAAAAGTGTTATTCCTGTTTAATTGTGTGGTACATACTTTGAAAATAGTTGTTATATGTCATTTTTGTGGCTGCCACAAACTTTGTTGCATTGGATGAGACTGGTTGAGATTGAAAAACTATAGCAAAACATGCTGCAGAATGTCCTGCAAAAACAAAGTTTTTTGCAGTTAATAAACTTTTTTCATGTTTTTATGATAGAACCAATTAGGAAATGACATTTTTTAGCCCATGGACAAAAATAGTGTTACATCGTGCAATTGAAGCACCACATGCCAACTTATTGCTCTGTGAACAAGCATTGGATTGATCTACCTGAACTAGAGGTAAAATGGGGTTGGGGAACAAACCTACTAGGGTAAGATGGGATGATATGGGATAGTATATCAGGAGCCAGAGCTGATTTTGTTGTTGTGTCACATTCACATATTCAAGTCATTTACCCAGAGGATTTCCATGGCTGAGTGAGGAATTGAATCCTGGTCTCCAGAGTCATGGTCCAATGCTCAGACCACTGCACTATACTGGCTCAGGTCTGGCTACTGCTAGAATTTTGTCTCTTTATTTCTGCTGAGTTGGAAACACTTTAGTCGCTATCCTGCTGCCTCAAAAATTCCACTTAGTACTCTATATGTGGAGTTTATTTCCAAGATATACCAAATCCAAACAAACTGAAATAATGGGTTATAGGTAGTCACATATTGTTGGCTAGGAGTAGAATATTATGTACAGATCAAAACTATGAAAATGCATCAAATCGCTACAGGATTTGGAAAATTGTATTTTATAGTAATTTATAGCACATCCTCAGCATGTGTTTTTCTATTCCTGTAAAATTTGTTCAAATAGATTTGTTACCTTTTGGAAACAAGTCCACATATATGTACCCTCTTTTTCGTTTGCACAGCAATGGATTTTTACAAAGAGGATTCAGTTCAAAGGCATATTTAATTTTTATCCATTCCTAAACCTAAATTCAAGTGTTTGGGGGCTGCTCAACTACTTTACCTTCTGTTTATCTTCCCAATTAGAGCTTGTTTCTTGAAATTGTTTTACCCTCTAATTGTGAGTGCAGGTAATTTGAGACCGTGAACTAAAGTGATTTTGTGTGTGCGCTATTTTGTCTACAATAATGAAGCATGAAATTAGTAATTGGAGGGACAAACTACCAGCAGGAATGTGGTTATTAAGGCAAACCTATTGGTCTGTGAAGAAATATAACAAGTAGAGAAAGCAGTCAATGGCAAACCTCTCTGCAAAACCCAGTGACCCATTATTAAAAGAGACTGGCATAAACAATTAGCCTTGCCTGAAGATTGAAGAAAAAGAGGTGACATTTCCTTTTAATGGTAATTCAAAGAAAGAGGGGAAAGAGTATTATAAATAACTGACAATTGCAACTTTGTCCTCTTTCCTTGGTTATGCAGTACTGGCCCAAATATTAGGCAAAGTGGGGCAATCGCCTTAGTTACTAGATGTGGGGGGCAGAGTGCTATTCCCCCCCCCACACACACACACACAAACCATTCCCCTCTGTTACACAACAAGTGTATTCATGCCACACAGCAGATATTGGTCAGCTGGCTCAATGGAGGATGATATCCTTTCATTAGTATTGAGGTAAGCATCAACTGCCAGATCTACCTGGTTTTTTTTTTTTTACATGAAATAGGGTGGGTGCCATTTTGTCTTTTGCCTAGACTAGTTCTACTAATTTATAAAACTATGTGGCATGTACATAGTAACCTGGAACAAGGCATCCTTATACATAACAACAGTGTTTTGAACATACAGAGCTCATTTAACTGTTATTTTAAGGCCACCTCCGCCTCCCAATCCATTTATAGCAGCACTGGCAGAGACTACAGTGTGATGAACTATTCAATGAATTTTCACTTCTATTACTTGTTGTTCTGATGGCATGAAATTGAACGTATGTCTATGCTAGATATCCTTATGGGTTAAATTATCATTTCTTCTACCCAATACACCTTGAAAATCCAGTAATAACCTCTCATTTAAAGAAATAAATTGATGGAGTAGAATGATGCTCTATGTTGGGTGCACAGCAGAGAATTGTAACTTCTGCAGAGACACATGGGAATGTAACTGATATAACCCCAGTAATATAGAGTTCAAGGACATAGCAATGTTAGTCTAGAATAGTAGAGTGCAAAGGGAGGTTGTAACACCTTAGAGACTAACTTAGAGAACCAAGGGCCCTTCCACACAGCCCTATGTCCTAGAATATCAAGGCAGAAAATTCCACAATATCTGCTTTGAACTGGGTTATCTGAGTTCACACTGCCATATATTCCAGTTCAAAGCAGATATTATGGGGTTTTTTGCCATGATATTCTGGGATATAGGGCTGTGTGGAAGGGCCCCAAGTTAGTGCTGCTGCTCAGTCATTCAGTCGTCTCCGACTCTTTGTGACTTCATGGACCAGTCCATGCAAGTTAGTACAAGCTTTATAAACTCAGGACCCATCTACACTGGTCACATATGCCAGAGCTGATCCAGAGTGAGGTACTCTGGATCAGCATCAAGGAAGTCCATGCACCCATCTGCCAGACACCTCAGTAGCTAACAGGTGCCTGCACTGCATGACACCAAGGCAGTGTGGTGGTGGGAAGGAATCTGCACAGCACAGTGGTGCCAAATTAAATTTGAATCTGGCACCGCTAGACAATCATTCTTAATGTGCCTGGCATATCCTCTGCTAAGCAGCAGCCCCCAGGCACGAAACTGTAGGTAGTCATCATTTGTCGAATGGGATGATGTTGGCTAGAGTACCAAAGCAATGCAGGAGAGAGGAGAGGAAAAAGGAGGAATTTGTCCCTTCTTTCCCTTCTCCAATCACTCTGGTGCTCTGGCCAGCATCACTACATATGACAAGTAACAGCCACCAGTAATTTTGTGCATGGTGGTCACTACTAAACCGTGGCTATGACAGGGATTGTTAGCACCAGTCCCCTTTCCCTGGGTCACCCAAGCCCAGGGAACATGGAATGAGCATGTACATCAACACATATGGCCAGTTCAGAACAGAACAAGCCCAATTGTTTACACTGTCCTGCCCCAAAGTGCAGATGAGCCTAGGAGCTTTGAGGAAGTTTTGAGGCATCCCTCAACTTTGTTTAACATTGAACAAGGCCATGTTAAGCATCCTGACTATTAGGTCAAGTCCACCTCAGACATCATGTGGATGCCACAGAGTCCATTCACCCTGCTCCATGACGTTTGACGTCATTTCACTTCCTTAGATGCAAGTTTACTCTAAACACTGGACTTGAATCCAAGCAACTCCTTCCATTAAAGAAATCGGTTTTCCCAGTGAACCAAGAACATGTGGCTTCTCTACACTAGCCCTAAAACTTGAAGTGGATCAGACCCCACTCCAGGATGTCTAAAATGGTTTAGCCCCATGTTAAGCAAAATCATGGAATGCTCTGAAGTTTCACCAAAATTCCAGAGCAACCCTGCTCTTCAGGAAGAATATGGACAGCTCGAAAGCAAACAAGTGCACTGTTCACATGGGCTGGTATTGCCATTACCATATGACTCTGACATGGATCTTTCCATCACAACCACCACCATCACACCCCATGGTTCTATCACATTCCAGCATTTCAATAGGTGTAGAGTTCAGGGAAAGCTTCTGGTCATCACTGAGCACCTTTGCTGATATCAGCAAAGATGGCCACATAATCAAGGAGAAGGGGAGGAGACACTGAGTGCCTCCAGAGTGTCCTCACCAGATTATGTGATAGGTGTAGATAAGCCCAGAGTTTGGAATGTTACTTTTTAAGAAGAAACTACTTTTGTTGCTGATAATCTTTTTTCTCTGATTCTTTAAGACAGGAGAAGAAAATGTATATTATATGAGCAAACGTCCACTAGCATGATGTTGGATTCATATCACATAATATAAATAAAATACATTGCAGAATACATCAACTTGGAATGGACCATATACCTGGTAAAACGGAGCTTGTTCACAAGCTACCAAAGGTGTCACCAGGAAAAAAAATTTCTTAAGCTCTTAGTTCTCAGGCTGGCTCAGTATGGCTCTCAGCAGGAGATACTACTCGCATTGCCTGCCTATCCAACCTTAGTACTGGGAAATGTGAGTTACAGGACTGGATCACAGAAGCAAGTAATGAAATTGGTAGAGCCTGAATAGCTACTCCCATGTCCAATCCTATCTTCCCACAGGGTCTAGCTGACAAACAGACCCAGACTGCTTTTACAAGGTTTTACAAAGTAGCTTTACTGACAACATTTTCCAATTCTTTCTATCCTCCATAAGGCCATGTGTTTGACTAGGGACATGTAATAATTGCAAACAGGAGGCCTGAATGCAAACTAACAGTTAGTGAACATATGCATGCAAAGATTACTTATTCCAACACATACTAGCTTATTTCTCACAGGACGAAATTATTTGGTATTGTCTTTAATAACTCACATTTATACTATATCTGCGAGCCTTTTTCTCACTTGCATATTTCTACCATTTCTGCGGGGTCCTTCAATCATGTTTAAGTAGGTCAATGTGTGAACAACTTTGGCATCTGGGGGAGGGGGGCATTATTTTCCCAAAGACCTGTTAAGGAGTGTGTGGACTGCCAAACATATACACACATCACAAACACACAAATACGGAGTGACTGGCATCCAGCTATTAAAGTAAATATGCATTAATTATTATTTTATAATAGATATCTTTAAAATGAAAAACATATATTTCAAATTTGGAAACAAGCATTTTAACAACTGATATATGTATATGTGTATATGCTAGCTAGATAATAAATAAATAAATAAAATCTCCTAGGACAACATCATTTATCAATGCTCAGTTGAAATATTTGCTAAATTTACTCCCTAGATCTGTATATTTTGGTACTAAAATAAAAAGGAAGCTCTTTGGTCTTTTGTAAAACTTCTAAAAATATTTTGACATATTCTTTCTCAAAATCAGTTGCCTCTCTATCTTTTTTTGGTTGGCTTTCTTGTTTAGAATCTTGGAACAACTGGCCCATAAATTCACTTGTCAGTGCTGCTTGTGAAGTTAAAACACAATAAAAGAGTATATTGCAGGACTAATGTGTATATGTTTCAAAACAAGCATTAAATGGGGCATACTTGGGGTTTTTTTCTTTTCTTCTAAAGGAATGTATCCTGACACAGTGAAATTGTAGTAACAAGCTGTGAAACTTAATGTGCAGAGCAACAAAATGTCAGCTTAGGGAACAGATGACATAGAGGGGGCTCTTCAAAAGCACTGCTGAGTTTGGCTATTCACTTTGTGCGATGCACATCGAAAGGTGATGTGGCAGTTCAGCACTGTTTTAAGGTTTGGATCAATAGTTTCAGTCTGTTTATAAAGGAGTCAACGTCCTTCCCCAGAAAGTTTTAGTTCTGAGAAAACCATTGAGGTTTCCAGGGTCCATCTCTCTGTCTTTTCCTGCATATGATTTCAAAGCCAGTCATTTTGCATAAACAACGATAGAGCCAGCTTGTGAATAAGATGCTAGGGAGATAACAAGGAGGCCAGTAGCTAAACAGCATAGGCTGTTATCCCAAATTTGTACTCCTCATATATGAGCATAGTCTGAGACAGGTATTTTACAACTTTTTCAAACTTAAAACATAAAAATTCAAGCTGCAGTTATATAGTTATGCAAAGGATTTCTTTCCCAATAGCAACAATATATGTGGTTTTGTGTGTGTGTGTGGGGGGGGGGGGGAGTTGCCAGCTGCTGGTTTCAGACAGATTTCATTCACCATCATTGGTTATGTCAAATCCATCAAGACAAAATCGAAAGGTTTGGGAGGGGGTGCCCAAAAGAGATTAAATCTTGATGTGGGGTAAATCCAGAAGTCAAGGACAGCACAGAAATGGGTTCTGGTGAGTGAACAGTAGGCTCACAGTGAAACTTGGTCCATTACAGATAGATCCTGACACAGTCTGATAGGTTATGGGCAGACTAGTAGTGTGGTGGTTCATGCATTTCATGTTACTGGGGCACAGAATTTACTCTAGGATTTGACCTAACCTTTAAAAGAAGTATCCAAGCTGATGAATTTATTTGGGGGAATTGGGTTGAACAATATAGATAGAGTGTTTAATGTCTGAACTAAAACCTATAGTGGATTAATCATTCTATGAACATGGAAAGCATCCACCACCACTTATCTGATAGAAAACCTTTGGCACAATTCTTCCTTATTTATGGCTATTAAATCGGCTTGAAAAACCTCTTGAAAAGCATTAGTCAAAGTGGTGGTCCCTGGAGCAGCGCTAGTAACTGAGCCATTGGCTGATGGTCCTTGGCACATTTCCTGGAAAGAAATGACAATTGTACCCGACAGGCACAAATATAGGACCAATCCCTGGCATATCAGCCTCCAACATCAAATAGCCTAACACCCTCATCAGACTGGCTGATTTGTCCATCATGCACTGCTTTCCCTCCACTTTCAGCACGGTTCCCATTAGACAATGCACAGTCATTTCCAGCCATGCTCTGTACCGAAAGAAGAGAGGAAGTGGCACACGCCCCCACCTTGACAACACAGGAACCTTCCTGAATTGCCTTGTCAGCAATGGAGGGGGGGGAAGCCATGGGATGAGGGGTAAGTCAATTCATGTGATGCGGGGCGTGGAGTGATGGGTTTTCCACGCCTCCCCCACCCATGTATTCACCCCGCATTTTCCACAATGCGTGGCGAATCCATGGGTCTTTGTGATGGGGTTGTCTGAAACAGTGTTGTAGTTATTTTTAAATTAAATGTTTCATGGGAGGATGCTAATGAACAGTTGAGAAAATAACTCCACTATTAAAACATTATATATTTTAAGCAATTATCATCCACTGGAATATATACTGCTTCTGCTGTATTACAAAGAAACGGCAAGAGCCATTCATTGTGGAGCTGGTCCTGTAATGTTGGGGAGGGAGTTGCCAATACCCCACATTTGATAGCTTGAGAAGCACTGCTCTAGAAGGTACAAAAGCCTTGTTTTGCCTCCACCCCTGACTCTACAGTAGAGTTCCTGATCACAAGGAAGGGAAAAGATGTTCAGCAGTGGGATATGCTGGCTTGCCTTGGAGTGCGGTGGAGTCTCCTTCTTTGGAGATTTTTAAACAGAGCTTGGATGGCCATCTGTCAGGAGTGCTCTAACAACAACAACAACAACAACAACACTTTATTTATATCCCGCCACCATCTCCCCATGGGGACTCGGGGTGGCTTACATGGGGCAAAAGCCCAACAACACAATTGACCAAAATAAACAACAATATAAATGCAATTCTGTTTTATTATGTATTCCTGCATGGCAGGGGGTTGGACTTGATAACCTTGGTCATATCTTCCAACTCTTTCATTCTGTGACTCTATATATGTACTGTTTGTGTCCTTGTCAAGTTGCAAAGTCTAGGAAATTGGAAGGAGTGGGTACTGAGGGCTGGACTGAGATATGGAGCACTGCACAGATCATTCATAAAGCACCCCATTCTGTGCATTGTCCCAATGTATTTTTTACATATAGGGGTTGGAAAAGAACTTTGCATTAACTGAGTTGTTTTTCAGATAAATTGATCTAATTTGTGGTGTTTGAATCTATTAAGAAAAACGTACATGTATATTTGGTTTTCCACTGTCAAAAGGATATAACAAGCATCAAGTGTATTTTTCCTTTTCTATTTTGAATTCTATGTGAATCTATATTTGGAAAATGAGTAAAAACATGTTTTGGTCAATGGGCAGATGTGTAAAATGTGTACCTGAAGAATGATATACAGTGTTTCCTCACTTATCGTGGGGGTTACGTTCCAGGACCACCTGCAATAAGTGAAAATCCGTGAAGTAGGGACACTCTATTTATTCTATGTGTGGAGGAGAGCAAACCACAGACCACTTACTACAATGCAGTCTGTACTTTATTTTAGCAGTTACAATATACAGTACACCGGCAGAGAAGAAGAATGGAAGCTAAATAACGCTTTTTTATTTCCAACCCTTCCCTCCCCCCTCTCCCTTTATTTCTCCCTCCCCCCCTTCCAAAATCCTTTGCACACCACAAAAACCCACAAAACAGTGAAAATACAATGCTAAATGTTTACATTAATATTACTTGAAAACCCACAAAACAGCGAGGGAGTGAAAAGTAAACTGCGAAGTAGCAAGGGAAGACTTACAGAAATTAGTACATTAAGAAAGCTACACAACAAATTCGAATAGATTTCCCTTCTTCATATGAGAAAAAAAGAAAAGGTTTCACAGTCTTTAAAAGGATTTGAACTGGATGACAATGTTAGTGGGAAACAATGGGAATTAGCAGTTCATATACCTCAGTGTGAGAGAGATACATAGAAAGAGAAAGAAAGATTTTTTTTCTGCATACTGAGAAATGAGGAAACATGAGCTACAATTTGATCATTCATGGAAATTGTACCTTCACATGAGGAAGGATCATGCCTTCATTTTTTCACATCGCAACTGTAGCTTCTTGATGGAAACAGAATATAATTTTACTGCTTGAACTGATACATTCTGACTGAGTTTGCCACCCCACCCCTAATGATTAAATGCATTTTCCAACAAAGTACAGTAGAGTCTCACTTATCCAATGTAAACGGGCCAGCAGAACGTTGGATAAGCGAATATGTTGGATAATAAGGAGAGATTAAGGAAAAGCCTATTAAACATCAAATTAGGTTATGATTTTACAAATTAAACACCAAAACATCATGTTATACAACAAATTTGAGAGAAAAAGTAGTTCAATACACAGTAATGTTATATAGTAATTACTGTATTTATGAATTTAGCACCAAAACATCACAATATATTGAAAACATTGACTACAAAAATGCGTTGGATAATCCAGAATGTTGGATTAGCGAGTGTTGGATAAGTGAGACTCTACTGTAAATTGAATTAAAATTTGACTTTTTTGGTGAAGAAATGTGCAAAATTGAACTCTTAAGTTCTACTCATCCTCCCTGAAAGCTCTCTAGAAAAGTTCAATCTACAGCAAAACAAATAAATGAAAGCACTTAAAATTGCTTCCAGACTGAATTTTATTTAGATTGTTTTAGCCTGAACAAAAAAAAAATTACTCAAACTATATGAAGGCTCCAGTCAACATGTTTTGCAAGAGAAATACTGACAGACCCATTAACTATCAATGCACTCTCACTGAAATGAAATATGAAGACGAAACACTATTTAAAAACCAACATCCACACATCAAATCTTGACCAAGCCAAGGCTCACTGGCAGCATACATTAAATATTAAACTTCTGCTCTCCAGAGATTATTTAACTCCATTGCTTTCTGTGCAAAGAATATCTTCTGAATGAATTGTAATGAAATGTTCATTAGTATGCATAAACCTAAAATGCATATTAAAACTGGAGATTGGTTTTTCTCTATTTTAGGGAACAAAAAATATTAGCTCATTTTAGAGCAAAAATTGTTCCATACAATGCCTGCTAATGAGACATTTATTTATTCAATTATTTTTAAATGACATGTATCACATAAGTTGCTGTTGCATGTTATTTTCAACTTACAGCATCTCTAAGGAGATCTTATTATGGTTTTTTCACAGCAAGGTTTTTTTTTTTTTAACGGTTCAGGACCTGCCTATCTCCGTGATCACCTCCTCTCCTACGAACCAACGCGAACCCTAAGATCATCCGGGGAGGCGCTCCTCTCGCTCCCGCCTTTGTCTCAAATGCGGCTGGTGGGAACGAGGGAGAGGGCCTTCTCGGCAGTGGCCCCCCGGCTCTGGAACTCTCCCCCTAAGGAGGTCAGGTTAGCTCCTTCCCTGCCCATTTTCTGTCAGGAATTGAAAACATGGTTGTTCCAGAGCACGTTTAAATGAACAGGCCCAAAAGAGCTGTTATTAGAATACTTCTTTCTGTTTTGATAGCATATGACACTTTATCACTGCTACTTATTTCCATGATACAGCACTTTATGAAACCTGTCCCCACTGGGTTGCTTTTAATTACTCTGATTTTATCTGCTTGGATTTTAATGTGTTTGTCCATTATTTTATTTTGTGTATTGTTGGAATGTTTTAAGTTTATGTTAAATATGTTGTTGTTGTTCGGGCTTGTCCCTGTTGTGAGCCGCCCCGAGTCCCTTTGGGGAGATGGGGCGGAATATAAAAATAAAGTTTATTATTATTATTATTATTAAAGAATTGGCTTTTTGTGGAAATAAAGATTGGGGATAAAGCTTCAGTTGAGACACCATTCCCCATGATAACTCTTTCAGAAGTGAATTTCTCTTCCAAGAGGTAGATTTCTCTCACTTCCTGTTGTCTCATCCCTATTCGTATGTAAGTTGTATGTTTTTAACTCGGGGATGACCTATACATTGGACTACAATTTCCATAATTCTGTCAATATGACCAATGGCTGGGGAAAATTTATTTATTTATTTACAGTATTTATATTCTGCCCTTCCCACTCTGAAGAGGACTCAGGGTGGATCACAATGTACATATACATGGCAAACATTCAATATCTTTAGACATACGACATACAGGCAGAGATAGAGACAAAGACACAGAGGCAATTTAACATTTTCCAGCATCTGGCTTCATGGGGAAAATGGGAATAGTGGTTTGGCAATCATAAAGCTGCTGGATTGAGGAAGGTCTGTTTAGTTGATATAGTACCCACCATATTGGTTGTTTATTGCAACAGTAACAAAGGAAGGATTTTTATGTGCATCTGTTGAAGACTTAGGCCTCTTAAATTTTATGCTACTAACTTATTTATCTCAGTCTCAAAGGGGTCACAAGATCCCTTTGCAAGGAAGAATGTTCAAACGGGTTATGCTGATATTGTGGCTCTTTGCCACACCAGCAGTGTAACTGCAATGAAGAAGGGCTGGAGGTGTGGAAAGTAAGCCTGTGATCTGGTCGTCCCGAAGGCTTGCCATGCCTCACTGTGATCCAGAGCCTAGCATTTAGCAGTATAACGGTGGTCTCCAATATTGTTCCTTTCAGGGGCCATCTCTTTTCCCAGCTGGATCCACCTGGATATGTTTGTCAAGTATGCCTCAGCTTAGCTCAGCATGCTTCTGCTGCTCTCCTGAGATAAAATCTGCTCTGTTTTATTCAGCCAACCTTGAGGAAAGGCAGAGATTTTCAAGTTTGTGCCTTTTAAACTAGTTACACACGTGTATAATGTGCTCAGTCAGCTTCCAACAGGAAAAACCTAATGATCAGAAAATCTGTCAGCACTTCAAAGTGTGTGTGTGTTGGGGGGGGGGGTGCATGCCTCTTAGTGCTGATTCCTAAGATGAATATGATACAACATGTTTAATTTCTTACCTTCAGTGTAAAATTTATTATTGGTTATGTGCCTGGACAATGAGAAGTGTATGAGAAATCTATCAACTTCACCACAAATGGCTAAAATCAGTGGCATGCGCCAATTTTAACCCAGGCCACCCATGGAGCCAGCCGGCTCCCATCAGACAACACTGGCACAGCTCCATGGGTGAACGAGGATGGAACCAGTGCGTGCCATTGCCAGGGCAACATGGGAGGGCTCCCATGTTGCCATAGAATCCATGGGGAAAAGCCATGTGCACTACGGGCGCTCACACTTTTCCCCATCTAATCGCCCTCACCTAGACCTGGGTGATGTGGGGTGTGGGGTGCCAGATTCCCCACACACCCCAACGAAGTGGAGCGATGCAGGCAACCATGTGACAAGGTCATTAATTCTTCCCCAAAGTATGTGTATATGCTCCTCTATGTGCCTATATAGTACTTTTTGTTAATAACATAGTCTACATCAGGGGTCCCCAAACTAAGGCCCGGGGGCCGGATGCGGCCCTCCAAGGTCATTGACCTGGCCCCTGCCCTCAGTTTTATAATATAATATTTTATATCATTTTAAATAATATAATATATTGTATATACATACTAGCTGTGCCCGGCCACGCGTTGCTGTGGCAAAGTGGTGGTGGTATTGGTTAAAAATTACTGTGGAATTTTTATTTGACATTATTTGTATTTTTTAATTAATTTTATTGTAACTTATCTTTTTTATTTATTATATTTTATTATTTTTAGTTATTTTGGTATTATAGTATTTTATTGTATTAATTATTTTTAATGTTTTTAATTATTTTAGTGTTTATTATTTTTTATTGTATTATTTGTATTATATTATTTTTTATTCTTTTATTAACACTGGGCTGAGTGGGTTGCTAGGAGACCAAGTGGGTGGAGCTTAGCCTTCTAACTGGCAGCAATTGGATAAAAACGATTATTCCTCTCCCTCTAATTAGGACTTGATTTTTATTTTATTTTTGTTGTCGGGACCTAGGGGCAAGGATGGTAGATTGTGTTGCCAAATTTCTAGGTTCTTTTGTTGTTTAGTGGGAGGAACGGACACCATTACTCTTTTATATATATAGATAATATTGATAATAATATTATAATGTTATACAATATAATACGAATAATAATACCATATAATAATATTAATTGTATATTACATATAATATTACAGTGTAGTGGTATAGTTCAATATAGTAATATATAATGCTAATATTGTGCTATGCTAATAATATAATATATTGTATGTACATACAGCTGCTCTGAGTCCCCTTTGGGGTGAGAAGGGCGGGATATAAATGTAATAAATAAATGTAAATGAATGAATAAATAAATACATTTTAGACTTAGGCTCGCCCAAAGTCTGAAATGACTTGACAACAACAACAATCCTAATTAACTTGACTATCTCATTGGCCAGAAGCAGGCCCACACTTCCCATTAAAATCCTGATAGGTTTATGTTGGTTACAATTGTTTTCATTGTTGTTGTTGTTTTGCACTACAAATAAGGCATGTGCAGTGTGCATAGGAATTTGTTCGTTTTTTTCCCTCCAAATGATAATTTGGCCCCTCCTCAGTCTGAAGGATTGTGAACCGGCCCTCTGCTTTAAACGTTTGAGGACCCCTGGTCTACATGATTGTAAAGCTTCCTGATTCTGCTCATGTTATTTCCTGATAGTCCAATATTGAAGAGTATTAAAGTATTGATGCTAAATGGGCCTGATTGGACTATGTTGCTGATCAGAAATTGGGAACTTAGGTAACCACAGGAGAACAAGATGGACATTCAGGCAGATACCTGTTAGCTAGCAAAAGAAAAAGAAACTTTAGTCCATCTCTGAAGAGATAAGGTAGGGTGGGGAAAATCAGACCTGCTTTACGTCTAGGACAGTAGTTCTCAACCTGGGGTCCCCAGATGTTTTTGGCCTACAACTCCCAGAAATCCAAGCCAGTTTACCAGCTGTTAGGATTTCTGGGAGTTGAAGGCCAAAAACATCTGGGGACCCCAGGTTGAGAACTACTGTTCTAGAAGGTACAAAAGATTTTTTTTTCAGGTGGGAAGATGGGATAGTAGGTTGCATTAAGGATTGCATGTAACCCATGCTACACTTTGTTGTTGGGAAAATACCACAACTGTAGAAAAGGTTTTCACAATCCTCCTCTATCATTCTGAGACCAAGGACAATGAATTAAAATGCTATATCGAATGCTTGCTTCTTCTAGTCAATTAGAATTAAGGGTGGTCTAGATATCACCATCTGTAATGAATTATAGAAAAAGTCTTTGTAGGAAAAATAATTTGTAAATGGAAAAAAATGCTTAAATATTTGCATGGAAAATGGCATATTGTGAAGGAATGATCAGGTGGAGTTTGTGAATCCCAATGTACAAGACCTTATGAGTTACACATGGAAAGACTGGTACTCCATCTAAGCACAGTCTTCCCTAGGTAAAAGATGTGCAAAACAGCAACCATAATGAACCAGAAACAGGGTTTTTTTTTAACCTCCTCACATTTATTTAACATCATATGGAATATATATTGTCAGTTTTGATTCCAGAAGCACAACTTGCTTGCCTTCTGCAGTTGGAGAAAATGTTTTCATTCTTTTTCAATTATGGACATCTACAAATTTTGCACATATCATGCTTTAAACATATAAAAGTAATAAAATAAAATGTTGAAAAGAAAACACCAATATATTATGTGACCATTAGTCATAAAGACAACTTGTTTTTGAGACCATGAACTGGAATTTTCTTTATTAGATTAATTTTATCTGTTTATTAGATTTTAAATTATAGCTGAACCTTCAGTTTGTTTTATAAAACATGCCTACACCAATAGCACATACATATCATAGTAGCACTGCTTTCAATGGCAGTATATCTTCCAAAAATGTTGCATACTATTTACCCAGCTCAAAATGAGTTTGTGTCATTAGAACCATTGGCAAGTATTTGTATACCATAAACACACATTCAAGCTAACTGATTTTTTTTGCCACTAACTTATTGCTAACTTTTCCTCTACCCCACTCCTTTTGACTACTGAGCTCTATTTTAAATTTTTCTTTAGCAGCAGCAGAATATTTCCCAAATGCAGAAACTACAAACTTTCAGTTGGTACACAATAAAAAAGAAGATAATAAACATCACTAGGTGATAATTTCAAATAAATCTTCTAGCTCTTAAAGCTTCTAAGAAAGCTACTATTGCTTCTGCAGATGGGTGTTTCATTGTTTGCACAAACAAATATTAGCTATTATTTCAATTATCAAGGTCCTTAACATTTATCTGCATAAAATTCATGCTCATTGCCCACTGAGCAGAACATTCTGCATGAACTATTGTACTCCCCCAAGGCTGGATGTTATCATCAAATTTCCTAGCATACATTTTCTTAAATCCTTGACACATTAAAGTGAAACTGTTAAGGTTGGGCTTCCAATGCATATCTGTGCATGTGCAAAACTGCTGACACCAGATGCTTTTATGAATGAGGCTACCATAGCCTCCAATGTATCATAGATATTTTTGAGGGTATGACAGACTCACAGTTACCTCTGGTGGGGACTGTTCCCAGACTGATGAACTCCCAAGAGACTCAATTCTCCCCTTCTCTGTTCTCTTTTGACTAGAAGACAACATTTTTCTTATTTAAACAGGCCTTCAGCTTTGAACTGGTTGGGGTAGTGCAACAAGTATGCTCTTACTGCATAAGAGATTTTAATATGTGGGTTTCTAAGTTGCATAAATATATGTTTTAAAGTTGATTGCTGTTCAGATCGTTATATATATATATATATATATATATATATATATATATATATATATCATAATTAGCTTTGGGTCTCATATGGGGGAACACTGGAACATTAAACCAATCAATGAATAATGCAAACCAGCAAAGTAGGAGAAGCCACAGTAAAAGAGGAATAAGATAAGTCTTTCTGTAGACAAAACAAAGATCATTATTATAGAAGCACAGGATTCAAAAACTCAGTTCATCTTCCATTCTTCATAGAATCAGATAGTGATAGAGTTGGAAGAGACCACGAATGCCATCCAGCCTAACACTCTGACATGCAGGAATATTCAATGAAAGCACTCACACAATCAAAGCACTCAGGGTGATGGGAATAGTGGTGCAATGTTTTATTCAGAGGTGCCCCCAATACCCTCAAGGAGAGCGAAAACTTTCAGGCAGTTGTGTTGGCCCATATTAATAAACCAGAAATGATGTAATATTTAGTTAATTTTGTTTCTATAGAGAGCAAGATGTTCCCTCATCAGGACAAAATTGGTTTGCAAATAATTTACCTCTTCCTCTGCAAGATTTTCTTCTGCTATGTAGTGGCTAAAGGAGGGGGGCATCTAATGTGGCTGATAATATTATCATTTCTGCAACAAAGAAATCACTAAAACTAGTTTGAGTCAACACATTGTTTAAAAGACAGAATGCAAATTTTTCAGACACAATTAAGACTTTTCAATCCATTGATTTTTTACAGACAAGAAGACATGTAATTAAAGATGGATTTCTATACAAACATTCCTGGAAGCAAGCCCCACTTAATGTTTATTTCTCCATTTGTTGTTGTTAATTGCTGTCGAGTCAGCTTTGACTTAAGTCAATGGATCCAAGAACTCCAAGACATCTTGTCATCGACAGCCCTATTCAGATTCTGTCATCTCAGGACCTTGGCTTGTTTGAATAAATCCAGTGTCCTTCTTTACCTGCTGCCTTCAACTAGTGTATCTTATGCTGGTGAAACTGGGGACTATGCTAATGCTCGTATGATTACTTTTCCTGGTGTCGCATAAGGAAGTATACAGTTCCTCCTTATGTAATGGCTTTGTCAGGAAGTGGAATAGCTGCTGAATGGTGACCACTGGCATAGCTTAACCCTTAGCCCCGGGCACACTGTGAAAGCTCCTTTGCCCATCTAGACTACTATGTATGTGGCACTTTACTCTCCACAATCTTCAAATATCATTTCAGCATCTGTTATTTGGGTCAATAATTTAACTGCTCTTTTTTGGTGGCTGTCTTAGCTCCTCGGGTTTGTATATTAACTACTGAGCTAATAATTGAGTTTTTATTTTGGGTCTTGAGAATTTGAAAACAATTTTCATGTGGGCTTTTATAAATATTATTGGGATATTTCTTTAATTCTAACATTTGTATGCATCTTAGGCAATTGGCATTGCAAGATATCTAATAAACTGAAATCATCATCATCCCATCTGCCATGTTTCCTTGGTTGTTTCTATCCAGCCAAACTGCTTTTGTGCTGTGAGTTCTCAAAAAGCTATTTTCAGAATTGAGATATCACACCAAGCCCTTTATATACTTCAAGTGATGCCACTGTGATTAATTAATGTTTATAAAGTGGCTCAGAAGTTCCCAGATGAAAAGGCAACACAGACATGAAGATATTGTTATTTTGTGAAACTCATTTATTTTCCATGCTTCGCATTAATTTCACAATCTGTACATGACATTTAAAAATTGGGCCATGGTTGCCTGATAAAATACAGATGGTTTAGCATTTTTGTTGCATGAAAAACAGTCTATGCTCTCCATATGGAATAGCATCTTCAATCACTGTACCAGTGGGACCTCTCTGAAATAAATTTAACAGCATCTCAATTGCCAAGCCATTGGGTTCCCTTATAATTTTTCCATTCATACATCAAAACAGTGCAGTGCATCTTTAATGGTTGTGCGCACTCTATACCATATCCCTTAAAGATGAGTTTCTGTTAGGGATTTACTGAGATTTGCAGTTCTCAGTACTCTAAACAATTCTGAAACAATGGCATAAGATTAATCTAATAAAGGCACTGTCGTGTCCAATGAAGACCCTCACTGTTTACCCCTAGTAAAGCCCTCTTTAGTTAGAGGGATTGATTTTTTATGTACAGTTTCTGGGTGGGTAAGTATAGACAGCCTCTCTGCATTTGAAGCCTCTGTCACCCTGCCTTTTTAAGAATCCCCTCAGGAGTGGAGCCTCTGGGAAGGCACTTCTGGTTCTTGGAAGAATCAGCCCTTTCCTGACTGGAAGGTGAAGAGAGAGGAAGGCCAGAAGGTTTACAAATAGCACATCCAGTCAGAGCTGTGTGAGCTGTATTCAAGTCCAGTCGGAGATATATTCAAGTCCAGTCAAATTTAAATATTGAGACCATCTTAGAGACAGTTGAACACCATACAAGAAATAGACAATAAGAAGAAAATAAGATTCAAGAGCCTCAGTTCTGTTGCACCCCTAGGCTGCAGAGACACCTTAAAACTACACTGGAGCCCCAGGCCATAAGTAATGCAAGCTGTTTATTGAAGATAATATGTAAGCATCAGCAAATCAAAATTCAAAATCACTGAAAGAAGTTTATAGTCCACAAGGTACAAGGCACTTCAAAATCTCGAAGCAAGGGTTCATAGAAACCCAAACACAAGAATATACTTCTATCAAGGTAGTCAAAATTAATCCAAGGAACAGGATCATGAAGAGGAGCAATGAACAGGATCATGAATTGGAGCAGGAGATTCAAATTGCAACACTTTCAGGAACATGACGTGATAATCCAAAATGCCCAGGAATACAAACAAGAACTGGAACAAGGCTCAAGGTACAAGGCTTATAGGAACTTGGCATGAAAATCCACAGGAACAAGGCATGAAAGTCCATGAAACAAGAGTCCATGAAGCAGGATCAAACCTCTCGATGAGCAAAGTTGCCACCTCTGAGCTCACTCTCAGAAGCGGTTCCTCTTAAAGCTAGAATCAAGGCCCCTTTCTGTGGGAAGTTTCTTCAAAACCCTTTCTCATTAGTAACCATTTTCTCCTTCTCAAAACCTCCCTTTCTTTTCTCTGTTGACTTATTGCTTTCTTTCTGTCAACCTCTTTACTCTTATCAAGACTGGAATGCTCATCTGCCAAGGGATAACTTGACCTTGACTCTCCCAAGGAATGTGGTTCAAGCTGCTTGCTTTAAACCATTGTATGGCTGCTCCCAGAATTCTCAGGAACAGCAAACATATCTAATTCTGGCTGTACAAACTTATCTACCTCTGGCTGCATTGGAATCCTGGGCCCTAAACCAGATTCATCTGACAGGTCAGGTGCAAGTACAATCACAGGCTGAACAGGTCCAACCTCAGGCTCACCTGACAGCTCAGATGCAGGCTGGAATACAACAAGTTCAGCCAGAACTGTGTCTATCTCTCAAAGACTTTACCTCTTCTCATAAAGACTTTGTAGTGAGCCTCAGGAGGAAAGAAAGACTAAGATTCCTGTCAGTTAATAAATTCTTGTTTGATTCAACTATATAGTCTCGAATCAGTTCCCTGTGTAGCCAGTTCACCTTCCAAGTAGTTAAGATATCATGGGAGCAGAACAGGCACTGAGTGGCATGCAGGACATCCTGAGTACTAAAGTTGAGAAAAATCTGAGAAGCAATCGGGACTGAAAACATAGAAAGCTGATTCTTCCAGGAAACAAGCAAATAAGTGGGGAAGATATGTCTGTATGGTGTAATGCAAAGGGCTGTTGTGACTTATGCTAATAGATGAAATTATTGGCTAGTGTGAGTTTTTAAGGATATCTGTGCTGACAGCTCATATAATATAACAAAGTCATGCCTGCTATCACCATCCGTTCCCAAAAAGATGGCATACCCTTCAAATATCTTGATATGGCAAGAACAGTTCCAACAATTCTCTGTCATACCACTCTTTCAGCTGCTTTTAAAATGGTCCAGTTTTCCCCACCTCTTCCTGTTTTGTCCCTTCAATTTGGATTACTTCTAATGCAGCAAATTGAGTTCAAAGTGCTAAAGTAGCTGGTGGTCAATTATTCTCTGCAGAATTTTGCTCTTTCCAGTAGCTTTCTGCAACCTCTCCACACTCTGATATTGCCTGGCCACACAACTCACCATTTGCATTTGTGAAGTTTTGTAGAGATGGCATGCTCCTTTTTTTCAAAAAGATATTATATAAACATCTTCTTCAATGCAAACATCTACTAAACCTTGTTTTTCAATATACCTCAAGATTTGGGCTATCATTCACATATCCCACATGGGAAGTCTAATGAAAATGAGGTTAAGCAAGTTCAAACATTAGCCTAAAATTTATGAAGGATGAGCATAGGCATATACTGTGGAACTACAATTTATTTCACTCTATAAAACTATAGCGCTTTGATATCACTTTAGCTGGAATCCTGAAGAGGTACTTTTCGGAGGTATTTAGGATATTATACCCTCACCAAACTCACCATTTAGGATATTATAGCCTCACCAAACTACAAATCCATCAAAATTCAATAATTGCATACTGTTAAGGGCACCTAGAAACCAAGGCATCTCCTAGAGTGTGCCATCCACTTTACATGCTAATGTGGAAAGTTGGCAAAGCTAAGCCCCCATCATTCTTTCATGATAGTGTAAAGGACTTTTATATGAAAAATAAATTATATTTTTCAAACAGTTATCTTTATTTTGGTATATGCTGATAATCAGGCAAGCTATGAACATGTAGATTTTCTCCATCTATGGATCTTTATTGAAATATTGCATTATTCCGCTTGTGTGATAGTTTTACTTTTTTTTCAGATAAACATTCACTTCAAAGCTTTTAAGTTTAAGTGAAACATCTCAGCATTTAAGCTCCAAAATGGGGGAGGGGGGTTGGTACAAGTAGTGAACACTTTAATTTCTATTAACTATTTCTATTAACTATATAATTCTATATAGGTCAATCGATGCAATTAAATCAAAATATGTGTTTTGCTTTTCTGCACAGTCAGTGTCTTCTTTAATATATTGATGATTTTAAGGCAGTGAACTTTACTGCATATATCCATTAAAATGTCATCATTTACATATCAATTTCTATTAAACTATAATATGACCAGAGTGGGATGGTTGCAGTTTAATTTGCAACACAAAATATCTTCAAACATGAATGAATCATTCATATTATGCCAAATCAGCAAGAAATTGAAAAGCTCTATTTCATCTATATGAAATAATAACCTTACTAATCCTGCTAATCCAAGAGAACATGCGATTTCAGTTCTCAAGCACCTTAGGAGACCACTATGCAATTGTTGAGATAAATTTCATATTTTATCTATGTCTGTTTTCTTTTTAATAAAACAATGACAATTGAAGATGCAAATCAAACTTGAACTAGAGGTTATCGGAGAAACCAAACCACACTACCAATACAAAATTTCCTGGCGTTCCCCCTAGGCATCAGAAATTATGTGTCATGGTCTCCTTTCACATCCTAGATCAATCTTATCCATAAGGACACACACACACACACAGTCATGTGAGAATGCATTCTTCCAAACTGAATTCATTTTTGATTTGTTTTTTCCCCATTACTAACCAACAATTAAACAATACTATTCACTTTTTCTCTCTGCAGTTCTTAGCATGTCTTTGATTTCTTTTCTCCTAAGAAAATATTCACTTCTCCCCTCCAATGGCATTTTAAACTTTCTTCTGCAGCTTGACTCTGTTTCTTGTTTTACATTGACTTCTCACGTGCCAGTCTTTCACTTTTCTCTGGATTGCCTCAATTTTCCTGTGATCTGATCTTCTGTGAACACAGCCAGAAATGTTCAGGATGAGCTTAACAGTCACTTTTTCTCCATGCCTCAAACAGAAGTTAAATGGGAACTGCTCCTTGAAAGATATTGTACAGAGAGAAAAATAAATTTCTCCAAACTTGTTAATTTCTGAAAAAAAATTGAATATCCTCTTAGCATAATAATAGATAAGTTGTGTATAAAAGCCTGAGAGAGTAGTAGACAGAGGAGCTCTGGCTAACCTGTTTTAAAAATTATGGAAATTGCATTTTCTGAGGTGTCCCAACCACTTTCCTCTTGTGGATACAGCCACATATTCACTGAGGCCCAGTAGCTAGTCTCTGGAATTTGTTTCTGATGTGGTCTCAGCCAGCTGTAGCATATGACAACTGATTTTAGTGTTTATGTATATTTATGATTTATTTTATGTTCCAGCATTTAATGTTTGCTGTATATATGTCTGACCTGAGTCCCCTGCAGGGTGAGAAGGGCGGAATATAAATGTTTTAAATAAATAAATAAATAAATAAATAATATGAATGCCAATGCAGTGCTGCAGTGCAATTGGCAAGAGTGTGTGCTCCAAAATAATAACTGCTGTTTTATTGACGAGTGTAGATTTGCTCTAAGACTCTTACATTTCTTTCATAGCTACTGTTGTCATGCCAGGCATCACCAATCCTATCTTTGTATATTTCATTTTCCCTGCCTAAGTACCTTACATTTATCCTTGCTGAAATTTATTTTTACCTAACTCCCCAGTCTACTAATGTCATTTTGAATTCTGATTATGTCCTCCAGGGAATTAGCTCTCCTCCTTAATTTGATGTCATCTGCAAATTGAATAAGTATGTTCTTTATTCCACTATTCAAGTCATGAATATAAATGTTGAACAACCATGGACCATGGGATGCAACCATGGGATGCAGTTGTTGGATGCTCTTCATCCAGCCCTGGGGACTTGAATTCATATAGAGTGGCTAGATATTCCCTTATTTTCTCATTACCCATGCTAGGCTGCAGTCCTCTAATTGTATCATTTCCCCTGTTTTTGCCAGGTTGAACTATTTTTCATTTGGGAAAAGTAAGGCAAAGAAAGTGTTGAGCAGTTCTGACTTTTCTCTGTTCTCTATTAACGTTTCACGATCTTCCCTACACAGTAGTCCTTCTGCTTCATTGTTCTTCTTGCTCTACAAACAGCCAAAAAACCTCTTTTTTATTTTTTTAACCTTTCAAACAACAAGCCTGAATTCATTTCAAACATTATATTTTTGGCTCTGAAGTTGTTTTCCCCACAAACTTACAGGAATTATAGAACCAAGTGATTCAGAGTTGTATAAGCAATGATTACATAGTTCATTTCCACAATCAATCAAGTCACCATAACACAAGTAGCCTGAAGGCTATAATGCAATCTAAGATATTTTGGTGACATTTTGACAATTTATCCATTACCAATCCTCTCACTGCCAGAAATTCCTAATAAACACAAATCAGATGTCAAGGATACAGGTTGATTATGTGCCAGGGGCATTCCCTTTTATGAAGCGAATAAATAATTAATAAATAAAATGCACACAGCAAAATCAACTCAAGTTACTCTCCGTTGCCACCTCTTTTATCTGTTTCTATATAAAAAGTCTCAGTCACTACTAACACACATTCCAAGATGGTTGCAATCAGTTGATCATATTGCTATTCTATTCTTATATTACATGTTAAAACCATTTGAAATATTGCTTTTGGATTATTACTTGCAATTAATTGGTAAATAAAATTCCAGTACTGCATCAGAATCATGTGATGGGCATACATTAGGGAGGAGAGAGATGATAGACTCTTATAAATGAACATAGTATGTTTTATAAGTCATCTGGATGAGAAAATAATATATTAATCCAAAGACAGAAAATTAGTATTGTAAAGCTTTCCCCCTCGTCCTAGGGAATAAATATAAAAGAAAACTTAATTAGATTAATTGACAGTTGCTTAGCCTGTCTCCCTATTTAGTTTTTCAATTATCACATTTGCCAATATAGGTAAAGTCTTTTGCGAATTTTCCCAAGATGTCTCAAAGCCTCCAAATGTCTTGGGAGGAGTACAGCCTTGTGGCCTTGAGACATTCCTAGATCAGGTTCTTTAAAGATGATCAGTTAGGGCCCATCCAGACAGGCCCAAAATGTGTGACCTGTCTGGGTTTTTACTAGGGGCATCCAAACAACACCCCCAGTAAAAGCCTTGGTTATTCTGAATTAATTAAATACCCAATGAGATCAGGACCTTCCTGAAATGCCCAGGTCTAATGGGGTTTTGGACCTGTAAGGACTCACTTTTGGGTAGACCCAGGACTATCTGGGGGTGAGTCCTCATATGCCATTCCGAACATTTTGGGCTCCTGGAGTCCAAAGTTCCAGGATAATGCCCACCCCTCCCCCCAGCCCATTTCCCCTTAAAGGTAAATATAACTTACACTTTGTAATTTACTCTCAGATTTCTCCCCCTGTCTGGAGACCTGTAAAAACAAAGTAATTAGCTGTGAGTTTGTCCATGACTTGGGAACTCTAGGAAGCTAAGAAGAATAACATGAAACCCAGAAGAAAAAGAAATCTCATATTATTTATTATTTTATTATGACACAGCAAACAAGATAGATATGCTGGATTTCATATCACAAAATCACATTATTATTATTATTATTATTATTATTATTATTATTATTATTATTATTATTTCTTCTACCTTAAAATTCCTCTATCTTAGTCTTGTGTTCCCATAACAAACACAAACATATATGTATATTATTCTGACTCACTGATGGAAAGGAGAAAACATACTAACAAAAGGAGAATCTGAATGAAAAACAGAAAATCTTTTTGTCAGGCTTTTGGGAATTTTGAGAAGGCAGGGTGGGCTTTAAATAACATGTTGCATTTGTTCTTCATAATATATATTTTTTTACTTGGTTTAGATTATATTGTAGATTCATAGAATCTTAAAATTGGAAGGGACCACAAGTGCCATCTAGTTAAACCCCTTGCAAGGCAGGAATACACAGCTGAACATTTATATGGGATGGTCACCCAGCCTCTGTATAAACACCCTCTAAGAAGAGGAGAACCTTCAATAAGGAAATCTCATCTCCCTCTGAGTCTGTTCTACTTATTAAGATGTGTACCATCAAGAAGTTCTTCCTAATATTTATATGGAATGTGTTGCCTTCTAATTTGAATCCCTTGGTTTGTTTTCTGGTCTCTGGAAGAGCAGAAAACAAGCTCACTCAAATTTCTATATAACATCCCTTCATATATTTAAAGATGGTTATCATATCAATTCTCTGTTTCCTCTTTTCCCAACTAAACATACTCAGCTGCTTAAGTCATTATTCAAAGGGGCTGGTTTCCAGACTTTTCATCTTATAGTTCTATCATATTTTGACTTTAGAATGTTTTATCCATTTGGCATTTTATTTGTATACTTTATAATATCAGAATCCCAGGAGTGGGAAGAAAAAGATAAATAAATTAATAAAACTTATTAAACTTGCATACAGCTACAGCAATCCTAACACATTCCCATAGATATTGTTTGGCATTTGTTCATGCATCACTTTGACATCACCATATGATCTTAACTTTCACTCCCACTGCTGTACTTGAGGAAAGTATTTGTACATCTCCCCATCCCTCTGCTACCTGTTTTTATTTTATGCTGGCGGAGCAGGAGTTCAGAAAGAAAGCTTTAGAGCAAGAGACTATAATCACCCATATGTAACCATATGTAACATCAGTGGAGTGCTTCTTTCTGATTAAAACAAAACACTTCATTGCCTAACCAGCAGGATTCAGCACTCACTCTGTAGCCTGTGGGAATTATCTTAGGCATTCTTGCCCTGGTGGGAGAAGATAATAATGGTTTTGTTTGGCAGAGATAAAGAAAGTTGTACAAAATTGGGTAATTATTTAATGATAATATATCTTTAGGGTGCCAATTAAGCATTGCTGTGAAGAATAAACACAATCCTGATTATGATGAGCAGATGGAAAGGCTGCCCAAATATTTTTTAAAAATGAAGCTTTGGAGAGGTCTTAATAAAAGGGGGTCATATATGATATTATTGAATCTATAAAATGCTTCATTAGCTTGTAAGACAGCTTTATGGTCATCATCATCATCTGATACAAGGAATGTGGAATGACAGAAAAGATCCTGCACACTATGCCACACTCTCCCTCTTGTATTTGTCAGAAACATGGGGCACCTGGAATGATCCATCATTCACACACTTCTCAATCTTTTCCAATCAATTTTGCTGAAGCTTCCCATGTACCTTGCTAAATAGGCCTAATCGAGTGTGGGGCCAGAAAGTCTTTCCAATGTTCAGAAAGTGCAAGAATTCTCCGCACTGTTTCCAACATCTGCAAAAAAAAAAAAAAAAAAAAAAGCTAAAAGAGGGGACGCTTTTAAAGATTGTAACAACATCTGCAAAAGATGTCCCTCATACTTCAATTTAGTTCAGCCACAGTGGTAGATATTTCACATCTGGTACTACTCACTAAACCCACTCCCCCTGCCTAAGAAGCACATGGCCTGTGGAGCCCTGCTGGCGCATCCTATGGGGCCTCTCCGCCACTGGCCTGGCCTACAGGGCCTCCATGCCACTGCTGCCGGCATAGCCTGTGGGGCCTCCACACTGCCCCTTTGACTGTGCTTTTTCTACAAGGCAGAAGGTGGCTGGACTGGGTGGTTCCTGGGTTCCTATTATAATAAATCATCATAATAATAAATCTTTATTTCTATCCTGTCCCATCTCCCCAAAGGGACTTGGGGCGGCTCACAAAATGAATAAATACAATACATAAGATATAAAAATAAATAACACATTAATAACAAGGAAACAAAATAACATGAAACAAAATGGACAAATTAAACAACAAACAGTAAAAAATATAAGAACACATTTAAAACACAGTGTTTTAGATTAAACTACATAAAAGCCAAAATACCCAAGTTATTAATATTAATATTATTGCAAAGACTGGATAGTCATCTATTGGGGGTGCTTTGACTGTGCTTTTTCTGCAAGGCTGAAGCAGTTTAGACTGGGTGGCCCCTGGGTTGTTCCTATTATTATTATTATTATTATTATTATTATTATTATTATTATTATTATTATTATTATTATTATTATTGCAAAGGCTGGATGGCCCCTAGTGTCTTTCACTGAAATACTGCTAAGTTTATGTTGGTTAAAATTCTTCTTCATTTTAAATATTCTATTCTTTCTTTCTGTCTTTCACACTACAAACAAGATATGCACAGTTTGCATAGGAATTTGTTCATGTTTTCAATTAGTTCACCCATCTGTCAAATTTTAAAATGCAAAGTGGCCCCTGTGTCCAAAAGTTCTTGGGGCTCCACAATAATTTTTTCCTTCAAAAAGGTCTCTGTGCCTTTAAAAGTTTTAGGACCCCTGCACTAAAGAACATGAAGCAGAAATAGCCCAAGGCACTTTGCTACCTGGAGCAAAGGACAAAATGTGGCATCATCAAATGGTGATTGCTGGCGTCCGTATCGGTATGACTGTGAACTTGCTCTAGCTTTTTACTAGTTCTTCAAAGGAGCTTTGTAAAATACTGGATTTCTATAGGGGATAAGATTCAGATTGCTCCTTAAAGGTTTGCATTAAAACACAAAGTCCCACCAAAATGAAAGTCATTGTCTTCTCACATTGTGCTCATCTACCACCCTAGTTTCCAGATACATAAGCAGATAGGAATAACAGTAAAAATCTTAAATCAGCATTGCAGATAGGGTAGTTTATACCACCCCAAGTAAGGACAGCAAACTTAATCTGGGATTTCTCTTAAGATTTTATTATTATTTCCAGCCATCTAACATCCCCATAACAACTTCTTCGCTTTAACTGATGGTAGGATGACCCAGATGCATAAAGAATGACTGCTTCTTAGCTTTGTCTGGACAGAACTGTTCTCATGGCTGAAGGAACATCTGAGGATTTTATTACATGAGGCTCCTAAAGGAGTTATGTTGCCATAAACCCATCTTTCTTGAGATGGGAACCTAGTCCCTCTTTTAAACACACGAAAACCTCTCGAATGCACTTTAAGAAAGCTCAAAGCAAGTTGACCTTATCTCAACTGCTTACCTATAACTTCTCCCAATCTGTGCATTACCCACCTTTATAGATTCCCCCTTTATTTATTTTTTGTTTTTATATAAGAAATGCAGAGTTCTGATAGTTCAGAGGTTCAGAGCTGTGCACCCCAAACTCCTGGATTTTCATAGTACTGAAGCACCTTTCATATGCCCATTTAAAATATTAATTTTAAAAAAGAGCAATTTAAAGACTTTTCCTATTGTTTGGTTTCGCAAGTGGGAGGTATAGTCTGCATTTTGAAGTCTTTTGTAATGAGGCAAAAGAATCCATGAGTGGGAAGTTCTGCAAAATGTTATTGCCTCGCAAGAAAAGGAAGTTTAATTAAGAAGCGAAATTCATATTAAAGGCTTGGTGCAGCCTTGAAGCTGTGCAGTTCCTTTATTTAATTTTTGTTAAAGGAAGCAATCAGAGACAATCAGAGAGAAAAGGTTAATTTTCTGTTTAGCAGTCAAGAGAAGGACAACCACATGGAAGAAACAACAGAAAACTCTTTGAACATCTTTTCAGAAGCCTTAAGACAAGGAAAGATGGGGAAAAAGCATTTTCATATACTACAGCTTTAATACACCTTGAAGATTTGTTTGAGTTGGGCTTAGGACAATGTCATGTGGTGATAACATCTAGTTTTATTCTCCAGCTGTCAGACAGCACTCAATGTGTGTACAGACTTTACAGAACCCCCCCCCCCAAATAATAATAACAACAACAACAACAATAATAATTTTATTTTTATACCCCGCCACCATCTCCCCAGAGGGACTCGGGGCGGCTCACAGATATAAAACAAGCATACAGTGGTATCAAATACAAAAACACACAAATAAAATTAAAAGGCATAAAATAAAATCACAATCATTATAAAACACATGATAAAACACAGCAATAAAATCATACAATGGACTGGGCAAAGTGCACTGAGTAAAACTTGTAAACATGAAGGAAGTTAAGGTGCTATAAGATCATGGGGAGAACTTTAAGCTGGGGTGAACTCTGTGGCTATGTTGAGGAGTTAACCAACAGGTACAACTGGTCAGAAGTAACCACTAGTATAAGGGTTTAGCGTACAGTGAGCAGTACTTATTCAAAAACCTGTGTGAAGAGCCAGGTTTTCAGGCTCTTCCTGAACACTTCCAAGGTGGCAGCTTGCCTAATTTCCCTGGGGAACGTGTTCCAGAGCCGGGGGGCCACCACGGAGAAGGCCCTCTCCCTTGTCCCCACCAACCACACTTGTGACGGAGGCGGAAGCGAGAGGAGGGCCTCCCCTGACGAATGAAGAGATTATGCGGGTTCATAAGGGGAGATGTGGTCAGAAAGGTAAGTGGGTCCCAAACCGTTCAGGGCTTTGTAGGTCAACACCTGCACCTTGAATTGGGTCCAGAAAATAAATGGCAGTGAGCAAGTGAATGAGCAAGTGAAAATAAATTTACTACATCTATTAATTCTGAACAGCTCCAATGTAGGCACTGTTCAATAGTTGTATGCTCATGTTCTAAACAGAATTGTAATGTGATGATAGAAAGCTCCATTTCTTTTAGTTCCTTCTAACAATAAATTTTGTTGCAAGGTTTTAGGAGAAAATGTAATCATTGTAGAGAAAATAAAACCCAACAGCTTTCAACAGTGCATCCTGTTATTAAAAATGTAAATTAAAATAAACTCCCCATGGAAGTGTAACCTCCCACTACTACAGCATCTGTTAGACTTACCTGTCTGATATAATATTGTAAAAAGCTTCATGCTCATTTAATGGGTGGCTGGCTCAAAGAACTTAGCCTTTTATGCATTATTATCTTCGATATTGCAAGTTCCTATTGTTTTATTCATCAGGTTGAGGAAATAACTGCCACTGTGTGTTAGCAATCACACTTCTAAAGCAACATTTGCTTGAATTTACTGATTTTGCATTTACCAGCTTAATTCAAACTCTGTAGAATGAGAAGAGGATGTGAACCCCTGCACATATTCCATCAGAGAATGATCCCTTGCTTATAGAAATGTAAATTGTCATATGTACAGGTGAAAATTATTATTATTATTATTATTATTATTATTATTATTATTATTATTATTGACACAACGACGTTGTATGACACAGCAAACAAGATAGACATGCTGGGTTTCGTTTCGCAAAATCACAAGTCGAACACTTCCCAAGTGTCTAGGACTGTGTGATGTATTTTCGGATGATGCGTGCAGATCCCAGCAGGGTGGCCTTTTGCAGTTGGCAGATCGTAATTTTGTCAATGTCTATTGTTTCCAAATGCCGGCTGAGATCTTTTGGCACGGCACCCAGTGTGCCCATCACCACCGGGACCACCTGCACTGGTTTCTGCCAGAGTCTTTGAAGTTCAATCTTGAGGTCCTGATAGCGGCTGAGTTTTTCCTGTTGTTTTTCGTCAATGCGACTGTCACCTGGGATGGCGACATCAATGATCCAAACCTTGTTCTTTTCCACAACTGTGATGTCTGGTGTGTTGTGTTCCAGAACTTTGTCAGTCTGGATTCGGAAGTCCCACAGTATCTTTGCGTGCTCATTTTCCAATACTTTTGCAGGTTTCTGATCCCACCAGTTCTTTGCTGCTGGGAGGTGGTACTTGAGGCATAAGTTCCAATGAATCATTTGGGCCACATAGTTGTGCCTCTGTTTGTAGTCTGTCTGTGCAATTTTCTTACAGCAGCTGAGGATATGATCAATGGTTTTGTCGGTTTCCTTGCAGAGTCTGCACTTTGGGTCATCAGTTGATTTTTCGATCTTGGCCTTAATTGCATTTGTCCTGATGGCTTGCTCCTGGGCTGCAAGGATCAGGCCTTCTGTCTCCTTCTTCAGGGTCCCATTTGTGAGCCAGAGCCAGGTCTTCTCCTTATCAGCTTTTCCTTCAATTTTGTCAAGGAACTTCCCATGCAATGTTTTGTTGTGCCAGCTGTCAGCTCTATTTTGTAGTGTGGTTTTCTTGTACTGGTTTTTTGTCTGCTGTGCTTTGAGGAGTTTCTGATTTTTGACTTCAATCAAAGCAGGTTCTTCACTTTGCTTTACATATTCTGCCAGGGCATGTTCTTCTTCTTTGACTGCTTGTTTGACTTGTAAGAGTCCTCTGCCCCCTGATCTTCTAGGCAGATATAGCCGGTCAACATCACTGCGAGGGTGCAGGGAATGATGAATGGTCATGAGTTTTCTTGTTTTTCTGTCCAAATTGTCCAGTTCCACCTGTGTCCAGTTTATGATGCCAGCAGTATATCTTATGACAGGTATGGCCCAGGTGTTTATGGCCTTGATGGTGTTGCCTCCATTGAACTTGCTTTTGAGAATTTTTCTGACCCTTTGTGTGTATTCTTTGCTGACCACAGTTTTCACATGTTCATGCTTGATGTTGTCCAGCTGTAATATGCCCAGATATTTATAGGCCTCTGGCTGGTGACACTTTATTGTTTGGCCATTGGGCATATTTATGCCCTCACTTTCAATGATTTTTCCCTTCTTCAATGCCACTGTCGAACATTTGTCCAAACCAAACTCCATGTTGATATCAGTGCTAAAAATTCGGACAGTGTTGGTCAGAGACTGGATTTCAGTTTCCGTTTTCCCATATAGCTTCAGGTCATCCATGTACATCAGATGTAAAATTTTGTGAGAATTCTTAGATGTTTGGTAGCCGAGATTTGTTTTTTGTAAGATTGTTGACAGAGGGATCATGGCAATAATGAAAAGCAGAGGGGACAATGAATCTCCCTGGAAAATTCCTCTCCTGATGTTGACAAGTCCATAGCTTTCATTTCCAACAAACAGTTCAGTTTTCCAGTGCTCCATCATGTTTTCAATGAAGGTGCCAACGTTTTTACAAATCCCGATGGCGTCCAGGCACTTGATGATCCAGCTGTGTGGGAGTGAGTCAAAGGCCTTTTTGTAGTCAATCCACGTCATGTGAAGATTAGCTTTTCGGCTCTTACAGTTCTCCAGAATCATTTTGTCAATCAATAACTGGTCTTTTGTGCCCCTGCTTTTCCGTTTGTTGCCTTTCTGTTCATCTGGCAAGATGTTTTTTTCTTCAAGATAGTCTTGAATTCTGTCAGCTATGATGCCAGTCAGTAGCTTAAACATAGTGGGCAGACATGTTATTGGCCTGTAGTTTCCTGGTGCTGCTCCTTTTGCTGGATCCTTTTGTATCAGGTATGTTCTTCCAGTTGTTAGCCATTCACTGATACTTCCTTTCTGCAGCATCTCATTGAATTGTTGGGCCATTTTTCCATGTAAACTAATCAGATGTTTGAGCCAAAATCCATGAAGTTGATCACTACCAGGCGATGTCCAGTTCTTGACTTTTTGCACTCGTTTGCTGATCATTTCAGTTGTTATTTCCATCAGTTCCATTTTGTTCTGTGAGAATTTTCCTTCAAACTCCTTTATCCACCCAGCGTTTTTGTTGTAGTTTTTATTATTTTCCCAAAGTTCTTTCCAGAACTTCGTTGTTTCAGTTTTCTCTGGCTTTATGGTTACTGTGTCTGTTGCTTGGTTCAGGCTCTGGTAGAACCGTCTTTGGTCCGATTGAAACAGCTGATTTTGTCTGTACTGGATAATTCTGGCTTCATACCTTTCAATTTTTCTGGCTGTTGCTGTAATTTGTTCTTTCACGATTTCCAAAGCTTCTTCAATTTTTCTGGTGTTTAGCCAGTACTTTCGGATCAGGTATTGCTTGATTTTGTCATTCTTCAGTTTCTTCTCTTTCATATTTTTGAGGTTACTTGCATCTGATCTAAGTTTCTTGATTTTCAACTCTAGCCTGATCTTCCCCTTTGGTTTTCCAGTCGATTTTCTTTGGGGCTGCCTTGGTTGTAGGAGCCCAAGCTCTTCTGTTACTATCACTGCTGCACTGTAGGCAAACTGGTTTGTTTGTGCAATTGATGTTATTTGGACAGTGGAGAGTACTGCATTCACATCTTTCATGAGAGGCGCCAGGTGTCTCTTGGGCACTGTTTTTAGAGTTGGGAGCCGCTTTCTTATTGCATTTGCTGCAGCATGAGCCATGATCTTATCCTTGAGCTCTTGTTGTCTTGCTGTCAAGGTTCCTGGTGGTTCAGCAGATGTTTCAAGTGCTGGTTCATGAAATTCTTGCAAAAGCTCCACACTTTCTTCTGGTTCAATCTGTTCCATCATTCCAAGTGTTGCTGGAGTCTCTGCTGCTGTCTGTGCTGTGGTCTGATGGTTATTTACTTTGCAAATTTTCTGGATTTCTTCGAGTTCAACTTCACTGAACACTTTGTTTCTGATTATGAATCTTCGTTGGTCAGCCAGTCGGGGTTCTGTTATCTGTGAGTCAGGGTACTCTTGTTTCCACAGTTGATGCATCCTTTTTTGGTAGCCACGCCTTTGAGGTTCAGATTTGTAGTAGCATTTCATAATTGTGCGGTTTTCTGGCATTGTGTATTTCTGCCATTTTTGTGACTGTTCATTTGGGTTTTGATGATTCCGTAGCCCACTTGTCGATGGATGTCCAGAATCAGCAGCATCCACCGCGGTCCTTTTTATCCTGGGCGACGACCGAGCCAGTATAGACTTCGTTTTGGTTTGATTCTCCATAATGCTAATGGGTTAGGTGCTCTTATAGTTCTGCTCCTCAGCTGAGGCCTCTCTGGCTTGGTTGGACCTGCCGGTAGTTACACTACCGCCAGCACAGCCCTCAGTTATCATTGGAGCAGTTAAGCCCCCCCACCACGTGAAGGTGGCACCTGCGGGGGGGATTATTATTATTATTATTATTATTAAGAATAATAATAATAATTCATTTCTATCCTGCTTTTCTCCCACAGGTGGGACTCAAAGAGGCATACAAGTTTGAAAACACACACACGTACATACACACACATATATATATAAACATGAATACACAATAAACTAAAATATCATATACTAATTTAAAAATAACTCATTCTAAACACATCATATAAAACAATTAATACTTACAACAGGTACCATTAAAAGTTTCCCTAACCTCCAGCCACTGAGGTTATTAGTAAAAATAAAATTATACAGCTCCTAAGACATTCCTTTTCAAGGTCATACCAAGTAAAAAATGAGAACATGAACTTGACAGATTTTTCTGGTTCAAAATCTGTTCCCGTCATGGTGATCTAATCAACAAGGTTCAGGCCCAGTACGGTCCTACAATGCCTTCCTCACCACAATTGTTAACCATTCACCCCATATCAGTGAAATCACATTTGTTCCCTGCTTCAACATCATCCTCACACGCATATTCTTGCCTGACATGCTACCTAGAACCTGAAGCATTTACTATTGACTGTAGCTGGCATCCTATCAGTTCATCTTAACTAAAGTAGACTGATTCAAATAATTGCTGAATGGTGAGTCAACAGAAAGGAAAATCTCATTGACTGACCTACCGTAGACAGGATTAGAATAATAGATTTGGAAGAGACAACATGGGCCATCTAGTCTAACCCCCTGCCATGCAGGAAAAGACTAACAGCAGAATTTAGGCTTGTTTTTATTATAAGACTCTAAATTATACTGTACTGGTGTTAAGTTGTTTAAATTGTTAAACTGTTCAAGACTCTGAGATTGCTGAACATGAGGTAGCATATATACAAGAGAGAGGAGAAAGAGATCAATGAAAATATAGATCTCCTGGAATGTCCCAACCAGCATGACCATTACATTTAAAACAGTAGTTTCTACAACCTTTGCAGCTAGAATTCTTGCATTATTGGGCTTTACATTTTATTGGTATTGGTGTTTTAATCATTCTTTTATGCATTTTAATATATGTATTTTAATGGTATTGCACCTTATCTGTGTGTTTTAAATTCGCTGTATTCCACTTTGAGCTGTGAGGAGAAGTGGGCAACAAATAAATTATTATTATTATTATTATTATTATTATTATTATTATTATTATTATTTGAAACACAACAATTTGAGTCCACAGCAGACACTCTACTGGCTGTTGTATTTGATCACACATCGGATACTTCCCAAGTGTCTAGGACTGTGTAATGTATCAGCGAATAATGTGTGCAGATCCCAGTAAGGTGGCCTTCTGCAGCTGGCAGGTGGTAATTTTGTCAGCGCCAATTGTGTTTAAGTGCAGGCCAAGGTCTGGGCAAGGCCAGCCGTGCCAGGGCGAGCGGCGCGGGAGGCGGGGCAACCCTGGCCCCACCTCCCACGCTGCTTGCCCTGACCCCACCTCTGGTGCAGCATGGGAGGCGGGGCCAGGGCGTGTGGCACAGGAAGCAGGGCCCCGCCCAGACGGGGCCCCACCTCCCACGCCATGCGCCCTGGCCCAGCCAAACAGGCCACATCAGGAAAGTCCTTCCAGGCCATGGCAAAGGCCCAATCAGGCTGGCTGGGCCTTCACCACAGCCTGGAAGGACTCCCGCTGCAGCCTGGCCGGCTGGGCAAGGCCAGCCGGGCCAGAATGAGTGGCGTGGGAGGTGGGGCCAACCCTGTCCCCACCTCCCATGCAGCACGCCCTGACCCCGCCTCTTGAGCAGCATGGGAGGTGGAGCCAGGGCGCGTGGTGTGGCTGCAGGAGGCGGGGCACTGCCCAGACATGGCCCCGCCTCCCACACCACTCGCCCTGGCCCGGGTGGCCTTGCCCAGCCAGCCAGGCTGCAGCAGGAGAGCTCGCTCGCCACCGAACAGGCCTTCCTGTTTGGCGGCGAGCGAGCCCATGGTCCCCGCAGGGGAGGGGGAATCTCGATGGCACCCCCGGGGACCGTGCATCCGAAGTGGCCTCTGTGTTGGGCCAGCCCTGACCACTACTTTAAACAGGTAATATCAGTGGGACTCCTGTACTAGCCCTTTACCATTTCAGTGAAATATCAACATATTTATATTTTTCTGCAGTTCTCTTCTGGCTGCCCTGATTTTCAGATCTCATTAGATGATCCATTTATTGGGATCTCTGTGCAGTCTTTTAGTTATTAGTGTGCCCATCTGGTCTAAAATAGCAGCTTAGCTCCTCTCCTCCAAGTCTTTGAGGAAAATAGCTTCACCTCAGGCAATTAAAATACTAATATATGAAATAAAATGGGTATATTAATATGTATGTAAAATATATTTAACAGGGATATTTCAGTTTATTCAAGGAAATGGCACTGGTGATTAAAATGAAAGAGTAGTATATTGCATAGAGATTTTACTTTTACGTATGTTTTGATCACTTCTAGGTTAGCTAATGCATTTCTGTGAGATAATGTGTGGAAAGAAAGATTCTGTATAACTATGAGGATGATCCCTTCATGTAAGTTACTTTGAACTGCCGGCGAATAAAATCAGGTTGTTCTGCTGCGATGATAAAATACATTTCAGGTTTGAACTAGAAAATAGAATAGTTTCAAACTAAAAACAAAGGTGCACGAAATATGTCTTTTGTTCTTTCAGGAGGGTGCAGTACACATGAAAAAGGACAAAGCACAAGGCCATTCTTTAGAAATAACACACACAAACATATACACATATTTGGAATACCATGTTGATGCTACACAGCCTTTTCTAGGCTACTCTGTACTGGCTTATAGGGGTATAAGGAGACAGAGGAACTATGCTAAACCCTTAACTAATATTAAGATTGTGGGGAGGGAGAGAGGATCAAGACATTTTCTTGAACGAGGCTTAAAATACAATGACACCTTCTGTTTCTTACATAAAGATCATATCTTCCTTCCCAGCATTCAGTGGCAGAGCACTGGAAGGTGCTAATATGAACACTTTTCTGAATTCAAGTAGGCATGAGTGCCTTTTACTGTTCATGAATCAGGGTGAACAGTGACCAAAATTAAGTGATTTTGCATTTCTATGTCCCAGAGATATGAATGGCAGGTAAACCTACTGGACCAGAACATAGCAGCCTACCTTAAGGAGTCTCAGTTCTCTCTATTAATAGAGGGGAATGTGCTGCCATCGCTGTCCCTTTCACACCACCCAGGACCTAGTGATGGCTAGTGGTTTCCATGGTATTTACATGACAAATCCACCCTGAGGTTATTTTAAACTTATTGGAACTATCTAAGGTGCCGAACTATAATCCCCAAAAGATGCAAAGGAGTGAAAGCTAACATTCCTTATTGTTTTACTCAGTGTCCTTTTCCATATAGTCTGCAAAGCATTAGTATGACTATTTAGAAGTCATGAAAAGAGTGTGGGAAACATTCCTATTTATACTAGGATACAAGCTTTCTATCGTTTTTTCAAAGCAGCATGTGTGTATTCTTAAAAGTCATGCCCCCTTTGATGTCCTTCCAATTGCACAGGTACCTGGACCCTTTTGGGTGATTGTAGAACCTTATTTGTTCACCTAGGCTGTTTTCCCCCTGTCTGTTTTCTTCCTTTTCCCCTCTTGCTACCAATACATGACTTTGAAAATATGCAACCATGAGTGTAGTGTACAAATAATTTCATATATTTTTATTATATCTCCTTTTACTCAGCTTTTCTTCTAAGCTAAAGAACACTAGATGTTGTAACCATTTCTTAAAAAGGAGCTCTATGCTTTTAATCATGTTACTGTAGTTGCTCTTTCATGGAGACAAATATGCAATAAGGAAATAGGTTTTGTTATTTTTGTTGTTTATTCATTCAGTCGCTTCTGACTCTTTGTGACCTCATGGACCAGCCCACACCAGAGCTCCCTTTCAGCCACCCCCAGCTCCTTCAAGGTCAAGCCAGTCCCTTCAAGGATACCATCCATCCATCTTGCTCTTGGTCGGCCCCTCTTCCTTTTTCCTTCCATTTCCCCAGCATCATTATCTTCTCCAAGCTTTCCTGTCTTCTCATTATGTGGCCAAAGTACTTCATCTCTGCCTCTAATATCCTTCCCTCCAGTGAGCAGTGGGGCATTATTTCCTGGGGTATAAGACTGGTTTGATCTTCTTGCGGTCCAAGGCACTCTCAGAATTTTTCTCTACCACAGTTCAAATGTGTCTATCTTCCTTCGCTCAGCCTTCCTTATAGTCCAGCTCTCACATCCATAGGTTACTACAGGGAATACCATTGCTTTAACTATGTGGACCTTCGTTGCCAGTGTGATGTCTCTACTCTTCACTATTTTATCGAAATTGGTCATTGCTCTCCTCCCAAAAAGTAAACGTCTTCTGATTTCCTGGCTGCAGTCTATCAGCATCTAAACATCCAGAGAGATAAATATATTGCTGAATATCTGAATGTACCAATAAGTAATGTGAAGAAAAAAAGGCATGTCAGTTGGTCTACCATGGTTCACTCTCTGGGGGTGCTGTGTGTAGGAAATAGCCCCAAGCCAGCACACCCACGTTGTATTTTCAAATGGTGTATGCGTTTTGTTATTTCTCTTATTCTGCGTCTGTGTCTGCAGTAATTTTTGTGTCTAGAAATATAAAGTCTGCCACTGCCTCCACATTTCCCCCTCTATTTATCAGTTATCAATCAGTCTAGTTGCCATAATCTTGGTTTTGTATGTTTAACTGCAACCCGGGTTTGCACTTTCTTCTTCCACCTGGTTATAAGGCTCCTCAGCTCCTCCTCACTTTCAGCCATCAAAGTGTCTTGTTATACCATTTTTCAAAACTGGGTGGCCTAAGTTCTTTAATGATAGGAGGGGCTGTCATTTTTTAACTAGAAAAAGCCTCTAGCACTATAGAGAATTCAGCTGCTAAAAAGAAGAATGCCAAGTTCCACTTTGGTAAGTAAAGATTTCATTTTCATTCAATGCAAATACCCTGGCAACCAGATTGCTCAAAATGCATGAAAAATGATCTATAAATAATCACTGGTTTTCACTCTAAGATTCTCATATTTCTCAGTTCCCCAGTTATTGCAATGCACAGTAGGAATGTGTTAATTGCATGATAAATGAACCATCTTCCCTGTTCGTTAAGTGAGAAGAATTTGAAATCAGTTAACAATACAGATATAGCAGCCAAAAAGATCTCAAGAGCCGTGGATCGCCCCTTGCATTTTTATTGAGAATTTTAATCTTAAAATAGCAGCAGATTTCTGTCTCCAATTTCATATGGCAATTTGGCATTCCTGGACCACAAGTACACCTGCTGCATAGCAGCATTCAGATGACATTAGCATTTGAAAGAAAGATTCTTCTAAAGAATAAATGCTATACTTAATGCAATTCAATTCAAATATTGTGTCATCATCATTCTGTAGTCAACCACATCTGCCCCTACATATTATATGTAACAATTTGGGGGCAACAGAGGGGGACTTGGGAACTCTGTTTCATCACTCCAGTCGTGCATACCTAAATCTGGATCTTCTATTTGTGCAGTCTTTAAGGCAGTATAAGGAAGAACCATTGACTTCCCTCAGTAAAGTGATGGATGACAAGAGCTTAGTCTATCCTGGAAGAACCTAAAAGTACCAACTCCACCACTCTTTCCAACATGATGCTGCTTTTGGCCTTTCTAAATGCTTGAGCAGAAAAATGGCAGCAGCAGCAGTTCTCTGAAGCGGCATTGGTGTTCTCCTGTCGACCTACCTGTAGTTATATCAAAATCCATAATTTGGGCCCCAAAACCTGCCCTCAACTATACATGAGATCAATTTATACATGTATGTAATTTTTTTCCCAAAATCTACACTGAATAGGGAAAAAAATTCCAACTCCAGTTTTGGCCTCTTTGTAAGGATGGTTTTTATGAACAGGTGAGAATTGTTGCCAAATCAAATAACCTTTTCCAAGCTAAAAGAAAGTTTACTTGACTGGTTTCATTAACCAGTGCCTTTTTTTGGGCACATTTTCTTTTTTTAAAGGTCAGATGTTGGTGATGATGATGATGATGATGATGATGATGATGATAGACCAACAAGGTAATAGAAACCAATGGAGCAATCCTATCTGTGTATCTATTGTGAACAGGACGTATTGTGTTTTTTAAATGCTGGCAATCAAATAATTTCCATTCCCATTTTTAAGGTTTTCTGGAAGGAGTAGAAAAGGGAAAGCATTACAAAGATAGAAAGGGAATAAAAGAAGAAGAAAGATGATGAATGTAGCTAGAAGTAAAAGTAAATGGAGAAAAAGGACAAGAAAGAAAATGATTATTTATTTTTGTATCAGAAGTGAAACTGAGGATACAATTGTAATGTATTTAGAAACACAAACGGAGTTAAAAACTTATACTAAACATTATACTAAATGTCCTTTGACCAGTAGATGGCCACTTGGAGTGCCTCTGGTGTTGCTATAAGAAGGTCCTCCATTGTGCATTTGGCAGGGCTCAGATTACATTGTAATAAGTGGTCTGTGGTTTGTTCTTCTCCACACTCGCATATTGTGGACTCCACTTTGTGGCTGCATATCTTAAGGTTGGCTCTGCATCTTGTGCTGCCAGAGCACAGTCTTTTCAGAACCTTCCATGTTGCCCAGTCTTCTGTGTGCCCAGAAGGGAGTTTCTCATCCAGTCTTAACAATGGATTGAGGTTCTGGGATTTAGCCTGCCACTTTTGGACTCTTGCTTGCTAAGGTGTTCCTACGGGTATCTCTGTAGATCTTAGAAAGCTATTTCTTGATTTAAGACATTGGCATGCTGGCTGATATCCAAACAAGGAATGGGCTGGAGAAGTCACTGCCTTGGTCCTTTCATTGTTGGCTACTACTTCCCGGTAGATGTCAGGTGGTGCAATACCAGCTAAACAGTATAATTTCTCCAGTGGTGTGTGGTGTAGACATCCTGTGATAATGGGAAAAGGATGTGATGATGGGAAAGACAAAGGTAGCCAGAAGAACTATAGAGTGGAGAAGAGATACATGGCCAGTGAAAGAAGGGAAGCAAGGAAGAAGAAACATGGCTTCAAACTACAGGAAAGGAGATTCCACCTGAACATCAGGAAGAACTTCCTCACTGTGAGAGCTGTTCGACAGTGGAACTCTCTCCCCTGGGCTGTGGTGGAGGCTCCTTCTTTGGAGGCTTTTAAGCAGAGGCTGGATGGCCATCTGTCGGGGGTGCTTTGAATGCCATTTCCTGCTTCTTAGCAGGGGGTTGGACTGGATGGCCCATGAGGTCTCTTCCAACTCTACTAGTCTATGATTTTATGATCAGGTGTCAAGAGATGAAAAAAATCACTGTAGCTAAACTATTTCTATCTGAAAAGGTCTGCCATACTGCTGAGGGTCAGATTTCAACTCATGGCTGACCTTGCAACTCCATTTTTGACCCCAAATCAGGTACTGATGTCCCTTTTTTGTATTACACTACTGCAAATATAGGTTGGGGAAGATAATCGATTGAATTAGATTTTTAGATTTTTTTTCTGTTAACTTTATATTTAAAACTTTCTATGACAAAATATGGGAAAAGACAACTAGTTTAATAGCTTCTGCTGTTATCCCCAAAAGAAAACCAGTCGTGTCAATTAAACACATACTTGTCTATAAATGGCAGATATTATTGATCACGACTGGGATAGATGGGGACTTCAGTCAGGTACGGATGTAATGGAGTGTTTCATTAGGCTGCTTTTAACTTGTCTTACATTTCACAGGCTTGTCAAAACCATCAGGAATTGTGCAGAGAGAAGCTTTAACAGATTGATAGATGGGTTAGCTGATGTAAGATAATAATTTTAAATAAGTGCTATTGAGAAAGCACAGCTTAAGAATCATGCTGAAGTTTAGGAAAGTTGCATATTAAGCAAGCTTTAATTGAATGTGCAATAAGTTGTCAATGAGCAAGAGTGGATGTAGTACAGACACCTGAAAAGTATTGCGTGGGGACCATATTGTGATAGTCATCACTCCATTACCAATTAATCCTTATGAGATGTTACAGTGTTCCCTCACTACTTCGTGGTTCACTTTTTGCGGATTCGCTGTTTCGCGGTTTTTCAATAAACTCTAAAAGACTATTATAAATCATAAAAAATTACATTTTACATCCTAAGGAAGGAAGGAAGGAAGGAAGGAAGGAAGGAAGGAAGGAAGGAAGGAAGGAGAAGCCAAAGGGAGAGAAAAGGAGCCCAAGTGGCAACAGGAGGAGGAGGAGGCGATTTATCAACACACGATTGGTTGATAAAGACTTAAAATAGTGTATAACTACTAAAATAGTGTATAAATATTAAAATAAATATAGTGTCCCTACTTTGCGGATTTTCACTTATTGCGGGTGGTCCTGGAACCTAACCCCCGCAATAAGTGAGGGAACACTGTATATGCTATCGTAGGAAGTAGCAATGTTAAGAACTCTGCTACTTACCAATCTGGCAATGGAATCACAGGAAATACAGTTTTACCTTCTCTGCCAAAGTGCTGGTGCCTCACCAAACTACAAATCATAAGGTTCCATAGCACTAAGCCATGGCAGTTAAAATGATGTCAAGTTGCATTAAGTCTTCAGTGTAGATGCCCTGACAGAGTGCTACTTGCCCAAGGTCACGCAGTGGGTTTCCTGGTCTGAGATGGGATTCAGATCCTTTTCTCCAGAGCCATACTTCAACATTCAGACCACTAAGGTATACCATGCTGAGTCCCACAAAACTACTACAGAGATATTTTGAAGAAAATAACTCAGAAACGGAATACTTGTCTTACTGGTGCAGATTTTAAAGGCTTTCTTGCAGTAAGAAGAAAATTGCTAAAATTATTGCTTCTGTCAAGATGGAAATAAACAAAGAATTACATCTCTAATGCAAATCCTATAAAATAAATAAGTAATACTCCATTGCGTGACATTTATGATTTTAATATCGGATTACTATCAGCATCTAAACAGCCACAGAGATAAATATATTACTGAATATCTGAGCCAGAGAATGTACCAATAAGTAATGTGAAGGAAAAAAGGCATGTCAGTTGGTCTACCATGGTTCACTCTCTGGGGGTGCTGTATGTAGGAAATAGCCCCAAGCCAGCACACCCACGTTGTATTTTCAAATGGTGTATGCATTTTGTTATTTCTCTTATTCTGCCAAGGATAATGAATACACATTTCCCAAGGAAAAAGAGAACAAGAGTAAACATACACAAGGCTGACCTTTAATGTGACAGTTAATACTTACATCTGCAGTACTTGGACTTGTTTTAACATTTAGTATCTTTAACCCACTGGCTATGAATCCCTGTTGACATCAAACAATGTTAAACCACATGACATGCTAAAGAAGGATTTTTCTGCCATATATTTGTTTATAATGGAAACCCTAATAAAGGGCATAAATGGAAGGAAAGTTCATTTGATGGGAATTAAAGGGGGAAGGAGGTCAGGGAGTTTGACCATAAAATCTTCAAGGGTCCACCAACACTTGCTCTTTTTAATAGAGCCTATGTATTTATTATGGAGGGAAGGAGCATAATAACCAGATTTATTCTTGTCTCCATTCAACCCTGAAATAATTCTTGAGTGTAACTCATTTATTCCTTAGTCTCTTTTCTTACATATTCAGAGCAGGTAGGCCTAAGCAAAGAACAATGGCCGTATAATTTGAACTTTAACACATACTTCACAGGCTGGTGCTTCGTTCGGCCTATCAGGAAAAGCAATTATTTTACTCAAGCTAGCACTGGTAAGAACACTATTATGGAGAAGGGTCAATGACACACCATTTTAGTGGTGAGGAAAAGATTTATGGTCGAAAAAAAATCAATTTTGTTAAAAGCCCTATCATTTCACCTTCCATGACTGAAGAATCTTTCAAACAGCAGAAGGGAAATGCCAACTTAGCATTCACTACTTTGATATCTCCCCCCCCTCCCATATACACATTCCATTCAACCCCATATAATTATGCCAATCAGTCAAGGCTACTCTCATGATCACCAATACGCTTCCCCTCTTCTCCTATGTCCTTCCTGTCACTAGTGTACTCCTTCATGCTGATCAAACATTTAAACTTTCTGTCTGCTTAAAAATATCCACCTCCCCCCCCCCCCGCTTGTCTTCAGTGGGGAAAGGAAAGCATACATTTATTTCTTTTAATATAAATAGCCAGACATACATACAGCAATAGGATTAGAGTGCCAGCTCAGAGCGCTCTTATTGAGAATCTTGCAGCACTATTCTTCCAGAACTAGCAGGCAATTCAGATAAATGTTGCTTGTTCTAATCCAATGATGATATGTCTATACACTTTACAACATTTCGGCAGGTCAGAAATACCATGTTTTTAACTGCTGTCAAGTTGACTTCAACTTATGTCAACTGGAAAGCAGTCTTCCTCTCTTCCTACTGCCTTCTACTTCCTTCTCCTCCTCTTCCTCCTCCTCATTATTATTTATGCTCTGTTTGATTTAGCTCTAGATTTAGACCCATAGTGGATCATAACCTTAAAGACAATGCAATTTAAAACCTAGAAAATATAAATATTAAGATAGACTTAAAATACCATAATTAAAGCAATTAAAATAACAATGAACATGTAAAAACTGTTAAAAATGTAAACTCTAAACAGCTCCTCTTAGCCAGTTCTGGATTTAGAACAAACGAGGCCCTGTGCTAGCTTCCTTGGGTCCTGAAGAAGGTAGCCTGCTTTGTGACACACTCTCATAGACTATCAACTCTATAATTATCTTTGTAATTTCTCTGAAACAGAACACCTTCAAATTTAGAATTGCACCACATAATCAAAACCTACCATAAAAAATTGGACAGGAAGATGGAGCCCCCTGGCCAACGGGGTCCTGTGCTTAAGCACAATGGTAAATCCGACACTGCTCCCAACTCACTCTTTAAAACTTTCTGCTTTACAAGCCTGACTGAATAAAACAGTGCTAACCAACTGTCAGAACAACAACAGGAAGGGGGTCATTCTAGTCTCTTTGAGAAGGGAGTTCAAGGGCCTCAGGGCAGCCACCAAGAAATCCCTGTTTCCTGAGGATCTCAGAGACAAGGCATGTTCAAACGGGGAGGTACAATCTATGAAATAACCTCAACCTGAGCCATATAGGGCTTTATAGGTCATAACCAGTACATTGAATGGTGCACTACCAAGCACTGCTGTCTTTGTTTGGACATTATTCCATACAAGGTTTTAGTTAATGTTGTTAGAATTTGTCTGGAGTCTCTGATTTTAGAAGAAAGTGGGGTATAAACCAAATAAATAATATAAATACAGAAACAAGCAAACACTGGTTTTAAGGAAATCTTCGGTTTTGAAGTATATTGCGGCACCCCATACTTTTGTCTTTTCAAGTCCTACTATTAGCTCCCACAATTTCAATTTGTGCTGGATGATGGTTCAGAGGCTGACAGGTTGCTTGAATACGGCACAAAAAGTGGAGAACAGATCTCTCCCATATTATATTTGTTACTCTTAATCCTGCATGCATGTAGGAGGGGAAGGGAGGAAATGAAATGCTGAATTATTAAGACACAGACTGATTGCTTTTGAGCAATCATCCTGTGCTTATTTGCCTCAGGCCCATTTGCACATCCAAGATGGAAATGATTCCAATGGCTTGCTAATTACCATCATCTAACATGTTCGGCCACTACACAAAAGATGTAGAAGAAAATTCCCTTGCTGATGGACAGGCAGCTTGGTGAGTTCTCATAGAAACCCATCCCCTGTGGGAAAGCCAAGCTTAAGCTGGTAAATAGGGTATCAGACGGTGCTTGACCTTTGGAATTCAGTGTCAATCTTGGTGGGAAAACAAACATATTCCACTTGTCGTTATTAGTGAGCATCTCTCCTGTTTAGAAACATGAGACAATGAGCTTTTGTTTTAGCGTAAGCAACTTTGCCCCAGAACGTTGCCTCAACTCTTTATATTAATCTGTTTTCTCACTACTAGGAGGACTGAGAGGAAATGTGGGGGTAGGGAGAGGGGGTATTCTTTTTTCCTGCAGGATTTTGGCAAATTTGAGGGTGATTTTTGCAAAAGAGCTCCCAATTCAGGTACCACTGTTCTTCTGCTGATTTGGTTTCAGTAGTAATATCAAGTGTCATTCATTCAAAAGCCATTTCATTCAATCTTAGATTGTCTGGGATCGTTGGTGGCTACTGCTTTTTTTTTTCAATAGATTTTTATTGAGTTTTAAAACATTTAGAAAAACAAGTAGGGCATGAGTAAGAGTGTATATCTATATCTATATCTATATCTATATATGGATATAAAGAGGGGAGGGGGAGAAGGGGCAGGGTGTGAGGAAGAGATAAAAAAAGGAATGTGGGGTTGGGCGAAGGGTGGGGTATGAGAAAAGAAAAAAGGAAAAAAAGAAGAAAAAAGAAGAAAAAAACCTGCTTTTAAGCAGTCTTTTCACTCTCCTTTGGCTTCATTTTGCCCTCAGTGCTGCTATCACCTAGCCATTTGTCATTGCTTCATAATGCCTTCTTGTAACAGAAGGGTAATAAAAGAGCGACCTGGAAAACTACAGCCATGACTGTAATTTTTTTTTCACTTCCCAGCGTTCCCAAACAACACTGTCAGTGGTGGTCCTGGCAGAACACATTGGGAGTTTAGTCCCAAAAGTAACATTTCCAGATTGGAAGTCAGCATGCTGCTAAGATTTCAAGAATTTATGTGTGTATGAATGTGTGCATGAAGGCACAGGGTCATTTACAAGCATTTTAAAAAGCCCAGTCAATGCAATCAGAAATTTTACAGCAAAACTCAGTCTAGATTCTATCCATTCTAGACAAAAGTTATTACAAGTAAACGGTTCACTTGCACAGCTAACTGAGGATCAATTTTGAATGGGGCTACACTCCCTTGGAAGAATCCGATTCATAGTTTGGGAGTAGTTGATAGGACACACTGGGAGGATAACCTGGAAGGAACTGGGATTCATGTGCAAAGGGGAGCAAAGGGGTCCCCTGACAAACATGCCTTCTCTCCTATACCCTACATAGAACTAACCTGCTCTATGTCCTTGAATTGTGTCTAGTCTGATAGGGATGAAATGTTGCTGGCAATACCAGCTTTAGCAGAATCAGACCTTTGTCTTGCTCAGGGTGTCTGTTTGTCTTATGATTTTGAGTCATAGACACCATTTTACTGTGATCTCCCACTTGGTGTTCTTATCTCGCAGGTGCACACTGAGGACTAGACCCCATAATAAGATAAAGGTAAATATTTTCCCCTGACATTAAATCTAGTCATCTCAATTTCTAATCCAAAGAGCCGGCATTGTCCGTAGACACCTCGAAGGTCATGTGGCCAGCATGGCTTCATGGAGCTCCATTACCTTCCCGCCAAAGCGGTACCTATTGATCTACTCACATTTTGCATATTTTCAAACTGCTAGGTTGGCAGAAGCTGAGGCTAACAGCAGGAGCTCAACCCTCTTCCCTGGATTTGAACTGCCAACCTTTTGGACAGCAATTTCAGCAGTTCACCTATTGCACCACTGAGGACTCTGTAATAGGGATATGCTTATAAGAACCAGCATGGTCACTTGAGGTCAAGTGGCCTGGAATGCCTTTTTTTTTTTTTTTACTGATATACCACTTATCATCCTATCAGCATATATATAATCTGCCTGGATTACTACAGTGCGTTCTGTGGGGGACTACATCTGAAGATAACCTGATGTGGCTTCTCTATATTGTACAATAGCAAAAATGAAGAGAAAGCAGAAAAGTAGTCCTTTATCAATATCACCCCACAGATATATCTTAATAAATCAGTTATCTACTGCCAGGGGGAAATAAGGTAAAGCATTAAAAAGTGTCTACTTAGATAATTCTGTATTCCATTAAATGTTAATAGGAAATGTTAATAACAATCCAGAAAATCAAGTTTCAAACCACGCACAGGGATATATTTCAAACTCAAATGCCAGAACCAGAAAATTGTGTTATTCTATATCTAATATATAAATAGGATTGAAGTCCATCTAGGTAAGAAATAGATTTTTCTCTCAGCCTCTTTTTAAGTTTATGGATACGTTTAGTAGCATTTGAGAGTGGTTTCATATCATGATGCAGTGCAGTTGGAGAATGATGTTTAAACCATATTTAAAGATAGAATATCTAACAAGTCAAGGTAACCTGAAAAAATTAATCTGGCCTATTTATAATTACACTTAGTGGTGTGCATATACCCCCTCTAGTGTGTTCAGGAAAAAAAGCAAATTTGTATTTTTAACCCTTTCTATTGGATTATTTAAAAAAAACTAAAGGGAACTTTGCACATTTAGGAATGCTCAGATGGTTCAAACAGTCTCCTCTTTACCATTCCAGTTCTCACTGCTTCAAGTATTTAATAACAATCTTATTTTGTGGAAGGAGTAACTGGAAATTAAAGACTCATTTCTGCACCAGAGGCCTTGCAGACTTCCCTCCATAACTGAGCATTGTATTTATTGGAGAGCTGTGTGGTTTCCGGGCAGCATTTTCTCCTGGCATTTCGCCTGCATCTGTGCCTGTCATCTTCAGAGGATCTGATAGTGGAAAAACAAGTGGAATATATATACCTGTGGACTGTCCAAGTGGGAGAAAGGACCGATGTCTATAAACCAAGTGTGAAGGGTGCAATTAGCAAGTCTGATTTACAAGTATTTGTGTGAGATCCATCCATTAGCATGTGCATAGTCATTAGTCTATCATGAGGACATCTGTGTGGAAGTAGCCAGGCAAACAAAGGTCCTTTCGTCACAGATAATCTGATAGGAAAAATGAGTGTGGGCCTTCTCAGTGGTTGCTCTCAGTTCTGAACTCCCTTCCAAAAGAGGTTAGACTATCATCCACCTTCTTTCATTCTAGAGACAGGTACAGACTTTATTGTTCCAATAGGCCTTAGAAGACTGATTGCTCAAGCAGAAAGAGCTTTTCTTAATGTGTTCAATTTTTGATTAGCTATTTACTTTGTAGCAGTTTATGTTTTATCAGATTTTATATTTAGATGGTTTAATTGCATTTGAGGTTTTTGCATGGTATACATTTTTGTTTTAACTATTGGAAGTTATTGTGATTCCCAAACTGGGAAAAAGGAGAGGAGATGAGGATGATCTGAAAATATTCCACAGGTTATTCATATTTTAAATTAAACAGGAGTTTTCCACCAGTTGCTTAAGGTTCCTTCTCTTCCACCATATTCGCACAGTGCACAGTTCATAAAGTTTGGTAACTTTCCATGGGCCTTTGGATGGGCTTGAAGAAAGGAAACCAGAAGACTTCTTTTTGTTCACAATGGTCAAACAACCTTTATATAAATTCCAGTAACTGCGGCCCCTTCCACACATCTGAATAAAATTCCACATTATCTGCTTTAAACTGGAATATATGGCAATGTGGACTCAGATAACCCAGTTCAAAGCAGATATTCAGGGATTTTCTGCATTGATATATGGCTGTATGGAAGGGCCCTGGGTGGTTCAACTTTTACTGAGATTATTAACTGGGTTCAGCATTTATTTTTGAATGCATGGAAGTATGTGACTATTCAAACTATTCAGTTTGTGACCAGTATGCTTCTCACCAAATATGCTTTTTTCAATATATACTTTTTATAATGTGCAGAAATATTTTGTAAATAGATGAATAGATTGGTTAATAAGCAGTAGCACGTAAATCTATTTTTATTATAGAATATTAGCCTCGATTCCAGACACATTAAGGGTCCTTTCTATGCAGATATGGCTTCAGTTTTTCAGTTATATTTTTAATACAACATTATCCTCAGTTAATCAATTAAATATTGGTATGAAATGCCGAAACTGAACACTAGATAAGAACAAAATTAAGGCTTTCAAGTAGCTGTATTAAAGTGTGGGACTGCACCAAAATCTTGTACTTGCTTCCTACCCTTCATATTTCACTTAGTTTAAATTCTACTGGTACATTAGGAGGAAATTGAAGAGTGAGGAAACAATCAGAATTTTAGCCAATCTGAAAATAATAAGAGTAATCTAAATGGAAAGAAGAAGGCAAATACTGCTAAGCATCCGTTTTGCATAGTCAAACAGAGAAAGTGTCAGACTTGCTTTGTTCCACTTTAGTGGTAGAGATACGACACCAACCATTTATTTCTTAAAGCAGTATTCCATGTGGATGAAAAGAAGGCAGCCGCATAGCCAAGTCATATGGGATCTCAGTCGTGTCTTTGTTTTGCAAATGAGCTGTCTCTCAACCATCCTAGTGAAAGGTTTTCTCACTTAGGATAGCCACTTAGATCGATTACAGCTCCCCAATTTTAGTACATAAAACTATTTTGTCAGTCCATATTATTTCAGTACACTCTGCCATAAAATGACAAATGTGATGTGGGTATTTTTTTTAAAATCACTTTGTACAACATTTTCTTCTTCTTTCAACTGTGAAGTATTGAACAAAAGGTAAATTCCTCAGGCACCCCTAGCTATGATAAGGTAAGTGGAAGGAAAATGACCTTTCTGCCCTGTGTGACATGGGAACAAGCTCTTCTCTAAAGGAAAACCTTTGAGGTTTTAAAATATACCCAGTTCTTGATGTTGTGGCATTTCCCTCTCCTCCTCCTGCTCTTCTCAGGTACTTTTATGACATTCTGCAATTCCACCCTGTTTTGGATTATGGTTTAGAGGCTGACTGGTTGGCTGAACACAGCACAAATAGCAGTAAAGAGATGTCTGCTGTATTTGTTGCTCTTAATGCAGGCATGCAAGACAGATTCTAACAGGAAACAGCTGAAAAAGAATTCATAAAGAGGTTCTGCTCTATCTTCCCTGGCCTGGATTGGGACAAAGGGTTTTCATCTCCCTACATATGTTACATACCTCATTTTTGCATAAATATCTCTAACCCCGAAAAACTACTTAAAAATATCAGACAAAATTGTATTGCCAATAGTCCTGTATAGTTGAGCAGCTGCCCCTAAGGAATGATTAAGCATTATTGTTCTAAAAAATCAAGAACAACAAGAACTGTTGAATGCAGTTTTTCCCCTATGCACTTACTTGGTAGTATACTCCATTGAACATATGGAATTTACCATCTAAACCAGTGGTTCTCAACCTTTGGGTCCCCAGATGTTTTGACCTTCAGCTCCCATAAATTCTAACAGCTGGTAAACTGGCTGGGATTTCTTGGAGTTGTAGTCCAAAACATCTGGGGTCCCACAGGTTGAAAACTACTGATCTAAGCAGACATTGCGTTTGGAAGCATTCACAAAGATTAGTGATATCACAGAAAAGGAGTTGTAAGTCATCCTCCTGCTCCTAAAATGTGACCTTGGGTACTACCCTGTTTCCCTGAAAATAAGATATCCCCTGAAAATAAGACCTAGTAGAAATTTTGCTGAATTGCTAAATATAAGGCCTCCCCCGAAAGTAAGACCTTTCAAAGTTTTTGTTTAGAAGCATGCCTGCCGAACAGAACACCAGAGCATGTAGGATTGGTAAATGTACGTACCATAGATTGTTGTACCTGGAAATATTGGTAGTAACAAGAAATTCTTGATAGTATTTCACAGTTTGTCTGGTTATGCTGGTTTGTGATGACAACTACTGCACAGTAGATAATAAATGTTCATTTTTTTGTTCAACAATAAATGTGAATTCTTCTTCATGGAAAAATAAGACATCCCCTGAAAATAAGACCTAGCACATCTTTGGGAGCAAAAATTAATACAAGACACTCTTATTTTCGGGAAAACATGGTACGATGTCAGCTATTGTGATGGTCTGACTAGAGATTTCCTAACACAACTTGTTTTGCCCTCTGTAATCACAGGAAACATCTATACTCTTTTAGAGCAGTTTCACTGAGTAAGTGTACATCCTAAAGCAGGGGTATGAAGGGAAAAGCACACAGCAGCCCTTTTGCTGTATTCAGACATTGTATAATTTCTTTGCCAGCCATCAGTGCAACTTGCAGCAGTGAATTTCACTGCATAGTTATGCACTGTGTAAAGAAGCACGTTGTTTTATTTGTTCTGAATCTTCAATCATTTCAATAGATGACCCTAGTTTTATTAAAGACACATAATTATATATAGCTTTATTATGTCTCCCCTGCACATCCTTTTGCCTAAGCTGAACAGCCCCTAACAATGCAGCCTGTGCTTATAAGCAAGTTGTTTCGGTCCCTTAGCCATTTTGGTGACACCTTTCTCCATCTTTTTTAGTTCCAACTAGCTGTGCCTGGCCACATGTTGCTGTGGCTTATGGGAATAATTTGTTGGCCAGGTGGAATAGCAGTGAATTGCAGCCTCAAAGCCTGGCCATTTTTTTCTTATGGGAATCCTTGTTTGGTGAGCTGGAATGCAACGGAATAGGCTTGCTGCTTGGAAGGCTGGGTACTTGCGTTCTAGGGGAATGGTTTTTGGGGCTGCTAGAATTACAATGAATAGTCTCGCTGCTTCAAAGCCTGGCTGCTTGCTACCTAGGGGGATCTTTGGTTGGTCAGCTTCAATAGTACAGAGTATTATTGCTTTGTTGGTCTGGTTGAATTGCACTGAATAGCCTTGCAGCTTCAATATCTGGCTGTGTTATACCTAGATGAATCCTCGTTTGGCAAACTGGAGTAGCACCCACAATCAAAGAGCCGCTTTGAAGCCTGGCTACTTCCTTTGTAGGGGAATCATTGTTTGGCCAGATTGAATTGCACTGAATAGTTTTGCAGCTTAAAGCCTGGACACTTTCTACATAGGGCATCCTTGCTAGGCCAGATTGAATTGTACAGAATAGCCTTGTGGCTTCAAAGCCTGGGGGCTTTCTACATAGCGGAAATCTTGGTTGGCCAGGTTGAATAGAACTGAATAGCCTTGCTGCTTGCAAACCTGGCCACTTTCTAGCTTGTGGAATCCTTGGTTGACCAGGTTGAATAGCAATGAATAGTCTCAGTGCTGCAAGTATGAATGCTGTAATAAATCACCTTGATTAGCATTTACTGGCCTTGCAGCTTCAAAGCCTGGCTGCTTCCTCCCTGAGGGAATTTTTTGTTGGGAGGTGTTAGCTGGCCCTGATTGTTTCCTTTCTGGAATTCCCCTGTTTTCAGAGTGTTACTCTTTATTTACTGTCCTGATTTTAGATATTATATTGTTCTGTATTATTATACCTCAGTAATTATTATATGTTTATAATATTATACTATCTGCTTAGAAATGGATTATATGAGGCCCCTTCTACACAGCTGTATAAAATCCACACTGAACCAGATTATATGGCAGTGTGGACTAAGACAGTCCAATTCCAATCCATGGATTATCTGCCGTGGCATTCTGGGTTATATAGCTTTGTGGAAGGGCCTTATAATATCATATAAACTTTCTGGCTCCCTTCTTTCTCTGCTGCTTTAGAAGCTTGCTGAGGGGAGGAAGCCTTTGAAATGCCCGCCTTCCTTTGCAAAGGCAGCGGGAGCTTCTCTCTTTCTCTTCTTCCCTCTTTTGATCCTTGCGTGTCTGGCTCCAAGGTCCCCTCCCTCCACGCCAGGTTTTTCTGTCTCCCTCCAGGATCCACAAGGCCCTGCTTTCCTCGTCTCCAGAGCCTGGGAGGAAGAAGAAGGGGCCATGGTGGCCACGGAGGGAAAGAAGGAAGGAAGGAGGGATGAGAAGGAAGGATGGCCATTGTGTGCCCTTCTCTCTTCCCTCTCGCCCCTCCTTAGCAAAGATTGCTGCTGCTGCTGTAGGAAGGGAGGAAGGAGGAACCTGCATGGAGGGAGGTTGCTTGGCGGTGCCGCACGAGCTCCTTTTGCCAGTTATGTGTGTGTATGTGTGTGTGGCCGTGAACTTTTCCCTCCCGCTGGAAGGGGGGCAGGGCCAGGGCAGCCCTGTTATTTATTTATTTACATCACTTTTACAGTACTTATTCTTGGATTTGGGAAAATTTATAGTCATCCTGTTTTTTTGTGTAAGTTTTTTTGAGTGGAGGTCATACCTTGGATGTGTTGGTGTATTGTGGCCAAATTTGGTGTGATTTGGCCCAGTGCTTTTGTTGTTTACTCGGGCCTACAAACGAACAGTACATTTATATATATATAGATATATCATGTTCAGGCACAGTGACCAGAACTCTACACAATTTTTATATGCCACCACACTATAGATTTGAATAAGGGTAATATAATATCAGACATTTTATTTCTCATTCTTTTTTCTAATTGTGCCCAACATGGAATTTCATTCCTTTTTTAAGGATATTACACTTGTATATATACTCCACATTTTCATCCCCTTCTTTGTTGCTCACAGTTATGAGCATCTTAGATCAGTTGGGACTTTCTGCCCCAATGTGCACTGTTTTGTCAGAAGAGTATTATTTCATCTGCCATTTTGTAAGTGCAAATATATCTCACAACTTTTATTGTTAAAATAGTGTGCTAGAAGAGAGAGTATGTTAGGAAATCTTTGTAATCTATGAATAGAATCTTATATATTTTCCCCTTTGCTTGGTGTATTGATTTTAGGCTTTAATCAGTTCTGTAATATTTGATTTGCTCGCACTATTTTGCCATTGCCTCCATAGTAGCCACTTTGTTAACTGCTTTAATTACTATTTCTAATTATTAATCATTGATTATGTTTCTTCTGAACCATATTATTTGTTTTCATTGTTACGTAAACAGTATATACAATTCATTATACTCTGTCTAGTTTTGAGTTTATGCTAGTTTTGAGCCTCCCCCTCTTAAAATATTTCAAAACATAAAGCATATTCTTTGAACAAAAACCTTACACATGTCTGCATAGAAATGGTAACCTCTGCTCCTGATCTTGAGGTTGAAGACTGAACTAAGACTTTTTACTATAGATGTGTGCTTATCTATAGTAGAATGTCACTGTCACTTCTCAATGACCCCTGCTAAAGTCATCACTATGCTATTCACTTCTGCTCTTCTACTTCCACCTCCTGATCACGTGTAACATCTTGTTAATGAAAATTTCACTCCCTGCTTTGAATGAAATGGATTCAGTCCATGAAAATGTGTGTCAAAAGTGGTTGTTTTTGCTGCAGCAGATTAACAGATTCCTCTCATGAGCATTTAACCATGCTTTCTCTATTTCAGTATCACATCTGTGATAATAAAATACATGCTTTCTTTGAAAAACTAAGTGCTATTGTACTAAGGCTAAAATTCTAGACTGGCACTGTTAAGCCTCAAAGTGTTTATTGGCTAGGGGAGAAAGTAGGGAGACAAAGCATCAGTGCTGTCACAACTTGGAAAAGAGACACCAGGGCACTGTCCCTGAGATCATGGAGAGTGATTTCATTCCTCTTCCCTGGTAGCAACTGCAGCCATGATGGTCCCCTTCTCATCTCTCCTCTGACAAGTAAACAGCCATACTGGTGCCCTCAGGGCTTCACAACTCCTTTGGTTGGGAAAGTTTGGCATATCATGTAAGCAGCTTGTGAACAACTTCTTACACAATATCCAAAACAATACAAATAAATTACTCCTGTCACCGCATCCATTCTGGACCAATTTCAGATTAGATTTTCACTCCATTATCAACTTGCTTTGTTTATTGAATTTTATGGGACTTCAGATCTTCTCATTCACTTTTTGTAGCCCCCTTGTTTTTTCACTGCAATGTAGTTGAAGGACAAAATAATAGATTAGCTGTTCAGGGTTTTCTTACTGTCAGCATGGATAGCTCCTCTTCTATAAAGATGCTTTAGTGTGTTAGTACAAATATTTCTGTACAGCAATCCAAAGATTTCAGTCCCATTTCAAACCTAGTGAGGATGTCCATATTTTGCTAGCTTGAATAGTCACATGCAAAATATGTTTCTACGATGAACTTCACAGTGTGTGCCAAAGTCAGAAAATATCACCAAGCAGCATACCACTGCAATAAATCAAAGAAGGGTAAATGTGTTTTTAAAATCTAGCTATCTGTTGGTAGCTTTCACAAATAGATGTGTTGGCCTTTTGAATGCAAACATTTGAAGATAAAATAGTGCTGGGGAAATTAATAATATTGGCAGAGTAAATGTAATAGTCTGCTAGTACTGATCGGGAAGAAAGCACACATTCATCTTACTCAGCCTACTTAAACATTACAACAGTACTACTTCATATAAACCAGACATTAATGAATCATATATAATGCATATTTTTATTTAACACTGTTTGAATTCAATAGTCTTGCACATTGTTGCAGAAATATCTATCTTTCAATGGGGATAGTTTTAAAGGAAGTCCCCCCCACCCACCCACTGGCAAAAGAGTAACAGCCAGAAAGCAACATAAAATCTGTTTGCATGCTTTAAATTTCAAGTGCATCTTTAGATCAAGCTGAGCAGACTATACTTTATCTATTTTCCCAGCAATGTATCCTGTCCACCTTAAATACAACTCTGCTTTCCACATTGACTACATATATATATTGAACATGATGGGTAGCAAACTAGGATTGCTATTAAAGATAGTCTAGAAGCTTCCAGTATTAAAGGAATGCATCAAAACATGGTTTTTCATATATTCATAGAATAATAGAGTTGGAAGGGACCATCTAGGCCATTTAATCCAACCCCCTGCCATGCAGAAAAAGCACAATCAAATCACCACCACCCCCGAAAGATGGCCATCCAGCCTGTGTTTAAAACCCTCCAAGGAAGGAGCTTCCACCACAGTCTGGAAGCTGGCATCCCTACACACTCTCACTTAGTAACTGAACACTTATTACTGGTATTGCACTGCAAATACTGTCACCATTGTTGGCAGTTTTGGCACAAGGTGTCATAACTCATCCCCTGGAATTAGATAATTCAGACATGGAAAAGTTAGATGTGCAGGAATGTACATCTCCTGATGATAGTGGCCTCTCTGACTCTGAGAAGTAGGAGGTTGAAGTATTGTGGGGTAATTTTCAAAAAGGAGAAAGCAATAAAAATGTAAAGCAGTAAAAACAGCATGAGCAGCAGTTCAGCAGATTAGAAGCTTTTAGTGCCAGCAGTAGAGCTATTGAACATAAGCAATTCAGGAGCAGAGTCAAAAGTTATAGAAGACTTTATTCAAAGGACTATATATCTAGATAGGAAAGTTAACATAGGGCCCAGCTGTCTAACCACAGACATCTTACCTCTCCATGCTTACAGGTGAAGAACAAAAGAAAAACAAAATGGAGGGCTCAAGGGCTTGCCATGTGCCCAGAAAGAGTTGTGTCCCTGAGAACTATTAGTCTAACAAGAAGGAGAGAACAGAGTGACAGGCAGACAGAGAGACCAATGAGGAAGGACTTTTCCCTGCCAGCTAACCCATCTGCCTTGATGAGGACTACAACCTTGTGCAGAATGTGGTTGAGTTCCAACATGAAGCAGTAGGGGATCCTGCTCCTCACCTGAAGGCAGTAGTCGCTGAGGACACTAAATGCATTTTCCTATTCTTTTCTGAATGTCTAAGAGGTCGAGGCAGATTGTGCCATTCCAAACAGCTCTTCTTGTCAGACCCCTGGCAGCAGGGCACCAAGAACCATACACAGAGGCCAATCTCTATCTAATATCTTTATTAAGGAAATATATAAAAGTAATAAAAACAAGTGAAGAATATAGTTCAGAAGCAGACCTTTCAAATGAGGTCAAAAACAGTCCAAAAATGTATTGTCCAATAAATGATATTAGAGTTCAAAGTTTAAATCCAATACCGAAACACACACTATTGCCAAGCAATAGTGTGGGGAAATGCCAGAGTCTTAGGAGTCCAAGGAAACTTGACAACAAGGCTGGAAATAATCTTGGTTCTTTAACAAGGTCCGTGACTAGGAACAAGGCAAACAGTGAATCTTGGAACAAGGTCCGTGGTTAACAGCAAGGCAAGGCAGTACTTGAATTCTTGATCCGGGAAGCAAGGAACTGGGGTTACGAAGTCCACACACGATCTCACTCCTGAAGCAGCTCTGTTGACTCCGCAAAGATTCTCCCGCGTCAGGCACCTATATTGGGTCTCGTTTTCCCGCCAACAACCTCTTTCCCTAGAGAACGGGAAGCGAAACCCAACTTTGTCCAGATGCAAGACTCCTTAGAATTTCCCAAGGGAAGCAGGTCTAATCAGCCTGTTGTTTGGCTGCAATCCGTAAACTCCTGCGATTCTGTTCCCTGACTCCTCTGTCAGCACAATAGGATTCTCTCCTAGGGAACGGAGGCGAGGAATGCCCAAGGTCTGTTTTACTGAATTCTTGGGTACAAACATCAACATCCGGCAGGTGAAAAGACTCCGGCTCATGTTGAACCGGCGAAAACCCCATGTTTTCGTCTTCATCTGCCTCGATGGCACTAGGAACAGAACTACAAGGCCCATGAGGCATCACACTTCTATAGGAAATTCCACTTAATTAGACACCTGATGTCTTGGAGAGAGCTATTCATAACTCTTCAGTGTGTCTGCAGTGTTTTTATTGCTCACAACTGTCTTATCTGGCTGACTGAAGGTACTCTTCAGCATTTGTGTTTTCTTGACCTTGGACTAACAACTCTGCTTATTCCTTGCTGTTGTCTTATGTCTGAACTGTTGGCTGGTTATAACAATTCCTGGACCATCTGACAACCACTCTCTTATTTCACTCTTCATCTTGTTGGGTAACATTTGACTCATCTTGACTGAATTACCTACTCAACACCCTTGCATTTTAGCCACCAGATTCCTCGAACACTTGCAGGCTGGATAAAGAGGCTTGATCCACTGTTGGGAACATATGAGTCCTGTGCACCCACAATACCCAATATGTATTGGAAATCCTTTTAGCATAATTGCTCTGAAGCACTCCCCTGTGTCAGGAGAACCATATAATGGTTCTTCCTTGTGAACATCCACATCTCTCATTCCAGAACTCCCCAATGGGTGAATGGATTTTCACTGGCAAATGGCCAGGTTGTTCAATACCTGGATCCAAGTCCACGCTGGAGGACAAGTCTATTCAATGGTAGCCAATCTGTGTTCTTTTCTGCTCCAACAAAATCCCTCTCTCCCCCCCCCCCCCCCCGCAAATAATCTATTCCAACAAAATAACCTAGCTAAATGTCAAGCCACACAATCACCGATGAGGCCACAAGAGATAGTGTGGATTCTGTATAACAAAACTATTATAATGTTCAAATGAGAACCATTATCTCTTCTTTATGTGGTGAGTTTTTTTAACAATGAAGTATGAATAATAGTCCAAGGTTGCTAACTTGCTGCCAAAGTGTAGAGTTGTATAGTTTTGGTTGGCACAGCAATTTTTAGAGAGAGAAACCCAGGTTTGGGGAGAATTCCTTAATCAAGCAGTCTTGTACCTGCTTGTAAAATCCAAGTATATACATGGACTGCCTCAGAACAACTGATAAAAATATAATGTTGTATTCCACTTATTTTGTCAGAAAATGCTCTTCACCCTCTATATTTACACCTTATCATTGGAAGCTTTTATCCTTAGTCTAACTATCTCTGAAACCCTAGATGGTTTTTATTTTTAAAATGTTCTTCCATCACTAGTGTGTAAGCCACAGCTCAGACTTTAGATATAAATTTGAGCTGGAGAGTTTAAGATTAGTACTCATGCTGCACTTAGAAGAGTCTGGATTTATAACCCATGTATAATATTTCTATTGGAAGTTCATTGCTAATGACCAGAAAGCAGAATAAAAGGTTAAGAAGAAAATGAAATAAAAGTTTTAATACACAGGGGAGTTAGTAAGCATAGTTTGCGGCAGAACAAACTATGTGGACACTTGAATGCAAACATTGAGGGCTCATGTCAATCAAATTAGGCAATGATGAGTTAAATAGAAGAATGATCTGATGCAGTAGAACATTGAGACAGGTTCTCAATTCTTGTAGTGTATTGGATAGAATACATTAATGGAGGATAAGACTACTTGTCATGAAAACTACGAATATATTTGACTTCCAGTGTTAGGGGCAGTTTGAGTCCCCGATTATGAAGGGTCCAACTGCTTCAATTGCTCCAGGCCTTTCACAAACTAGAGCATAGTGCTCCAGGAAAATGTGTAAATCCCTTAATATAACCTTGCTACCAAAGCTAGTTTCTGGAAAACATGTGTAGAAAAGTACTACTGTATAAAATTGTGGTGCATTTAATTTTAACATTGTAAATATGGACCTCATTTTCTGGGTATAGCTCCCAAATATTGTGAGTAACACTGCATTCACATTGCCTCATTTCTAGATATGCAGGTAACAATTATTATTATTATTATTATTATTATTATTATTATTATTATTTTATATTGTACTGAAACAACTTGTCTTGTGATTCACTAATTAATTTTGAATCCTAGGACTTCTTCACACCTGTCACGAAATATGTTGTGGATTACTGCATCCCACTGGCGGTCACATAGGGGGCATGGGGGCTTCTTCCCTTCCTCATCACGTGAGGGAAGCACTTTTTTGGTGGCTCGACTTATCTTTCCTTATGGAAAGACCAGGAGCCTGCCACTGCCTGCTGTCGCCATTTCTTTGGTTGTTGCAGCAATCCAGCCATGGAGTCGCCTGAGAAGTACTTGGCTGGGGTGTGATGGGAGCCATCAAGCTCTGTGACTGAAGGACAAAAACACAGTCAAACCAAAAAATCATGGTTATAACTAAAATTTTGGTTTGTTTCTTTCTGTAAAATTTAATGAAACACACCACTCATTTGGACTCTAGTCTAGACCATCCCTGCCCATTCCTGCAAGTACACCTCTCAATTCATTTCAGTGAATAGTTCCAAGCTCATACCTTTGCATTTATGCTTGTGTATCTTTCTCAGGGACATAATCTGACATGATTCATTGTCTCATGTGGGATCTCATCATAAACTGTCAGAAGGTAGCACACTTTTTTTCAAAAATTGAGAAAAATTGTGCATTTTACAGCTGATTTATGTACATTTATGCAAAGTGAACAGTATTGGAAAATGTGATAATTGCTGCCTTGTAACAAGAACAGTCAGCTGGAAAGGTAGTTTGTGTCTTTGTGATTAATCAGCCTGTCCTGTTTGCTAGCTGTGTGTTTGCTTAGCTTCAAAAGTAGGTGAGAGATTAGTTTTGTGCAGAGGTAGTAATTGTGCACAAAGTAAATTTAGTGCAGCTTACAAAAACTGCAGTGAAACAACTATTAGTGCTTCAATCGTGTGCTGGAAATTAGATCTCTCAAGGGAGGTGAGAGAATTCTTGAGATGTTGTCTTACATGCTGAGGTGGCAAGCCTTGACTAAAATCTTAACACAGCAAGATTTTTCACAGCCCTATTCTATTTATTAATTGCAGCGGAAAGCCCTTTAATCTGAGAGACCACATGGGATCATTGGAGTTCCAGCACCTTCAAGGAGTTGTTGGAGGAGGGTGAGGTTGTCATTTTTTAACCTGTTCTCTCCTTTTATGGGATCAACCTAGCATCCGCACCCTGACCTAAATTCATTAACATTTTGAATAGTTTATTGCTATTATATGAAACTAAATGTGGAAGGCACTCAGAGGTGTATAAGCTCTTCAATAAATCTGGCCTAATAAGGAAAGCTGACATGTTTGGTCTTGGCTTTTTTAATGGTTATTTCAATGTAGTACCATTTTGTTAAGACACAGAAAATATATTTACAGTCTGTTAAGAAGTGGGGATGTGCATTTGAAATAAACATAACAAGCTGAGGCTTTGTGGATTAAAACTGAACAGAAAGCTGTGGTGTTTTATTAAAGATAAGAAGGAGAAGAGATTTGTCTTCCCTGCAACCCCCCCCCCCCCAAATCTGATTAAAAGTTTAATCTTTTCAGCCCACAGATAGGTATATAATACACTTCTGTAAGAAATGCTGTGATAGTGGAACATTGTGACTTTTGGGAAACAGTTCAGCAACATAATCCCATATATACCACAAAGGATCATTTATTATTGACATTGGAGAGAGGAAATGTTCAGTGAGGCACTGCATCTCCAACTGCCTGAGCCTATTGTGGGATATTCCATGTATATTTTGAAGCTTTTTTTAAAAAAAAATGAATAAAACGACTGCCACAGCATATATTACTTGCACAGCAAACTCACATTATATATATATATTATATTTCTTAGGACATTATCGCAGACAAGAGTAAATCATTTCAAAAGTTTTCTCCTCAATGAGTGATATTCAGGGTTGTGGGAATTTCAATGGTTCTGGCTCTTTTTTCTAAAAATAATAATTTGTGCAAAAACGTATTTTATGTGGAATGCATTTTTTATTTTACAAGGTTTTTTATTTCATTTTCACAGTTTTATAACATAAAGGAAGGGGGGGAGAAAAAAAGGATGTGAGATAAAGAAAAATATGATATGAAGGTTACTGGGGAGACTGTTGTATCACCAGGGATGTGGAGGGGGAGAGTATTGTTATTCTCTAGCATATAAAAAAATTAATCTACAATATCTTCTATTCCAAGAACATGTCGATTCTTATCATCTGGTGTTATTTTTAGTCTTCTGTCTTCTTGTATTATCACATATTTTTATTATCTTCTCCTCCGAGCCTGCATCTTAAATGTTTCTTCTAATTATTTTATCAGTTTATACTCTATTTTTCCCCTAGTTTTAATAATATCCATCCATATACCTATACTTGGTTTCCTTTGTTAATACGTTAGTAATACATATGTAAATACTTATTATATTAGTCTATTGTCTATGCTGATTCTATGTCTATCTATCTATCTATCTATCATCTATCTGTAATATCTTCTCATATATTTCTATAATATCCACATCATTGAAATTATATTCATTTCTGTTATGATTTAGAACTATTAACCCATCCGTTATCTTCAATATTTTGAGTTTTGGAATACAGAATATATTCATATGTTATTCATATAATTTTTAGTTCACAAATCCTTTCTGGAATGCAAAATTTTCTTTCCACAACCCTAATTTTCTGCATATTTCATCATGTTAAATGAATTCAGAAGGCCATATTCGTGTTCCCATCTTTCAGTTTTAGAGTATATTGTGTGGTGGTTTTTCACTTTGAATTTGTTTTAAGGATTTTTAACTGAGAATTTTTGATACTGTTTATATTTAATCCTGTTTTAATGTTCATATATTTGTATATTTTAAATGGTTATGCTGACACTTTTATGTTAAGCCGCTTTGAGTCCCCTTTGGGAGAGATAAAGCGGGTTATAAATAATCGTTGTTGTTGCTGTTGTTGCTGTTGTTATATTATTATTATTATTATTATTATTATTATTATTATTATTATTATTATTATTATTATACATTCAAGTGGAGTTCTATGTTCCATTAGAAACACAGCAGCATAAAAATCTGCCTCATAAATAAATCAGATTTTTTTTCTTCATCTAGTCCAGCAATTTCAAGTAACTTACAACCATTTATAGGGTTACATGCAGGACCTTTTTCTAGATCTATTTAGAGATGCCTGGTATTACCTGATAGTCTCTCATTCCTATGTTAACCAGATGCAGCCATGCTTAGCTTCTGAAGTTAGAGACAAGCAATATTTTCATGGTGATATGATGTTTTTCTTCTGCTCAGAGAATAATTTTAGTTCAGTGATAGAGAAAATGGTCTCAGGTTCAAACCCAGGCATTCTAGGGATTCAGGGGACACTCCTGTTTAAAACTGTGGAGAATTGCCGTCTATCAGGGTAGACAATACTGAGCTACAATATCTGGCAGTATAACTCTGTATAAAGAATATTCTCATAATCCTTCAGTACATTCCACTCATTAGGTATAGTAAGTTGGCAACATAATTCAGGAAATGATGGGTTAGGTATGGAAATAATATCAAAATAAATGTTGGAATAAGATTTTGGTGTGTTGAGAAATGCTGATGAGAACTACAGTAGAGTCTCACTTATCCAACACTCACTTATCCAACATTCTGGATTATCCAACGCATTTTTGTAGTCAATGTTTTCAATACATCATGATATTTTGGTGCTAAATTCGTAAATACAGTAATTACTACATAGCATTACTGTGTATTGAACTACCTTTTCTGTCAAATTTGTTGTATAACATGATGTTTTTGTGCTTAATTTGTAAAATCATAACCTAATTTGATGTTTAATAGGCTTTTCCTTAATCCTTCCTTATTATCCAACATATTTGCTTATCCAACGTTCTGCCGGCCCGTTTATGTTGGATAAGTGAGACTACTGTACATAGAATATTCACAGTTCAGGACATATTCTCTGCAAAATTTGCACAGAAATTTCTATGCAGAAATATTATTTTGGTGCAGACAATACACCAAAATGTTTGGAAAATATGTGCAAAAATGAACCAAGTTATTGCTAATTGGAAATTTATTCTGTGTGAAATTTGTGTATTGTTGATTGGCATTTTTGTGTGTGAAGGAAACAATATTTTCTCCATAGAAAATATTTCTAGATAGAAATATTAATTTCTGCA